>NC_088379.1:83840000-84465000 GCF_037993035.2 Macaca fascicularis
GGGATCCGAAATATCTGTTCTCAGATTCCACAGAAATAAGGCTAGCAAACAGATCCACGAAATACAGATGTAACTCGGTGTGATGAAATAACAGAACACTAAGCAGTTTCTCAGAAAGCTTCTTTCCAGAATTCATCTGAGGATATTTCCTTTTTCACCGTAGCCCTCTATGGGCTTCCAAATATCACTTTGCCAATTCCACAAGAACTGTCTTAGCGAAAGGCTTCTTGAGGGGAAAGCTGTAACTCTGTGAGATGATTTCACAGAACACAAAGAAGTTTCTCAGAAAGCTTCTTTCTCTTTGTTATCGGAGGATATTTCCTTTGGCCCTATAGTCTTCAAAGGGATCCGAAATATCTGTTCTCAGATTCCACAGAAATAAGGCTAGCAAAGAGATCCACGAAATACAGATGTACCTCTGTGAGATGAATTAACAGAACACTAAGCAGTTTCTTAGAAAGCTTCTTTCCAGATTTCATCTGAGGATATTTCCTTTTTCACCATAGCCCTCTATGGGCTTCCAAATATCACTTTGCCAATTCCACAAGAACTGTCTTAGCGAAAGGGTTCTTGAGGGGAAAGCTGTAACTCTGTGAGATGATTTCACAGAACACAAAGAAGTTTCTCAGAAAGCTTCTTTCTCTTTGTTATCGGAGGATATTTCCTTTGGCCCTATAGTCTTCAAAGGGATCCGAAATATCTGTTCTCAGATTCCACAGAAATAAGGCTAGCAAAGAGATCCACGAAATACAGATGTAACTCTGTGAGATGAATTAAGAGAACACTAAGCAGTTTCTCAGAAAGCTTCTTTCCAGATTTCATCTGTGGACACTTCCTTTTTCCTCGGTGCCCTCTAAGGACTTCCAAATATCACTTTTCCAATTCCACAAGAACTGTCTTAGCGAAAGGCTTCTTGAGGGGAAAGCTGTAACTCTGTGGGATGATTTCACAGAACACAAAGAAGTTTCTCAGAAAGCTTCTTTCTCTTTGTTATCGGAGGATTTTTCCTTTGGCCCTATAGTATTCAAAGGGATCGGAAATATCTGTTCTCAGATTCCAAAGAAATAAGGCTAGCAAAGAGATCCAAGAAATACAGATGTAACACTGTGAGATAAATTAACAGAACACTAAGCAGTTTCTCAGAAAGCATCTTTCCAGATTTCATCTGAGGATATTTCCTTTTTCACCATAGCCCTCTATGGGCTTCCAAATATCACTTTGCCAATTCCACAAGAACTGTCTTAGCGAAAGACTTCTTGAGGGGAAAGCTGTAACTCTGTGAGATGATTTCACAGAACACAAAGAAGTTTCTCAGAAAGCTTCTTTCTCTTTGTTATCGGAGGATATTTCCTTTGGCCCTATAGTCTTCAAAGGGATCCGAAATATCTGTTCTCAGATTCCACAGAAATAAGGCTAGCAAAGAGATCCAGGAAATACAGATGTAACACTGTGAGATAAATTAACAGAACACTAAGCAGTTTCTCAGAAAGCTTCTTTCCAGATTTCATCTGAGGATATTTCCTTTTTCACCATAGCCCTCTATGGGCTTCCAAATATCACTTTGCCAATTCCACAAGAACTGTCTTAGCGAAAGGCTTCTTGAGGGGAAAGCTGTAACTCTGTGAGTTGATTTCACAGAACACTAAGAAGTTTCTCAGAATGCTTCTTTCACTTTGTTATCGGAGGATATTTCCTTTGGCCCTATAGTCTTCAAAGGGATCCGAAATATCTGTTCTCAGATTCCACAGAAATAAGGCTAGCAAAGAGATCCACGAAATACAGATGTAACTCTGTGAGATGAATTAACAGAACACTAAGCAGTTTCTCAGAAACTTCTTTCCAGATTGCATCTGAGGATATTTCCTTTTTCACCCTAGTCCTCTATGGGCTTCCAAATATCACTTTGCCAATTCCACAAGAACTGTCTTAGCGGAAGGCTTCTTTAGGGTAAAGCTGTAACTCTGTGAGATGATTTCACAGAACACAAAGAAGTTTCTCAGAAAGCTTCTTTCTCTTTGTTATCGGAGGATATTTCCTTTGGCCGTATAGTCTTCAAAGGGATCCGAAATATCTGTTCTCAGATTCCACAGAAATAAGGCTAGCAAAGAGATCCACGAAATACAGATGTACCTCTGTGAGATGAATTAACAGAACACTAAGCAGTTTCTTAGAAAGCTTCTTTCCAGATTTCATCTGAGGATATTTCCTTTTTCACCATAGCCCTCTATGGGCTTCCAAATATCACTTTGCCAATTCCACAAGAACTGTCTTAGCGAAAGGGTTCTTGAGGGGAAAGCTGTAACTCTGTGAGATGATTTCACAGAACACAAAGAAGTTTCTCAGAAAGCTTCTTTCTTTTGTTATCGGAGGATATTTCCTTTGGCCCTATAGTCTTCAAAGGGATCCGAAATATCTGTTCTCAGATTCCACAGAAATAAGGCTAGCAAAGAGATCCACGAAATACAGATGTAACTCTGTGAGATGAATTAACAGAACACTAAGCAGTTTCTCAGAAAGCTTCTTTCCAGATTTCATCTGTGGATATATCCTTTTTCCCCGTAGCCCTCTAAGGACTTCCAAATATCATTTTCCAATTCCACAAGAACTGTCTTAGCGAAAGGCTTCTTGAGGGGTAAGCTGTAACTCTGTGGGATGATTTCACAGAACACAAAGAAGTTTCTCAGAAAGCTTCTTTCTCTTTGTTATCGGAGGATTTTTCCTTTGGCCCTATAGTATTCAAAGGGATCCGAAATATCTGTTCTCAGATTCCACAGAAATAAGGCTAGCAAAGAGATCCACGAAATACATATGTAACACTGTGAGATGAATTAAAAGAACACTAAGCAGTTTCTCAGAAAGCTTCTTTCCAGATTTCATCTGAGGATATTTCCTTTTTCACCATAGCCCTCTATGGGCTTCCAAATATCACTTTGCCAATTCCACAAGAACTGTCTTACCGAAAGGCTTCTTGAGGGGAAAGCTGTAACTCTGTGAGATGATTTCACAGAACACAAAGAAGTTTCTCAGAAAGCTTCTTTCTCTTTGTTATCGGAGGATATTTCCTTTGGCCTATAGTCTTCAAAGGGATCCGAAATATCTGTTCTCAGATTCCAAAGAAAAAAGGCAAGCAAAGAGATCCACGAAATAGAGATGTAACTCGGTGAGATGAATTAAGAGAACACTAAGCAGTTTCTCAGAATGCTTCTTTCCTGATTTCATCTGAGGATATTTCCTTTTTCACCCTAGCCCTCTATGGGCTTCCAAATATCACTTTGCCAATTCCACAAGAACTGTCTTAGCGAAAGGCTTCTTTGGAGGAAAGCTGTAACTCTGTGAGATGATTTCACAGAACACAAAGAAGTTTCTCAGAAAGCTTCTTTCTCTTTGTTATCGGAGGATATTTCCTTTGGCCCTATAGTCTTCAAAGGGATCCGAAATATCTGTTCTCAGATTCCACAGAAATAAGGATAGCAAAGAGATCCACGAAATACAGATGTAACTCTGTGAGACGAATTAACAGAACACTAAGCAGTTTCTCAGAAAGCTTCTTCCCAGATTGCATCTGAGGACATTTCCTTTTTCACCATAGCCCTCTAAGGGCTTCCAAACATCACTTTGCCAATTCCACAAGAACTGTCTTAGCGAAAGGCTTCTTGAGGGGAAAGCTGTAACTCTGTGAGATGATTTCACAGAACACAAAGAAGTTTCTCAGAAAGCTTCTTTCTCTTTGTTATCGAAGAATATTTCCTTTGGCCCTATAGTCTTCAAAGGGATCCGAAATATCTGTTCTCAGATTCCACAGAAATAAGGCTAGCAAAGAGATCCACGAAATACAGATGTAACACTGTGAGATGAATTAACAGAACACTAAGCAGTTTCTCAGAAAGCTTCTTTCCAGATTTCATCTGAGGATATTTCCTTTTTCACCATAGCCCTCTATGGGCTTCCAAATATCACTTTGCCAATTCCACAAGAACTGTCTTAGCGAAAGGCTTCTTGAGGGGAAAGCTGTAACTCTGTGAGATGATTTCACAGAACACAAAGAAGTTTCTCAGAAAGCTTCGTTCTCTTTGTTATCGAAGGATATTTCCTTTGGCCCTATAGTCTTCAAAGGGATCCGAAATATCTGTTCTCAGATTCCACAGAAATAAGGCTAGCAAAGAGATCCACGAAATACAGATGTAACTCTGTGAGATGAATTAACAGAACACTAAGCAGTTTCTCAGAAAGCTTCTTTCCAGATTTCATCTGAGGATATTTCCTTTTTCACCATACCCCTCTATGGGCATCGAAATATCACTTTGCCAATTCCACAAGAACTGTCTTAACGAAAGACTTCTTGAGGGGAAAGCTGTAACTCTGTGAGATGATTTCACAGAACACAAAGAAGTTTCTCAGAAAGCTTCTTTCTCTTTGTTATCGAAGGATATTTCCTTTGGCCCTATAGTCTTCAAAGGGATCCGAAATATCTGTTCTCAGATTCCACAGAAATAAGGCTAGCAAAGAGATCCACGAAATACAGATGTAACACTGTGAGATGAATTAAAAGAACACTAAGCAGTTTCTCAGAAAGCTTCTTTCCATATTTCATCTGAGGATATTTCCTTTTTCACCATAGCCCTCTATGGGCTTCCAAATATCACTTTGCCAATTCCACAAGAACTGTCTCAGCGAAAGGCTTCTTGAGGGGAAAGCTGTAACTCTGTGAGATGATTTCACAGAACACAAAGAAGTTTCTCAGAAAGCTTCTTTCTCTTTGTTATCGGAGGATATTTTCTTTGTCCCTATAGTCTTCAAAGGGATCCGAAATATCTGTTCTCAGATTCCACAGAAATAAGGCAAGCAAAGAGACCCACGAAATAGAGATGTAACTCGGTGAGATGAATTAAGAGAACACTAAGCAGTTTCTCAGAAAGCTTCTTTCCTGATTTCATCTGAGGATATTTCCTTTTTCACCGTAGTCCTCTATGGGCTTCCAAATATCACTTTGCCAATTCCACAAGAACTGTCTTAGCGAAAGGCTTCTTGAGGGGAAAGCTGTAACTCTGTGAGATGATTTCACAGAACACAAAGAAGTTTCTCAGAAAGCTTCTTTCTCTTTGTTATCGAAGGATATTTCCTTTGGCCCTATAGTCTTCAAAGGGATCCGAAATATCTGTTCTCAGATTCCACAGAAATAAGGCTAGCAAAGAGATCCACGAAATACAGATGTAACACTGTGAGATGAATTAACAGAACACTAAGCAGTTTCTCAGAAAGCTTCTTTCCAGATTTCATCTGAGGATATTTCCTTCTTCACCATAGCCCTCTATGGGCTTCCAAATATCACTTTGCCAATTCCACAAGAACTGTCTTAGCGAAAGGCTTCTTGAGGGGAAAGCTGTAACTCTGTGAGATGATTTCACAGAACACAAAGAAGTTTCTCAGAAAGCTTCTTTCTCTTTGTTATCGGAGGATATTACTTTGGCCCTATAGTCTTCAAAGGGATCCGAAATATCTGTTCTCAGATTCCACAGAAATAAGGCAAGCAAAGAGATCCACGAAATAGAGATGTAACTCGGTGAGATGAATTAAGAGAACACTAAGCAGTTTCTCAGAAAGCTTCTTTCCTGATTTCATCTGAGGATATTTCCTTTTTCACCGTAGCCCTCTATGGGCTTCCAAATATCACTTTGCCAATTCCACAAGAACTGCCTTAGCGAAAGGCTTCTTGAGGCGAAAGCTGTAACTCTGTGAGATGATTTCACAGAACACAAAGAAGTTTCTCAGAAAGCTTCTTTCTCTTTGTTATCGGAGGATATTTCCTTTGGCCCTATAGTCTTCAAAGGGATCCGAAATATCTGTTCTCAGATTCCACAGAAATAAGGCTAGCAAAGAGATCCACGAAATACAGATGTACCTCTGTGAGATGAATTAACAGAACACTAAGCAGTTTCTCAGAAAGCTTCTTTCCAGATTTCATCTGAGGATATTTCCTTTTTCACCATAGCCCTCTAAGGGCTTCCAAATATCACTTTGCCAATTACACAAGAACTGTCTTAGCGAAAGGCTTCTTGAGGGGAAAGCTGTAACTCTGTGAGATGATTTCACAGAACACAAAGAAGTTTCTCAGAAAGCTTCTTTCTCTTTGTTATCGGAGGATATTTCCTTTGGCCCTATAGTCTTCAAAGGGATCCGAAATATCTGTTCTCAGATTCCACAGAAATAAGGCTAGCAAAGAGATCCACGAAATACAGATGTAACTCTGTGAGATGAATTAAGAGAACACTAAGCAGTTTCTCAGAAAGCTTCTTTCCAGATTTCATCTGTGGATACTTCCTTTTTCCTCGTAGCCCTCTAAGGACTTCGAAATATCACTTTTCCAATTCCACAAGAACTGTCTTAGCGAAAGGCTTCTTGAGGGGAAAGCTGTAACTCTGTGGGATGATTTCACAGAACACAAAGAAGTTTCTCAGAAAGCTTCTTTCTCTTTGTTATCGGAGGATTTTTCCTTTGGCCCTATAGTATTCAAAGGGATCGGAAATATCTGTTCTCAGATTCCAAAGAAATAAGGCTAGCAAAGAGATCCAAGAAATACAGATGTAACACTGTGAGATAAATTAACAGAACACTAAGCAGTTTCTCAGAAAGCATCTTTCCAGATTTCATCTGAGGATATTTCCTTTTTCACCATAGCCCTCTATGGGCTTCCAAATATCACTTTGCCAATTCCACAAGAACTGTCTTAGCGAAAGACTTCTTGAGGGGAAAGCTGTAACTCTGTGAGATGATTTCACAGAACACAAAGAAGTTTCTCAGAAAGCTTCTTTCTCTTTGTTATCGGAGGATATTTCCTTTGGCCCTATAGTCTTCAAAGGGATCCGAAATATCTGTTCTCAGATTCCACAGAAATAAGGCTAGCAAAGAGATCCACGAAATACAGATGTACCTCTGTGAGATGATTTAACAGAACACTAAGCAGTTTCTCAGAAAGCTTCTTTCCAGATTTCATCTGAGGATATTTCCTTTTTCACCATAGTCCTCTATGGGCTTCCAAATATCACTTTGCAAATTCAACAAGAACTGTCTTAGCGAAAGGATTTTGAAGGGAAAGCTGTAACTCTGTGAGAAGATTTCACAGAACACAAAGAAGTTTCTCAGAAAGCTTCTTTCTCTTTGTTATCGGAGTATATATCCTTTGGCCCTATAGTCTTCAAAGGGATACGAAATATCTGTTCTCAGATTCCACAGAAATAAGGCTAGCAAAGGGATCCATGAAATACAGATGTAACTCTGTGAGTGAAAGTCAGAGAACACTAAGCGGTTTCTCAGAAAGCTCCTTTCCAGATTTCATCTGAGGATATTTCCTTTTTCACCATAGCCCGCTATGGGCTTCCAAATATCACTTTGCCAATTCGACAAGAACTGTCTTAGCGAAAGGCTTCTTGAGGGGAAAGCTCTAACTCTGTGAGCTGATTTCACAGAACACAAAGAAGTTTCTCAGAAAGCTTCCTTCTCTTTGTTATCGGAGGATATATCCTTTGGCCCTATAGTCTTCAAAGGGATCCGAAATATCTGTTCTCAGATTCCACAGAAATAAGGCTAGCAAACAGATCCACGAAATACAGATGTAACTCTGTGAGATGAAATAACAGAACACTAAGCAGTTTCTCAGAAAGCTTCTTTCCAGATTTCATCTGAGGATATATACTTTTTCACCATAGCCCTCTATGGGCTTCCAAATATCACTTTGCCAATTCCACAAGAACTGTCTTACCGAAAGGCTTCTTGAGGGGAAAGCTGTAACTCTGTGAGATGATTTCACAGAACACAAAGAAGTTTCTCAGAAAGCTTCTTTCTCTTTGTTATCAGAGGATATTTCCTTTGGCCCTATAGTCTTCAAAGGGATCCGAAATATCTGTTCTCAAATTACACAGAAATAGGGCTAGCAAAGAGACCACGAAATACAGATGTAACTCGGTGAGATGAATTTACAGAACACTAGGCAGTTTCTCAGAAAGCTTCTTTCCAGATTTCATCTGAGGATATTTCCTTTTTCACCATAGCCCTCTATGGGCTTCCAAATATCACTTTTCCAATTCCACAAGAACTGTCTTAGCGAAAGGCTTCTTGAGGGTAAAGCTGTATCTCTGTGAGATGATTTCACAGAACACAAAGAAGTTTCTCAGAAAGCTTCTTTTTCTTTGTTATCGGAGGATATTTCCTTTGACCCTATAGTCTTCAAAGGGATCCGAATTATCTGTTCTCAGATTCCACAGAAATAAGGCTAGCAAAGAGATCCACGAAATACAGATGTAACTCTGTGAGATTAATTAACAGAACACTAAGCAGTTTCTCAGAAAGCTTCTTCCCAGTTTTCGTCTGAGGATATTTCCTTTTTCAAAATAGTCCTCTATGGGCTTCCAAATATCACCTTGCCAATTCCAGAAGAACTGTCTTAGCGAAAGGCTTCTTGAGGGGAAAGCTGTAACTTTGTG
The DNA here is from genome assembly GCF_037993035.2 of Macaca fascicularis. Classification (NCBI taxonomy): domain Eukaryota; kingdom Metazoa; phylum Chordata; class Mammalia; order Primates; family Cercopithecidae; genus Macaca; species Macaca fascicularis. Next base: position 83,848,478 of record NC_088379.1, read on the forward strand.
AGATAATTTCACAGAACACAAAGAAGTTTCTCAGAAAGATTCTTTCTCTTTGTTATCGGAGGATTTTTCCTTTGGCCCTATAGTATTCAAAGGGATCGGAAATATCTGTTCTCAGATTCCAAAGAAATAAGGCTAGCAAAGAGATCCAAGAAATACAGATGTAACACTGTGAGATAAATTAACAGAACACTAAGCAGTTTCTCAGAAAGCATCTTTCCAGATTTCATCTGAGGATATTTCCTTTTTCACCATAGCCCTCTATGGGCTTCCAAATATCACTTTGCCAATTCCACAAGAACTGTCTTAGCGAAAGACTTCTTGAGGGGAAAGCTGTAACTCTGTGAGATGATTTCACAGAACACAAAGAAGTTTCTCAGAAAGCTTCTTTCTCTTTGTTATCGGAGGATATTTCCTTTGGCCCTATAGTCTTCAAAGGGATCCGAAATATCTGTTCTCAGATTCCACAGAAATAAGGCTAGCAAAGAGATCCAGGAAATACAGATGTAACACTGTGAGATAAATTAACAGAACACTAAGCAGTTTCTCAGAAAGCTTCTTTCCAGATTTCATCTGAGGATATTTCCTTTTTCACCATAGCCCTCTATGGGCTTCCAAATATCACTTTGCCAATTCCACAAGAACTGTCTTAGCGAAAGGCTTCTTGAGGGGAAAGCTGTAACTCTGTGAGTTGATTTCACAGAACACTAAGAAGTTTCTCAGAATGCTTCTTTCACTTTGTTATCGGAGGATATTTCCTTTGGCCCTATAGTCTTCAAAGGGATCCGAAATATCTGTTCTCAGATTCCACAGAAATAAGGCTAGCAAAGAGATCCACGAAATACAGATGTAACTCTGTGAGATGAATTAACAGAACACTAAGCAGTTTCTCAGAAACTTCTTTCCAGATTGCATCTGAGGATATTTCCTTTTTCACCCTAGTCCTCTATGGGCTTCCAAATATCACTTTGCCAATTCCACAAGAACTGTCTTAGCGGAAGGCTTCTTTAGGGTAAAGCTGTAACTCTGTGAGATGATTTCACAGAACACAAAGAAGTTTCTCAGAAAGCTTCTTTCTCTTTGTTATCGGAGGATATTTCCTTTGGCCGTATAGTCTTCAAAGGGATCCGAAATATCTGTTCTCAGATTCCACAGAAATAAGGCTAGCAAAGAGATCCACGAAATACAGATGTACCTCTGTGAGATGAATTAACAGAACACTAAGCAGTTTCTTAGAAAGCTTCTTTCCAGATTTCATCTGAGGATATTTCCTTTTTCACCATAGCCCTCTATGGGCTTCCAAATATCACTTTGCCAATTCCACAAGAACTGTCTTAGCGAAAGGGTTCTTGAGGGGAAAGCTGTAACTCTGTGAGATGATTTCACAGAACACAAAGAAGTTTCTCAGAAAGCTTCTTTCTTTTGTTATCGGAGGATATTTCCTTTGGCCCTATAGTCTTCAAAGGGATCCGAAATATCTGTTCTCAGATTCCACAGAAATAAGGCTAGCAAAGAGATCCACGAAATACAGATGTAACTCTGTGAGATGAATTAACAGAACACTAAGCAGTTTCTCAGAAAGCTTCTTTCCAGATTTCATCTGTGGATATATCCTTTTTCCCCGTAGCCCTCTAAGGACTTCCAAATATCATTTTCCAATTCCACAAGAACTGTCTTAGCGAAAGGCTTCTTGAGGGGTAAGCTGTAACTCTGTGGGATGATTTCACAGAACACAAAGAAGTTTCTCAGAAAGCTTCTTTCTCTTTGTTATCGGAGGATTTTTCCTTTGGCCCTATAGTATTCAAAGGGATCCGAAATATCTGTTCTCAGATTCCACAGAAATAAGGCTAGCAAAGAGATCCACGAAATACATATGTAACACTGTGAGATGAATTAAAAGAACACTAAGCAGTTTCTCAGAAAGCTTCTTTCCAGATTTCATCTGAGGATATTTCCTTTTTCACCATAGCCCTCTATGGGCTTCCAAATATCACTTTGCCAATTCCACAAGAACTGTCTTACCGAAAGGCTTCTTGAGGGGAAAGCTGTAACTCTGTGAGATGATTTCACAGAACACAAAGAAGTTTCTCAGAAAGCTTCTTTCTCTTTGTTATCGGAGGATATTTCCTTTGGCCTATAGTCTTCAAAGGGATCCGAAATATCTGTTCTCAGATTCCAAAGAAAAAAGGCAAGCAAAGAGATCCACGAAATAGAGATGTAACTCGGTGAGATGAATTAAGAGAACACTAAGCAGTTTCTCAGAATGCTTCTTTCCTGATTTCATCTGAGGATATTTCCTTTTTCACCCTAGCCCTCTATGGGCTTCCAAATATCACTTTGCCAATTCCACAAGAACTGTCTTAGCGAAAGGCTTCTTTGGAGGAAAGCTGTAACTCTGTGAGATGATTTCACAGAACACAAAGAAGTTTCTCAGAAAGCTTCTTTCTCTTTGTTATCGGAGGATATTTCCTTTGGCCCTATAGTCTTCAAAGGGATCCGAAATATCTGTTCTCAGATTCCACAGAAATAAGGATAGCAAAGAGATCCACGAAATACAGATGTAACTCTGTGAGACGAATTAACAGAACACTAAGCAGTTTCTCAGAAAGCTTCTTCCCAGATTGCATCTGAGGACATTTCCTTTTTCACCATAGCCCTCTAAGGGCTTCCAAACATCACTTTGCCAATTCCACAAGAACTGTCTTAGCGAAAGGCTTCTTGAGGGGAAAGCTGTAACTCTGTGAGATGATTTCACAGAACACAAAGAAGTTTCTCAGAAAGCTTCTTTCTCTTTGTTATCGAAGAATATTTCCTTTGGCCCTATAGTCTTCAAAGGGATCCGAAATATCTGTTCTCAGATTCCACAGAAATAAGGCTAGCAAAGAGATCCACGAAATACAGATGTAACACTGTGAGATGAATTAACAGAACACTAAGCAGTTTCTCAGAAAGCTTCTTTCCAGATTTCATCAGAGGATATTTCCTTTTTCACCATAGCCCTCTATGGGCTTCCAAATATCACTTTGCCAATTCCACAAGAACTGTCTTAGCGAAAGGCTTCTTGAGGGGAAAGCTGTAACTCTGTGAGATGATTTCACAGAACACAAAGAAGTTTCTCAGAAAGCTTCGTTCTCTTTGTTATCGAAGGATATTTCCTTTGGCCCTATAGTCTTCAAAGGGATCCGAAATATCTGTTCTCAGATTCCACAGAAATAAGGCTAGCAAAGAGATCCACGAAATACAGATGTAACTCTGTGAGATGAATTAACAGAACACTAAGCAGTTTCTCAGAAAGCTTCTTTCCAGATTTCATCTGAGGATATTTCCTTTTTCACCATACCCCTCTATGGGCATCGAAATATCACTTTGCCAATTCCACAAGAACTGTCTTAACGAAAGACTTCTTGAGGGGAAAGCTGTAACTCTGTGAGATGATTTCACAGAACACAAAGAAGTTTCTCAGAAAGCTTCTTTCTCTTTGTTATCGAAGGATATTTCCTTTGGCCCTATAGTCTTCAAAGGGATCCGAAATATCTGTTCTCAGATTCCACAGAAATAAGGCTAGCAAAGAGATCCACGAAATACAGATGTAACACTGTGAGATGAATTAAAAGAACACTAAGCAGTTTCTCAGAAAGCTTCTTTCCATATTTCATCTGAGGATATTTCCTTTTTCACCATAGCCCTCTATGGGCTTCCAAATATCACTTTGCCAATTCCACAAGAACTGTCTCAGCGAAAGGCTTCTTGAGGGGAAAGCTGTAACTCTGTGAGATGATTTCACAGAACACAAAGAAGTTTCTCAGAAAGCTTCTTTCTCTTTGTTATCGGAGGATATTTTCTTTGTCCCTATAGTCTTCAAAGGGATCCGAAATATCTGTTCTCAGATTCCACAGAAATAAGGCAAGCAAAGAGACCCACGAAATAGAGATGTAACTCGGTGAGATGAATTAAGAGAACACTAAGCAGTTTCTCAGAAAGCTTCTTTCCTGATTTCATCTGAGGATATTTCCTTTTTCACCGTAGTCCTCTATGGGCTTCCAAATATCACTTTGCCAATTCCACAAGAACTGTCTTAGCGAAAGGCTTCTTGAGGGGAAAGCTGTAACTCTGTGAGATGATTTCACAGAACACAAAGAAGTTTCTCAGAAAGCTTCTTTCTCTTTGTTATCGAAGGATATTTCCTTTGGCCCTATAGTCTTCAAAGGGATCCGAAATATCTGTTCTCAGATTCCACAGAAATAAGGCTAGCAAAGAGATCCACGAAATACAGATGTAACACTGTGAGATGAATTAACAGAACACTAAGCAGTTTCTCAGAAAGCTTCTTTCCAGATTTCATCTGAGGATATTTCCTTCTTCACCATAGCCCTCTATGGGCTTCCAAATATCACTTTGCCAATTCCACAAGAACTGTCTTAGCGAAAGGCTTCTTGAGGGGAAAGCTGTAACTCTGTGAGATGATTTCACAGAACACAAAGAAGTTTCTCAGAAAGCTTCTTTCTCTTTGTTATCGGAGGATATTTCCTTTGGCCCTATAGTCTTCAAAGGGATCCGAAATATCTGTTCTCAGATTCCACAGAAATAAGGCAAGCAAAGAGATCCACGAAATAGAGATGTAACTCGGTGAGATGAATTAAGAGAACACTAAGCAGTTTCTCAGAAAGCTTCTTTCCTGATTTCATCTGAGGATATTTCCTTTTTCACCGTAGCCCTCTATGGGCTTCCAAATATCACTTTGCCAATTCCACAAGAACTGCCTTAGCGAAAGGCTTCTTGAGGGGAAAGCTGTAACTCTGTGAGATGATTTCACAGAACACAAAGAAGTTTCTCAGAAAGCTTCTTTCTCTTTGTTATCGGAGGATATTTCCTTTGGCCCTATAGTCTTCAAAGGGATCCGAAATATCTGTTCTCAGATTCCACAGAAATAAGGCTAGCAAAGAGATCCACGAAATACAGATGTACCTCTGTGAGATGAATTAACAGAACACTAAGCAGTTTCTCAGAAAGCTTCTTTCCAGATTTCATCTGAGGATATTTCCTTTTTCACCATAGCCCTCTAAGGGCTTCCAAATATCACTTTGCCAATTACACAAGAACTGTCTTAGCGAAAGGCTTCTTGAGGGGAAAGCTGTAACTCTGTGAGATGATTTCACAGAACACAAAGAAGTTTCTCAGAAAGCTTCTTTCTCTTTGTTATCGGAGGATATTTCCTTTGGCCCTATAGTCTTCAAAGGGATCCGAAATATCTGTTCTCAGATTCCACAGAAATAAGGCTAGCAAAGAGATCCACGAAATACAGATGTAACTCTGTGAGATGAATTAAGAGAACACTAAGCAGTTTCTCAGAAAGCTTCTTTCCAGATTTCATCTGTGGATACTTCCTTTTTCCTCGTAGCCCTCTAAGGACTTCGAAATATCACTTTTCCAATTCCACAAGAACTGTCTTAGCGAAAGGCTTCTTGAGGGGAAAGCTGTAACTCTGTGGGATGATTTCACAGAACACAAAGAAGTTTCTCAGAAAGCTTCTTTCTCTTTGTTATCGGAGGATTTTTCCTTTGGCCCTATAGTATTCAAAGGGATCGGAAATATCTGTTCTCAGATTCCAAAGAAATAAGGCTAGCAAAGAGATCCAAGAAATACAGATGTAACACTGTGAGATAAATTAACAGAACACTAAGCAGTTTCTCAGAAAGCATCTTTCCAGATTTCATCTGAGGATATTTCCTTTTTCACCATAGCCCTCTATGGGCTTCCAAATATCACTTTGCCAATTCCACAAGAACTGTCTTAGCGAAAGACTTCTTGAGGGGAAAGCTGTAACTCTGTGAGATGATTTCACAGAACACAAAGAAGTTTCTCAGAAAGCTTCTTTCTCTTTGTTATCGGAGGATATTTCCTTTGGCCCTATAGTCTTCAAAGGGATCCGAAATATCTGTTCTCAGATTCCACAGAAATAAGGCTAGCAAAGAGATCCACGAAATACAGATGTACCTCTGTGAGATGATTTAACAGAACACTAAGCAGTTTCTCAGAAAGCTTCTTTCCAGATTTCATCTGAGGATATTTCCTTTTTCACCATAGTCCTCTATGGGCTTCCAAATATCACTTTGCAAATTCAACAAGAACTGTCTTAGCGAAAGGATTTTGAAGGGAAAGCTGTAACTCTGTGAGAAGATTTCACAGAACACAAAGAAGTTTCTCAGAAAGCTTCTTTCTCTTTGTTATCGGAGTATATATCCTTTGGCCCTATAGTCTTCAAAGGGATACGAAATATCTGTTCTCAGATTCCACAGAAATAAGGCTAGCAAAGGGATGCATGAAATACAGATGTAACTCTGTGAGTGAAAGTCAGAGAACACTAAGCGGTTTCTCAGAAAGCTCCTTTCCAGATTTCATCTGAGGATATTTCCTTTTTCACCATAGCCCGCTATGGGCTTCCAAATATCACTTTGCCAATTCGACAAGAACTGTCTTAGCGAAAGGCTTCTTGAGGGGAAAGCTCTAACTCTGTGAGCTGATTTCACAGAACACAAAGAAGTTTCTCAGAAAGCTTCCTTCTCTTTGTTATCGGAGGATATATCCTTTGGCCCTATAGTCTTCAAAGGGATCCGAAATATCTGTTCTCAGATTCCACAGAAATAAGGCTAGCAAACAGATCCACGAAATACAGATGTAACTCTGTGAGATGAAATAACAGAACACTAAGCAGTTTCTCAGAAAGCTTCTTTCCAGATTTCATCTGAGGATATATACTTTTTCACCATAGCCCTCTATGGGCTTCCAAATATCACTTTGCCAATTCCACAAGAACTGTCTTACCGAAAGGCTTCTTGAGGGGAAAGCTGTAACTCTGTGAGATGATTTCACAGAACACAAAGAAGTTTCTCAGAAAGCTTCTTTCTCTTTGTTATCAGAGGATATTTCCTTTGGCCCTTTAGTCTTCAAAGGGATCCGAAATATCTGTTCTCAAATTACACAGAAATAGGGCTAGCAAAGAGACCACGAAATACAGATGTAACTCGGTGAGATGAATTTACAGAACACTAAGCAGTTTCTCAGAAAGCTTCTTTCCAGATTTCATCTGAGGATATTTCCTTTTTCACCATAGCCCTCTATGGGCTTCCAAATATCACTTTTCCAATTCCACAAGAACTGTCTTAGCGAAAGGCTTCTTGAGGGTAAAGCTGTATCTCTGTGAGATGATTTCACAGAACACAAAGAAGTTTCTCAGAAAGCTTCTTTCTCTTTGTTATCGGAGGATATTTCCTTTGACCCTATAGTCTTCAAAGGGATCCGAATTATCTGTTCTCAGATTCCACAGAAATAAGGCTAGCAAAGAGATCCACGAAATACAGATGTAACTCTGTGAGATTAATTAACAGAACACTAAGCAGTTTCTCAGAAAGCTTCTTCCCAGTTTTCGTCTGAGGATATTTCCTTTTTCAAAATAGTCCTCTATGGGCTTCCAAATATCACCTTGCCAATTCCAGAAGAACTGTCTTAGCGAAAGGCTTCTTGAGGGGAAAGCTGTAACTTTGTGAGATAATTTCACAGAACACAAAGAAGTTTCTCAGAAAGATTCTTTCTCTTTGTTATCGGAGGATATTTCCTTTGGCCCTACAGTCTTCAAAGGGATCCGAAATATCTGTTCTCAGATTCCACAGAAATAAGGCTAGCAAAGAGATCCACGAAATACAGATGTACCTCTGTGAGATGATTTAACAGAACACTAAGCAGTTTCTCAGAAAGCTTCTTTCCAGATTTCATCTGAGGATATTTCCTTTTTCACCATAGTCCTCTATGGGCTTCCAAATATCACTTTGCAAATTCCACAAGAACTGTCTTAGCGAAAGGATTTTGAGGGGAAAGCTGTAACTCTGTGAGATGATTTCACAGAACACAAAGAAGTTTCTCAGAAAGCTTCTTTCTCTTTGTTATCGGAGGATATTTCCTTTGGCCCTATAGTCTTCAAAGGGATCCGAAATATCTGTTCTCAGATTCCACAGAAATAAGGCTAGCAAAGACATCCACGAAATACAGATATAACTCTGTGAGATGAATTAACAGAACACTAAGCAGTTTCTCAGAAAGCTTCTTTCCAGATTTCATCTGAGGATATTTCCTTTTTCACAATAGACCTCCATGGGCTTCCAAATTTCACGTTTCCAATTCCAGAAGAACTGTCTTATCGAAAGGCTTCTTGACGGGAAAGCGGTAACTCCGTGAGATGATTTCACAGAACACAAAGAAGTTTCTCAGAAAGCTTCTTTCTCTTTGTTATCGGAGGATATTTCCTTTGGCCCTATAGTCTTCAAAGGGATCGGAAATATCTGTTCTCAGATTCCACAGAAATAAGGCTAGCAAAGAGATCCACGAAATACAGATGTAAATCTGTGAGATGAAATAACAGAACACTGAGCAGTTTCTCAGAAAGCTTCTTTCCAGATTTCATCTGAGGATATTTCCTTTTTCACCATAGCCCTCTATGGGCTTCCAAATATCACTTTGCCAATTCCACAAGAACTGTCTTAGCGAAAGGCTTCTTGAGGGGAAAGCTGTAACTCTGTGAGATGATTTCACAGAACACAAAGAAGTTTCTCAGAAAGCTTCCTTCTCTTTGTTATCGAAGGATTTTTCCTTTGGCCCTATAGTCTTCAAAGGGATCGGAAATATCTGTTCTCAGATTCCACAGAAATAAGGCTAGCAAAGAGATCCACGAAAAACAGATGTAACTCTGTGAGATGAATTAACAGAACACTAAGCAGTTTCTCAGAAAGCTTCTTTCCAGATTTCATCTGAGGATATTTCCTTTTTCACCATACCCCTCTATGGGCTTACAAATATCACTTTGCCAATTCCACAAGAACTGTCTTAGCGAAAGGCTTCTTGAGGGGAAAGCTGTAACACTGTGAGATGATTTCAGAGAACACAAAGAAGTTTCTCAGAAAGCTTCTTTCTCTTTGTTATCGGAGGATATTTCCTTTGGCCCTATAGTCTTCAAAGGGATCCGAAATATCTGTTCTCAGATTCCACAGAAATAAGGCAAGCAAAGAGATCCACGAAATACAGATGTAACTCTGTGAGATGAATTAACAGAACACTAAGCAGTTTCTCAGAAAGCTTCTTTCCAGATTTCATCTGAGGATATTTCCTTTTTCACCATAGCCCTCTATGGGCTACGAAATATCACTTTTCCAATTCCACAAGAACTGTCTTAGTGAAAGGCTTCTTGAGGGGAAAGCTGTAACTCTGTGAGATGATTTCACAGAACACAAAGAAGTTTCTCAGAAAGCTTCTTTCTCTTTGTTATCCAAGGATATTTCCTTTGGCCCTATAGTCTTCAAAGGGATCCGAAATATCTGTTCTCAGATTCCACAGAAATAAGGCTAGCAAAGAGATCCACGAAATACAGATGTAACTCTGTGAGATGAAATAACAGAACACTAAGCAGTTTCTCAGAAAGCTTCTTTCCAGATTTCATCTGAGGATATTTCCTTTTTCGCCATACCCCTCTATGGGCATCCAAATATCACTTTGCCAATTCCACAAGAACTGTCTTAGCGAAAGGCTTCTTGAGGGGAAAGCTGTAACTCTGTGAGATGATTTCACAGAACACAAAGAAGTTTCTCAGAAAGCTTCCTTCTCTTTGTTATCGAAGGATTTTCCCTTTGGCCCTATAGACTTCAAAGGGATCGGAAATATCTGTTCTCAGATTCCACAGAAATAAGGCTAGCAAAGAGATCCAGGAAATACAGATGTAACTCTGTGAGATGAATTAACCGAACACTAAGCTGTTTCTCAGAAAGCTTCTTTCCAGATTTCATCTGAGGATATTTCCTTTTTCACCATAGCCCTCTAAGGGCTTCCAAATATCACCTTGCCAATTCCACAGGAACTGTCTTAGCGAAAGACTTCTTGAGGGTAAAGCTGTAACTCTGAGAGATGATTTCACAGAACACAAAGAAGTTTCTCAGAAAGCTTCTTTCTCTTTGTTATCGGAGGATTTTTCCTTTGTCCCTATAGTCTTCAAAGGTATCCGAAATATCTGTTCTCAGATTCCACAGAAATAAGGCTAGCAAAGAGATCCAAGAAATACAGATGTAACTCTGTGAGATGAATTAACAGAACACTAAGCAGTTTCTCAGAAAGCTTCTTTCCAGATTTCATCTGAGGGTATTTCCTTTTTCACCATAGCCCTCTATGGGCTTCCAAATATCACTTTGCCAATTCCACAAGAACTGTCTTAGCGAAAGGCTTCTTGAGGGGAAAGCTGTAACTCTGTGAGATGAATTCACAGAACACAAAGAAGTATCTCAGAAAGCTTCTTTCTCTTTGTTATCGGAGGATATTTCCTTTGGCCCTATAGTCTTCAAAGAGATCCGAAATATCTGTTCTCAGATTCCACAGAAATAAGGCTGACAAAGAGATCCACGAAATACAGATGTAACTCTGTGAGATGAATTAACAGAACACTAAGCAGTTTCTCAGAAAGCTTCTTTCCAGATTTCATCTGAGGATATTTCCTTTTTCACCATAGCCCTCTATGGGCTTCCAAATATCACTTTGCCAATTCCACAAGAACTGTCTTAGCGAAAGGCTTCTTGAGGGGAAAGCTGTAACTCTGTGAGATGATTTCACAGAACACAAAGAAGTTTCTCAGAAAGCTTCTTTCTCTTTGTTATCGGAGGATATTTCCTTCGGCCCTACAGTCTTCAAAGGGATCCGAAATATCTGTTCTCAGATTCCACAGAAATAAGGCTAGCAAAGAGATCCACGAAATACAGATGTAACTCTGTGAGATGAATTAACAGAACACTAAGCAGTTTCTCAGAAAGCTTCTTTCCAGATTTCATCTGAGGATATTTCCTTTTTCACCATAGCCCTCTATGGGCTTCCAAATATCACTTTGCCAATTCCAAAAGAACTGTCTTAGCGAAAGGCTTCTTGAGGGGAAAGCTGTAACACTGTGAGATGATTTCACAGAACACAAAGAAGTTTCTCAGAAAGCTTCTTTCTGTTTGTTATCGGAGGATATTTCCTTTGGCCCTATAGTCTTCAAAGGGATCCGAAATATCTGTTCTCAGATTACACAGAAATAAGGCTAGCAAAGAGATCCACGAAATACGGATGTAACTCTGTGAGATGAATTAACAGAACACTAAGCAGTTTCTCAGAAAGCTTCTTTCCAGATTTCATCTGAGGATATTTCTTTTTTCACCATAGCCCTCTATGGGCTTCCAAATATCACTTTGCCAATTCCACAAGAACTGTCTTATTGAAAGGCTTCTTGAGGGGAAAGCTGTAACTCTGTGAGATGATTTCACAGAACACAAAGAAGTTTCTCAGAAAGCTTCTTTCTCTTTGTTATCGGAGGATATTTCCTTTGGCCCTACAGTCTTCAAAGGGATCCGAAATATCTGTTCTCAGATTCCACAGAAATAAGGCTAGCAAAGAGATCCACGAAATACAGATGTAACTCTGTGAGATGAATTAACAGAACACTAAGCAGTTTCTCAGAAAGCTTCTTTCCAGATTTCATCTGAGGATATTTCCTTTCTCACCATAGTCCTCTATGGGCTTCCAAATATCACTTTGCCAATTCTACAAGAACTGTCTTAGCGAAAGGCTTCTTTAGGGGAAAGCTGTAACTCTGTGAGATGATTTCACAGAACACAAAGAAGTTTCTCAGAAAGCTTCTTTCTCTTTGTTATCGGAGGATATTTCCTTTGGCCCTATAGTCTTCAAAGGGATCCGAAATATCTGTTCTCAGATTCCACAGAAATAAGGCAAGCAAAGAGATCCACGAAATACAGATGTAACTCTGTGAGATGAATTAACAGAACACTAAGCAGTTTCTCAGAAAGCTTCTTTCCAGATTTCATCTGAGGATATTTCCTTTTTCACCATAGCCCTCTATGGGCTTCGAAATATCATTTGCCAATTCCACAAGAACTGTCTTAGTGAAAGGCTTCTTGAGGGGAAAGCTGTAACTCTGTGAGATGATTTCACAGAACACAAAGAAGTTTCTCAGAAAGCTTCTTTCTCTTTGTTATCCAAGGATATTTCCTTTGGCCCTATAGTCTTCAAAGGGATCCGAAATATCTGTTCTCAGATTCCACAGAAATAAGGCTAGCAAAGAGATACACGAAATACAGATGTAACTCTGTGAGATGAAATAACAGAACACTAAGCAGTTTCTCAGAAAGCTTCTTTCCAGATTTCATCTGAGGATATTTCCTTTTTCGCCATACCCCTCTATGGGCATCCAAATATCACTTTGCCAATTCCACAAGAACTGTCTTAGCGAAAGGCTTCTTGAGGGGAAAGCTGTAACTCTGTGAGATGATTTCACAGAACACAAAGAAGTTTCTCAGAAAGCTTCCTTCTCTTTGTTATCGAAGGATTTTCCCTTTGGCCCTATAGTCTTCAAAGGGATCGGAAATATCTGTTCTCAGATTCCACAGAAATAAGGCTAGCAAAGAGATCCAGGAAATACAGATGTAACTCTGTGAGATGAATTAACCGAACACTAAGCTGTTTCTCAGAAAGCTTCTTTCCAGATTTCATCGGAGGATATTTCCTTTTTCGCCATAGCCCTCTAAGGGCTTCCAAATATCACTTTGCCAATTCCACAAGAACTGTCTTAGCGAAAGGTTTCTTGAGGGGAAAGCTGTAACTCTGTGAGATGATTTCACAGAACACAAAGAAGTTTCTCAGAAAACTTCTTTCTCTTTGTTATCGGAGGATATTTCCTGTGGCCCTATAGTCTTCAAGGGGATCCGAAATATCTGTTCTCAGATTTCACAGAAATAAGGCTAGCAAAGAGATCCACGAAATACGGATGTAACTCTGTGAGATGAATTAACAGAACACTAAGCAGTTTCTCAGAAAGCTTCTTTCCAGATTTCATCTGAGGATATTTCCTTTTTCACCATAGCCCTCTATGGACTTCCAAATATCACTTTGCCAATTCCACAAGAACTGTCTTAGTGAAAGGCTTCTTGAGGGGAAAGCTGTAACTCTGTGAGATGATTTCACAGAACACAAAGAAGTTTCTCAGAAAGCTTCTTTCTCTTTGTTATCGGAGGATATTTCCTTTGGCCCTATAGTCTTCAAAGGGATCCGAAATATCTGTTTTCAGATTCCACAGAAATAAGGCTAGCAAAGAGATCCACGAATTACAGATGTAACTCAGTGAGATGAAATAACAGAACACTAAGCAGTTTCTCAGAAAGCTTCTTTCCAGATTTCATCTGAGGATATTTCCTTTTTCACCATACGCCTCTATGGGCATCCAAATATCACTTTGCCAATTCCACAAGAACTGTCTTAGCGAAAGGCTTCTTGAGGGGAAAGCTGTAACTCTGTGAGATGATTTCACAGAACACAAAGAAGTTTCTCAGAAAGCTTCTTTCTCTTTGTTATCGAAGGATTTTTCCTTTGGCCCTATAGTCTTCAAAGGGATCCGAAATATCTGTTCTCAGATTCCACAGAAATAAGGCTAGCAAAGACAACAACGAAATACAGATGTAACTCTGTGAGATGAATTAACAGAACACTAAGCAGTTTCCAAAAAGCTTCTTTCCAGATTTCATCTGAGGATATTTCCTTTTTCACCATAGCCCTCTATCGGCTTCCAAATATCACTTTGCCAATTCCACAAGAACTGTCTTAGCTAAACGCTTCTTGAGGGGAAAGCTGTAACTCTGTGAGATGATTTCACAGAACACAAAGAAGTTTCTCAGAAAGCTTCTTTCTCTTTGTTATCGGAGGATATTTCCTTTGGCCCTATAGTCTTCAAAGGGATCCGAAATATCTGTTCTCAGATTCACAGAAATAAGGCAACCAAAGAGATCCACGAAATAGAGATGTAACTCGGTGAGATGAATTAACAGAACACTAAGCAGTTTCTCAGAAAGCTTCTTTCCAGATTTCATCTGTGGATATTTCCTTTTTCCTCGTAGCCCTCTAAGGACTTCCAAATATCACTTTTCCAATTCCACAAGAACTGTCTTAGCGAAAGGCTTCTTGAGGGGAAAGCTGTAACTCTGTGGGATGATTTCACAGAACACAAAGAAGTTTCTCAGAAAGCTTCTTTCTCTTTGTTATCGGAGGATTTTTCCTTTGGCCCTATAGTCTTCAAAGGGATCGGAAATATCTGTTCTCAGATTCCAAAGAAATAAGGCTAGCAAAGAGATCCAAGAAATACAGATGTAACACTGTGAGATAAATTAACAGAACACTAAGCAGTTTCTCAGAAAGCATCTTTCCAGATTTCATCTGAGGATATTTCCTTTTTCACCATAGCCCTCTATGGGCTTCCAAATATCACTTTGCCAATTCCACAAGAACTGTCTTAGCGAAAGGCTTCTTGAGGGGAAAGCTGTAACACTGTGAGATGATTTCACAGAACACAAAGAAGTTTCTCAGAAAGCTTCTTTCTCTTTGTTATCGGAGGATATTTCCTTTTTCCCTAGAGTCTTCAAAGGGATCCGAAATATCTGTTCTCAGATTCCACAGAAATAAGGCTAGCAAAGAGATCCACGAAATACGGATGTAACTCTGTGAGATGAATTAACAGAACACTAAGCAGTTTCTCAGAAAGCTTCTTTCCAGATTTCATCTGAGGATATTTCTTTTTTCACCATAGCCCTCTATGGGCTTCCAAATATCACTTTGCCAATTCCACAAGAACTGTCTTAGCGAAAGACTTCTTGAGTGGAAAGCTGTAACTCTGTGAGATGATTTCACAGAACACAAAGAAGTTTCTCAGAAAGCTTCTTTCTCTTTGTTATCGGAGGATATTTCCTTTGGCCCTACAGTCTTCAAAGGGATCCGAAATATCTGTTCTCAGATTCCACAGAAATAAGGCTAGCAAAGAGATCCACGAAATACAGATGTAACTCTGTGAGATGAATTAACAGAACACTAAGCAGTTTCTCAGAAAGCTTCTTTCCAGATTTCATCTGAGGATATTTCCTTTCTCACCATAGTCCTCTATGGGCTTCCAAATATAACTTTGCCAATTCTACAAGAACTGTCTTGGCGAAAGGCTTCTTGAGGCGAAAGCTGTAACTCTGTGAGATGATTTCACAGAACACAAAGAAGTTTCTCAGAAAGCTTCCTTCTCTTTGTTATCGGAGGATATTTCCTTTGGCCCTATAGTCTTCAAAGGGATCCGAAATATCTGTTTTCAGATTCCACAGAAATAAGGCTAGCAAAGAGATCCACGAATTACAGATGTAACTCAGTGAGATGAAATAACAGAACACTAAGCAGTTTCTCAGAAAGCTTCTTTCCAGATTTCATCTGAGGATATTTCCTTTTTCACCATACGCCTCTATGGGCATCCAAATATCACTTTGCCAATTCCACAAGAACTGTCTTAGCGAAAGGCTTCTTGAGGGGAAAGCTGTAACTCTGTGAGATGATTTCACAGAACACAAAGAAGTTTCTCAGAAAGCTTCTTTCTCTTTGTTATCGGAGGATATTTCCTTTGGCCCTATAGTCTTCAAAGGGATCCGAAATATCTGTTCTCAGATTCCACAGAAATAAGGCTAGCAAAGAGATCCACGAAATACAGATATAACTCTGTGAGATGAAATAACAGAACACAAAGCAGTTTCTCAGAAAGCTTCTTTCCAGATTTCATCTGAGGATATTTCCTTTTTCACCGTAGCCCTCTATGGGCTTCCAAATATCACTTTGCCAATTCCACAAGAACTGCCTTAGCGAAAGGCTTCTTGAGGGGAAAGCTGTAACTCTGTGAGATGATTTCACAGAACACAAAGAAGTTTCTCAGAAAGCTTCTTTCTCTTTGTTATCGGAGGATATTTCCTTTGGCCCTATAGTCTTCAAAGGGATCCGAAATATCTGTTCTCAGATTCCACAGAAATAAGGCGAGCAAAGAGATCCGCGAAATACAGATGTACCTCTGTGAGATGAATTAACAGAACACTAAGCAGTTTCTCAGGAAGCTTCTTTCCAGATTTCATCTGAGGATATTTCCTTTTTCACCATAGCCCTCTAAGGGCTTCCAAATATCACTTTGCCAATTCCACAAGAACTGTCTTAGCGAAAGGCTTCTTGAGGGGAAAGCTGTAACTCTGTGAGATGATTTCACAGAACACAAAGAAGTTTCTCAGAAAGCTTCTTTCTCTTTGTTATCGGAGGATATTTCCTTTGGCCCTATAGTCTTCAAAGGGATCCGAAATATCTGTTCTCAGATTCCACAGAAATAAGGCTAGCAAAGAGATCCACGAAATACAGATGTAACTCTGTGAGATGAATTAAGAGAACACTAAGCAGTTTCTCAGAAAGCTTCTTTCCAGATTTCATCTGTGGATATTTCCTTTTTCCTCATAGCCCTCTAAGGACTTCCAAATATCACTTTTCCAATTCCACAAGAACTGTCTTAGCGAAAGGCTTCTTGAGGGGAAAGCTGTAACTCTGTGGGATGATTTCACAGAACACAAAGAAGTTTCTCAGAAAGCTTCTTTCTCTTTGTTATCGGAGGATTTTTCCTTTGGCCCTATAGTCTTCAAAGGGATCGGAAATATCTGTTCTCAGATTCCAAAGAAATAAGGCTAGCAAAGAGATCCAAGAAATACAGATGTAACACCGTGAGATAAATTAACAGAACACTAAGCAGTTTCTCAGAAAGCATCTTTCCAGATTTCATCTGAGGATATTTCCTTTTTCACCATAGCCCTCTATGGGCTTCCAAATATCACTTTGCCAATTCCACAAGAACTGTCTTAGCGAAAGGCTTCTTGAGGGGAAAGCTGTAACACTGTGAGATGATTTCACAGAAAACAAAGAAGTTTCTCAGAAAGCTTCTTTCTCTTTGTTATCGGAGGATATTTCCTTTTTCCCTATAGTCTTCAAAGGGATCCGAAATATCTGTTCTCAGATTCCACAGAAATAAGGCTAGCAAAGAGATCCACGAAATACGGATGTAACTCTGTGAGATGAATTAACAGAACACTAAGCAGTTTCTCAGAAAGCTTCTTTCCAGATTTCATCTGAGGATATTTCTTTTTTCACCATAGCCCTCTATGGGCTTCCAAATATCACTTTGCCAATTCCACAAGAACTGTCTTAGCGAAAGACTTCTTGAGGGGAAAGCTGTAACTCTGTGAGATGATTTCACAGAACAAAAAGAAGTTTCTCAGAAAGCTTCTTTCTCTTTGTTATCGGAGGATATTTCCTTTGGCCGTATAGTCTTCAAAGGGATCCGAAATATCTGTTCTCAGATTCCAGAGAAATAAGGCTAGCAAACAGATCCACGAAATAGAGATGTAACTCGGTGAGATGAAATAACAGAACACTAAGCAGTTTCTCAGAAAGCTTCTTTCCAGATTTCATCTGAGGATATTTCCTTTTTCACCGTAGCCCTCTATGGGCTTCCAAATATCACTTTGCCAATTCCACAAGAACTGTCTTAGGGAAAGGCTTCTTGAGGGGAAAGCTGTAACTCTGTGAGATGATTTCACAGAACACAAAGAAGTTTCTCAGAAAGCATCTTTCTCTTTGTTATCGGAGGATATTTCCTTTGGCCCTATAGTCTTCAAAGGGATCCGAAATATCTGTTCTCAGATTCCACAGAAATAAGGCTAGCAAAGAGATCCACGAAATACAGATGTAACACTGTGAGATGAATTAAAAGAACACTAAGCAGTTTCTCAGAAAGCTTCTTTCCATATTTCATCTGAGGATATTTCCTTTTTCACCATAGCCCTCTATGGGCTTCCAAATATCACTTTGCCAATTCCACAAGAACTGTCTCAGCGAAAGGCTTCTTGAGGGGAAAGCTGGAACTCTGTGAGATGATTTCACAGAACACAAAGAAGTTTCTCAGAAAGCTTCTTTCTCTTTGTTATCGGAGGATATTTCCTTTGTCCCTATAGTCTTCAAATGGATCCGAAATATCTGTTCTCAGATTCCACAGAAATAAGGCAAGCAAAGAGACCCACGAAATAGAGATGTAACTCGGTGAGATGAATTAAGAGAACACTAAGCAGTTTCTCAGAAAGCTTCTTTCCTGATTTCATCTGAGGATATTTCCTTTTTCACCGTAGTCCTCTATGGGCTTCCAAATATCACTTTGCCAATTCCACAAGAACTGTCTTAGCGAAAGGCTTCTTGAGGGGAAAGCTGTAACTCTGTGAGATGATTTCACAGAACACAAAGAAGTTTCTCAGAAAGCTTCTTTCTCTTTGTTATCGAAGGATATTTCCTTTGGCCCTATAGTCTTCAAAGGGATCCGAAATATCTGTTCTCAGATTCCACAGAAATAAGGCTAGCAAAGAGATCCACGAAATACAGATGTAACACTGTGAGATGAATTAACAGAACACTAAGCAGTTTCTCAGAAAGCTTCTTTCCAGATTTCATCTGAGGATATTTCCTTTTTCACCATAGCCCTCTATGGGCTTCCAAATATCACTTTGCCAATTCCACAAGAACTGTCTTAGCGAAAGGCTTCTTGAGGGGAAAGCTGTAACTCTGTGAGATGATTTCACAGAACACAAAGAAGTTTCTCAGAAAGCTTCTTTCTCTTTGTTATCGGAGGATATTTCCTTTGGCCCTATAGTCTTCAAAGGGATCCGAAATATCTGTTCTCAGATTCCACAGAAATAAGGCAAGCAAAGAGATCCACGAAATAGAGATGTAACTCGGTGAGATGAATTAAGAGAACACTAAGCAGTTTCTCAGAAAGCTTCTTTCCTGATTTCATCTGAGGATATTTCCTTTTTCACCGTAGCCCTCTATGGGCTTCCAAATATCACTTTGCCAATTCCACAAGAACTGCCTTAGCGAAAGGCTTCTTGAGGGGAAAGCTGTAACTCTGTGAGATGATTTCACAGAACACAAAGAAGTTTCTCAGAAAGCTTCTTTCTCTTTGTTATCGGAGGATATTTCCTTTGGCCCTATAGTCTTCAAAGGGATCCGAAATATCTGTTCTCAGATTCCACAGAAATAAGGCAAGCAAAGAGATCCACGAAATAGAGATGTAACTCGGTGAGATGAATTAAGAGAACACTAAGCAGTTTCTCAGAAAGCTTCTTTCCTGATTTCATCTGAGGATATTTCCTTTTTCACCGTAGCCCTCTATGGGCTTCCAAATATCACTTTGCCAATTCCACAAGAACTGCCTTAGCGAAAGGCTTCTTGAGGGGAAAGCTGTAACTCTGTGAGATGATTTCACAGAACACAAAGAAGTTTCTCAGAAAGCTTCTTTCTCTTTGTTATCGGAGGATATTTCCTTTGGCCCTATAGTCTTCAAAGGGATCCGAAATATCTGTTCTCAGATTCCACAGAAATAAGGCTAGCCAAGAGATCCACGAAATACAGATGTACCTCTGTGAGATGAATTAACAGAACACTAAGCAGTTTCTCAGAAAGCTTCTTTCCAGATTTCATCTGAGGATATTTCCTTTTTCACCATAGCCCTCTAAGGGCTTCCAAATATCACTTTGCCAATTCCACAAGAACTGTCTTAGCGAAAGGCTTCTTGAGGGGAAAGCTGTAACTCTGTGAGATGATTTCACAGAACACAAAGAAGTTTCTCAGAAAGCTTCTTTCTCTTTGTTATCGGAGGATATTTCCTTTGGCCCTATAGTCTTCAAAGGGATCCGAAATATCTGTTCTCAGATTCCACAGAAATAAGGCTAGCAAAGAGATCCACGAAATACAGATGTAACTCTGTGAGATGAATTAAGAGAACACTAAGCAGTTTCTCAGAAAGCTTCTTTCCAGATTTCATCTGTGGATACTTCCTTTTTCCTCGGTGCCCTCTAAGGACTTCCAAATATCACTTTTCCAATTCCACAAGAACTGTCTTAGCGAAAGGCTTCTTGAGGGGAAAGCTGTAACTCTGTGGGATGATTTCACAGAACACAAAGAAGTTTCTCAGAAAGCTTCTTTCTCTTTGTTATCGGAGGATTTTTCCTTTGGCCCTATAGTATTCAAAGGGATCGGAAATATCTGTTCTCAGATTCCAAAGAAATAAGGCTAGCAAAGAGATCCAAGAAATACAGATGTAACACTGTGAGATAAATTAACAGAACACTAAGCAGTTTCTCAGAAAGCATCTTTCCAGATTTCATCTGAGGATATTTCCTTTTTCACCATAGCCCTCTATGGGCTTCCAAATATCACTTTGCCAATTCCACAAGAACTGTCTTAGCGAAAGACTTCTTGAGGGGAAAGCTGTAACTCTGTGAGATGATTTCACAGAACACAAAGAAGTTTCTCAGAAAGCTTCTTTCTCTTTGTTATCGGAGGATATTTCCTTTGGCCCTATAGTCTTCAAAGGGATCCGAAATATCTGTTCTCAGATTCCACAGAAATAAGGCTAGCAAAGAGATCCAGGAAATACAGATGTAACACTGTGAGATAAATTAACAGAACACTAAGCAGTTTCTCAGAAAGCTTCTTTCCAGATTTCATCTGAGGATATTTCCTTTTTCACCATAGCCCTCTATGGGCTTCCAAATATCACTTTGCCAATTCCACAAGAACTGTCTTAGCGAAAGGCTTCTTGAGGGGAAAGCTGTAACTCTGTGAGTTGATTTCACAGAACACTAAGAAGTTTCTCAGAATGCTTCTTTCACTTTGTTATCGGAGGATATTTCCTTTGGCCCTATAGTCTTCAAAGGGATCCGAAATATCTGTTCTCAGATTCCACAGAAATAAGGCTAGCAAAGAGATCCACGAAATACAGATGTAACTCTGTGAGATGAATTAACAGAACACTAAGCAGTTTCTCAGAAACTTCTTTCCAGATTGCATCTGAGGATATTTCCTTTTTCACCCTAGTCCTCTATGGGCTTCCAAATATCACTTTGCCAATTCCACAAGAACTGTCTTAGCGAAAGGCTTCTTTAGGGTAAAGCTGTAACTCTGTGAGATGATTTCACAGAACACAAAGAAGTTTCTCAGAAAGCTTCTTTCTCTTTGTTATCGGAGGATATTTCCTTTGGCCGTATAGTCTTCAAAGGGATCCGAAATATCTGTTCTCAGATTCCACAGAAATAAGGCTAGCAAACAGATCCACGAAATACAGATGTAACTCGGTGTGATGAAATAACAGAACACTAAGCAGTTTCTCAGAAAGCTTCTTTCCAGAATTCATCTGAGGATATTTCCTTTTTCACCGTAGCCCTCTATGGGCTTCCAAATATCACTTTGCCAATTCCACAAGAACTGTCTTAGCGAAAGGCTTCTTGAGGGGAAAGCTGTAACTCTGTGAGATGATTTCACAGAACACAAAGAAGTTTCTCAGAAAGCTTCTTTCTCTTTGTTATCGGAGGATATTTCCTTTGGCCCTATAGTCTTCAAAGGGATCCGAAATATCTGTTCTCAGATTCCACAGAAATAAGGCTAGCAAAGAGATCCACGAAATACAGATGTACCTCTGTGAGATGAATTAACAGAACACTAAGCAGTTTCTTAGAAAGCTTCTTTCCAGATTTCATCTGAGGATATTTCCTTTTTCACCATAGCCCTCTATGGGCTTCCAAATATCACTTTGCCAATTCCACAAGAACTGTCTTAGCGAAAGGGTTCTTGAGGGGAAAGCTGTAACTCTGTGAGATGATTTCACAGAACACAAAGAAGTTTCTCAGAAAGCTTCTTTCTCTTTGTTATCAGAGGATATTTCCTTTGGCCCTATAGTCTTCAAAGGGATCCGAAATATCTGTTCTCAGATTCCACAGAAATAAGGCTAGCAAAGAGATCCACGAAATACAGATGTAACTCTGTGAGATGAATTAAGAGAACACTAAGCAGTTTCTCAGAAAGCTTCTTTCCAGATTTCATCTGTGGACACTTCCTTTTTCCTCGGTGCCCTCTAAGGACTTCCAAATATCACTTTTCCAATTCCACAAGAACTGTCTTAGCGAAAGGCTTCTTGAGGGGAAAGCTGTAACTCTGTGGGATGATTTCACAGAACACAAAGAAGTTTCTCAGAAAGCTTCTTTCTCTTTGTTATCGGAGGATTTTTCCTTTGGCCCTATAGTATTCAAAGGGATCGGAAATATCTGTTCTCAGATTCCAAAGAAATAAGGCTAGCAAAGAGATCCAAGAAATACAGATGTAACACTGTGAGATAAATTAACAGAACACTAAGCAGTTTCTCAGAAAGCATCTTTCCAGATTTCATCTGAGGATATTTCCTTTTTCACCATAGCCCTCTATGGGCTTCCAAATATCACTTTGCCAATTCCACAAGAACTGTCTTAGCGAAAGACTTCTTGAGGGGAAAGCTGTAACTCTGTGAGATGATTTCACAGAACACAAAGAAGTTTCTCAGAAAGCTTCTTTCTCTTTGTTATCGGAGGATATTTCCTTTGGCCCTATAGTCTTCAAAGGGATCCGAAATATCTGTTCTCAGATTCCACAGAAATAAGGCTAGCAAAGAGATCCAGGAAATACAGATGTAACACTGTGAGATAAATTAACAGAACACTAAGCAGTTTCTCAGAAAGCTTCTTTCCAGATTTCATCTGAGGATATTTCCTTTTTCACCATAGCCCTCTATGGGCTTCCAAATATCACTTTGCCAATTCCACAAGAACTGTCTTAGCGAAAGGCTTCTTGAGGGGAAAGCTGTAACTCTGTGAGTTGATTTCACAGAACACTAAGAAGTTTCTCAGAATGCTTCTTTCACTTTGTTATCGGAGGATATTTCCTTTGGCCCTATAGTCTTCAAAGGGATCCGAAATATCTGTTCTCAGATTCCACAGAAATAAGGCTAGCAAAGAGATCCACGAAATACAGATGTAACTCTGTGAGATGAATTAACAGAACACTAAGCAGTTTCTCAGAAACTTCTTTCCAGATTGCATCTGAGGATATTTCCTTTTTCACCCTAGTCCTCTATGGGCTTCCAAATATCACTTTGCCAATTCCACAAGAACTGTCTTAGCGGAAGGCTTCTTTAGGGTAAAGCTGTAACTCTGTGAGATGATTTCACAGAACACAAAGAAGTTTCTCAGAAAGCTTCTTTCTCTTTGTTATCGGAGGATATTTCCTTTGGCCGTATAGTCTTCAAAGGGATCCGAAATATCTGTTCTCAGATTCCACAGAAATAAGGCTAGCAAAGAGATCCACGAAATACAGATGTACCTCTGTGAGATGAATTAACAGAACACTAAGCAGTTTCTTAGAAAGCTTCTTTCCAGATTTCATCTGAGGATATTTCCTTTTTCACCATAGCCCTCTATGGGCTTCCAAATATCACTTTGCCAATTCCACAAGAACTGTCTTAGCGAAAGGGTTCTTGAGGGGAAAGCTGTAACTCTGTGAGATGATTTCACAGAACACAAAGAAGTTTCTCAGAAAGCTTCTTTCTTTTGTTATCGGAGGATATTTCCTTTGGCCCTATAGTCTTCAAAGGGATCCGAAATATCTGTTCTCAGATTCCACAGAAATAAGGCTAGCAAAGAGATCCACGAAATACAGATGTAACTCTGTGAGATGAATTAACAGAACACTAAGCAGTTTCTCAGAAAGCTTCTTTCCAGATTTCATCTGTGGATATATCCTTTTTCCCCGTAGCCCTCTAAGGACTTCCAAATATCATTTTCCAATTCCACAAGAACTGTCTTAGCGAAAGGCTTCTTGAGGGGTAAGCTGTAACTCTGTGGGATGATTTCACAGAACACAAAGAAGTTTCTCAGAAAGCTTCTTTCTCTTTGTTATCGGAGGATTTTTCCTTTGGCCCTATAGTATTCAAAGGGATCCGAAATATCTGTTCTCAGATTCCACAGAAATAAGGCTAGCAAAGAGATCCACGAAATACATATGTAACACTGTGAGATGAATTAAAAGAACACTAAGCAGTTTCTCAGAAAGCTTCTTTCCAGATTTCATCTGAGGATATTTCCTTTTTCACCATAGCCCTCTAAGGGCTTCCAAATATCACTTTGCCAATTCCACAAGAACTGTCTTACCGAAAGGCTTCTTGAGGGGAAAGCTGTAACTCTGTGAGATGATTTCACAGAACACAAAGAAGTTTCTCAGAAAGCTTCTTTCTCTTTGTTATCCAAGGATATTTCCTTTGGCCTATAGTCTTCAAAGGGATCCGAAATATCTGTTCTCAGATTCCAAAGAAAAAAGGCAAGCAAAGAGATCCACGAAATAGAGATGTAACTCGGTGAGATGAATTAAGAGAACACTAAGCAGTTTCTCAGAATGCTTCTTTCCTGATTTCATCTGAGGATATTTCCTTTTTCACCCTAGCCCTCTATGGGCTTCCAAATATCACTTTGCCAATTCCACAAGAACTGTCTTAGCGAAAGGCTTCTTTGGAGGAAAGCTGTAACTCTGTGAGATGATTTCACAGAACACAAAGAAGTTTCTCAGAAAGCTTCTTTCTCTTTGTTATCGGAGGATATTTCCTTTGGCCCTATAGTCTTCAAAGGGATCCGAAATATCTGTTCTCAGATTCCACAGAAATAAGGATAGCAAAGAGATCCACGAAATACAGATGTAACTCTGTGAGACGAATTAACAGAACACTAAGCAGTTTCTCAGAAAGCTTCTTCCCAGATTGCATCTGAGGACATTTCCTTTTTCACCATAGCCCTCTAAGGGCTTCCAAACATCACTTTGCCAATTCCACAAGAACTGTCTTAGCGAAAGGCTTCTTGAGGGGAAAGCTGTAACTCTGTGAGATGATTTCACAGAACACAAAGAAGTTTCTCAGAAAGCTTCTTTCTCTTTGTTATCGAAGAATATTTCCTTTGGCCCTATAGTCTTCAAAGGGATCCGAAATATCTGTTCTCAGATTCCACAGAAATAAGGCTAGCAAAGAGATCCACGAAATACAGATGTAACACTGTGAGATGAATTAACAGAACACTAAGCAGTTTCTCAGAAAGCTTCTTTCCAGATTTCATCAGAGGATATTTCCTTTTTCACCATAGCCCTCTATGGGCTTCCAAATATCACTTTGCCAATTCCACAAGAACTGTCTTAGCGAAAGGCTTCTTGAGGGGAAAGCTGTAACTCTGTGAGATGATTTCACAGAACACAAAGAAGTTTCTCAGAAAGCTTCGTTCTCTTTGTTATCGAAGGATATTTCCTTTGGCCCTATAGTCTTCAAAGGGATCCGAAATATCTGTTCTCAGATTCCACAGAAATAAGGCTAGCAAAGAGATCCACGAAATACAGATGTAACTCTGTGAGATGAATTAACAGAACACTAAGCAGTTTCTCAGAAAGCTTCTTTCCAGATTTCATCTGAGGATATTTCCTTTTTCACCATACCCCTCTATGGGCATCGAAATATCACTTTGCCAATTCCACAAGAACAGTCTTAACGAAAGACTTCTTGAGGGGAAAGCTGTAACTCTGTGAGATGATTTCACAGAACACAAAGAAGTTTCTCAGAAAGCTTCTTTCTCTTTGTTATCGAAGGATATTTCCTTTGGCCCTATAGTCTTCAAAGGGATCCGAAATATCTGTTCTCAGATTCCACAGAAATAAGGCTAGCAAAGAGATCCACGAAATACAGATGTAACACTGTGAGATGAATTAAAAGAACACTAAGCAGTTTCTCAGAAAGCTTCTTTCCATATTTCATCTGAGGATATTTCCTTTTTCACCATAGCCCTCTATGGGCTTCCAAATATCACTTTGCCAATTCCACAAGAACTGTCTCAGCGAAAGGCTTCTTGAGGGGAAAGCTGTAACTCTGTGAGATGATTTCACAGAACACAAAGAAGTTTCTCAGAAAGCTTCTTTCTCTTTGTTATCGGAGGATATTTTCTTTGTCCCTATAGTCTTCAAAGGGATCCGAAATATCTGTTCTCAGATTCCACAGAAATAAGGCAAGCAAAGAGACCCACGAAATAGAGATGTAACTCGGTGAGATGAATTAAGAGAACACTAAGCAGTTTCTCAGAAAGCTTCTTTCCTGATTTCATCTGAGGATATTTCCTTTTTCACCGTAGTCCTCTATGGGCTTCCAAATATCACTTTGCCAATTCCACAAGAACTGTCTTAGCGAAAGGCTTCTTGAGGGGAAAGCTGTAACTCTGTGAGATGATTTCACAGAACACAAAGAAGTTTCTCAGAAAGCTTCTTTCTCTTTGTTATCGAAGGATATTTCCTTTGGCCCTATAGTCTTCAAAGGGATCCGAAATATCTGTTCTCAGATTCCACAGAAATAAGGCTAGCAAAGAGATCCACGAAATACAGATGTAACACTGTGAGATGAATTAACAGAACACTAAGCAGTTTCTCAGAAAGCTTCTTTCCAGATTTCATCTGAGGATATTTCCTTCTTCACCATAGCCCTCTATGGGCTTCCAAATATCACTTTGCCAATTCCACAAGAACTGTCTTAGCGAAAGGCTTCTTGAGGGGAAAGCTGTAACTCTGTGAGATGATTTCACAGAACACAAAGAAGTTTCTCAGAAAGCTTCTTTCTCTTTGTTATCGGAGGATATTTCCTTTGGCCCTATAGTCTTCAAAGGGATCCGAAATATCTGTTCTCAGATTCCACAGAAATAAGGCAAGCAAAGAGATCCACGAAATAGAGATGTAACTCGGTGAGATGAATTAAGAGAACACTAAGCAGTTTCTCAGAAAGCTTCTTTCCTGATTTCATCTGAGGATATTTCCTTTTTCACCGTAGCCCTCTATGGGCTTCCAAATATCACTTTGCCAATTCCACAAGAACTGCCTTAGCGAAAGGCTTCTTGAGGGGAAAGCTGTAACTCTGTGAGATGATTTCACAGAACACAAAGAAGTTTCTCAGAAAGCTTCTTTCTCTTTGTTATCGGAGGATATTTCCTTTGGCCCTATAGTCTTCAAAGGGATCCGAAATATCTGTTCTCAGATTCCACAGAAATAAGGCTAGCAAAGAGATCCACGAAATACAGATGTACCTCTGTGAGATGAATTAACAGAACACTAAGCAGTTTCTCAGAAAGCTTCTTTCCAGATTTCATCTGAGGATATTTCCTTTTTCACCATAGCCCTCTAAGGGCTTCCAAATATCACTTTGCCAATTACACAAGAACTGTCTTAGCGAAAGGCTTCTTGAGGGGAAAGCTGTAACTCTGTGAGATGATTTCACAGAACACAAAGAAGTTTCTCAGAAAGCTTCTTTCTCTTTGTTATCGGAGGATATTTCCTTTGGCCCTATAGTCTTCAAAGGGATCCGAAATATCTGTTCTCAGATTCCACAGAAATAAGGCTAGCAAAGAGATCCACGAAATACAGATGTAACTCTGTGAGATGAATTAAGAGAACACTAAGCAGTTTCTCAGAAAGCTTCTTTCCAGATTTCATCTGTGGATACTTCCTTTTTCCTCGTAGCCCTCTAAGGACTTCGAAATATCACTTTTCCAATTCCACAAGAACTGTCTTAGCGAAAGGCTTCTTGAGGGGAAAGCTGTAACTCTGTGGGATGATTTCACAGAACACAAAGAAGTTTCTCAGAAAGCTTCTTTCTCTTTGTTATCGGAGGATTTTTCCTTTGGCCCTATAGTCTTCAAAGGGATCCGAAATATCTGTTCTCAGATTCCACAGAAATAAGGCTAGCAAAGAGATCCACGAAATACAGATGTAACTCTGTGAGATGAATTAACAGAACACTAAGCAGTTTCTCAGAAACTTCTTTCCAGATTGCATCTGAGGATATTTCCTTTTTCACCCTAGTCCTCTATGGGCTTCCAAATATCACTTTGCCAATTCCACAAGAACTATCTTAGCGAAAGGCTTCTTTAGGGTAAAGCTGTAACTCTGTGAGATGATTTCACAGAACACAAAGAAGTTTCTCAGAAAGCTTCTTTCTCTTTGTTATCGGAGGATATTTCCTTTGGCCGTATAGTCTTCAAAGGGATCCGAAATATCTGTTCTCAGATTCCACAGAAATAAGGCTAGCAAACAGATCCACGAAATACAGATGTAACTCGGTGTGATGAAATAACAGAACACTAAGCAGTTTCTCAGAAGGCTTCTTTCCAGAATTCATCTGAGGATATTTCCTTTTTCACCGTAGCCCTCTATGGGCTTCCAAATATCACTTTGCCAATTCCACAAGAACTGTCTTAGCGAAAGGCTTCTTGAGGGGAAAGCTGTAACTCTGTGAGATGATTTCACAGAACACAAAGAAGTTTCTCAGAAAGCTTCTTTTTCTTTGTTATCGAAGAATATTTCCTTTGGCCCTATAGTCTTCAAAGGGATCCGAAATATCTGTTCTCAGATTCCACAGAAATAAGGCTAGCAAAGAGATCCACGAAATACAGATGTAACACTGTGAGATGAATTAACAGAACACTAAGCAGTTTCTCAGAAAGCTTCTTTCCAGATTTCATCTGAGGATATTTCCTTTTTCACCATAGCCCTCTATGGGCTTCCAAATATCACTTTCCCAATTCCACAAGAACTGTCTTAGCGAAAGGCTTCTTGAGGGGAAAGCTGTAACTCTGTGAGATGATTTCACAGAACACAAAGAAGTTTCTCAGAAAGCTTCTTTCTCTTTGTTATCGAAGGATATTTCCTTTGGCCCTATAGTCTTCAAAGGGATCCGAAATATCTGTTCTCAGATTCCACAGAAATAAGGCTAGCAAAGAGATCCACGAAATACAGATGTAACACTGTGAGATGAATTAACAGAACACTAAGCAGTTTCTCAGAAAGCTTCTTTCCAGATTTCATCTGAGGATATTTCCTTTTTCACCATAGCCCTCTATGGGCTTCCAAATATCACTTTCCCAATTCCACAAGAACTGTCTTAGCGAAAGGCTTCTTGAGGGGAAAGCTGTAACTCTGTGAGATGATTTCACAGAACACAAAGAAGTTTCTCAGAAAGCTTCTTTCTCTTTGTTATCGAAGGATATTTCCTTTGGCCCTATAGTCTTCAAAGGGATCCGAAATATCTGTTCTCAGATTCCACAGAAATAAGGCTAGCAAAGAGATCCACGAAATACAGATGTAACACTGTGAGATGAATTAACAGAACACTAAGCAGTTTCTCAGAAAGCTTCTTTCCAGATTTCATCTGAGGATATTTCCTTTTTCACCATAGCCCTCTATTGGCTTCCAAATATCACTTTGCCAATTCCACAAGAACTGTCTTAGCGAAAGGCTTCTTGAGGGGAAAGCTGTAACTCTGTGAGATGATTTCACAGAACACAAAGAAGTTTCTCAGAAAGCTTCTTTCTCTTTGTTATCGGAGGATATTTCCTTTGGCCCTATAGTCTTCAAAGGGATCCGAAATATCTGTTCTCAGATTCCACAGAAATAAGGCTAGCAAAGGGATCCAGGAAATACAGATGTAACTCTGTGAGTGGAAGTCAGAGAACACTAAGCGGTTTCTCAGAAAGCTTCTCTCCAGATTTCATCTGAGGATATTTCCTTTTTCACCATAGCCCTCTATGGGCTTCCAAATATCACTTAGCCAATTCCCCAAGAACTGTCTTAGCGAAAGGCTTCTTGAGGGGAAAGCTGTAACTCTGTGAGCTGATTTCACAGAACACAAAGAAGTTTCTCAGAAAGCTTCTTTCTCTTTGTTATCGGAGGATATATCCTTTGGCCCTATAGTCTTCAAAGGGATCCGAAATATCTGTTCTCAGATTCCACAGAAATAAGGCTAGCAAACAGATCCACGAAATACAGATGTAACTCTGTGAGATGAAATAACAGAACACTAAGCAGTTTCTCAGAAAGCTTCTTTCCAGATTTCATCTGAGGATACTTCCTTTTTCCCCGTAGCCCTCTATGGACTTCCAAATATCACTTTTCCAATTCCACAAGAACTGTCTTAGCGAAAGGCTTCTTGAGGGGAAAGCTGTAACTGTGGGATGATTTCACAGAACACAAAGAATTTTCTCAGAAAGCTTCTTTCTCTTTGTTATCGGAGGATTTTTCCTTTGGCCCTATAGTATTCAAAGGGATCGGAAATATCTGTTCTCAGATTCCACAGAAATAAGGCTAGCAAAGAGATCCATGAAATACAGATGTACCTCTGTGAGATGAATTAACAGAACACTAAGCAGTTTCTCAGAAAGCTTCTTTCCAGATTTCATCTGAGGATATTTCCTTTTTCACCATAGCCCTCTATGGGCTTCCAAATATCACTTTGCCAATTCCACAAGAACTGTCTTAGCGAAAGGCTTCTTGAGGGGAAAGCTGTAACTCTGTGAGATGATTTCACAGAACACAAAGAAGTTTCTCAGAAAGCTTCTTTCTCTTTGTTATCGGAGGATATTTCCTTTGGCCCTATAGTCTTCAAAGGGATCCGAAATATCTGTTCTCAGATTCCACAGAAATAAGGCTAGCAAAGAGATACACGAAATACAGATGTAACTCTGTGAGATGAATTAACAGAACACTAAGCAGTTTCTCAGAAAGCTTCTTTCCAGATTTCATCTGTGGATATTTCCTTTTTCCCCGTAGCCCTCTAAGGACTTCCAAATATCACTTTTCCAATTCCACAAGAACTGTCTTAGCGAAAGGCTTCTTGAGGGGTAAGCTGTAACTCTGTGGGATGATT
Organism: Macaca fascicularis; assembly: GCF_037993035.2. NCBI lineage: Eukaryota > Metazoa > Chordata > Mammalia > Primates > Cercopithecidae > Macaca > Macaca fascicularis. The sequence continues at coordinate 83,878,995 of NC_088379.1, forward strand.
TCACAGAACACAAAGAAGTTTCTCAGAAAGCTTCTTTCTCTTTGTTATCGGAGGATTTTTCCTTTGGCCCTATAGTATTCAAAGGGATCGGAAATGTCTGTTCTCAGATTCCAAAGAAATAAGGCTAGCAAAGAGATCCAAGAAATACAGATGTAACACTGTGAGATAAATTAAGAGAACACTAAGCAGTTTCTCAGAAAGCTTCTTTCCAGATTTCATCTGAGGATATTTCCTTTTTCACCATAGCCCTCTATGGGCTTCCAAATATCACTTTGCCAATTCCACAAGAACTGTCTTAGCGAAAGACTTCTTGAGGGGAAAGCTGTAACTCTGTGAGATGATTTCACAGAACACAAAGAAGTTTCTCAGAAAGCTTCTTTCTCTTTGTTATCGGAGGATATTTCCTTTGGCCCTATAGTCTTCAAAGGGATCCGAAATATCTGTTCTCAGATTCCACAGAAATAAGGCTAGCAAAGGGATCCAGGAAATACAGATGTAACTCTGTGAGTGGAAGTCAGAGAACACTAAGCGGTTTCTCAGAAAGCTTCTTTCCAGATATCATCTGAGGATATTTCCTTTTTCACCATAGCCCTCCATGGGCTTCCAAATATCACTTTGCCAATTCCACAAGAATTGTCTTAGCGAAAGGCTTCTTGAGGGGAAAGCTGTAACTCTGTGAGATGATTTCACAGAACACAAAGAAGTTTCTCAGAAAGCTTCTTTCTCTTTGTTATCCAAGGATATTTCCTTTGGCCCTATAGTCTTCAAAGGGATCCGGAATATCTGTTCTCAGATTCCACAGAAATAAGGCTAGCAAAGAGATCCACGAAATACAGATGTAACTCTGTGAGATGAATTAACAGAACACTAAGCAGTCTCTCAGAAAGCTTCTTTCCAGATTTCATCTGAGGATATTTCCTTTTTCACCATAGCCCTCTATGGGCTTCCAAATATCACTTTGCCAATTCCACAAGAACTGTATTAGCGAAAGGCTTCCTGAGGGGAAAGCTGTAATTCTGTGAGCTGATTTCACAGAACACAAAGAAGTTTCTCAGAAAGCTTCTTTCTCTTTGTTATCGAAGGATATATCCTTTGGCCCTATAGTCTTGAAAGGGATCCGAAATATCTGTTCTCAGATTCCACAGAAATAAGGCTAGCAAACAGATCCACGAAATACAGAGGTAACTCTGTGAGATGAAATAACAGAACACTAAGCGGTTTCTCAGAAAGCTTCTTTCCAGATTTAATCTGAGGATATTTCCTTTTTCACCATACACCTCTATGGGCATCCAAATATCACTTTGCCAATTCCACAAGAACTGTCTTAGCGAAAGGCTTCTCTAGGGGAAAGCTGTAACTCTGTGAGATGATTTCACAGAACACAAAGAAGTTTCGCAGAAAGCTTCCTTCTCTTTGTTATCGGAGGATATTTCCTTTGACCCTATAGTCTTCAAAGAGATCCGAAATATCTGTTCTCAGATTCCACAGAAATAAGGCTAGCAAAGAGATCCACGAAATACAGATGTAACTCTGTGAGATGAATTAACAGAACACTAAGCAGTTTCTCAGAAATCTTCTTTCCAGATTTCGTCTGAGGATATTTCCTTTTTCACCATAGCCCTCTATGGGCTTCCAAATATCACTTTGCCAATTCCACAAGAACTGTCTTAGCGAAAGGCTTCTAGAGGGGAAAGCTGTAACTCTGTGAGATGATTTCACAGAACACAAAGAAGTTTCTCAGAAAGGTTGTTTCTCTTTGTTATCGGAGGATATTTCCTTTGGCCCTACAGTCTTCAAAGGGATCCGAAATATCTGTTCTCAGATTACTCAGAAATATGGCAAGCAAAGAGATCCACGAAATACAGATGTAACTCTGTGAGATGCATTAACAGAACACTAAGCAGTTTCTCAGAAAGCTTCTTTCCAGATTTCATCTGAGGATATATCCTTTTTCACCATAGCCCTTTATGAGCTTCCAAATATCACTTTGCCAATTCCACAAGAACTGTCTTAGCGAAAGGCTTCTTGAGGGGAAAGCTGTAACTCTGTGAGATGATTTCACAGAACACAAAGAAGTTTCTCAGAAAGCTTCTTTCTCTTTGTTATCGGAGGATATTTCCTTTGGCCCTATAGTCTTCAAAGGGATCCGGAATATCTGTTCTCAGATTCCACAGAAATAAGGCCAGCAAAGAGATCCACGAAATACAGATGTAACTCTGTGAGATGAATTAACAGAACACTAAGCAGTTTCTCAGAAAGCTTCTTTCCAGATTTCATCTGAGGATAATTCCTTTTTCACCATAGCCCTCTAAGGGCTTCCAAATATCACTTTGCCAATTCCACAAGAACTGTCTTAGCGAAAGGCTTCCTGAGGGGAAAGCTGTAACTCTGTGAGCTGATTTCACAGAACACAAAGAAGTTTCTCAGAAAGCTTCTTTCTCTTTGTTATAGGAGGATATTTCCTTTGGCCCTACAGTCTTCAAAGGAATCCGAAATATCTGTTCTCAGATTCCACAGAAATAAGGCTAGCAAAGAGATCCACGAAATACAGATGTAACTCTGTGAGATGAATTAACAGAACACTAAGCAGTTTCTCAGAAAGCTTCTTTCCAGATTTCATCTGAGGATATTTCCTTTTTCACCATAGTCCTCTATGGGCTTCCAAATATCACATTGCCAATTCCACAAGAACTGTCTTAGCGAAAGGCTTCTTGAGGGGAAAGCTGTAACTCTGTGAGATGATTTCACAGAACACAAAGAAGTTTCTCAGAAAGCTTCTTGCTCTTTGTTATGGGAGGATATTTCCTTTGGCCCTATAGTCTTCAAAGGGATCCGGAATATCTGTTCTCAGATTCCACAGAAATAAGGCTAGCAAAGAGATCCACGAAATACAGATGTAACTCTGTGAGATGAAATAACAGAACACTAAGCAGTTTCTCAGAAAGCTTCTTTCCAGATTGCATCTGAGGATATTTCCTTTTTTCCCGTAGCCCTCTATGGACTTCCAAATATCACTTTTCCAATTCCACAAGAACTGTGTTAGCGAAAGGCTTCTTGAGGGGAAAGCTGTAACTCTGTGAGATGATTTCACAGAACACAAAGAAATTTCTCAGAAAGCTTCTTTCTCTTTGTTATCGGAGGATATTTCCTTTGGCCCTATAGTCTTCAAAGGGATCCGAAATATCTGTTCTCAGATTACACAGAAATAAGGCAAGCAAAGAGATCCACGAAATACAGATGTAACTCTGTGAGATGAATTAACAGAACACTAAGCAGTTTCTCAGAAAGCTTCTTTCCAGATTTCATCTGAGGATATTTGCTTTTTCACCATAGCCCTCCATGGGCTTCCAAATATCACTTTTCCAATTCCACAAGAACTGTCTTAGCGAAAGGCTTCTTGAGGGGAAAGCTGTAACTCTGTGAGATGATTTCACAGAACACAAAGAAGTTTCTCAGAAAGCTTCTTTCTCTTTGTTATCCAAGGATATTTCCTTTGGCCCTATAGTCTTCAAAGGGATCCGGAATATCTGTTCTCAGATTCCACAGAAATAAGGCTAGCAAAGAGATCCATGAAATACAGATGTAACTCTGTGAGATGAATTAACAGAACACTAAGCAGTCTCTCAGAAAGCTTCTTTCCAGATTTCATCTGAGGATATTTCCTTTTTCACCATAGCCCTCTATGGGCTTCCAAATATCACTTTGCCAATTCCACAAGAACTGTATTAGCGAAAGGCTTCCTGAGGGGAAAGCTGTAATTCTGTGAGCTGATTTCACAGAACACAAAGAAGTTTCTCAGAAAGCTTCTTTCTCTTTGTTATCGAAGGATATATCCTTTGGCCCTATAGTCTTGAAAGGGATCCGAAATATCTGTTCTCAGATTCCACAGAAATAAGGCTAGCAAACAGATCCACGAAATACAGAGGTAACTCTGTGAGATGAAATAACAGAACACTAAGCAGTTTCTCTGAAAGCTTCTTTCCAGATTTCATCTCAGGATATTTCCTTTTTCACCATAGCCCTCTATGGGCTTCCAAATATCTCTTTGCCAATTCCACAAGAACTGTCTTAGCGAAAGGCTTCTTGAGGGGAAAGCTGTAACTCTGTGAGATGATTTCACAGAACACAAAGAAGTTTCTCAGAAAGCTTCTTTCTCTTTGTTATCGGAGGATATTTCCTTTGGCCCTATAGTCTTCAAAGGGATCCGAAATATCTGTTCTCAGATTCCACAGAAATAAGGCAAGCAAAGAGATCCACGAAATACAGATGTAACTCTGTGAGATGAAATAACAGTACACTAAGCAGTTTCTCAGAAAGCTTCTTTCCAGATTTCATCTGAGGATATTTCCTTTTTCACCATAGCCCTCTATGGGCTTCCAAATATCACTTTGCCAATTCCACAAGAACTGTCTTAGCGAAAGGCTTCTTGAGGGGAAAGCTGTAACTCTGTGAGATGATTTCACAGAACACAAAGAAGTTTGTCAGAAAGCTTCTTTCTCTTTGTTATCGGAGGATATTTCCTTTGGCCCTATAGTCTTCAAAGGGATCCGGAATATCTGTTCTCAGATTCCACAGAAATAAGGCTAGCAAAGAGATCCACGAAATACAGATGTAACTCTGTAAGATAAAATAACAGAACACTAAGCAGTTTCTCAGAAAGCTTCTTTCCAGATTTCATCTGAGGATATTTCCTTTTTCACCATAGCCCTCTATGTTCTTCCAAATATCACTTTGCCAATTCCACAAGAACTGTCTTAGCGAAAGGCTTCTTGAGGGGAAAGCTGTAACTCTGTGAGATGATTTCACAGAACACAAAGAAGTTTCTCAGAAAGCTTCTTTCTCTTTGTTATCGGAGGATATTTCCTTTTGCCCTATAGTCTTCAAAGGGATCCGAAATATCTGTTCTCAAATTACACAGAAATAAGGCTAGCAAAGAGATCCACGAAATACAGATGTAACTCTGTGAGATGAATTAACAGAACACTAAGCAGTTTCTCAGAAAGCTTCTTTCCAGATTTCATCTGAGGATATTTCCTTTTTCACCATAGCCCTCTATGGGCTTCCAAATATCACTTTGCCAATTCCACAAGAACTGTCTTAGCGAAAGGCTTCTTGAGGGGAAAGCTGTAACTCTGTGAGATGATTTCACAGAACACAAAGAAGTTTCTCAGAAAGCTTCTTTCTCTTTGTTATCGGAGGATATTTCCTTTGGCCCTATAGTCTTCAAAGGGATCCGAAATATCTGTTCTCAGATTCCACAGAAATAAGGCTAGCAAAGACATCCACGAAATACAGATGTAACTCTGTGAGATGAATTAACAGAACACTAAGCAGTTTCTCATAAAGCTTCTTTCCAGATTGCATCTGAGGATATTTCCTTTTTCACCCTTGTCTTCTATGGGCTTCCAAATATCACTTTGCCAATTCCACAAGAACTGTCTTAGCGAAAGGCTTCTTGAGGGCAAAGCTGTAACTCTGTGAGATGATTTCACAGATCACAAAGAAGTTTCTCAGAAAGCTTCTTTCTCTTTGTTATCGGAGGATATTTCCTTTGGCCCTATAGTCGTCAAAGGGATCCGAAATATCTGTTCTCAGATTCCACAGAATTAAGGCTACCAAAGAGATCCACGAAATACAGACGTAACTCTGTGAGATAAATTAACAGAACACTAAGCAGTTTCTCAGAAAGCTTCTTTCCAGATTTCATCTGAGGATAATTCCTTTTTCACCAAAGCCTTCTAAGGGCTTCCAAATATCACTTTGCCAATTCCACAAGAACTGTCTTAGCGAAAGGCTTCTTGAGGGGAAAGCTGTAACTCTGTGAGATGATTTCACAGAACACAAAGAAGTTTCTCAGAAAGCTTCTTTCTCTTTGTTATCGGAGGATATTTCCTTTGGCCCTATAGTCTTCAAAGGGATCGGAAATATCTGTTCTCAGATTCCACAGAAATAAGGCTAGCAAAGAGATCCACGAAATACAGATGTAACTCTGTGAGATGAAATAACGGAACACTAAGCAGTTTCTCAGAAAGCTTCTTTCCAGATTTCATCTGAGGATATTTCCTTTTTCACCATACCCCTCTATGGGCATCCAAATATCACTTTGCCAATTCCACAAGAACTGTCTTAGCGAAAGGCTTCTCTAGGGGAAAGCTGTAACTCTGTGAGATGATTTCACAGAACACAAAGAAGTTTCGCAGAAAGCTTCCTTCTCTTTGTTATCGGAGGATATTTCCTTTGACCCTATAGTCTTCAAAGAGATCCGAAATATCTGTTCTCAGATTCCACAGAAATAAGGCTAGCAAAGAGATCCACGAAATACAGATGTAACTCTGTGAGATGAATTAACAGAACACTAAGCAGTTTCTCAGAAATCTTCTTTCCAGATTTCGTCTGAGGATATTTCCTTTTTCACCATAGCCCTCTATGGGCTTCCAAATATCACTTTGCCAATTCCACAAGAACTGTCTTAGCGAAAGGCTTCTTGAGGGGAAAGCTGTAACTCAGTGAGATGATTTCACAGAACACAAAGAAGTTTCTCAGAAAGGTTGTTTCTCTTTGTTATCGGAGGATATTTCCTTTGGCCCTACAGTCTTCAAAGGGATCCGAAATATCTGTTCTCAGATTACACAGAAATAAGGCAAGCAAAGAGATCCACGAAATACAGATGTAACTCTGTGAGATGCATTAACAGAACACTAAGCAGTTTCTCAGAAAGCTTCTTTCCAGATTTCATCTGAGGATATTTCCTTTTTCACCATAGCCCTTTATGGGCTTCCAAATATCACTTTGCCAATTCCACAAGAACTGTCTTAGCGAAAGGCTTCCTGAGGGGAAAGCTGTAACTCTGTGAGCTGATTTCACAGAACACAAAGAAGTTTCTCAGAAAGCTTCTTTCTCTTTGTTATAGGAGGATATTTCCTTTGGCCCTACAGTCTTCAAAGGGATCCGAAATATCTGTTCTCAGATTCCACAGAAATAAGGCTAGCAAAGAGATCCACGAAATACAGATGTAACTCTGTGAGATGAATTAACAGAACACTAAGCAGTTTCTCAGAAAGCTTCTTTCCAGATTTCATCTGAGGATATTTCCTTTTTCACCACAGCCCTCTATGGGCTTCCAAATATCACATTGCCAATTCCACAAGAACTGTCTTAGCGAAAGGCTTCTGGAGGGGAAAGCTGTAACTCTGTGAGATGATTTCACAGAACACAAAGAAGTTTCTCAGAAAGCTTCTTGCTCTTTGTTATGGGAGGATATTTCCTTTGGCCCTATAGTCTTCAAAGGGATCCGGAATATCTGTTCTCAGATTCCACAGAAATAAGGCTAGCAAAGAGATCCACGAAATACAGATGTAACTCAGTGAGATGAAATAACGGAACACTACGCAGTTTCTCAGAAAGCTTCTTTCCAGATTTCATCTGAGGATATTTCCTTTTTCACCATGCCCCTCTATGGGCATCCAAATATCACTATGCCAATTCCACAAGAACTGTCTTAACGAACGGCTTCTCTAGGGGAAAGCTGTAACTCTGTGAGATGATTTCACAGAAGACAAAGAAGTTTCTCAGAAAGCTTCCTTCTCTTTGTTATCGGAGGATATTTCCTTTGGCCCTATAGTCTTCAAAGAGATCCGAAATATCTGTTCTCAGATTCCACAGAAATAAGGCTAGCAAAGAGATCCACGAAATACAGATGTAACTCTGTGAGATGAATTAACAGAACACTAAGCAGTTTCTCAGAAATCTTCTTTCCAGATTTCGTCTGAGGATATTTCCTTTTTCACCATAGCCCTCTATGGGCTTCCAAATATCACTTTGCCAATTCCACAAGAACTGTCTTAGCGAAAGGCTTCTTGAGGGGAAAGCTGTAACTCTGTGAGATGATTTCACAGAACACAAAGAAGTTTCTCAGAAAGGTTGTTTCTCTTTGTTATCGGAGGATATTTCCTTTGGCCCTACAGTCTTCAAAGGGATCCGAAATATCTGTTCTCAGATTCCACAGAAATAAGGCTAGCAAAGAGATCCAAGAAATACAGATGTAACTCTGTGAGATGAATTAACAGAACAATAAGCAGTTTCTCAGAAAGCTTCTTTCCAGATTTCATCTGAGGATATTTCCTTTTTCACCATACACCTCTATGGGCATCCAAATATCACTTTGCCAATTCCACAAGAACTGTCTTAGCGAAAGGCTTCTCTAGGGGAAAGCTGTAACTCTGTGAGCTGATTTCACAGAACACAAAGAAGTTTCGCAGAAAGCTTCCTTCTCTTTGTTATCCGAGGATATTTCCTTTGACCCTATAGTCTTCAAAGAGATCCGAAATATCTGTTCTCAGATTCCACAGAAATAAGGCTAGCAAAGAGATCCACGAAATACAGATGTAACTCTGTGAGATGAATTAACAGAACACTAAGCAGTTTCTCAGAAATCTTCTTTCCAGATTGCATCTGAGGATATTTCCTTTTTCACCATAGCCCTCTATGGGCTTCCAAATATCACTTTGCCAATTCCACAAGAACTGTCTTAGCGAAAGGCTTCTTGAGGGGAAAGCTGTAACTCTGTGAGATGATTTCACAGAACACAAAGAAGTTTCTCAGAAAGGTTGTTTCTCTTTGTTATCGGAGGATATTTCCTTTGGAACTACAGTCTTCAAAGGGATCCGAAATATCTGTTCTCAGATTACACAGAAATAAGGCAAGCAAAGAGATCCACGAAATACAGATGTAACTCTGTGAGATGCATTAACAGAACACTAAGCAGTTTCTCAGAAAGCTTCTTTCCAGATTTCATCTGAGGATATTTCCTTTTTCACCATAGCCCTTTATGGGCTTCCAAATATCACTTTGCCAATTCCACAAGAACTGTCTTAGCGAAAGGCTTCTTGAGGGGAAACTGTAACTCTGTGAGATGATTTCACAGAACACAAAGAAGTTTCTCAGAAAGCTTCTTTCTCTTTGTTATCGGAGGATATTTCCTTTGGCCCTATAGTCTTCAAAGGGATCCGGAATATCTGTTCTCAGATTCCACAGAAATAAGGCCAGCAAAGAGATCCACGAAATACAGATGTAACTCTGTGAGATGAATTAACAGAACACTAAGCAGTTTCTCAGAAAGCTTCTTTCCAGATTTCATCTGAGGATAATTCCTTTTTCACCATAGCCCTCTAAGGGCTTCCAAATATCACTTTGCCAATTCCACAAGAACTGTCTTAGCGAAAGGCTTCTTGAGGGGAAAGCTGTAACTCTGTGAGATGATTTCACAGAACACAAAGAAGTTTCTCAGAAAGCTTCTTGCTCTTTGTTACGGGAGGATATTTCCTTAGGCCCTATAGTCTTCAAAGGGATCCGGAATATCTGTTCTCAGATTCCACAGAAATAAGGCTAGCAAAGAGATCCACGAAATACAGATGTAACTCTGTGAGATGAAATAACGGAACACTAAGCAGTTTCTCAGAAAGCTTCTTTCCAGATTTCATCTGAGGATATTTCCTTTTTCACCATGCCCCTCTATGGGCATCCAAATATCACTTTGCCAATTCCACAAGAACTGTCTTAACGAAAGGCTTCTCTAGGGGAAAGCTGTAACTCTGTGAGATGATTTCACAGAACACAAAGAAGTTTCTCAGAAAGCTTCCTTCTCTTTGTTATCGGAGGATATTTCCTTTGGCCCTATAGTCTTCAAAGAGATCCGAAATATCTGTTCTCAGATTCCACAGAAATAAGGCTAGCAAAGAGATCCACGAAATACAGATGTAACTCTTTGAGATGAATTAACAGAACACTAAGCAGTTTCTCAGAAATCTTCTTTCCAGATTTCGTCTGAGGATATTTCCTTTTTCACCATAGCCCTCTATGGGCTTCCAAATATCACTTTGCCAATTCCACAAGAACTGTCTTAGCGAAAGGCTTCTTTGGGGGAAAGCTGTAACTCTGTGAGATGATTTCACAGAACACAAAGAAGTTTCTCAGAAAGGTTGTTTCTCTTTGTTATCGGAGGATATTTCCTTTGGCCCTACAGTCTTCAAAGGGATCCGAAATATCTGTTCTCAGATTCCACAGAAATAAGGCTAGCAAAGAGATCCAAGAAATACAGAAGTAACTCTGTGAGATGAATTAACAGAACAATAAGCAGTTTCTCAGAAAGCTTCTTTCCAGATTTCATCTGAGGATATTTCCTTTTTCACCATAGCCCTCTATGGGCTTCCAAATATCACTTTGCCAATTAAACAAGAACTGTCTTAGCGAAAGACTTCTTGAGGGGAAAGCTGTAACTCTGTGAGATGATTTCACAGAACACAAAGAAGTTTCTCAGAAAGCTTCTTTCTCTTTGTTATCGAAGGATTTTTCCTTTGGCCCTATAGTCTTCAATGGGATCCGAAATATCTGTTCTCAGATTCCACAGAAATAAGGCTAGCAAAGACATCCACGAAATACAGATGTAACTCTGTGAGATGAATTAACAGAACACTAAGGAGTTTCTCAGAAAGCTTCTTTCCAGATTTCATCTGAGGATTTTTCCTTTTTCACCATAGACCTCTATGGGCTTCCAAATATCACTTTGCCAATTCCACAAGAACTGTCTTAGCGAAAGCCTTCTTTAGGGTAAAGCTGTAACTCTGTGAGATGATTTCACAAAACACAAAGAAGTTTCTCAGAAAGCTTCTTTCTCTTGGTTATCGGAGGATATTTCCTTTGGCCCTATAGTCTTCAAAGGGATCCGAAATATCTGTTTTCAGATTCCACAGAAATAAGGCTAGCAAAGAGATCCACGAAATACAGATGTAACTCAGTGAGATGAAATAACAGAACACTAAGCAGTTTCTCAGAAAGCTTCTTTCCAGATTTCATCTGAGGATATTTCCTTTTTCACCATACCCCTCTATGGGCATCCAAACATCACTTTGCCAATTCCACAAGAACTGTCTTAGCGAAAGGCTTCTTGAGGGGAAAGCTGTAACTCTGTGAGATGATTTCACAGAACACAAAGAAGTTTCTCAGAAAGCTTCTTTCTCTTTGTTATCGGAGGATATTTCCTTTGGTTCTAGAGTCGTCAAAGGGATCCTAAATATCTGTTCTCAGATTCCACAGAAATAAGGCTAGCAAAGAGATCCACGAAATACAGATGTAACTCTGTGAGATGAAATAACGGAACACTAAGCAGTTTCTAAGAAAGCTTCTTTCCAGATTTCATCTGAGGATATTTCCTTTTTCACCATACCCCTCTATGGGCATCCAAATATCTCTTTGCCAATTCCACAAGAACTGTCTTAGCGAAAGGCTTCTTGAGGGGAAAGCTGTAACTATGTGATATGATTTCACAGAACACAAAGAAGTTTCTCAAAAAGCTTCCTTCTCTTTGTTATCGGAGGATATTTACTTTGGCCCTATAGTCTTCAAAGAGATCCGAAATATCTGTTCTCAGATTCCACACAAATAAGGCTAGCAAAGAGATCCACGAAATACAGATGTACCTCTGTGAGAGGAATTAACAGAACACTAAGCAGTTTCTCAGAAATCTTCTTTCCAGATTTCGTCTGAGGATATTTCCTTTTTCACCATAGCCCTCTATGGGCTTCCAAATATCACTTTGCCAATTCCACAAGAACTGTCTTAGCGAAAGGCTTCTTGAGGGGAAAGCTGTAACTCTGTGAGATGATTTCACAGACACAAAGAAGTTTCTCAGAAAGGTTGTTTCTGTTTGTTATCGGCGGATATTTCCTTTGGCCCTACAGTCTTCAAAGGGATCCGAAATATCTGTTCTCAGATTCCACAGAAATAAGGCTAGCAAAGAGATCCACGCAATACAGATGTAACTCTGTGAGATGAATTAACAGAACACTAAGCAGTTTCTCAGAAAGCTTCTTTCCAGATTTCATCTGAGGATATTTCCTTTTTCACCATAGCCCTCTATGGGCTTCCAAATATCACTTTGCCAATTCCACAAGAACTGTCTTATCGAAAGGCTTCTTGAGGGGAAAGCTGTAAATCTGTGAAATGATTTCACAGAACACAAAGAAGTTTCTCAGAAAGCTTCTTTCTCTTTGTTATCGGAGGATATTTCCTTTGGACCTATAGTCTTCAAAGGGATCCGAAATATCTGTTTTCAGATTCCACAGAAATAAGGCTAGCAAAGAGATCCACGAAATACAGATGTAACTCAGTGAGATGAAATAACAGAACACTAAGCAGTTTCTCAGAAAGCTTCTTTCCAGATTTCATCTGAGGATATTTCCTTTTTCACCATACCCCTCTAAGGGCATCCAAATATCACTTTGCTAATTCCACAAGAACTGTCTTAGCGAAAGGCTTCTTGAGGGGAAAGCTGTAACTCTGTGAGATGATTTCACAGAACACAAAGAAGTTTCTCAGAAAGCTTCTTTCTCTTTGTTATCGGAGGATATTTCCTTTGGCCCTATAGTCTTCAAAGGGATCCGAAATATCTGTTCTCAGATTCCACAGAAATAAGGCGAGCAAAGAGATCCACGAAATACAGATGTACCTCTGTGAGATGAATTAACAGAACACTAAGCAGTTTCTCAGAAAGCTTCTTTCCAGATTGCATCTGAGGATATTTCCTTTTTCACCAAAGCCTTCTAAGGGCTTCCAAATATCACTTTGCCAATTCCACAAGAACTGTCTTAGCGAAAGACTTCTTGAGGGGAAAGCTGTAACTCTGTGAGATGATTTCACAGAATACAAAGAAGTTTCTCAGAAAGCTTCTTTCTCTTTGTTATCGGAAGATATTTTCTTTGGCCCTATAGTCTTCAAAGGGATCCGAAATATCTGTTCTCAGATTCCACAGAAATAAGGCTAGCAAAGAGATCCACGAAATACAGATGTAACTCAGTGAGATGAAATAACAGAACACTAAGCACTTTCTCAGACAGCTTCTTTCCACATTTCATCTGAGGATATTTCCTTTTTCAGCATACCCCTCTATGGGCATCCAAATATCACTTTGCCAATTCCACAAGAACTGTCTTAGCGAAAGGCTTTTTGAGGGGAAAGCTCTAACTCTGTGAGATGATTTCACAGAACACAAAGAAGTTTCTCAGAAAGCTTCTTTCTCTTTGTTATCGGAGGATATTTCCTTTGGCCCTATAGTCGTCAAAGGGATCCGAAATATCTGTTCTCAGATTCCACAGAAATAAGGCTAGCAAAGAGATCCACGAAATACAGACGTAACTCTGTGAGATGAATTAACAGAACACTAAGCAGTTTCTCAGAAAGCTTCTTTCCAGATTTCATCTGAGGATAATTCCTTTTTCACCAAAGCCTTCTAAGGGCTTCCAAATATCACTTTGCCAATTCCACAAGAACTGTCTTAGCGAAAGGCTTCTTGAGGGGAAAGCTGTAACTCTGTGAGATGATTTCACAGAACACAAAGAAGTTTCTCAGAAAGCTTCTTTCTCTTTGTTATCGGAAGATATTTTCTTTGGCCCTATAGTCTTCAAAGGGATCCGAAATATCTGTTCTCAGATTCCACAGAAATAAGGCTAGCAAAGAGATCCACGAAATACAGATGTAACTCTGTGAGATGAAATAACGGAACACTAAGCAGTTTCTCAGAAAGCTTCTTTCCAGATTTCATCTGAGGATATTTCCTTTTTCACCATACCCCTCTATGGGCATCCAAATATCACTTTGCCAATTCCACAAGAACTGTCTTAGCGAATGGCTTCTTGAGGGGAAAGCTGTAACTCTGTGAGATGATTTCACAGAACACAAAGAAGTTTCTCAGAAAGCTTCCTTCTCTTTGTTATCGGAGGATATTTACTTTGGCCCTATAGTCTTCTAAGAGATCCGAAATATCTGTTCTCAGATTCCACAGAAATAAGGCTAGCAAAGAGATCCACGAAATACAGATGTAACTCTGTGAGATGAATTAACAGAACACTAAGCAGTTTCTCAGAAATCTTCTTTCCAGATTTCGTCTGAGGATATTTCCTTTTTCACCATAGCCCTCTATGGGCTTCCAAATATCACTTTGCCAATTCCACAAGAACTGTCTTAGCGAAAGGCTTCTTTGGGGGAAAGCTGTAACTCTGTGAGATGATTTCACAGAACACAAAGAAGTTTCTCAGAAAGGTTGTTTCTGTTTGTTATCGGAGGATATTTCCTTTGGCCCTACAGTCTTCAAAGGGATCCGAAATATCTGTTCTCAGATTCCACAGAAATAAGGCTAGCAAAGAGATCCACGAAATAGAGATGTAACTCTGTGAGATGAATTAACAGAACACTAAGCAGTTTCTCAGAAAGCTTCTTTTCAGATTTCATCTGAGGATATTTCCTTTTTCACCATAGCCCTCTATGGGCTTCCAAATATCACTTTGCCAATTCCACAAGAACTGTCTTATCGAAAGGCTTCTTGAGGGGAAAGCTGTAACTCTGTGAGATGATTTCACAGAACACAAAGAAGTTTCTCAGAAAGCTTCTTTCTCTTTGTTATCGAAGGATTTTTCCTTTGGCCCTATAGTCTTCAATGGGATCCGAAATATCTGTTCTCAGATTCCACAGAAATAAGGCTAGCAAAGAGATCCACGAAATACAGATGTAACTCTGTGAGATGAATTAACAGAACACTAAGCAGTTTCTCAGAAAGCTTCTTTCAAGATTTCATCTGAGGATATTTCCTTTTTCACCATAGCCCTCTATGGGCTTCCAAATATCACTTTGCCAATTTCACAAGAACTGTCTTAGCGAAAGGCTTCTTGAGGGTAAAGCTGTAACTCTGTGATATGATTTCACAGAAAACAAAGAAGTTTCTCAGAAAGCTTCTTTCTCTTTGTTATCGGAGGATATTTCCTTTGGCCCTATAGTCTTCAAAGGGATCCGAAATATCTGTTTTCAGATTCCACAGAAATAAGGCTAGCAAAGAGATCCAAGAAATACAGATGTACCTCTGTGAGATGAATTAACAGAACACTAAGCAGTTTCTCAGAAAGCTTCTTTCCAGATTGCATCTGAGGATATTTCCTTCTTCACCCTAGTCTTCTATGGGCTTCCAAATATCACTTTGCCAATTCCACAAGAACTGTCTTAGCGAAAGGCTTCTTGAGGGGAAAGCTGTAACTCTGTGAGATGATTTCACAGAACACAAAGAAGTTTCTCAGAAAGCTTCTTTCTCTTTGTTATCAGAGGATATTTCCTTTGGCCCCATAGTCTTCAAAGGGATCCGAAATATCTGTTTTCAGATTCCACAGAAATAAGGCTAGCAAAGAGATCCACGAAATACAGATGTACCTCTGTGAGATGAATTAACAGAACACTAAGCAGTTTCTCAGAAAGCTTCTTTCCAGATTGCATCTGAGGATATTTCCTTCTTCACCCTAGTCTTCTATGGGCTTCCAAATATCACTTTGCCAATTCCACAAGAACTGTCTTAGCGAAAGGCTTCTTGAGGGGAAAGCTGGAACTCTGTGAGATGATTTCACAGAACACAAAGAAGTTTCTCAGAAAGCTTCTTTCTCTTTGTTATCAGAGGATATTTCCTTTGGCCCTATAGTCGTCAAAGGGATCCGAAATATCTGTTCTCAGATTCCACAGAAATAAGGCTAGCAAAGAGATCCACGAAATACAGACGTAACTCTGTGAGATGAATTAACAGAACACTAAGCAGTTTCTCAGAAAGCTTCTTTCCAGATTTCATCTGAGGATAATTCCTTTTTCACCAAAGCCTTCTAAGGGCTTCCAAATATCACTTTGCCAATTCCACAAGAACTGTCTTAGCGAAAGGCTTCTTGAGGGGAAAGCTGTAACTCTGTGAGATGATTTCACAGAACACAAAGAAGTTTCTCAGAAAGCTTCTTTCTCTTTGTTATCGGAAGATATTTTCTTTGGCCCTATAGTCTTCAAAGGGATCCGAAATATCTGTTCTCAGATTCCACAGAAATAAGGCTAGCAAAGAGATCCACGAAATACAGATGTAACTATGTGAGATGAAATAACGGAACACTAAGCAATTTCTCAGAAAGCTTCTTTCCAGATTTCATCTGAGGATATTTCCTTTTTCACCATACCCCTCTATGGGCATACAAATATCACTTTGCCAATTCCACAAGAACTGTCTTAGCGAAAGGCTTCTTGAGGGGAAAGCTGTAACTCTGTGAGATGATTTCACAGAACACAAAGAAGTTTCTCAGAAAGCTTCCTTCTCTTTGTTATCGGAGGATATTTACTTTGGCCCTATAGTCTTCAAAGAGATCCGAAATATCTGTTCTCAGATTCCACAGAAATAAGGCTAGCAAAGAGATCCACGAAATACAGATGTAACTCTGTGAGATGAATTAACAGAACACTAAGCAGTTTCTCAGAAATCTTCTTTCCAGATTTCGTCTGAGGATATTTCCTTTTTCACCATAGCCCTCTATGGGCTTCCAAATATCACTTTGCCAATTCCACAAGAACTGTCTTAGCGAAAGGCTTCTTTGGGGGAAAGCTGTAACTCTGTGAGATGATTTCACAGAACACAAAGAAGTTTCTCAGAAAGGTTGTTTCTGTTTGTTATCGGAGGATATTTCCTTTGGCCCTACAGTCTTCAAAGGGATCGGAAATATCTGTTCTCAGATTCCACAGAAATAAGGCTAGCAAAGAGATCCACGAAATACAGATGTAACTCTGTGAGATGAATTAACAGAACACTAAGCAGTTTCTCAGAAAGCTTCTTTCAAGATTTCATCTGAGGATATTTCCTTTTTCACCATAGCCCTCTATGGGCTTCCAAATATCACTTTGCCAATTTCACAAGAACTGTCTTAGCGAAAGGCTTCTTGAGGGTAAAGCTGTAACTCTGTGATATGATTTCACAGAAAACAAAGAAGTTTCTCAGAAAGCTTCTTTCTCTTTGTTATCGGAGGATATTTCCTTTGGCCCTATCGTCTTCAAAGGGATCCGAAATATCTGTTTTCAGATTCCACAGAAATGAGGCTAGCAAAGAGATCCAAGAAATACAGATGTACCTCTGTGAGATGAATTAACAGAACACTAAGCAGTTTCTCAGAAAGCTTCTTTCCAGATTGCATCTGAGGATATTTCCTTCTTCACCCTAGTCTTCTATGGGCTTCCAAATATCACTTTGCCAATTCCACAAGAACTGTCTTAGCGAAAGGCTTCTTGAGGGGAAAGCTGTAACTCTGTGAGATGATTTCACAGAACACAAAGAAGTTTCTCAGAAAGCTTCTTTCTCTTTGTTATCAGAGGATATTTCCTTTGGCCCTATAGTCGTCAAAGGGATCCGAAATATCTGTTCTCAGATTCCACAGAAATAAGGCTAGCAAAGAGATCCACGAAATACAGACGTAACTCTGTGAGATGAATTAACAGAACACTAAGCAGTTTCTCAGAAAGCTTCTTTCCAGATTTCATCTGAGGATATTTCCTTTTTCACCATAGCCCTCTATGGGCTTCCAAATATCACTTTGCCAATTCCACAAGAACTGTCTTAGCGAAAGACTTCTTGAGGGTAAAGCTGTAACTCTGTGAGATGATTTCACAGAACACAAAGAAGTTTCTCAGAAAGCTTCTTTCTCTTTGTTATCGGAGGATATTTCCTTTGGCCCTATAGTCTTCAAAGGGATCCGAAATATCTGTTCTCAGATTCCACAGAAATAAGGTTAGCAAAGAGATCCACGAAATACAGATGTAACTCTGTGAGATGAAATAACCGAACACTAAGCAGTTTCTCAGAAAGCTTCTTTCCAGATTTCATCTGAGGATATTTCCTTTTTCACCATAGCCCTCTATGGGCTTCCAAATATCACTTTGCCAATTCCACAAGAACTGTCTTAGCGAAAGGATTCTTGAGGGGAAAGCTGTAACTCTGTGAGATGATTTCACAGAACACAAAGATGTTTCCCAGAAAGCTTCTTTCTCTTTGTTATCGGAGGATATTTCCTTTGGCCCTATAGTCTTCAAAGGGATCCGAAATATCTGTTCTCAGATTCCACAGAAATAAGGCTAGCAAAGAGATCCATGAAATACAGATGTAACTCTGTGAGATGAATTAACAGAACACTAAGCAGTTTCTCAGAAAGCTTCTTTCCAGATTTCATCTGAGGATATTTCCTTTTTCACCATAGCCCTCTATGGGATTCCAAATATCACTTTTCCAATTCCAAAAGAACTGTCTTAGCGAAAGGCTTCTTGAGGGTAAAGCTGTAACTCTGTGAGATGATTTCACAGAACAGAAAGAAGTTTCTCAGAAAGCTTCTTTCTCTTTGTTATCGGAGGATATTTCCTTTGGCCCTATAGTCTTCAAAGGGATCCGAAATATCTGTTCTCAGATTCCACAGAAATAAGGCTAGCAAAGAGATCCACGAAATACAGATGTAACTCTGTGAGATGAATTAACAGAACACTAAGCAGTTTCTCAGAAACTTCTTTCCAGATTTCATCTGAGGATATTTCCTTTTTCACCATACCCCTGTATGGGCATCCAAATATCACTTTGCCAATTCCACAAGAACTGTCTTAGCGAAAGGCTTCTTGAGGGGAAAGCTGTAACTCTGTGAGATGATTGCACACAACACAAAGAAGTTTCTCAGAAAGCTTCTTTCTCTTTGTTATCGAAGGATTTTTCCTTTGGCCCTATAGTCTTCAAAGGGATCGGAAATATCTGTTCTCAGATTCCACAGAAATAAGGCTAGCAAAGAGATCCACGAAATACAGATGTAACTCTGTGAGATGAATTAACCGAACACTAAGCAGTTTCTCAGAAAGCTTCTTTCCAGATTTCATCTGAGGATATTTCCTTTTTCAACATAGCCCTCTATGGGCTTCCAAATATCACTTTGCCAATTCCACAAGAACTGTCTTAGCGAAAGGCTTCTTGAGGGGAAAGCTGTAACTCTGTGAGAAGATTTCACAGAACACAAAGAAGTTTCTCAGAAAGCTTCTTTCTCTTTGTTATCGGAGGATATTTCCTTTGGCCCTATAGTCTTCAAAGGGATCCGAAATATCTGTTCTCAGATTCCACAGAAATAAGGCTAGCAAAGAGATCCACGAAATACAGATGTAACTCTGTGAGATGAATTAACAGAACACTAAGCAGTTTCTCAGAAAGCTTCTTTCCAGATTGCATCTGAGGATATTTCCTTTTTCACCCTAGACTTCTATGTTCTTCCAAATATCACTTTGCCAATTCCACAAGAACTGTTTTAGCGAAAGGCTTCTTGAGGGGAAAGCTGTAACTCTGTTAGATGATTTCACAGAACACAAAGAAGTTTCTCAGAAAGCTTCTTTCTCTTTGTTATCGGAGGATATTTCCTTTGGCCCTATAGTCGTCAAAGGGATCCGAAATATCTGTTCTCTAATTCCACAGAAATAAGGCTAGCAAAGAGATCCACGAAATACAGACGTAACTCTGTGAGATGAATTAACAGAACACTAAGCAGTTTCTGAGAAAGCTTCTTTCCAGATTTCATCTGAGGATAATTCCTTTTTCACCAAAGCCTTCTAAGGGCTTCCAAATATCACTTTGCGAATTCCACAAGAACTGTCTTACCGAAAGGCTTCTTGAGGGGAAAGCTGTAACTCTGTGAGATGATTTCACAGAACACAAAGAAGTTTCTCAGAAAGCTTCTTTCTCTTTGTTATCGGAGGATATTTCCTTTGGCCCTATAGTCTTCAAAGGGATCCGAAATATCTGTTCTCAGATTCCACAGAAATAAGGCTAGCAAAGAGACCCACGAAATACAGACGTAACGCTGTGAGATGAATTAACAGAACACTAAGCAGTTTCTCAGAAAGCTTCTTTCCAGATTTCATCCGAGGATAATTCCTTTTTCACCATAGCCTTCTAAGGGCTTCCAAATATCACTGTGCCAATTCCACAAGAACTGTCTTAGCGAAAGGCTTCTTGAGGGGAAAGCTGTAACTCTGTGAGATTATTTCACAGAACACAAAGAAGTTTCTCAGAAAGATTCTTTCTCTTTGTTATCGGTGGATATTTCCCTTGGCAAAATAGTCTTCAAAGGGATCCGAAATATCTGTTCTCAGATTCCACAGAAATAAGGCTAGCAAAGAGATCCACGAACTACAGATGTACCTCTGTGAGATGAATTAACAGAACACTAAGAAGTTTCTCAGAAAGCTTCTTCCCAGATTTCATCTGAGGATATTTCCTTTTTAACTATAGCCCTCTACGGGCTTCCAAATATCACTTTGCCAATTCCACAAGAACTGTCTTAGCGAAAGGCTTCTTGAGGGGAAAGCTGTAACTCTGTGAGATGATTTCACAGAACACAAAGAAGTTTCTCAGAAAGCTTCTTTCTCTTTGTTATCGGAGGATATTTCCTTTGGCCCTATAGTCTTCAAAGGGATCCGAAATATCTGTTCTCAGATTCCACAGAAATAAGGCTAGCAAAGAGATCCACGAAATACAGATGTAACTCTGTGAGGTGAAATAAGAGAACACTAAGCAGTTTCTCAGAAAGCTTGTTTCCAGATTTCATCTGAGGATATTTCCTTTTTCACCATACCGCTCTATGGGCATCCAAATATCTCTTTGCCAATTCCACAAGAACTGTCTTAGCGAAAGGCTTCTTGAGGGGAAAGCTGTAAATCTGTGAGATGATTTCACAGAACACAAAGAAGTTTCTCAGAAAGCTTCTTTCTCTTTGTTATCGGAGGATTTTTCCTTTGGCCCTATAGTCTTCAAAGGGATCCGAAATATCTCTTCTCAGATTCCACAGAAATAAGGCTAGCAAAGAGATCCAAGAAATACAAATGTAACTCTGTGAGATGAACTAACAGAACACTAAGCAGTTTCTCAGAAAGCTTCTTTCCAGATTTCATCTGAGGATATTTCCTTTTTCACCATAGCCCTCTATGGACTTCCAAATATCACTTTGCCAATTCCACAAGAACTGTCTTAGCGAAAGGCTTCATGAGGGTAGAGCTGTAACTCTGTGAGATGATTTCACAGAACACAAAGAAGTTTCTCAGAAAGCTTCTTTCTCTTTGTTATCGGAGGATATTTCCTTTGGCCCTATAGTCTTCAAAGGGATCCGAATATCTGTTCTCAGATACCACAGAAATAAGGCTAGCAAAGACATCCACGAAATACAGATGTAACTCTGTGAGATGAATTAACAGAACACTAAGCAGTTTCTCAGAAAACTTCTTTCCAGATTTCATCTGAGGATATTTTCTTTTTCACCATACCGCCCTATGGGCATCGA
This sequence comes from Macaca fascicularis, assembly GCF_037993035.2. Taxonomy (NCBI): domain Eukaryota; kingdom Metazoa; phylum Chordata; class Mammalia; order Primates; family Cercopithecidae; genus Macaca; species Macaca fascicularis. The sequence goes on from NC_088379.1 coordinate 83,900,177, forward strand.
AATATCACTTTGCCAATTCCACAAGAACTGTCTTAGCGAAAGGCTTCTTGAGGGGAAAGCTGTAACTCTGTGAGATGATTTCACAGAAAACAAAGAAGTTTCTCAGAAAGCTTCTTTCTCTTTGTTATCGGAGGATATTTCCTTTGGCCCTATAGTCTTCAAAGGGATCCGAAATATCTGTTTTCAGATTCCACAGAAATAAGGCTAGCAAAGAGATCCACGAAATACAGATGTACCTCTGTGAGATGAATTAGCAGAATACTAAGCAGTTTCTCAGACAGCTTCTTTCCAGATTGCATCTGAGGATATTTCCTTCTTCACCCTAGTCTTCTATGGGCTTCCAAATATCACTTTGCCAATTCCACAAGAACTGTCTTAGCGAAAGGCTTCTTGAGGGGAAAGCTGTAACTCTGTGAGATGATTTCACAGAACACAAAGAAGTTTCTCAGAAAGCTTCTTTCTCTTTGTTATCAGAGGATATTTCCTTTGGCCCTATAGTCGTCAAAGAGATCCGAAATATCTGTTCTCAGATTCCACAGAAATAAGGCTAGCAAAGAGATCCACGAAATACAGATGTAACTCTGTGAGATGAATTAACAGAACACTAAGCAGTTTCTCAGAAATCTTCTTTCCAGATTTCGTCTGAGGATATTTCCTTTTTCACCATAGCCCTCTATGGGCTTCCAAATATCACTTTGCCAATTCCACAACAACTGTCTTAACGAAAGGCTTCTTTGGAGGAAAGCTGTAACTCTGTGAGATGATTTCACAGAACACAAAGAAGTTTCTCAGAAAGCTTCTTTCTCTTTGTTATCGGAGGATATTTCCTTTGGCCCTATAGTCTTCAAAGGGATCCGAAATATCTGTTTTCATATTCCACAGAAATAAGGCTAGCAAAGAGATCCACGAAATACAGATGTAACTCTGTGAGATGAATTAACAGAACACTAAGCAGTTTCTCAGAAAGCTTCTTTACAGATTTCATCTGAGGATATTTCCTTTTTCACCATAGACCTCTATGGGCTTCCAAATATCACTTTGCCAATTCCACAAGAACTGTCTCAGCCAAAGGCTTCTTGAGGGTAAAGCTGTAACTCTGTGAGATGATTTCACAGAACACAAAGAAGTTTCTCAGAAAGCTTCTTTCTCTTTGTTATCGGAGGATATTTCCTTTGGCCCTATAGTCTTCAAAGGGATCCGAAATATCTGTTCTCAGATTCCACAGAAATAAGGCTAGCAAAGAGATCCACGAAATACAGACGTAACTCTGTGAGATGAATTAACAGAACACTAAGCTGTTTCTCAGAAAGCTTCTTTCCAGATTTCATCTGAGGATATTTCCTTTTTCACCATAGCACTCTATGGGCTTCCAAATATCACTTTGCCAATTCCACAAGAACTGTCTTAGCGAAAGGCTTCTTGAGGGGAAAGCTGTAACTCTGTGAGATGATTTCACAGAACACAAAGAAGTTTCTCAGAAAGCTTCTTTCTCTTTGTTATCGGAGGATATTTCCTTTGGCCCTATAGTCTTCAAAGGGATCCGAAATATCTGTTCTCAGATTCCACAGAAATAAGGCTAGCAAAGAGATCCACGAAATACAGATGTACCTCTGTGAGATGAATTAACAGAACACTAAGCAGTTTCTCAGAAAGCTTCTTTCCAGATTTCATCTGAGGATATTTCCTTTTTCAGCATACCCCTCTATGGGCATCCAAATATCACTTTGCCAATTCCACAAGAACTGTCTTAGCGAAAGGCTTCTTGAGGGGAAAGCTGTAACTCTGTGAGATGATTTCAAAGAACACAAAGAAGTTTCTCAGAAAGCTTCTTTCTCTTTGTTATCGAAGGATTTTTCCTTTGGCCCTATAGTCTTCAATGGGATCCGAAATATCTGTTGTCAGATTCCACAGAAATAAGGCTAGCAAAGAGATCCACGAAATACAGATGTAACTCTGTGAGATGAATTAACAGAACACTAAGCAGTTTCTCAGAAAGCTTCTTTCCAGATTTCATCTGAGGATATTTCCTTTTTCACCATAGCCCTCTATGGGCTTCCAAATATCACTTTGCCAATTTCACAAGAACTGTCTTAGCGAAAGGCTTCTTGAGGGTAAAGCTGTAACTCTGTGAGATGATTTCACAGAAAACAAAGAAGTTTCTCAGAAAGCTTCTTTCTCTTTGTTATCGGAGGATATTTCCTTTGGCCCTATAGTCTTCAAAGGGATCCGAAATATCTGTTCTCAGATTCCACAGAAATAAGGCTAGCAAAGAGATCCACGAAATACAGATGTACCTCTGTGAGATGAATTAACAGAACACTAAGCAGTTTCTCAGAAAGCTTCTTTCCAGATTGCATCTGAGGATATTTCCTTCTTCACCCTAGTCTTCTATGGGCTTCCAAATATCACTTTTCCAATTCCACAAGAACTGTCTTAGCGAAAGGCTTCTTGAGGGGAAAGCTGTAACTCTGTGAGATGATTTCACAGAACACAAAGAAGTTTCTCAGAAAGCTTCTTTCTCTTTGTTATCGGAGGATATTTCCTTTGGCCCTATAGTCTTCAAAGGGATCCGAAATCTCTGTTTTCAGATTCCACAGAAATAAGGCTAGCAAAGAGATCCACGAAATACAGATGTAACTCTGTGAGATGAATTACCAGAACACTAAGCAGTTTCTCAGAAACTTCTTTCCAGATTTCATCTGAGGATATTTCCTTTCTCACCATAGCCCTCTATGGGCTTCCAAATTTCACTTTGCCAATTAAACAAGAACTGTCTCAGCGAAAGACTTCTTGAGGGGAAAGCTGTAACTCTGTGAGATGATTTCACAGAACACAAAGAAGTTTCTCAGAAAGCTTCTTTCTCTTTGTTATCGGAGGATATTTCCTTTGGCCCTATAGACTTCAAAGGGATCCGAAATATCTGTTCTCAGATTCCACAGAAATAAGGCTAGCAAAGACATCCACGAAATACAGATGTAACTCTGTGAGATGAATTAACAGAACACTAAGCAGTTTCTCAGAAAGCTTCTTTCCAGATTTCATCTGAGGATATTTCCATTTTGAGCATAGCCCTCTAAGGACTTCCAAATATCACCTTGCCAATTCCACAGGAACTGTCTTAGCGAAAGGCTTCTTGAGGGTAAAGCTGTAACTCTGTGAGATGATTTCACAGAACAGAAAGAAGTTTCTCAGAAAGCTTCTTTCTCTTTGTTATCGGAGGATATTTCCTTTGGCCCTATAGTCTTCAAAGGGATCCGAAATATCTGTTCTCAGATTCCACAGAAATAAGGCTAGCAAAGAGATCCACGAAATACAGATGTAACTCGGTGAGATGAATTAAGAGAACACTAAGCAGTTTCTCAGAAAGCTTCTTTCCAGATTGCATCTGAGGATATTTCCTTCTTCACCCTAGTCTTCTATGGGCTTCCAAATATCACTTTGCCAATTCCACAAGAACTGTCTTAGCGAAAGGCTTCTTGAGGGGAAAGCTGTAACTCTGTGAGATGATTTCACAGAACACAAAGAAGTTTCTCAGAAAGCTTCCTTCTCTTTGTTATCGGAGGATATTTCCTTTGGCCCTATAGTCGTCAAAGGGATCCGAAATATCTGTTCTCAGATTTCACAGAAATAAGGCTAGCAAAGAGATCCACGAAATACAGACGTAACTCTGTGAGATGAATTAACAGAACACTAAGCAGTTTCTCAGAAAGCTTCTTTCCAGATTTCATCTGAGGATAATTCCTTTTTCACCAAAGCCTTCTATGGGCTTCCAAATATCACTTTGCCAATTCCACAAGAACTGTCTTAGCGAAAGGCTTCTTGAGGGTAAAGCTGTAACTCTGTGAGATGATTTCACAGAACACAAAGAAGTTTCTCAGAAAGCTTCTTTCTCTTTGTTATCGGAGGAAATTTCCTTTGGCCCTATAGTCTTCAAAGGGATCCGAAATATCTGTTCTCAGATTCCACAGAAATAAGGCTAGCAAAGAGATCCACGAAATACAGATGTAACTCTGTGAGATGAAATAACCGAACACTAAGCAGTTTCTCAGAAAGCTTCTTTCCAGATTTCATCTGAGGATATTTCCTTTTTCACCACTGCCCTCTATGGGCTTCCAAATATCACTTTGCCAATTCCACAAGAACTGTCTTAGCGAAAGGCTTCTTGAGGGGAAAGCTGTAACTCTGTGAGATGATTTCACAGAACACAAAGATGTTTCCCAGAAAGCTTCTTTCTCCTTGTTATCGGAGGATATTTCCTTTGGCCCTATAGTCTTCAAAGGGATCCGAAATATCTGTTCTCAGATTCCACAGAAATAAGGCTAGCAAAGAGATCCATGAAATACAGATGTAACTCTGTGAGATGAATTAACAGAACACTAAGCAGTTTCTCAGAAAGATTCTTTCCAGATTTCATCTGAGGATATTTCCTTTTTCACCATAGCCCTCTATGGGATTCCAAATATCACTTTGCCAATTCCACAAGAACTGTCTTAGCGAAAGGCTTCTTGAGGGTAAAGCTGTAACTCTGTGAGATGATTTCACAGAACAGAAAGAAGTTTCTCAGAAAGCTTCTTTCTCTTTGTTATCGGAGGATATTTCCTTTGGCCCTATAGTCTTCAAAGGGATCCGAAATATCTGTTTTCAGACTCCACAGAAATAAGGCTAGCAAAGAGATCCACGAAATACAGATGTAACTCTGTGAGATGAATTAACAGAACACTAAGCAGTTTCTCAGAAACTTCTTTCCAGATTTCATATGAGGATATTTCCTTTTTCACCATACCCCTGTATGGGCATCCAAATATCACTTTGCCAATTCCACAAGAACTGTCTTAGCGAAAGTCTTCTTGAGGGGAAAGCTGTAACTCTGTGAGATGATTGCACACAACACAAAGAAGTTTCTCACAAAGCTTCTTTCTCTTTGTTATCGAAGGATTTTTCCTTTGGCCCTATAGTCTTCAAAGGGATCGGAAATATCTGTTCTCAGATTCCACAGAAATAAGGCTAGCAAAGAGATCCACGAAATACAGATGTAACTCTGTGAGAAGAATTAACCGAACACTAAGCAGTTTCTCAGAAAGCTTCTTTCCAGATTTCATCTGAGGATATTTCCTTTTTCAACATAGCCCTCTATGGGCTTCCAAATATCACTTTGCCAATTCGACAAGAACGGTCTTAGCGAAAGGCTTCTTGAGGGGAAAGCTGTAACTCTGTGAGAAGATTTCACAGAACACAAAGAAGTTTCTCAGAAAGCTTCTTTCTCTTTGTTATCGGAGGATATTTCCTTTGGCCCTATAGTCTTCAAAGGGATCCGAAATATCTGTTCTCAGATTCCACAGAAATAAGGCTAGCAAAGAGATCCACGAAATACAGATGTAACTCTGTGAGATGAATTAACAGAACACTAAGCAGTTTCTCCGAAAGCTTCTTTCCAGATTGCATCTGAGGATATTTCCTTTTTCACCCTAGACTTCTATGTTCTTCCAAATATCACTTTGCCAATTCCACAAGAACTGTCTTAGCGAAAGGCTTCTTGAGGGGAAAGCTGTAACTCTGATAGATGATTTCACAGAACACAAAGAAGTTTCTCAGAAAGCTTCTTTCTCTTTGTTATCGGAGGATATTTCCTTTGGCCCTGTAGTCGTCAAAGGGATCCGAAATATCTGTTCTCAGATTCCACAGAAATAAGGCTAGCAAAGAGATCCACGAAATACAGACGTAACTCTGTGAGATGAATTAACAGAACACTAAGCAGTTTCTCAGAAAGCTTCTTTCCAGATTTCATCTGAGGATAATTCCTTTTTCACCATAGCCTTCTAAGGGCTTCCAAATATCACTGTGCCAATTCCACAAGAACTGTCTTAGCGAAAGGCTTCTTGAGGGGAAAGCTGTAACTCTGTGAGATGATTTCACAGAACACAAAGAAGTTTCTCAGAAAGCTTCCTTCTCTTTGTTATCGAAGGATTTTTCCTTTGGCGCTATAGTCTTCAAAGGGATCGGAAATATCTGTTCTCAGATTCCAAAGAAATAAGGCTAGCAAAGAGATCCAAGAAATACAGATGTAACTCTGTAAGATGAATTAACCGAACACTAAGCAGTTTCTCAGAAAGCTTCTTTCCAGATATCATCTGAGGATATTTCCTTTTTCACCACAGCCCTCTATGGGCTTCCAAATATCACTTTGCCAATTCCACAAGAACTGTCTTAGCGAAAGGCTTCTTGAGGGGAAACTGTAACTCTGTGAGATGATTTCACAGAACACAAAGATGTTTCCCAGAAAGCTTCTTTCTCTTTGTTATCAGAGGATATTTCCTTTGGCCCTATAGTCTTCAAAGGGATCCGAAATATCTTTTCTCAGATTCCACAGAAATAAGGCTAGCAAAGAGATCCATGAAATACAGATGTAACTCTGTGAGATGAATTAACAGAACACTAAGCAGTTTCTCAGAAAGCTTCTTTCCAGATTTCATCTGAGGATATTTCCTTTTTCACCATAGCCCTCTATGGGATTCCAAATATCACTTTGCCAATTCCACAAGAACTGTCTTAGCGAAAGGCTTCTTGAGGGTAAAGCTGTAAATCTGTGAGATGATTTCACAGAACAGAAAGAAGTTTCTCAGAAATCTTCTTTCTCTTTGTTATCGGAGGATATTTCCTTTGGCCCTATAGTCTTCAAAGGGATCCGAAATATCTGTTCTCAGATTCCACAGAAATAAGGCTAGCAAAGAGATCCACGAAATACAGATGTAACACTGTGAGATGAATTAACAGAACACTAAGCAGTTTCTCAGAAAGCTTCTTTCCAGATTTCATCTGAGGATATTTCCTTTTTCACCATAGCCCTCTAGGGGCTTCCAAATATCACTTTGCCAATTCCACAAGAACTGTCTTAGCGAAAGGCTTCTTGAGGGGAAAGCTGTAACTCTGTGAGATGATTTCACAGAACACAAAGAAGTTTCTCAGAAAGCTTCTTTCTCTTTGTTATCGGAGGATATTTCCTTTGGCCTTATAGTCTTCAAAGGGATCCGAAATATCTGTTCTCAGATTCCACAGAAATAAGGCTGGCAAAGAGATCCACGAAATACAGATGTAACTCGGTGAGATGAATTAACAGAACACTAAGCAGTTTCTCAGAAAGCTTCTTTCCTGATTGCATCTGTGGATATTTCCTTTTTCACCCTAGTCTTCTATGGGCTTCCAAATATCACTTTGCCAATTCCACAAGAACTGTCTTAGCGAAAGGCTTCTTGAGGGGAAAGCTGTAACTCTGTTAGATGATTTCACAGAACACAAAGAAGTTTCTCAGAAAGCTTCTTTCTCTTTGTTATCGGAGGATATTTCCTTTGGCCCTGTAGTCGTCAAAGGGATCCGAAATATCTGTTCTCAGATTCCACAGAAATAAGGCTAGCAAAGAGATCCACGAAATACAGACGTAACTCTGTGAGATGAATTAACAGAACACTAAGCAGTTTCCCAGAAAGCTTCTTTCCAGATTTCATCTGAGGATAATTCCTTTTTCACCAAAGCCTTCTAAGGGCTTCCAAATATCACTTTGCGAATTCCACAAGAACTGTCTTAGCGAAAGGCTTCTTGAGTGGAAAGCTGTAACTCTGTGAGATGATTTCACAGAACACAAAGAAGTTTCTCAGAAAGCTTCTTTCTCTTTGTTATCGGAGGATATTTCCTTTGGCCCTATAGTATTCAAAGGGATCCGAAATATCTGTTCTCAGATTCCACAGAAATAAGGCTAGCAAAGAGACCCACGAAATACAGATGTAACGCTGTGAGATGAATTAACAGAACACTAAGCAGTTTCTCAGAAAGCTTCTTTCCAGATTTCATCTGAGGATAATTCCTTTTTCACCATAGCCTTCTAAGGGCTTCCAAATATCACTGTGCCAATTCCACAAGAACTGTCTTAGCGAAATGCTTCTTGAGAGGAAAGCTGTAACTCTGTGAGATTATTTCACAGAACACAAAGAAGTTTCTCAGAAAGATTCTTTCTCTTTGTTATCGGTGGATATTTCCCTTGGCCCAATAGTCTTCAAAGGGATCCGAAATATCTGTTCTCAGATTCCACAGAAATAAGGCTAGCAAAGAGATCCACGAATTACAGAGGTACCTCTGTGAGATGAATTAACAGAACACTAAGCAGTTTCTCAGAAAGCTTCTTTCCAGATTTCATCTGAGGATATTTCCTTTTTAACTATAGCCCTCTACGGGCTTCCAAATATCACTTTGCCAATTCCACAAGAACTGTCTTAGCGAAAGGCTTCTTGAGGGGAAAGCTGTAACTCTGTGAGATGATTTCACAGAACACAAAGAAGTTTCTCAGAAAACTTCTTTCTCTTTGTTATCGGAGGATATTTCCTTTGGCCCTATAGTCTTCAAAGGGATCCGAAATATCTGTTCTCAGATTCCACAGAAATAAGGCTAGCAAAGAGATCCACGAAATACAGATGTAACTCTGTGAGGTGAAATAAGAGAACACTAAGCAGTTTCTCAGAAAGCTTGTTTCCATATTTCATCTGAGGATATTTCCTTTTTCACCATACCGCTCTATGGGCATCCAAATATCTCTTTGCCAATTCCACAAGAACTGTCTTAGCGAAAGGCTTCTTGAGGGGAAAGCTGTAAATCTGTGAGATGATTTCACAGAACACAAAGAAGTTTCTCAGAAAGCTTCTTTCTCTTTGTTATCGGAGGATTTTTCCTTTGGCCCTATAGTCTTCAAAGGGATCCGAAATATCTGTTCTCAGATTCCACAGAAATAAGGCTAGCAAAGAGATCCAAGAAATACAAATGTAACTCTGTGAGATGAACTAACAGAACACTAACCAGTTTCTCAGAAAGCTTCTTTCCAGATTTCATCTGAGGATATTTCCTTTTTCACCATAGCCCTCTATGGGCTTCCAAATATCACTTTGCCAATTCCACAAGAACTGTCTTAGCGAAAGGCTTCATGAGGGTAAAGCTGTAACTCTGTGAAATGATTTCACAGAACACAAAGAAGTTTCTCAGAAAGCTTCTTTCTCTTTGTTATCGGAGGATATTCCCTTTGGCCCTATAGTCTTCAAAGGGATCCGAATATCTGTTCTCAGATTCCACAGAAATAAGGCTAGCAAAGAGATCCACGAAATACAGATGTAACTCTGTGAGATGAATTAACAGAACACTAAGCAGTTTCTCAGAAAACTTCTTTCCAGATTTCATCTGAGGATATTTTCTTTTTCACCATACCGCCCTATGGGCATCCAAATATCACTTTGCCAATTCCACAAGAACTGTCTTAGCGAAAGGCTTCTTGAGGGGAAAGCTGTAACTCTGTGAGATGATTTCACAGAACACAAAGAAGTTTCTCAGAAAGCTTCTTTCTCTTTGTTATCGGAGGATTTTTCCTTTGCCCCTATAGTCTTCAAAGGGATCGGAAATATCTGTTCTCAGATTCCACAGAAATAAGGCTAGCAAAGAGATCCAAGAAATACAAATGTAACTCTGTGAGATGAATTAACAGAACTCTAAGCAGTTTCTCAGAAAGCTTCTTTCCAGATTTCATCCGACGATATTCCCTTTTTCACCATAGCCCTCTATGGGCTTCCAAATATCACTTTGCCAATTCCACAAGAACTGTTTTAAGGAAAGACTTCCTGAGGGGAAAGCTGTAACTCTGTGAGATGATTTCACAGAACACAAAGAAGTTTCTCAGAAAGCTTCTTTCTCTTTGTTATCGGAGGATATTTACTTTGGCCTTATAGTCTTCAAAGGGATCCGAAATATCTGTTCTCAGATTCCACAGAAATAAGGCTAGCAAAGAGATCCACGAAATACAGATGTAACTCTGTGAGATGAATTAACAGAACACTAAGCAGTTTCTCAGAAAGCTTCTTTCCAGATTGCATCTGAGGATATTTCCTTTTTCAACCTAGTCTTCTATGGGCCTCCAATATCACTTTGCCAATTCCACAAGAACTGTCTTAGCGAAAGGCTTCTTGAGGGGAACGCTGTAACTCTGTGAGATGATTTCACAGAACACAAAGAAGTTTCTCAGAAAGCTTCTTTCTCTTTGTTATCGGAGGATATTTCCTTTGGCCCTATAGTCGACAAAGGGATCCGAAATATCTGTTCTCAGATTCCATAGACATAAGGCTAGCAAAGAGATCCACGAAATACAGACGTAACTCTGTGAGATGAATTAACAGAACGCTAAGCAGTTTCTCAGAAAGCTTCTTTCCAGATTTCATCTGAGGATAATTCCTTTTTCACCAAAGCCTTCTAAGGGCTTCCAAATATCACTTTGCGAATTCCACAAGAACTATCTTAGCGAAAGGCTTCTTGAGGGGAAAGCTGTAACTCTGTTAGATGATTTCACAGAACACAAAGAAGTTTCTCAGAAAGCTTCTTTCTCTTTGTTATCGGAGGATATTTCCTTTGGCCCTATAGTCTTCAAAGGGATCCGGAATATCTGTTCTCAGATTCCACAGAAATAAGGCTAGCAAAGAGATCCACGAAATACAGATGTAACTCTGTGAGATGAATTAACAGAGCACTAAGCAGTTTCTCAGAAAGCTTCTTTCCAGATTTCATCTGAGGATATTTCCTTTTTCACCATAGCCCTCTATGGGCTTCCAAATATCACTTTGCCAATTCCACAAGAAGTGTCTTAGCGAAAGGCTTCCTGAGGGGAAAGCTGTAACTCTGAGAGCTGATTTCACAGAACACAAAGAAGTTTCTCAGAAAGCTTCTTACTCTTTGTTATCGAAGGATATATCCTTTGGCCCTATAGTCTTCAAAGGGATCCGAAATATCTGTTCTCAGATTCCACAGAAATAAGGCTACCAAACAGATCCACGAACTACAGATGTAAATCTGTGAGATGAAATAACAGAACACTAAGCAGTTTCTCAGAAAGCTTCTTTCCAGATTTCATCTGAGGATATTTCCTTTTTCACCCTAGTCTTCTATGGGCTTCCAAAATCACTTTGCCAATTCCACAAGAACTGTCTTAGCGAAAGGCTTCTTGAGGGGAAAGCTGTAACTCTGTGAGATGATTTCACAGAACAGAAAGAAGTTTCTCAGAAAGCTTCTTTCTCTTTGTTATCGGAGGATATTTCCTTTGGCCCTATAGTCGTCAAAGGGATCCGAAATATCTGTTCTCAGATTCCACAGAAATAAGGCTAGCAAAGAGATCCACGAAATACAGACGTAACACTGTGAGATGAATTAACAGAACACTAAGCAGTTTCTCAGAAAGCTTCTTTCCAGATTTCATCTGAGGATAATTCCTTTTTCACCAAAGCCTTCTAAGGGCTTACAAATATCACTTTGCCAATTCCACAAGAACTGTCTTAGCGAAAGGCTTCTTGAGGGGAAAGCGGTAACTCTGTGAGATGATTTCACAGAACACAAAGAAGTTTCTCAGAAACCTTCTTTCTCTTTGTTATCTGAGGATATTTCCTTTGGCCATATAGTCTTCAAAGGGATCCGAAACATCTGTTCTCAGATTCCACAGAAATAAGGCTAGCAAAGAGATCCACGAAATACAGATGTAACTCTGTGAGATGAAATAACGGAAGAGTAAGCAGTTTCTCAGAAAGCTTCTTTCCAGATTTCATCTGAGGATATTTCCTTTTTCACCATACCCCTCTATGGGCTTCCAAATATCACTTTCCCAATTCCACAAGAACTGTCTTAGCGAAAGGCTTCTCTAGGGGAAAGCTGTAACTCTGTGAGATGATTTCACAGAACACAAAGAAGTTTCTCAGAAAGCTTCCTTCTCTTTGTTATCGAAGGATTTTTCCTTTGGCCCTATAGTCTTTAAAGGGATCGGAAATATCTCTTCTCAGATTCCACAGAAATAAGGCTACCAAAGAGATCCACGAAATACAGATGTAACTCTGTGAGATGAATTAACCGAACACTAAGCAGTTTCTCAGAAAACTTCTTTCCAGATTTCGTCTGAGGATATTTCCTTTTTCACCATAGCACTCAATGGGCTTCCAAATATCACGTTGCCAATTCCACAAGAAATGTCTTAGCGAAAGGCTTCTTGAGGGGAAAGCTGTAACTCTGTGAGATGATTTCACAGAACACAAAGAAGTTTCTCAGAAAGGTTGTTTCTCTTTGTTATCGGAGGATATTTCCTTTGGCCCTACAGTCTTCAAAGGGATCCGAAATATCTGTTCTCAGATTCCACAGAAATAAGGCTAGCAAAGAGATCCACGAAATACAGATGTAACTCTGTGAGATGAATTAACAGAACACTAAGCAGTTTCTCAGAAAGCTTCTTTCCAGATTTCATCTGAGGATATTTCCTTTTTCACCATAACCCTCTATGGGCTTCCAAATATCACTTTGCCAATTCCACAAGAACTGTCTTAGCGAAAGGCTTCTTGAGGGGAAAGCTGTAACTCTGTGAGATGATTTCACAGAACACAAAGAAGTTTCTCAGAAAGCTTCTTTCTCTTTGTAATCGGAGGATATTTCTTTTGGCCCTATATTCTTCAAAGGGATCCGAAATAACTGTTCTGAGATTCCACAGAAATAAGGCTTGCAAAGACATCCACGAAATACAGATGTAACTCTGTGAGATGAATTAACAGAACACTAAGCAGTTTCTCAGAAAGCTTCTTTCCAGATTGCATCTGAGGATATTTCCTTTTTCACCATATCCCTCTATGGGCTTCCAAATATCACTTTGCCAATTCCACAAGAACTGTCTTAGCGAAAGGCTTCTTGAGGGGAAAGCTGTAACTCTGTGAGATGATTTCACAGAACACAAAGAAGTTTTTCAGAAAGCTTCTTTCTCTTTGTAATCGGAGGATATTTCCTTTGGCCCTATAGTCTTCAAAGGGATCCGAAATATCTGTTTTCAGATTCCACAGAAATAAGGCTAGCAAAGACATCCACGAAATACAGATGTAACTCAGTGAGATGAAATAACAGAACACTAAGCAGTTTCTCAGAAAGCTTCTTTCCAGATTGCATCTGAGGATATTTCCTTTTTAACCCTAGTCTTCTATGGGCTTCCAAATATCACTTTGCCAATTCCACAAGAACTGTGTTAGCGAAAGGCTTCTTGAGGGGAAAGCTGTAACTCTGTGAGATGATTTCACAGAACACAAAGAAGTTTCTCAGAAAGCTTCTTTCTCTTTGTTATCAGAGGATATTTCCTTTGGCCCTATAGTCGTCAAAGGGATCCGAAATATCTGTTCTCAGATTCCACAGAAATAAGGCTAGCAAAGAGATCGACGAAATACAGACGTAACTCTGTGAGATGAATTAACAGAACACTAAGCAGTTTCTCAGAAAGCTTCTTTCCAGATTTCATCTGAGGATAATTCCTTTTTCACCAAAGCCTTCTAAGGGCTTCCAAATATCACTTTGCCAATTCCACAAGAACTGTCTTAGCGAACGGCTTCTTGAGGGGAAAACTGTAACTCTGTGAGATGATTTCACAGAACACAAACAAGTTTCTCAGAAAGCTTCTTTCTCTTTGTTATCGGAGGATATTTCCTTTGGCCCTATAGTCTTCAAAGGGATCCGAAATATCTGTTCTCAGATTCCACAGAAATAAGGCTAGCAAAGAGATCGACGAAATACAGACGTAACTCTGTGAGATGAATTAACAGAACACTAAGCAGTTTCTCAGAAAGCTTCTTTCCAGATTTCATCTGAGGATAATTCCTTTTTCACCAAAGCCTTCTAAGGGCTTCCAAATATCACTTTGCCAATTCCACAAGAACTGTCTTAGCGAACGGCTTCTTGAGGGGAAAACTGTAACTCTGTGAGATGATTTCACAGAACACAAACAAGTTTCTCAGAAAGCTTCTTTCTCTTTGTTATCGGAGGATATTTCCTTTGGCCCTATAGTCTTCAAAGGGATCCGAAATATCTGTTCTCAGATTCCACAGAAATAAGGCTAGCAAAGAGATCCACGAAATACAGATGTACCTCTGTGAGATGAATTAACAGAACACTAAGCAGTTTCTCAGAAAGATTCTTTCCAGATTGCATCTGAGGATATTTCCTTTTTCACCCTAGTCTTCTATGGGCTTCCAAATATCACTTTGCCAATTCCACAAGAACTGTCTTAGCGAAAGGCTTCTTGAGGGGAAAGCTGTAACTCTGTTAGATGATTTCACAGAACACAAAGAAGTTTCTCAGAAAGCTTCTTTCTCTTTGTTATCGGAGGATATTTCCTTTGGCCCTATAGTCGTCAAAGGGATCCGAAATATCTGTTCTCAGATTCCACAGAAATAAGGCTAGCAAAGAGATCCACGAAATACAGACGTAACTCTGTGAGATGAATTAACAGAACACTAAGCAGTTTCTCAGAAAGCTTCTTTCCAGATTTCATCTGAGGATAATTCCTTTTTCACCAAACCCTTCTAAGGGCTTCCAAATATCACTTTGCCAATTCCACAAGAACTGTCTTAGCGAAAGGCTTCTTGAGGGGAAAGCTGTAACTCTGTGAGATGATTTCACAGAACACAAAGAAGTTTCTCAGAAAGCTTCTTTCTCTTTGTTATCGGAGGATTTTTCCTTTGCCCCTATAGTCTTCAAAGGGATCGGAAATATCTGTTCTCAGATTCCACAGAAATAAGGCTAGCAAAGAGATCCAAGAAATACAGATGTAACTCTGTGAGATGAATTAACAGAACTCTAAGCAGTTTCTCAGAAAGCTTCTTTCCAGATTTCATCCGACGATATTCCCTTTTTCACCATAGCCCTCTATGGGCTTCCAAATATCACTTTGCCAATTCCACAAGAACTGTTTTAAGAAAAGACTTCCTGAGGGGAAAGCTGTAACTCTGTGAGATGATTTCACAGAACACAAAGAAGTTTCTCAGAAAGCTTCTTTCTCTTTGTTATCGGGGGATATTTACTTTGGCCTTATAGTCTTCAAAGGGATCCGAAATATCTGTTCTCAGATTCCACAGAAATAAGGCTAGCAAAGAGATCCACGAAATACAGATGTAACTCTGTGAGATGAATTAACAGAACACTAAGCAGTTTCTCAGAAAGCTTCTTTCCAGATTGCATCTGAGGATATTTCCTTTTTCAACCTAGTCTTCTATGGGCTTCCAATATCACTTTGCCAATTCCACAAGAACTGTCTTAGCGAAAGGCTTCTTGAGGGGAACGCTGTAACTCTGTGAGATGATTTCACAGAACACAAAGAAGTTTCTCAGAAAGCTTCTTTCTCTTTGTTATCGGAGGATATTTCCTTTGGCCCTATAGTCGACAAAGGGATCCGAAATATCTGTTCTCAGATTCCATAGAAATAAGGCTAGCAAAGAGATCCACGAAATACAGACGTAACTCTGTGAGATGAATTAACAGAACGCTAAGCAGTTTCTCAGAAAGCTTCTTTCCAGATTTCATCTGAGGATAATTCCTTTTTCACCAAAGCCTTCTAAGGGCTTCCAAATATCACTTTGCGAATTCCACAAGAACTATCTTAGCGAAAGGCTTCTTGAGGGGAAAGCTGTAACTCTGTTAGATGATTTCACAGAACACAAAGAAGTTTCTCAGAAAGCTTCTTTCTCTTTGTTATCGGAGGATATTTCCTTTGGCCCTATAGTCTTCAAAGGGATCCGGAATATCTGTTCTCAGATTCCACAGAAATAAGGCTAGCAAAGAGATCCACGAAAAACAGATGTAACTCTGTGAGATGAATTAACAGAGCACTAAGCAGTTTCTCAGAAAGCTTCTTTCCAGATTTCATCTGAGGATATTTCCTTTTTCACCATAGCCCTCTATGGGCTTCCAAATATCACTTTGCCAATTCCACAAGAACTGTCTTAGCGAAAGGCTTCCTGAGGGGAAAGCTGTAACTCTGAGAGCTGATTTCACAGAACACAAAGAAGTTTCTCAGAAAGCTTCTTACTCTTTGTTATCGAAGGATATATCCTTTGGCCCTATAGTCTTCAAAGGGATCCGAAATATCTGTTCTCAGATTCCACAGAAATAAGGCTACCAAACAGATCCACGAACTACAGATGTAAATCTGTGAGATGAAATAACAGAACACTAAGCAGTTTCTCAGAAAGCTTCTTTCCAGATTTCATCTGAGGATATTTCCTTTTTCACCATAGCCCTCTATGGGCTTCCAAATATCACTTTCCCAATTCCACAAGAACTGTCTTAGCGAAAGGCTTCTCTAGGGGAAAGCTGTAACTCTGTGAGATGATTTCACAGAACACAAAGAAGTTTCTCAGAAAGCTTCCTTCTCTTTGTTATCGAAGGATTTTTCCTTTGGCCCTATAGTCTTTAAAGGGATCGGAAATATCTCTTCTCAGATTCCACAGAAATAAGGCTAGCAAAGAGATCCACGAAATACAGATGTAACTCTGTGAGATGAATTAACCGAACACTAAGCAGTTTCTCAGAAATCTTCTTTCCAGATTTCGTCTGAGGATATTTCCTTTTTCACCATAGCCCTCAATGGGCTTCCAAATATCACGTTGCCAATTCCACAAGAACTGTCTTAGCGAAAGGCTTCTTGAGGGGAAAGCTGTAACTCTGTGAGATGATTTCACAGAACACAAAGAAGTTTCTCAGAAAGGTTGTTTCTCTTTGTTATCGGAGGATATTTCCTTTGGCCCTACAGTCTTCAAAGGGATCCGAAATATCTGTTCTCAGATTCCACAGAAATAAGGCTAGCAAAGAGATCCACGAAATACAGATGTAACTCTGTGAGATGAATTAACAGAACACTAAGCAGTTTCTCAGAAAGCTTCTTTCCAGATTTCATCTGAGGATATTTCCTTTTTCACCATAACCCTCTATGGGCTTCCAAATATCACTTTGCCAATTCCACAAGAACTGTCTTAGCGAAAGGCTTCTTGAGGGGAAAGCTGTAACTCTGTGAGATGATTTCACAGAACACAAAGAAGTTTCTCAGAAAGCTTCTTTCTCTTTGTAATCGGAGGATATTTCCTTTGGCCCTATAGTCTTCAAAGGGATCCGAAATATCTGTTTTCAGATTCCACAGAAATAAGGCTAGCAAAGAGATCCACGAAATACAGATGTAACTCAGTGAGATGAAATAACAGAACACTAAGCAGTTTCTCAGAAAACTTCTTTCCAGATTTCATCTGAGGATATTTCCTTTTTCACCATATCCCTCTATGGGCATCCAAATATCACTTTGCCAATTCCACAAGAACTGTCTTAGCGAAAGGCTTCTTGAGGGGAAAGCTGTAACTCTGTGAGATGATTTCACAGAACACAAAGAAGTTTCTCAGAAAGCTTCTTTCTCTTTGTTATCGAAGGATTTTTCGTTTGGCCCTATATTCTTCAAAGGGATCCGAAATAACTGTTCTGAGATTCCACAGAAATAAGGCTAGGAAAGACATCCACGAAATACAGATGTAACTCTGTGAGATGAATTAACAGAACACTAAGCAGTTTCTCAGAAAGCTTCTTTCCAGATTGCATCTGAGGATATTTCCTTTTTCACCCTAGTCTTCTATGGGCTTCCAAATATCACCTTGCCAATTCCACAAGAACTGTCTTAGCGAAAGGCTTCTTGAGGGGAAAGCTGTAACTCTGTGAGATGATTTCACAGAACACAAAGAAGTTTCTCAGAAAGCTTCTTTCTCTTTGTTATCAGAGGATATTTCCTTTGGCCCTATAGTCGTCAAAGGGATCCGAAATATCTGTTCTCAGATTCCACAGAAATAAGGCTAGCAAAGAGATCGACGAAATACAGACGTAACTCTGTGAGATGAATTAACAGAACACTAAGCAGTTTCTCAGAAAGCTTCTTTCCAGATTTCATCTCAGGATAATTCCTTTTTCACCAAAGCCTTCTAAGGGCTTCCAAATATCACTTTGCCAATTCCACAAGAACTGTCTTAGCGAACGGCTTCTTGAGGGGAAAACTGTAACTCTGTGAGATGATTTCACAGAACACAAAGAAGTTTCTCAGAAAGCTTCTTTCTCTTTGTTATCGGAGGATATTTCCTTTGGCCCTATAGTCTTCAAAGGGATCCGAAATATCTGTTCTCAGATTCCACAGAAATAAGGCTAGCAAAGAGATCCACGAAATACAGATGTACCTCTGTGAGATGAATTAACAGAACACTAACCAGTTTCTCAGAAAGATTCTTTCCAGATTGCATCTGAGGATATTTCCTTTTTCACCCTAGTCTTCTATGGGCTTCCAAATATCACTTTGCCAATTCCACAAGAACTGTCTTAGCGAAAGGCTTCTTGAGGGGAAAGCTGTAACTCTGTGAGATGATTTCACAGAACAGAAAGAAGTTTCTCAGAAAGCTTCTTTCTCTTTGTTATCGGAGGATATTTCCTTTGGCCCTATAGTCTTCAAAGGGATCCGAAATATCTGTTCTCAGATTCCACAGAAATAAGGCTAGCAAAGAGATCCACGAAATACAGACGTAACTCTGTGAGATGAATTAACAGAACACTAAGCAGTTTCTCAGAAAGCTTCTTTCCAGATTTCATCTGAGGATAATTCCTTTTTCACCAGAGCCTTCTAAGGGCTTCCAAATATCACTTTGCCAATTCCACAAGAACTGTCTTAGCGAAAGGCTTCTTGAGGGGAAAGCTGTAACTCTGTGAGATGATTTCACAGAACACAAAGAAGTTTCTCAGAAAGCTTCTTTCTCTTTGTTATCAGAAGATATTTTCTTTGGCCCTATAGTCTTCAAAGGGATCCGAAATATCTGTTCTCAGATTCCACAGAAATAAGGCTAGCAAAGAGATCCACGAAATACAGATGTAACTCTATGAGATGAAATAACGGAACACTAAGCAGTTTCACAGAAAGCTTCTTTCCAGATTTCATCTGAGGATATTTCCTTTTTCACCATAGCCCTCTATGGGCATCCAAATATCACTTTGCCAATTCCACAAGAACTGTCTTAGCGAAAGGCTTCTTGAGGGGAAAGCTGTAACTCTGTGAGATGATTTCACAGAACACAAAGAAGTTTCTCAGAAAGCTTCCTTCTCTTTGTTATCGGAGGATATTTACTTTGGCCCTATAGTCTTCAAAGAGATCCGAAATATCTGTTCTCAGATTCCACAGAAATAAGGCTAGCAAAGAGATCCACGAAATACAGATGTAACTCTGTGAGATGAATTAACAGAACACTAAGCAGTTTCTCAGAAATCTTCTTTCCAGATTTCGTCTGAGGATATTTCCTTTTTCACCATAGCCCTCTATGGGCTTCCAAATATCACTTTGCCAATTCCACAAGAACTGTCTTAGCGAAAGGCTTCTTTGGGGGAAAGCTGTAACTCTGTGAGATGATTTCACAGAACACAAAGAAGTTTCTCAGAAAGGTTGTTTCTGTTTGTTATCGGAGGATATTTCCTTTGGCCCTACAGTCTTCAAAGGGATCCGAAATATCTGTTCTCAGATTCCACAGAAATAAGGCTAGCAAAGAGATCCACGAAATACAGATGTAACTCTGTGAGATGAATTAACAGAACACTAAGCAGTTTCTCAGAAAGCTTCTTTCCAGATTTCATCTGAGGATATTTCCTTTTTCACCATAGCCCTCTACGGGCTCCAAATATCACTTTGCCAATTCCACAAGAACTGTCTTATCGAAAGGCTTCTTGAGGGGAAAGCTGTAACTCTGTGAAATGATTTCACAAAACACAAAGAAGTTTCTCAGAAAGCTTCTTTCTCTTTGTTATCGGAGGATATTTCCTTTGGCCCTATAGTCTTCAAAGGGATCCGAAATATCTGTTTTCAGATTCCACAGAAATAAGGCTAGCAAAGAGATCCACGAAATACAGATGTAACTCTGTGAGATGAATTAACACAACACTAAGCAGTTTCTCAGAAAGCTTCTTTCCAGATTTCATCTGAGGATATTTCCTTTTTCACCATAGCCCTCTATGGGGTTCCAAATATCACTTTGCCAATTCCACAAGAACTGTCTCAGCCAAAGGCTTCTTGAGGGTAAAGCTGTAACACTGTGAGATGATTTCACAGAACACAAAGAAGTTTCTCAGAAAGCTTCTTTCTCTTTGTTATCGGAGGATATTTCCTTTGGCCCTATAGTCTTCAAAGGGATCCGAAATATCTGTTTTCAGATTCCACAGAAATAAGGCTAGCAAAGAGATCCACGAAATACAGATGTACCTCTGTGAGATGAATTAACAGAACACTAAGCAATTTCTCAGAAAGCTTCTTTCCAGATTTCATCTGAGGATATTTCCTTCTTCACCCTAGTCTTCTATGGGCTTCCAAATATCACTTTGCCAATTCCACAAGAACTGTCTTAGCGAAAGGCTTCTTGAGGGGAAAGCTGTAACTCTGTGAGATGATTTCACAGAACACAAAGAAGTTTCTCAGAAAGCTTCTTTCTCTTTGTTATCAGAGGATATTTCCTTTGGCCCTATAGTCGTCAAAGGGATCCGAAATATCTGTTCTCAGATTCCACAGAAATAAGGCTAGCAAAGAGATCCACGAAATACAGACGTAACTCTGTGAGATGAATTAACAGAACACTAAGCAGTTTCTCAGAAAGCTTCTTTCCAGATTTCATCTGAGGATATTTCCTTTTTCACCATAGCCCTCTATGGGCTTCCAAATATCACTTTGCCAATTCCACAAGAACTGTCTTAGCGAAAGGCTTCTTGAGGGGAAAGCTGTAACTCTGTGAGATGATTTCACAGAACACAAAGAAGTTTCTCAGAAAGCTTCTTTCTCTTTTTTATCGGAGGATATTTCCTTTGGCCCTATAGTCTTCAAAGGGATCCGAAATATCTGTTCTCAGATTCCACAGAAATAAGGCTAGCAAAGAGATCCACGAAATACAGATGTACCTCTGTGAGATGAATTATCAGAACACTAAGCAGTTTCTCAGAAAGCTTCTTTCCAGATTTCATCTGAGGATATTTCCTTTTTCACCAAAGCCATCTAAGGGCTTCCAAATATCACTTTTCCAATTCCACAAGAACTGTCTTAGCGAATGGCTTCTTGAGGGGAAAGCTGTAACTCTGTGAGATGATTTCACAGAACACAAAGAAGTTTCTCAGAAAGATTCTTTCTCTTTGTTATCGGAAGATATTTTCTTTGGCCCTATAGTCTTCAAAGGGATCCGAAATATCTGTTCTCAGATTCCACAGAAATAAGGCTAGCAAAGAGATCCACGAAATACAGATGTAACTCTGTGAGATGAAATAACGGAACACTAAGCAGTTTCTCAGAAAGTTTCTTTCCAGATTTCATCTGAGGATATTTCCTTTTTCACCATACCCCTCTATGGGCATCCAAATATCACTTTGCCAATTCCACAAGAACTGTCTTAGCGAAAGGCTTCTTGAGGGGAAAGCTGTAACTCTGTGAGATGATTTCACAGAACACAAAGAAGTTTCTCAGAAAGCTTCCTTCTCTTTGTTATCGGAGGATATTTACTTTGGCCCTACAGTCTTCAAAGAGATCCGAAATATCTGTTCTCAGATTCCACAGAAATAAGGCTAGCAAAGAGATCCAGGAAATACAGATGTAACTCTGTGAGATGAATTAACAGAACACTAAGCAGTTTCTCAGAAAGCTTCTTTCCAGATTTCATCTGAGGATATTTCCTTTTTCACCATAGCCCTCTATGGGCTTCCAAATATCACTTTGCCAATTCCACAAGAACTGTCTTATCGAAAGGCTTCTTGAGGGGAAAGCTGTAACTCTGTGAAATGATTTCACAGAACACAAAGAAGTTTCTCAGAAAGCTTCTTTCTCTTTGTTATCGGAGGATATTTCCTTTGGCCCTATAGTCTTCAAAGGGATACGAAATATCTGTTTTCAGATTCCACAGAAATAAGGCTAGCAAAGAGATCCACGAAATACAGATGTAACTCCGTGAGATGAAATAACAGAACACTAAGCATTTCTCAGAAAGCTTCTTTCCAGATTTCATCTGAGGATATTTCCTTTTTCAGCATACCCCTCTATGGGCATCCAAATATCACTTTGCCAATTCCACAAGAACTGTCTTAGCGAAAGGCTTCTTGAGGGGAAAGCTGTAACTCTGTGAGATGATTTCACAGAACACAAAGAAGTTTCTCAGAAAGCTTCTTTCTCTTTGTTATCGAAGGATTTTTCCTTTGGCCCTATAGTCTTCAATGGGATCCGAAATATCTGTTCTCAGATTCCACAGAAATAAGGCTAGCAAAGAGATCCACGAAATACAGATGTAACTCTGTGAGATGAATTAACAGAACACTAAGCAGTTTCTCAGAAAGCTTCTTTCAAGATTTCATCTGAGGATATTTCCTTTTTCACCATAGCCCTCTATGGGCTTCCAAATATCACTTTGCCAATTTCACAAGAACTGTCTTAGCGAAAGGCTTCTTGAGGGGAAAGCTGTAACTCTGTGAGATGATTTCACAGAAAACAAAGAAGTTTCTCAGAAAGATTCTTTCTCTTTGTTATCGGAGGATATTTCCTTTGGCCCTATAGTCTTCAAAGGGATCCGAAATATCTGTTTTCAGATTCCACAGTAAAAAGGCTAGCAAAGAGATCCACGAAATACAGATGTACCTCTGTGAGATGAATTAACAGAACACTAAGCAGTTTCTCAGAAAGCTTCTTTCCAGATTGCATCTGAGGATATTTCCTTCTTCACCCTAGTCTTCTATGGGCTTCCAAATATCACTTTGCCAATTCCACAAGAACTGTCTTAGCGAAAGGCTTCTTGAGGGGAAAGCTGTAACTCTGTGAGATGATTTCACAGAACACAAAGAAGTTTCTCAGAAAGCTTCTTTCTCTTTGTTATCAGAGGATATTTCCTTTGGCCCTATAGTCGTCAAAGGGATCCGAAATATCTGTTCTCAGATTCCACAGAAATAAGGCTAGCAAAGAGATCCACGAAATACAGACGTAACTCTGTGAGATGAATTAACAGAACACTAAGCAGTTTCTCAGAAAGCTTCTTTCCAGATTTCATCTGAGGATATTTCCTTTTTCACCATAGCCCTCTATGGGCTTCCAAATATCACTTTGCCAATTCCACAAGAACTGTCTTAGCGAAAGGCTTCTTGAGGGGAAAGCTGTAACTCTGTGAGATGATTTCACAGAACACAAATAAGTTTCTCAGAAAGCTTCTTTCTCTTTGTTATCGGAGGATATTTCCTTTGGCCCTATAGTCTTCAAAGGGATCCGAAATATCTGTTCTCAGATTCCACAGAAATAAGGCTAGCAAAGACATCCACGAAATACAGATGTAACTCTGTGAGATGAATTAACAGAACACTAAGCAGTTTCTCAGAAAGCTTCTTTCCAGATTTCATCTGAGGATATTTCCTTTTTCAGCATAGCCCTCTAAGGGCTTCCAAATATCACCTTGCCAATTCCACAGGAACTGTCTTAGCGAAAGGCTTCTTGAGGGTAAAGCTGTAACTCTGTGAGATGATTTCACAGAACAGAAAGAAGTTTCTCAGAAAGCTTCTTTCTCTTTGTTATCGGAGGATATTTCCTTTGGCCCTATAGTCGTCAAAGGGATCCGAAATATCTGTTCTCAGATTTCACAGAAATAAGGCTAGCAAAGAGATCCACGAAATACAGACGTAACTCTGTGAGATGAATTAACAGAACACTAAGCAGTTTCTCAGAAAGCTTCTTTCCAGATTTCATCTGAGGATAATTCCTTTTTCACCAAAGCCTTCTATGGGCTTCCAAATATCACTTTGCCAATTCCACAAGAACTGTCTTAGCGAAAGGCTTCTTGAGGGGAAAGCTGTAACTCTGTGAGATGATTTCACAGAACACAAAGAAGTTTCTCAGAAAGCTTCTTTCTCTTTGTTATCGGAGGATATTTCCTTTGCCCCTATAGTCTTCAAAGGGATCCGAAATAACTGTTCTCAGATTCCACAGAAATAAGGCTAGCAAAGAGATCCACGAAATACAGATGTAACTCTGTGAGATGAAATAACCGAACACTAAGCAGTTTCTCAGAAAGCTTCTTTCCAGATTTCATCTGAGGATATTTCCATTTTCACCACTGCCCTCTATGGGTTTTCAAATATCACTTTGCCATTTCCACAAGAACTGTCTTAGCGAAAGGCTTCTTGCGGGGAAAGCTGTAAATCTGTGAGATGATTTCACAGAACACAAAGATGTTTCCCAGAAAGCTTCTTTCTCTTTGTTATCGGAGGATATTTCCTTTGGCCCTATAGTCTTCAAAGGGATCCGAAATATCTGTTCTCAGATTTCACAGAAATAAGGCTAGCAAAGAGATCCATGAAATACAGATGTAACTCTGTGAGATGAATTAACAGAACACTAAGCAGTTTCTCAGAAAGCTTCTTTCCAGATTTCATCTGAGGATATTTCCTTTTTCACCATAGCCCTCTATGGGATTCCAAATATCACTTTGCCAATTCCACAAGAACTGTCTTAGCGAAAGGCTTCTTGAGGGTAAAGCTGTAACTCTGTGAGATGATTTCACAGAACACAAAGAAGTTTCTCAGAAAGCTTCTTTCTCTTTGTTATCGGAGGATATTTCCTTTGGCCCTATAGTCTTCAAAGGGATCCGAAATATCTGTTCTCAGATTCCACAGAAATAAGGCTAGCAAAGAGATCCACGAAATACAGATGTAACACTGTGAGATGAATTAACAGAACACTAAGCAGTTTCTCAGAAAGCTTCTTTCCAGATTTCATCTGAGGATATTTCCTTTTTCACCATAGCCCTCTACGGGCTTCCAAATATCACTTTGCCAATTCCACAAGAACTGTCTTAGCGAAAGGCTTCTTGAGGTGAAAGATGTAACTCTGTGAGATGATTTCACAGAACACAAAGAAGTTTCTCAGAAAGCTTCTTTCTCTTTGTTATCGGAGGATATTTCCTTTGGCCCTATAGTCTTCAAAGGGATCCGAAATATCTGTTCTCAGATTCCACAGAAATAAGGCAAGCAAAGAGATCCACGAAATAGAGATGTAGCTTTGTGAGATGAATTAACAGAACACTAAGCAGTTTCTCAGAAACTTCTTTCCAGATTTAATCTGAGGATATTTCCTTTTTCACCATACCCCTGTATGGGCATCCAAATATCACTTTGCCAATTCCACAAGAACTGACTTAGCGAAAGGCTTCTTGAGGGGAAAGCTGTAACTCTGTGAGATGATTGCACACAACACAAAGAAGTTTCTCAGAAAGCTTCTTTCTCTTTGTTATCGAAGGATTTTTCCTTTGGCCCTATAGTCTTCAAAGGGATCGGAAATATCTGTTCTCAGATTCCACAGAAATAAGGCTAGCAAAGAGATCCACGAAATACAGATGTAACTCTGTGAGATGAATTAACAGAACACTAAGCAGTTTCTCAGAAAGCTTCTTTCCTGATTTCATCTGAGGATATTTCCTTTTTCAACATAGCCCTCTATGGGCTTCCAAATATCACTTTGC
This sequence comes from Macaca fascicularis, assembly GCF_037993035.2. Taxonomy (NCBI): domain Eukaryota; kingdom Metazoa; phylum Chordata; class Mammalia; order Primates; family Cercopithecidae; genus Macaca; species Macaca fascicularis. Next base: position 83,925,562 of record NC_088379.1, read on the forward strand.
CAATTCCACAAGAACTGTCTTAGCGAAAGGCTTCTTGAGGGGAAAGCTGTAACTCTGTGAGAAGATTTCACAGAACACAAAGAAGTTTCTCAGAAAGCTTCTTTCTCTTTGTTATCGGAGGATATTTCCTTTGGCGCTATAGTCTTCAAAGGGATCCGAAATATCTGTTCTCAGATTCCACAGAAATAAGGCTAGCAAAGAGATCCACGAAATACAGATGTAACTCTGTGAGATGAATTAACAGAACACTAAGCAGTTTCTCAGAAAGCTTCTTTCCAGATTTCATCTGAGGATATTTCCTTTTTCACCCTAGACTTCTATGTTCTTCCAAATATCACTTTGCCAATTCCACAAGAACTGTCTTAGCGAAAGGCTTCTTGAGGGGAAAGCTGTAACTCTGTTAGATGATTTCACAGAACACAAAGAAGTTTCTCAGAAAGCTTCTTTCTCTTTGTTATCGGAGGATATTTCCTTTGGCCCTATAGTCGTCAAAGGGATCCGAAATATCTGTTCTCTAATTCCACAGAAATAAGGCTAGCAAAGAGATCCACGAAATACAGACGTAACTCTGTGAGATGAATTAACAGAACACTAAGCAGTTTCTGAGAAAGCTTTTTTCCAGATTTCATCTGAGGATATTTTCTTTTTCACCATACCGCCCTATGGGCAACCAAATATCACTTTGCCAATTCCACAAGAACTGTCTTAGCGAAAGGCTTCTTGAGGGGAAAGCTGTAACTCTGTGAGATGATTTCACAGAACACAAAGAAGTTTCTCAGAAAGCTTCTTTCTCTTTGTTATCGGAGGATTTTTCCTTTGCCCCTATAGTCTTCAAAGGGATCGGAAATATCTGTTCTCAGATTCCACAGAAATAAGGCTAGCAAAGAGATCCAAGAAATACAAATGTAACTCTGTGAGATGAATTAACAGAACTCTAAGCAGTTTCTCAGAAAGCTTCTTTCCAGATTTCATCCGACGATATTCCCTTTTTCACCATAGCCCTCTATGGGCTTCCAAATATCACTTTGCCAATTCCACAAGAACTGTCTTAAGGAAAGACTTCTTGAGGGGAAAGCTGTAACTCTGTGAGATGATTTCACAGAACACAAAGAAGTTTCTCAGAAAGCTTCTTTCTCTTTGTTATCGGAGGATATTTACTTTGGCCTTATAATCTTCAAAGGAATCCGAAATATCTGTTCTCAGATTCCACAGAAATAAGGCTAGCAAAGAGATCCACGAAATACAGATGTAACTCTGTGAGATGAATTAACAGAACACTAAGCAGTTTCTCAGAAAGCTTCTTTCCAGATTTCATCTGAGGATATTTCCTTTTTCACCCTAGTCTTCTATGGGCTTCCAAATATCACTTTGCCAATTCCACAAGAACTGTTTTAGCGAAAGGCTTCTTGAGGGGAAAGCTGTAACTCTGTGAGATGATTTCACAGAACACAAAGAAGTTTCTCAGAAAGCTTCTTTCTCTTTGTTATCGGAGGATATTTCCTTTGGCCCTATAGTCGTCAAAGGGATCCGAAATATCTGTTCTCAGATTCCACAGAAATAAGGCTAGCAAAGAGATCCACGAAATACAGACGTAACTCTGTGAGATGAATTAACAGAACACTAAGCAGTTTTTCAGAAAGCTTCTTTCCAGATTTCATCTGAGGATAATTCCTTTTTCACCAAAGCCTTCTAAGGGCTTCCAAATATCACTTTGCCAATTCCACAAGAACTGTCTTAGCGAAAGGCTTCTTGAGGGGAAAGTGGTAACTCTGTGAGATGATTTCACAGAACAGAAAGAAGTTTCTCAGAAAGCTTCTTTCTCTTTGTTATCGTAGGATTTTTCCTTTGGCCATATAGTCTTCAAAGGGATCCGAAACATCTGTTCTCAGATTCCACAGAAATAAGGCTAGCAAAGAGATCCACGAAATACAGATGTAACTCTGTGAGATGAAATAACGGAACACTAAGCAGTTTCTCAGAAAGCTTCTTTCCAGATTTCATCTGAGGATATTTCCTTTTTCACCATACCCCTCTATGGGCTTCCAAATATCACTTTGCCAATTCCACAAGAACTGTCTTAGCGAAAGGCTTCTCTAGGGGAAAGCTGTAACTCTGTGAGATGATTTCACAGAACACAAAGAAGTTTCTCAGAAAGCTTCCTTCTCTTTGTTATCGAAGGATTTTTCCTTTGGCCCTATAGTCTTTAAAGGGATCGGAAATATCTCTTCTCAGATTCCACAGAAATAAGGCTAGCAAAGAGATCCACGAAATACAGATGTAACTCTGTGAGATGAATTAACCGAACACTAAGCAGTTTCTCAGAAATCTTCTTTCCAGATTTCGTCTGAGGATATTTCCTTTTTCACCATAGCCCTCAATGGGCTTCCAAATATCACTTTGCCAATTCCACAAGAACTGTCTTAGCGAAAGGCTTCTTGAGGGGAAAGCTGTAACTCCGTGAGATGATTTCACAGAACACAAAGAAGTTTCTCAGAAAGGTTGTTTCTCTTTGTTATCGGAGGATATTTCCTTTGGCCCTACAGTCTTCAAAGGGATCCGAAATATCTGTTCTCAGATTCCACAGAAATAAGGCTAGCAAAGAGATCCACGAAATACAGATGTAACTCTGTTAGATGAATTAACAGAACACTAAGCAGTTTCTCAGAAAACTTCTTTCCAGATTTCATCTGAGGATATTTTCTTTTTCACCATACCGCCCTATGGGCAACCAAATATCACTTTGCCAATTCCACAAGAACTGTCTAAGCGAAAGGCTTCTTGAGGGGAAAGCTGTAACTCTGTGAGATGATTTCACAGAACACAAAGAAGTTTCTCAGAAAGCTTCTTTCTCTTTGTTATCGGAGGATTTTTCCTTTGCCCCTATAGTCTTCAAAGGGATCGGAAATATCTGTTCTCAGATTCCACAGAAATAAGGCTAGCAAAGAGATCCAAGAAATACAAATGTAACTCTGTGAGATGAATTAACAGAACTCTAAGCAGTTTCTCAGAAAGCTTCTTTCCAGATTTCATCCGACGATATTCCCTTTTTCACCATAGCCCTCTATGGGCTTCCAAATATCACTTTGCCAATTCCACAAGAACTGTCTTAAGGAAAGACTTCTTGAGGGGAAAGCTGTAACTCTGTGAGATGATTTCAGAGAACACAAAGAAGTTTCTCAGAAAGCTTCTTTCTCTTTGTTATCGGAGGATATTTACTTTGGCCTTATAATCTTCAAAGGGATCCGAAATATCTGTTCTCAGATTCCACAGAAATAAGGCTAGCAAAGAGATCCACGAAATACAGATGTAACTCTGTGAGATGAATTAACAGAACACTAAGCAGTTTCTCAGAAAGCTTCTTTCCAGATTGCATCTGAGGATATTTCCTTTTTCAACCTAGTCGTCTATGGGCTTCCAATATCACTTTGCCAATTCCACAAGAACTGTCTTAGCGAAAGGCTTCTTGAGGGGAACGCTGTAACTCTGTGAGATGATTTCACAGAACACAAAGAAGTTCTCTAGAAAGCTTCTTTCTCTTTCTTATCGGAGAATATTTCCTTTCGCCCTATAGTCGACAAAGGGATCCGAAATATCTGTTCTCAGATTCCATAGAAATAAGGCTAGCAAAGAGATCCAAGAAATACAGACGTAACTCTGTGAGATGAATTAACAGAACGCTAAGCAGTTTCTCAGAAAGCTTCTTTCCAGATTTCATCTGAGGATAATTCCTTTTTCACCAGAGCCTTCTAAGGGATTCCAAATATCACTTTGCGAATTCCACAAGAACTATCTTAGCGAAAGGCTTCTTGAGGGGAAAGCTGTAACTCTGTTAGATGATTTCACAGAACACAAAGAAGTTTCTCAGAAAGCTTCTTTCTCTTTGTTATCGGAGGATATTTCCTTTGGCCCTATAGTCTTCAAAGAGATCCGAAATATCTGCTCTCAGATTCCACAGAAATAAGGCAAGCAAAGAGATCCACGAAATACAGATGTAACTCTGTGAGATGAATTAACAGAACACTAAGCAGTTTCTCAGAAAGCTTCTTTCCAGATTTCATCTGAGGATATTTCCTTTTTCACCATAGCCCTCTATGGGCTTCCAAATATCACTTTGCCAATTCCATAAGAACTGTCTTAGCGAAAGACTTCTGGAGGGGAAGGCTGAAACTCTGTTAGATGATTTCACAGAACAGAAAGAAGTTTCTCAGAAAGCTTCTTTCTCTTTGTTATCGGAGGATATTTCCTTTGGCCCTATAGTCTTCAAAGGGATCCGGAATATCTGTTCTCAGATTCCACAGAAATAAGGCTAGCAAAGAGATCCACGAAATACAGATGTAACTCTGTGAGATGAATTAACAGAGCACTAAGCAGTTTCTCAGAAAGCTTCTTTCCAGATTTCATCTGAGGATATTTCCTTTTTCACCATAGCCCTCTATGGGCTTCCAAATATCCCTTTGCCAATTCCACAAGAACTGTCTTAGCTAAAGGCTTCCTGAGGGGAAAGCTGTAACTCTGTGAGCTGATTTCACAGAACACAAAGAAGTTTCTCAGAAAGCTTCTTACTCTTTGTTATCGAAGGATATATCCTTTGGCCCTATAGTCTTCAAAGGGATCCGAAATATCTGTTCTCAGATTCCACAGAAATAAGGCTACCAAACAGATCCACGAACTACAGATGTAACTCTGTGAGATGAAATAACAGAACACTAAGCAGTTTCTCAGAAAGCTTCTTTCCAGATTTCATCTGAGGATATTTCCTTTTTCACCCTAGTCTTCTATGGGCTTCCAAATATCACTTTGCCAATTCCACAAGAACTGTTTTAGCGAAAGGCTTCTTGAGGGGAAAGCTGTAACTCTGTGAGATGATTTCACAGAACACAAAGAAGTTTCTCAGAAAGCTTCTTTCTCTTTGTTATCGGAGGATATTTCCTTTGGCCCTATAGTCGTCAAAGGGAACCGAAATATCTGTTCTCAGATTCCACAGAAATAAGGCTAGCAAAGAGATCCACGAAATACAGACGTAACTCTGTGAGATGAATTAACAGAACACTAAGCAGTTTTTCAGAAAGCTTCTTTCCAGATTTCATCTGAGGATAATTCCTTTTTCACCAAAGCCTTCTAAGGGCTTCCAAATATCACTTTGCCAATTCCACAAGAACTGTCTTAGCGAAAGGCTTCTTGAGGGGAAAGTGGTAACTCTGTGAGATGATTTCACAGAACAGAAAGAAGTTTCTCAGAAAGCTTCTTTCTCTTTGTTATCGTAGGATTTTTCCTTTGGCCATATAGTCTTCAAAGGGATCCGAAACATCTGTTCTCAGATTCCACAGAAATAAGGCTAGCAAAGAGATCCACGAAATACAGATGTAACTCTGTGAGATGAAATAACGGAACACTAAGCAGTTTCTCAGAAAGCTTCTTTCCAGATTTCATCTGAGGATATTTCCTTTTTCACCATACCCCTCTATGGGCTTCCAAATATCACTTTGCCAATTCCACAAGAACTGTCTTAGCGAAAGGCTTCTCTAGGGGAAAGCTGTAACTCTGTGAGATGATTTCACAGAACACAAAGAAGTTTCTCAGAAAGCTTCCTTCTCTTTGTTATCGAAGGATTTTTCCTTTGGCCCTATAGTCTTTAAAGGGATCGGAAATATCTCTTCTCAGATTCCACAGAAATAAGGCTAGCAAAGAGATCCACGAAATACAGATGTAACTCTGTTAGATGAATTAACAGAACACTAAGCAGTTTCTCAGAAAACTTCTTTCCAGATTTCATCTGAGGATATTTTCTTTTTCACCATACCGCCCTATGGGCAACCAAATATCACTTTGCCAATTCCACAAGAACTGTCTTAGCGAAAGGCTTCTTGAGGGGAAAGCTGTAGCTCTGTGAGATGATTTCACAGAACACAAAGAAGTTTCTCAGAAAGCTTCTTTCTCTTTGTTATCGGAGGATTTTTCCTTTGCCCCTATAGTCTTCAAAGGGATCGGAAATATCTGTTCTCAGATTCCACAGAAATAAGGCTAGCAAAGAGATCCAAGAAATACAAATGTAACTCTGTGAGATGAATTAACAGAACTCTAAGCAGTTTCTCAGAAAGCTTCTTTCCAGATTTCATCCGACGATATTCACTTTTTCACCATAGCCCTCTATGGGCTTCCAAATATCACTTTGCCAATTCCACAAGAACTGTCTTAAGGAAAGACTTCTTGAGGGGAAAGCTGTAACTCTCTGAGATGATTTCAGAGAACACAAAGAAGTTTCTCAGAAAGCTTCTTTCTCTTTGTTATCGGAGGATATTTACTTTGGCCTTATAATCTTCAAAGGGATCCGAAATATCTGTTCTCAGATTCCACAGAAATAAGGCTAGCAAAGAGATCCACGAAATACAGATGTAACTCTGTGAGATGAATTAACAGAACACTAAGCAGTTTCTCAGAAAGCTTCTTTCCAGATTGCATCTGAGGATATTTCCTTTTTCAACCTAGTCTTCTATGGGCTTCCAATATCACTTTGCCAATTCCACAAGAACTGTCTTAGCGAAAGGCTTCTTGAGGGGAACGCTGTAACTCTGTGAGATGATTTCACAGAACACAAAGAAGTTCTCTAGAAAGCTTCTTTCTCTTTCTTATCGGAGGATATTTCCTTTCGCCCTATAGTCGACAAAGGGATCCGAAATATCTGTTCTCAGATTCCATAGAAATAAGGCTAGCAAAGAGATCCAAGAAATACAGACGTAACTCTGTGAGATGAATTAACAGAACGCTAAGCAGTTTCTCAGAAAGCTTCTTTCCAGATTTCATCTGAGGATAATTCCTTTTTCACCAGAGCCTTCTAAGGGATTCCAAATATCACTTTGCGAATTCCACAAGAACTATCTTAGCGAAAGGCTTCTTGAGGGGAAAGCTGTAACTCTGTTAGATGATTTCACAGAACACAAAGAAGTTTCTCAGAAAGCTTCTTTCTCTTTGTTATCGGAGGATATTTCCTTTGGCCCTATAGTCTTCAAAGAGATCCGAAATATCTGTTCTCAGATTCCACAGAAATAAGGCAAGCAAAGAGATCCACGAAATACAGATGTAACTCTGTGAGATGAATTAACAGAACACTAAGCAGTTTCTCAGAAAGCTTCTTTCCAGATTTCATCTGAGGATATTTCCTTTTTCACCATAGCCCTCTAGGGGCTTCCAAATATCACTTTGCCAATTCCACAAGAACTGTCTTAGCTAAAGGCTTCCTGAGGGGAAAGCTGTAACTCTGTGAGCTGATTTCACAGAACACAAAGAAGTTTCTCAGAAAGCTTCTTACTCTTTGTTATCAAAGGATATATCCTTTGGCCCTATAGTCTTCAAAGGGATCCGAAATATCTGTTCTCAGATTCCACAGAAATAAGGCTACCAAACAGATCCACGAACTACAGATGTAACTCTGTGAGATGAAATAACAGAACACTAAGCAGTTTCTCAGAAAGCTTCTTTCCAGATTTCATCTGAGGATATTTCCTTTTTCACCCTAGTCTTCTATGGGCTTCCAAATATCACTTTGCCAATTCCACAAGAACTGTTTTAGCGAAAGGCTTCTTGAGGGGAAAGCTGTAACTCTGTGAGATGATTTCACAGAACACAAAGAAGTTTCTCAGAAAGCTTCTTTCTCTTTGTTATCGGAGGATATTTCCTTTGGCCCTATAGTCGTCAAAGGGATCCGAAATATCTGTTCTCAGATTCCACAGAAATAAGGCTAGCAAAGAGATCCACGAAATACAGACGTAACTCTGTGAGATGAATTAACAGAACACTAAGAAGTTTTTCAGAAAGCTTCTTTCCAGATTTCATCTGAGGATAATTCCTTTTTCACCAAAGCCTTCTAAGGGCTTCCAAATATCACTTTGCCAATTCCACAAGAACTGTCTTAGCGAAAGGCTTCTTGAGGGGAAAGCGGTAACTCTGTGAGATGATTTCACAGAACAGAAAGAAGTTTCTCAGAAAGCTTCTTTCTCTTTGTTATCGTAGGATTTTTCCTTTGGCCATATAGTCTTCTAAGGGATCCGAAACATCTGTTCTCAGATTCCACAGAAATAAGGCTAGCAAAGAGATCCACGAAATACAGATGTAACTCTGTGAGATGAAATAACGGAACACTAAGCAGTTTCTCAGAAAGCTTCTTTCCAGATTTCATCTGAGGATATTTCCTTTTTCACCATACCCCTTTATGGGCTTCCAAATATCACTTTGCCAATTCCACAAGAACTGTCTTAGCGAAAGGCTTCTCTAGGGGAAAGCTGTAACTCTGTGAGATGATTTCACAGAACACAAAGAAGTTTCTCAGAAAGCTTCCTTCTCTTTGTTATCGAAGGATTTTTCCTTTGGCCCTATAGTCTTTAAAGGGATCGGAAATATCTCTTCTCAGATTCCACAGAAATAAGGCTAGCAAAGAGATCCACGAAATACAGATGTAACTCTGTGAGATGAATTAACCGAACACTAAGCAGTTTCTCAGAAATCTTCTTTCCAGATTTCGTCTGAGGATATTTCCTTTTTCACCATAGCCCTCAATGGGCTTCCAAATATCACTTTGCCAATTCCACAAGAACTGTCTTAGCGAAAGGCTTCTTGAGGGGAAAGCTGTAACTCTGTGAGATGATTTCACAGAACACAAAGAAGTTTCTCAGAAAGGTTGTTTCTCTTTGTTATCGGAGGATATTTCCTTTGGCCCTACAGTCTTCAAAGGGATCCGAAATATCTGTTCTCAGATTCCACAGAAATAAGGCTAGCAAAGAGATCCACGAAATACAGATGTAACTCTGTGAGATGAATTAACAGAACACTAAGCAGTTTCTCAGAAAGCTTCTTTCCAGATTTCATCTGAGGATATTTCCTTTTTCACCATAACCCTCTATGGGCTTCCAAATATCACTTTGCCAATTCCACAAGAACTGTCTTAGCGAAAGGCTTCTTGAGGGGAAAGCTGTAACTCTGTGAGATGATTTCACAGAACACAAAGAAGTTTCTCAGAAAGCTTCTTTCTCTTTGTAATCGGAGGATATTTCCTTTGGCCCTATAGTCTTCAAAGGGATCCGAAATATCTGTTTTCAGATTCCACAGAAATAAGGCTAGCAAAGAGATCCACGAAATACAGATGTAACTCAGTGAGATGAAATAACAGAACACTAAGCAGTTTCTCAGAAAACTTCTTTCCAGATTTCATCTGAGGATATTTCCTTTTTCACCATACCCCTCTATGGGCATCCAAATATCACTTTGCCAATTCCACAAGAACTGTCTTAGCGAAAGGCTTCTTGAGGGGGAAAGCTGTAACTCTGTGAGATGATTTCACAGAACACAAAGAAGTTTCTCAGAAAGATTCCTTCTCTTTGTTATCGAAGGATTTTTCCTTTGGCCCTATAGTCTTCAAAGGGATCGGAAATATCTGTTCTCAGATTCCACAGAAATAAGGGTAGCAAAGAGATCCAAGAAATACAGATGTAACTCTGTAAGATGAATTAACCGAACACTAAGCAGTTTCTCAGAAACCTTCTTTCCAGATTTCATCTGAGGATATTTCCTTTTTCACCATAGCCCTCTATGGGCTTCCAAATATCACTTTGCCAATTCCACAAGAACTGTCTTAGCGAATGGCTTCTTGAGGGGAAAGCTGTAACTCTGTGAGATGATTTCACAGAACACAAAGATGTTTCCCAGAAAGCTTCTTTCTCTTTGTTATCGGAGGATATTTCCTTTGGCCCTATAGTCTTCAAAGGGATCCGAAATATCTGTTCTCAGATTCCACAGAAATAAGGCTAGCAAAGAGATCCATGAAATACAGATGTAAATCTGTGAGATGAATTAACAGAACACTAAGCAGTTTCTCAGAAAGCTTCTTTCCAGATTTCATCTGAGGATATTTCCTTTTTCACCATAGCCCTCTACGGGCTTCCAAATATCACTTTCCCAATTCCACAAGAACTGTCTTAGCGAAAGGCTTCTTGAGGGGAAAGCTGTAACTCTGTGAGATGATTTCACAGAACACAAAGAAGTTTCTCAGAAAGCTTCTTTCTCTTTGTTATCGGAGGATATTTCCTTTGGCCCTATAGTCTTCAAAGGGATCCGAAATATCTGTTCTCATATTCCACAGAAACAAGGCAAGCAAAGAGATCCACGAAATACAGATGTAACTCTGTGAGATGAATTAACAGAACACTAAGCAGTTTCTCAGAAAGCTTCTATCCAGATTTCATCTGAGGATATTTCCTTTTTAACCATAGCCCTCTATGGGCTTCCAAATATCACTTTGCCATTCCACAAGAACTGTCTTAGCGAAAGGCTTCTTGAGGGGAAAGCTGTAACTCTGTGAGATGATTTCACAGAACACAAAGAAGTTTCTCAGAAAGCTTCTTTCTCTTTGTTATCGGAGGATATTTCCTTTGGCCCTATAGTCTTCAAAGGGATCCGAAATATCTGTTTTCAGATTCCACAGAAATAAGGCTAGCAAATAGATCCACGAAATACAGATGTAACTCTGTGAGATGAATTAACAGAACACTAAGCAGTTTCTCAGAAACTTCTTTCCAGATTTCATCTGAGGATATTTCCTTTTTCACCATACCTCTCTATGGGCATCCAAATATCACTTTGCCGATTCCACAAGAACTGTCTTAGTGAAAGGCTTCTTGAGGGGAATGCTGTAACTCTGTGAGATGATTTCACACAACACAAAGAAGTTTCTCAGAAAGCTTCTTTCTCTTTGTTATCGAAGGATTTTTCCTTTGGCCCTATAGTCTTCAAAGGAATAGGAAATATCTGTTCTCAGATTCCACAGAAATAAGGGTAGCAAAGAGATCCAAGAAATACAGATGTAACTCTGTAAGATGAATTAACCGAACACTAAGCAGTTTCTCAGAAACCTTCTTTCCAGATTTCATCTGAGGATATTTCCTTTTTCACCATAGCCCTCTATGGGCTTCCAAATATCACTTTGCCAATTCCACAAGAACTGTCTTAGCGAATGGCTTCTTGAGGGGAAAGCTGTAACTCTGTGAGATGATTTCACAGAACACAAAGATGTTTCCCAGAAAGCTTCTTTCTCTTTGTTATCGGAGGATATTTCCTTTGGCCCTATAGTCTTCAAAGGGATCCGAAATATCTGTTCTCAGATTCCACAGAAATAAGGCTAGCAAAGAGATCCATGAAATACAGATGTAAATCTGTGAGATGAATTAACAGAACACTAAGCAGTTTCTCAGAAAGCTTCTTTCCAGATTTCATCTGAGGATATTTCCTTTTTCACCATAGCCCTCTACGGGCTTCCAAATATCACTTTGCCAATTCCACAAGAACTGTCTTAGCGAAAGGCTTCTTGAGGGGAAAGCTGTAACTCTGTGAGATGATTTCACAGAACACAAAGAAGTTTCTCAGAAAGCTTCTTTCTCTTTGTTATCGGAGGATATTTCCTTTGGCCCTATAGTCTTCAAAGGGATCCGAAATATCTGTTCTCATATTCCACAGAAACAAGGCAAGCAAAGAGATCCACGAAATACAGATGTAACTCTGTGAGATGAATTAACAGAACACTAAGCAGTTTCTCAGAAAGCTTCTATCCAGATTTCATCTGAGGATATTTCCTTTTTAACCATAGCCCTCTATGGGCTTCCAAATATCACTTTGCCATTCCACAAGAACTGTCTTAGCGAAAGGCTTCTTGAGGGGAAAGCTGTAACTCTGTGAGATGATTTCACAGAACACAAAGAAGTTTCTCAGAAAGCTTCTTTCTCTTTGTTATCGGAGGATATTTCCTTTGGCCCTATAGTCTTCAAAGGGATCCGAAATATCTGTTTTCAGATTCCACAGAAATAAGGCTAGCAAATAGATCCACGAAATACAGATGTAACTCTGTGAGATGAATTAACAGAACACTAAGCAGTTTCTCAGAAACTTCTTTCCAGATTTCATCTGAGGATATTTCCTTTTTCACCATACCTCTCTATGGGCATCCAAATATCACTTTGCCGATTCCACAAGAACTGTCTTAGTGAAAGGCTTCTTGAGGGGAATGCTGTAACTCTGTGAGATGATTTCACACAACACAAAGAAGTTTCTCAGAAAGCTTCTTTCTCTTTGTTATCGAAGGATTTTTCCTTTGGCCCTATAGTCTTCAAGGGATCGGAAATATCTGTTCTCAGATTCCACTGAAATAAGGCTAGCAAAGAGATCCACGAAATACAGATGTAACTCTGTGAGATGAATTAACCGAACACTAAGCAGTTTCTCAGAAAGCTTCTTTCCAGATTTCATCTGAGGATATTTCCTTTTTCACCATAGCCCTCTATGGGCTTCCAAATATCACTTTGCCAATTAAACAAGAACTGTCTTAGCGAAAGACTTCTTGAGGGGAAAGCTGTAACTCTGCGAGATGATTTCACAGAACACAAAGAAGTTTCTCAGAAAGCTTCTTTCTCTTTGTTATCGGAGGATATTTCCTTTGGCCCTATAGTCTTCAAAGGGATCCGAAATATCTGTTCTCAGATTCCACAGAAATAAGGCTAGCAAAGAGATCCACGAAATACAGATGTAACTCTGTGAGATGAATTAACAGAACACTAAGCACTTTCTCAGAAAGCTTCTTTCCAGATTTCATCTGAGGATATTTCCTTTTTCAGCATAGCCCTCTAAGGGCTTCCAAATATCACCTTGCCAATTCCACAGGAACTGTCTTAGCGAAAGGCTTCTTGAGGGTAAAGCTGTAACTCTGTGAGATGATTTCACAGAAACCAAAGAAGTTTCTCAGAAAGCTTCTTTCTCTTTGTTATCGGAGGATATTTCCTTTGGCCCTATAGTCGTCAAAGGGATCCGAAACATCTGTTCTCAGATTCCACAGAAATAAGGCTAGCAAAGAGATCCACGAAATACAGACGTAACTCTGTGAGATGAATTAACAGAACACTAAGCAGTTTCTCAGAAAGCTTCTTTCCAGATTTCATCTGAGGATAATTCCTTTTTCACCAAAGCCTTCTAAGGGCTTCCAAATATCACTTTGCCAATTCCACAAGAACTGTCTTAGCGAATGGCTTCTTGAGGGGAAAGCTGTAACTCTGTGAGATGATTTCACAGAACACAAAGAAGTTTCTCAGAAAGCTTCCTTCTCTTTGTTATCGAAGGATTTTTCCTTTGGCCCTATAGTCTTCAAAGGAATAGGAAATATCTGTTCTCAGATTCCACAGAAATAAGGCTAGCAAAGAGATTCAAGAAATACAGATGTAACTCTGTAAGATGAATTAACCGAACACTAAGCAGTTTCTCAGAAAGCTTCTTTCCAGATTTCATCTGAGGATATTTCCTTTTTCACCATAGCCCTCTATGGGCTTCTAAATATCACTTTGCCAATTCCACAAGAACTGTCTTAGCGAAAGGCTTCTTGAGGGGAAAGCTGTAACTCTGTGAGATGATTTCACAGAACACAAAGATGTTTCCCAGAAAGATTCTTTCTCTTTGTTATCGGAGGATATTTCCTTTGTCCCTATAGTCTTCAAAGGGATCCGAAATATCTGTTCTCAGATTCCACAGAAATAAGGCCAGCCAAGAGATCCATGAAATACAGATGTAATTCTGTGAGATGAATTAACAGAACACTAAGCAGTTTCTCAGAAAGCTTCTTTCCAGATTTCATCTGACGATATTTCCTTTTTCACCATACCCCTCTATGGGCATCCAAATATCACTTTGCCAATTCCACAAGAACTGTCTTAGCGAAAGGCTTCTTGACTGGAAAGCTGTAACTCTGTGAGATGATTTCACAGAACACAAAGAAGTTTCTCAGAAAGCTTCTTTCTCTTTGTTATCGGAGGATTTTTCCTTTGGCCCTATAGTCTTCAAAGGGATCGGAAATATCTGTTCTCAGATTCCACAGAAATAAGACTAGCAAAGAGATCCACGAAATACAGATGTAACTCTGTGAGATGAATTAACAGAACACTAAGCAGTTTCTCAGAAAGCTTCTTTCCAGATTTCATCTGAGGATATTTCCTTTTTAACCATAGCCCCCTATGGGCTTCTAAATATCACTTTGCCAATTCCACAAGAACTGTCTTAGCGAAAGATTTCTTGAGGGGAAAGCTGTAACTCTGTGAGATGATTTCACAGAATACAAAGAAGTTTCTCAGAAAGCTTCTTTCTCTTTGTTATCGGAGGATATTTCCTTTGGCCCTATAGTCTTCAAAGGGATCCGAAATATCTGTTCTCAGATTCCACAGAAATAAGGCTAGCAAAGAGATCCCCGAAATGCAGATGTAACTCTGTGAGATGAAATAACAGAACACTAAGCAGTTTCTCAGAAAGCTTCTTTCCAGATTTCATCTGAGGATATTTCCTTTTTCACCATAGCCCTCTATGGGCATCCAAATATCACTTTGCAAATTCCACAAGAACTGTCTTAGAGAAAGGCTTCTTGAGGGGAAAGCTGTAACTCTGTGAGATGTTTTCACAGAACACAAAGAAGTTTCTCAGAAAGCTTCTTTCTCTTTGTTATCGGAGGATTTTTCCTTTGGCCCTATAGTCTTCAAAGGGATCGGAAATATCTGTTCTCAGATTCCACAGAAATAAGGCTAGCAAAGAGATCCAAGAAATACACATGTAACTCTGTGAGATGAATTAACAGAACACTAAGCAGTTTCTCAGAAAGCTTCTTTCCAGATTTCATCTGAGGATATTTCCTTTTTCACCATAGCCCTCTATGGGCTTCCAAATATCACTTTGCCAATTCCACAAGAACTGTCTTAGCGAAAGACTTCTTGAGGGGAAAGCTGTAACTCTGTGAGATGATTTCACAGAACACAAAGAAGTTTCTCAGAAAGCTTCTTTCTCTTTGTTATCGGAGGATATTTCCTTTGGCCCTATAGTCTTCAAAGGGATCCGAAATATCTGTTCTCAGATTCCACAGAAATAAGGCTAGCAAAGAGATCCACGAAATACAGATGTAACTCTGTGAGATGAAATAACAGAACACTAAGCAGTTTCTCAGAAAGCTTCTTTCCAGATTTCATCTGAGGATTTTTCCTCTTTCACCATACCCCTCTATGGGCATCCAAATATCACTTTGCCAATTCCACAAGAACTGTCTTAGCGAAAGGCTTCTGGACTGGAAAGCTGTAACTCTGTGAGATGATTTCACAGAACACAAAGAAGTTTCTCAGAAAGCTTCTTTCTCTTTGTTATCGGAGGATTTTTCCTTTGGCCCTATAGTCTTCAAAGGGATCGGAAATATCTGTTCTCAGATTCCACAGAAATAAGGCTAGCAAAGAGATCCACGAAATACAGATGTAACTCTGTGAGATGAATTAACAGAACACTAAGCAGTTTCTCAGAAAGCTTCTTTCCAGATTTCATCTGAGGATATTTCCTTTTTCACCATAGCCCTCTATGGGCTTCCAAATATCACTTTGCCAATTCCACAAGAACTGTCTTAGCGAAAGATTTCTTGAGGGAAAAGCTGTAACTCTGTGAGATGATTTCACAGAACACAAAGAAGTTTCTCAGAAAGCTTCTTTCTCTTTGTTATCGGAGGATATTTCCTTTGGCCCTATAGTCTTCAAAGGGATCCGAAATATCTGTTCTCAGATTCCACAGAAATAAGGCTAGCAAAGAGATCCCCGAAATGGAGATGTAACTCTGTGAGATGAAATAACAGAACACTAAGCAGTTTCTCAGAAAGCTTCTTTCCAGATTTCATCTGAGGATATTTCCTTTTTCACCGTAGCCCTCTATGGGCATCCAAATATCACTTTGCCAATTCCACAAGAACTGTCTTAGAGAAAGGCTTCTTTAGGGGAAAGCTGTAACTCTGTGAGATGATTTCACAGAACACAAAGAAGTTTCTCAGAAAGCTTCTTTCTCTTTGTTATCGGAGGATTTTTTCTTTGGCCCTATAGTCTTCAAAGGGATCGGAAATATCTGTTCTCAGATTCCACAGAAATAAGGCTAGCAAAGAGATCCAAGGAATACACATGTAACTCTGTGAGATGAATTAACAGAACACTAAGCAGTTTCTCAGAAAGCTTCTTTCCAGATTTCATCTGAGGATATTTCCTTTTTCACCATAGCCCTCTATGGGCTTCCAAATATCACTTTGCCAATTCCACAAGAACTGTCTTAGCGAAAGGCTTCTTGAGGGGAAAGCTGTAACTCTGTGGGATGATTTCACAGAACACAAAGAAGTTTCGCAGAAAGCTTCTTTCTCTTTGTCATCGGAGGATTATTCCTTTGGCCCTATAGTCTCCAAAGGGATCGGAAATATCTGTTCTCAGATTCCACAGAAATAAGGCTAGCAAAGAGATCCAGGAAATACAGATGAAACTCTGTGAGTGGAAGTCAGAGAACACTAAGCGGTTTCTCAGAAAGCTTCTTTCCAGATTTCTTCTGAGGATATTTCCTTTTTCACCATAGCCCTCTATGGGCTTTCAAATATCACTTTGCCAATTAAAGAAGAACTGTCTTAGCGAAATGCTTCTTGAGGTTAAAGCTGTAAATCTGTGATATGATTTCACAGAACACAAAGAAGTTTCTCAGAAAGCTTCTTTCTCTTTGTTATCGGAGCATATTTCCTTTGGCCCTATAATCTTCAAAGGGATCCGAAATATCTGTTCTCAGATTCCACAGAAATAAGGCTTGCAAAGAGACCCACGAAATACAGATGTAACTCTGTGAGATGAATTATCAGAACACTAAGCAGTTTCTCAGAAAGCTGCTTTCCAGTTTTCATCTGAGGATATTTCCTTTTTCACCATAGCCCTCTATGGGCTTCCGAATATCACTTTGCCAATTCCACAAGAACTGTCTTAGCGAAAGGCTTCTTGAGGGGAAAGCTGTAACTCTGTGAGATGATTTCACAGAACACAAAGAAGTTTCTCAGAAAGCTTCTTTCTCTTTGTTATCGGAGGATATTTCCTTTGGCCCAATAGTCTTCAAAGGGATCCGAAATATCTGTTCTCAGATTCCACAGAAATAAGGCTAGCAAAGAGATCCACGAAATACAGATGTAACTCTGTGAGATGAATTAACAGAACACTAAGCAGTTTCTCAGAAAGCTTCTTTCCAGATTTCATCTGAGGATATTTCCTTTTTCACCATAGCCCTCCATGGGCTTCCAAATATCACTTTTCCAATTCCACAAGAACTGTCTTAGCGAAAGGCTTCTTGAGGGGAAAGCTGTAACTCTGTGAGATGATTTCACAGAACACAAAGAAGTTTCTCAGAAAGCTTCTTTCTCTTTGTTATCGGAGGATATTTCCTTTGGCCCTATAGTCTTCAAAGGGATCGGAAATATCTGTTCTCAGATTCCACAGAAATAGGGCTAGCAAAGAGATCCACGAAATACAGATGTAACTCTGTGAGATGAAATAACAGAACACTAAGCAGTTTCTCAGAAAGCTTCTTTCCAGATTTCATCTGAGGATATTTCCTTTTTCACCATACCCCTCTATGGGCATCCAAATATCACTTTGCCAATTCCACAAGAAATGTCTTAGCGAAAGTTTTCTTGAGGGGAAAACTGTAACTCTGTGAGATGATTTCACAGAACACAAAGAAGTTTCTCAGAAAGCTTTTTTCTCTGTATTATCGGAGGATTTTTACTTTGGCCCTGTAGTCTTCAAAGGGATAGGAAATATCTGTTCTCAGATTCCACAGAAATAAGGCTAGCAAAGAGATCCAAGAAATACAGATGTAACTCTGTGAGATGAATTAACAGAACACTAAGCAGTTTCTCAGAAAGCTTCTTTCCAGATTTCATCTGAGGATATTTCCTTTTTCACCATAGCCCTCTATGGGCTTCCAAATATCACTTTGCCAATTCCACAATAACTGTCTTAGCGAAAGACTTCTTGAGGGGAAAGCTGTAAATCTGTGAGATGATTTCACAGAACACAAAGAAGTTTCTCAGAAAGCTTCTTTCTCTTTGTTATCGGAGGATATTTCCTTTGGCCCTATAGTCTTCAAAGGGATCCGAAATATCTGTTCTCAGATTCCACAGAAATAAGGCTAGCAAAGAGATCCACGAAATACAGATGTAACTCTGTGAGATGAATTAACAGAACACTAAGCAGTTTCTCAGAAAGCTTCTTTCCAGATTTCATCTGAGGATATTTCCTTTTTCACCATAGCCCTCTATGGACTTCCAAATATCACTTTTCCAATTCCACAAGAACTGTCTTAGCGAAAGGCTTCTTGAGGGGAAAGCTGTAACTCTGTGGGATGATTTCAGAGAACACAAAGAAGTTTCTCAGAAAGCTTCTTTCTCTTTGTTATCGGAGGATATTTCCTTTGTCCCTATAGTCTTCAAAGGGATCCGAAATATCTGTTCTCAGATTCCACAGAAATAAGGCTAGCAAAGAGATCTAAGAAATACAGATGTAACTCTGTGAGATGAAACAACAGAACACTAAGCAGTTTCTCAGAAATCTTCTTTCCAGATTTCATCTGAGGATATTTCCTTTTTCACCATACCCCTCTATGGGCATCCAAATATCACTTTGCCAATTCCACAAGAACTGTCTTAGCGAAAGGCTTCTTGAGGGGAAAGCTGTAACTCTGTGAGATGATTTCACAGAACACAAAGAAGTTTCTCAGAAAGCTTCTTTCTCTTTGTTATCGGAGGATTTTCCTTTGGCCCTATAGTCTTCAAAGGGATCGGAAATATCTGTTCTCAGATTCCACAGAAATAAGGCTAGCAAAGAGATCCACGAAATACAGATGTAACTCTG
Source organism: Macaca fascicularis (assembly GCF_037993035.2). NCBI lineage: Eukaryota > Metazoa > Chordata > Mammalia > Primates > Cercopithecidae > Macaca > Macaca fascicularis. Next base: position 83,944,305 of record NC_088379.1, read on the forward strand.
TGAGATGAATTAACAGAACACTAAGCAGTTTCTCAGAAAGCTTCTTTCCAGATTTCATCTGAGGATATTTCCTTTTTCACCATAGCCCTCTAAGGGCTTCCAAATATCACTTTGCCAATTCCACAAGAACTGTCTTAGCGAAAGATTTCTTGAGGGGAAAGCTGTAACTCTGTGAGATGATTTCACAGAACACAAAGAAGTTTCTCAGAAAGCTTCTTTCTCTGTTATCGGAGGATATTTCCTTTGGCCCTATAGTCTTCAAAGGGATCCGAAATATCTGTTCTCAGATTCCACAGAAATAAGGCTAGCAAAGAGATCCCCGAAATGCAGATGTAACTCTGTGAGATGAAATAACAGAACACTAAGCAGTTTCTCAGAAAGCTTCTTTCCAGATTTCATCTGAGGATATTTCCTTTTTCACCATAGCCCTCTATGGGCATCCAAATATCACTTTGCCAATTCCACAAGAACTGTCTTAGCGAAAGGCTTCTTGAGGGGAAAGCTGTAACTCTGTGAGATGATTTCACAGAACACAAAGAAGTTTCTCAGAAAGCTTCTTTCTCTTTGTTATCGGAGGATATTTCCTTTGGCCTTATAGTCTTCAAAGGGATCGGAAATATCTGTTCTCAGATTCCACAGAAATAAGGCTAGCAAAGAGATCCACGAAATACACATGTAACTCTGTGAGATGAATTAACAGAACACTAAGCAGTTTCTCAGAAAGCTTCTTTCCAGATTTCATCTGAGGATATTTCCTTTTTCACCATAGCCCACTATGGGCTTCCAAATATCACTTTTCCAATTCCACAAGAACTGTCTTAGCGAAAGACTTCTTGAGGGGAAAGCTGTAACTCTGTGAGATGATTTCACAGAACACAAAGAAGTTTCTCACAAAGCTTCTTTCTCTTTGTTATCGGAGGATATTTCCTTTGGCCCTATAGTCTTCAAAGGGATCCGAAATATCTGTTCTCAGATTCCACAGAAATAAGGCTAGCAAAGATCCACGAAATACAGATGTAACTCTGTGAGATGAATTAAAAGAACACTAAGCAGTTTCTCAGAAAGCTTCTTTCCAGATTTCATCTGAGGATATTTCCTTTTTCACCATAGCCCTCTATGGGCATCCAAATATCACTTTGCCAATTCCACAAGAACTGTCTTAGCGAAAGGTTTCTTGAGGGGAAAGCTGTAACTCTGTGAGATGATTTCACAGAACACAAAGAAGTTTCTCAGAAAGCTTCTTTCTCTTTGTTATCGGAGGATTTTTCCTTTGGCCCTATAGTCTTCAAAGGGATCGGAAATATCTGTTCTCCGATTCCACGGAAATAAGGCCAGCAAAGAGGTCCACGAAATACAGATGTAACTCTGTGAGATGAATTAACAGAACACTAAGCAGTTTCTCAGAAAGCTTCTTTCCAGATTTCATCTGAGGATATTTCCTTTTTCACTATAGCCCTCTATGGACTTCCAAATATCACTTTGCCAATTCCACAAGAACTGTCTTAGCGAAAGGCTTCTTGAGGGGAAAGCTGTAACTCTGTGAGATGATTTCACAGAACACAAAGAAGTTTCTCAGAAAGCTTCTTTCTCTTTGTTGTCGGAGGATATTTCCTTTGGCCCTGTAGTCTTCAAAGGGATGCGAAATATCTGTTCTGAGATTCCACAGAAATAAGGCTAGCAAAGAGATCCAGGAAATACAGATGTAACTCTGTGAGTCGAAGTCAGAGAACACTAAGCGGTTTCTCAGAAAGCTTCTTTCCAGATTTCATCTGAGGATATTTCCTATTTCAACATAGCCCTCTGTGGGCTTTCAAATATCACTTTGCCATTTCCACAAGAACTGTCTTAGCGAAAGCCTTCTTGAGGGGAAAGCTGTAAATCTGTGAGATGATTTCACAGAACACAAAGAAGTTTCTCAGAAAGCTTCTTTCTCTTTGTTATCGGAGGATATTTCCTTTGGCCCTGTAGTCTTCAAAGGGATCCGAAATATCTGTTCTCAGATTCTACAGAAATAAGGCTAGCAAAGAGATCCACGAAATACAGATGTAACTCTGTGAGATGAATTATCAGAACACTAAGCAGTTTCTCAGAAAGCTTCTTTCCAGTTTTCATCTGAGGATGTTTCCTTTTTCACCATAGCCCTCTATGGGCTTCCGAATATCTCTTTGCCAATTCCACAAGAACTGTCTTAACGAAAGGCTTCTTGAGGGGAAAGCTGTAACTTTGTGAGGTGATTTCACAGAACACAAAGGAGTTTCTCAGAAAGCTTCTTTCTCTTTGTTATCGGAGGATATTTCCTTTGGCCCTATAGTCTTCAAAGGGATCCGAAACATCTGTTCTCAGATTCCACAGAAATAAGGCTAGCAAAGAGATCCACGAAATACAGATGTAACTCTGTGAGATGAATTAACAGAACACTAAGCAGTTTCTCAGAAAGCTTCTTTCCAGATTTCATCTGAGGATTTTTCCTTTTTCACCATAGCCCTCTATGGGCTTCCAAATATCACTTTGCCAATTCCACAAGAACTGTCTTAGCGATAGACTTCTTGAGGGGAAAGCTGTAACTCTGTGAGATGATTTCACAGAACACAAAGAAGTTTCTCAGAAAGCTTCTTTCTCTTTGTTATCGGAGGATATTTCCTTTGGCCCTATAGTCTTCAAAGGGATCCGAAATATCTGTTCTCAGATTCCACAGAAATAAGGCTAGCAAAGAGATCCACGAAATACAGATGTAACTCTGTGAGATGAATTAACAGAACACTAAGCAGTTTCTCAGAAAGCTTCTTTCTCTTTGTTATCGGAGGATATTTCCTTTGGCCCTGTAGTCTTCAAAGGGATCCGAAATATCTGTTCAGAGATTCCACAGAAATAAGGCTAGCAAAGAGATCCAGGAAATACAGATGTAACTCTGTGAGTCGAAGTCAGAGAACACTAAGCAGTTTCTCAGAAAGCTTCTTTCCAGATTTCATCTGAGGATATTTCCTTTTTCACCATAGCCCTCTGTGGGCTTTCAAATATCACTTTGCCATTTCCACAAGAACTGTCTTAGCGAAAGTCTTCTTGAGGGGAAAGCTGTAAATCTGTGAGATGATTTCACAGAACACAAAGAAGTTTCTCAGAAAGCTTCTTTCTCTTTGTTATCGGAGGATATTTCCTTTGGCCCTGTAGTCTTCAAAGGGATCCGAAATATCTGTTCTCAGATTCCACAGAAATAAGGCTAGCAAAGAGACCCACGAAACACAGATGTAACTCTGTGAGATGAATTATCAGAACACTAAGCAGTTTCTCAGAAAGCTTCTTTCCAGTTTTCATCTGAGGATATTTCCTTTTTCACCATAGGCCTCTATGGGCTTCCGAATGTCTCTTTGCCAATTCCACAAGAACTGTCTTAGCAAATGGCTTCTTGAGGGGAAAGCTGTAACTCTGTGAGATGATTTCACAGAACACAAAGAAGTTTCTCAGAAAGCTTCTTTCTCTTTGTTATCGGAGGATATTTCCTTTGGCCCTATAGTCTTCAAAGGGATCCGAATTACCTGTTCTCAGATTCCACAGAAATAAGGCTAGCAAGGAGATCCACGAAATACAGATGTAACTCTGTGAGTGGAAGTCACAGAACACTAAGCGGTTTCTCCGAAAGCTTCTTTCCAGATTTCATCTGAGGATATTTCCTTTTTCACCATAGCCCTCTATGGGCTTCCAAATATCACTTTGCCAATTCCACAAGAACTGTCTTAGCGAAAGGCTTGTTGAGGGGAAAGCTGTAACTCTGAGAGATGATTTCACAGAACACAAAGAAGTTTCTCAGAAAGCTTCCTTCTCTTTGTTATCGGAGGATATTTCCTTTGGCCCTATAGTCTTCAAGGGGATTCGAAATATCTGTTCTCAGATTCCACAGAAATAAGGCTAACAAAGATATCCACGAAATACAGATGTAACTCTGTGAGTGGAAGTCAGAGAACACTGAGCGGTTTCTCCGAAAGCTTCTTTCCAGATTTCATCTGAGGATATTTCCTTTTTCACCGCAGCCCTCTATGGGCTTCCAAATATCACTTTGCCAATTCCACAAGAACTGTCTTAGCGAAAGGCTTCTTGAGGGGAAAGTTGTAACTCTGTGAGCTGATTTCACAGAACACAAAGAAGTTTCTCAGAAAGCTTCTTTCTCTTTGTTATCGGAGGATATTTCCTTTGGCCCTAATGTCTTCAAAGGGATCCGAAATATCGGTTCTCAGATTCCACAGAAATAAGGCTAGCAAAGAGATCCACGAAATACAGATGTAACTCTGTGAGATGAATGAACAGAACACTAAGCTGTTTCTCAGAATGCTTCTTTCCAGATTTCATCTGAGGATATTTCCTTTTTCACCATAGCCCTCTATGGGCTTCCAAATATCACTTTGCCAATTCCACAAGAACTGTCTTAGCGAAAGACTTCTTGAGGGGAAAGCTGTAACTCTGTGAGATGATTTCACAGAACACAAAGAAGTTTCTCAGAAAGCTTCTTTCTCTTTCTTATCGGAGGATATTTCCTTTGGCCCTATAGTCTTCAAAGCGATCCGAAATATCTGTTCTCAGATTCCACAGAAATAAGACTAGCAAAGAGATCCACGAAATACAGATGTAACTCTGTGAGTGGAAGTCACAGAACACTAAGCGGTTTCTCAGAAAGCTTCTTTCCAGATTTCATCTGAGGATATTTCCTTTTTTACCATACCCCTCTAGGGGTTCCAAATATCACTTTGCCAATTCCACAAGAAATGTCTTGGCGAAAGGCTTCTTGAGGGGAAAGCTGTAACTCTGTGAGATGATTTCACAGAACACAAAGAAGTTTCTCAGAAAGCTTCTTTCTCTTTGTTATCGGAGGATATTTCCTTTGGCCCTATAGTCTTCAAAGGGATCCGAAATATCTGTTCTCAGATACCACAGACATAAGGCTAGCAAAGAGATCCACGAAATACAGATGTAACTCTGTGAGATGAATTAACAGAACATTAAGCAGTTTCTCAGAAAGTTTCTTTCCAGATTTCATCTGAGGATATTTCCTTTTTCACCATAGCCCTCTATGGGCTTCCGAATATCACTTTGCCAATTCCACAAGAACTGTCTTAGCGAAAGGTTTCTTGAGAGGAAAGCTGTATCTCTGTGAGGTGATTTCACAGAACACAAAGAAGTTTCTGAGAAAGGTTCTTTCTCTTTGTTATCAGAGGATATTTCCTTTGGCCCTATAAACTTCAAAGGGATCCGAAATATCTGTTCTCAGAATTCCACAGAAATAAGGCTAGCAAAGAGATCCACGAAATACAGATGTAACTCTGTGAGTGGAAGTCACAGAACACTAAGCGGTTTCTCAAAAAGCTTCTTTCCAGATTTCATCTGAGTATATTTCCTTTTTAACCATAGCGCTCAATGGGCTTCCAAATGTCACTTTGCCAATTCCACAAGAATTGTCTTAGCGAAAGGCTTCTTGAGGGGAAAGTTGTAACTCTGTGAGATGATTTCACATAACACAAAGGAGTTTCTCAGAAAGCTTCTTTTTCTTTGTTATCGGAGGATATTTCCTTTGGCCATATAGCCTTAAAAGGGATCTGAAATATCTCTTCTAAGATTCCACAGAAATAAGGCTAGCAGAGAGATCCACGAAATACAGATGTAACTCTGTGAGATGAATTAACAGAACACTAAGCAATTTCTCAGAAAGCTTCTTTCCAGATTTCATCTGAGGATATTTCGTTTTTCACCATAGCCCTCTATGGCTTCCAAATATCACTTTGCCAATTCCACAAGAACTGTCTTAGCGAAAGGCTTCTTGATGGGAAAGCTGTAACTCTGTGAGATGATTTCACAGAACACAAAGAAGTTTCTCAGAAAGCTTCTTTCTCTTTGTTATCGGAGGATTTTTCCTTTGGCCCTATAGTCTTCAAAGCTATCCGAAATATCTGTTCTCAGATTCCACAGAAATAAGACTAGCAAAGAGATCCACGAAATACAGATGTAACTCTGTGAGTGGAAGTCACAGAACACTAAGCTGTTTCTCAGAAAGCTTCTTTACAGATTTCATCTGAGGATATTTCCTTTTTCACCATACCCCTCTAGGGGTTCCAAATATCACTTTGCCAATTCCACAAGAAATGTCTTGGCGAAAGGCTTCTTGAGGGGAAAGCTGTAACTCTGTGAGATGATTTCACAGAACACAAAGAAGTTTCTCAGAAAGATTCTTTCTCTTTGTTATAGAAGGATATTTCCTTTGGCCCTAAAATCTTCAAGGGGATCCGAAATATCTGTTCTCAGATTCCACAGAAATAAGGCTGGCAAAGAGATCCACGAAATAGAGATGTAACTCTGTGAGATGAATTAACAGAACACTAAGCAGTTTCTCAGAGCTTCTTTCCAGATTTCATCTGAGGATATTTCCTTTAACACCATAGCCCTCTATGGGCTTCCAAATATCAGTTTGCGAATTCCACAAGAACTGTCTTAGCGAAAGACTTTTTGAGGGGAAAGTTGTAACTCTGTGAGATGATTTCACAGAACACAAAGAAGTTTCTCAGAAAGCTTCTTTCTCTTTGATATCGGAGGATATTTCCTTTCGCAGTATAGTCTTAAAAGGGATCCGAAATATCTGTTCTGAGATTCCACAGAAATAAGGCTAGCAAAGAGATCCACGAAAAACAGATGTAACTCTGTGAGATGAATTAACAGAACACTAAGGTATTTCTCAGAAAGATTCGTTCCAGATTTCATCTGAGGATATTTCCTTTTTCACCATAGCCCTCTATGGGCTTCCAAATATCACTTTGACAATTCCACAAGAAGTGTCTTAGCGAAATGCTTCTTGAGAGGATAGCTGTATCTCTGTAAGGTGATTTCACAGAACACAAAGAAGTTTCTCAGAAAGGTTCTTTCTCTTTGTTATCGGAGGATATTTCCTTTGGCCCTATAATCTTCAAAGGGATTCGAAATATCAGTTCTCAGAATTCCACAGAAATAAGTCTAGCAAAGAGATCCACGAAATACAGATGTAACTCTGTGAGTGGAAGTCACAGAACACTAAGCGGTTTCTCAAAAAGCTTCTTTCCAGATTCCATCGGAGTATATTTCCTTTTTAACCATAGCGCTCTATGGGCTTCCAAATATCACTTTGCCAATTCCACAAGAACTGTCTTAGCGAAAGGCTTCTTGAGGGGAAAGTTGTAACTCTGTGAGATGATTTCACATAACACAAAGGAGTTTCTCAGAAAGCTTCTTTTTCTTTGTTATCGGGGGATATTTCCTTTGGCCATATAGCCTTAAAAGGGATCTGAAATATCTCTTCTAATATTCCACAGAAATAAGGCTAGCAGAGAGATCCACGAAATACAGATGTAACTCTGTGAGATGAATTAACAGAACACTAAGCAGTTTCTCAGAAAGCTTTTTTCCAGATTTCATATGAGGATATTTCCTTTTTCACCATAGCCCTCTATGGGATTCCAAATATCACTTTGCCAATTCCACAAGAACTGTCTTAGCGAAAGGCTTCTTGAGGGGAAATCTGTAACTCTGTGAGATGATTTCACAGAACACAAAGAAGTTTCTCAGAAAGATTCTTTCTCTTTGTTATAGAAGGATATTTCCTTTGGCCCTAAAATCTTCAAGGGGATCCGAAATATCTCTTCTCAGATTCCACAGAAATAAGGCTGGCAAAGAGATCCACGAAATACAGATTTAACTCTGTGAGATGAATTAACAGAACACTAAGCAGTTTCTCAGAAAGCTTCTTTCCAGATTTCATCTGAGGATATTTCCTTTTTCACCATAGCCCTCTATGGGCTTCCAAATATCACTTTGCCAATTCCACAAGAACTGTCTTATCGAAAGGCTTCTTAAGGGAAAGCTGTAACTCTTTGAGATGATTTCACACAACACAAAGAAGTTTCTCAGAAAGCTTCTTTCTCTTTTTTATCGGAGGATATTTCCTTTGGCCCTATAGTCCTCAAAGGGATCCGAAATATCTGTTCTAAGTTTCCACAGAAATAAGGCTAGCACAGAGATCCACTAAATACAGATGTAACTCTGTGAGATGAATTAACAGAACACTAAGCAGTTTCTCAGAAAGCTTCTTTCCAGATTTCATCTGAGGATATTTCCATTTTCACCATAGCCCTCTATGGGCTTCCAAATATCACTTTGCCAATTCCACAAGAACTGTCTTAGCGAAAGGCTTCCTGAGGGGATAGCTGTAACTCTGTGAGATGATTTCACAGAACACAAAGAAGTTTCTCAGAAAGCTTCTTTCTCTTTGTTATCGGAGGATATTCCCTTTGACCCTGTAGTCTTCAAATGGATCAGAAATATCTGTTCTCAGATTCCACAGAAATAAGGCTAGCAAAGAGATCCACGAAATAGAGATGTAACTCTGTGAGATGAATTAACAGAACACTAAGCAGTTTCTCAGAGCTTCTTTCCAGATTTCATCTGAGGATATTTCCTTTAACACCATAGCCCTCTATGGGCTTCCAAATATCAGTTTGCCAATTCCACAAGAACTGTCTTAGCGAAAGACTTTTTGAGGGGAAAGTTGTAACTCTGTGAGATGATTTCACAGAACACAAAGAAGTTTCTCAGAAAGCTTCTTTCTCTTTGTTATCGGAGGATATTTCCTTTGGCACTATAGTCTTAAAAGGGATCCGAAATATCTGTTCTCAGATTCCACAGAAATAAGGCTAGCAAAGAGATCCACGAAATACAGATGTAACTCTGTGAGATGAATTAACAGAACACTAAGCAGTTTCTCAGAAAGCTTCTTTCCAGATTTCATCTGAGGATATTTCCATTTTCACCATAGCCCTCTATGGGCTTCCAAATATCACTTTGCCAATTCCACAAGAACTGTCTTAGCGAAAGGCTTCTTGAGGGGAAAGCTGTAACTCTGTGAGATGATTTCACAGAACACAAGGAAGTTTCTCAGAAAGGTTCTTTCTCTTTGTTATGAGGATATTTCCTTTGGCCCTATAGTCTCAAAGAGATCCGAAATATCTGTTCTCAGATTCCACAGAAATAAGGCTAGCAAAGAGATCCACGAAATACAGATGTAACTCTGTGAGATGAATTAACTGAACACTAAGCAGTTTCTCAGAAAGCTTCTTTCCAGATTTCATCTGAGGATATTTCCTTTTTTACCATAGCCCTCTATGGGCTTCCAAATATCACTTTGCCAATTCCACAAGAACTGTCTTAGCGAAAGGATTCTTGAGTGGAAAGCTGTAACTCTGTGAGATGATTTCACACAACACAAAGAAGTTTCTCAGAAAGCTTCTTTCTCTTTGTTATCGGAGGATATTTCCTTTGGCCCTATAGTCTTCAAGGGGAAACGAAATATCTGTTCTCAGATTCCACAGAAATAAGGCTAGCAAGGAGATCCACGAAATACAGATGTAACTCTGTGACATGAATTAACAGAACACTAAAGAGTTTCTCAGAAAGCTTCTTTCCAGATTTCATCTGAGGATATTTCCTTTTTCACCATAGCCCTCAATGGGCATCCAATTATCACTTTGCCAATTCCACAAGAACTGTCTTAGCGAAAGGCTTCTTGAGGGGAAAGCTGTAACTCTGTGAGGTGATTTCACTGAACACAAAGAAGTTTCTCAGAAAGCTTCTTTCTCTTTGTTATCGGAGGATATTTCCTTTGGCCCTATAGTCTTCAAAGGGATCCGAAATATCTGTTCTCAGATTCCACAGAAATAAGGCTAGCAAAGAGATCCACGAAATACAGATGTAACTCTGTGAGTGGAAGTCACAGAACACTAAGTAGTTTCTCAGAAAGCTTCTTTCCAGATTTCATCTGAGGATATTTCCTTTTTCACCATAGCCCTCTATGGGCTTCCAAATATCACTTTGCCAATTCCACAAGAACTGTCTTACCGAAAGGCTTCTTGAAGGGAAAGCTGTAACTCTGTGAGATGATTTCACACAACACAAAGAAGTTTCTCAGAAAGCTTCTTTCTCTTTGTTATCGGAGGATATTTCCTTTGGCCCTACAGTCTTCAAGGGGAAACGAAATATCTGTTCTCAGATTCCACAGAAATAAGGCTAGCAAAGAGATCCACGAAATACAGATGTAACTCTGTGACATGAATTAACAGACACTAAGGTATTTCTCAGAAAGCTTCTTTCCAGATTTCATCTGAGGATATTTCTTTTTTCACCATAGCCCTCTATGGGCTTCCAAATATCACTTTGACAATTCCACAAGAACTGTCTTAGCGAAAGGCTTCTTGAGAGGAAAGCTGTATCTCTGTAAGGTGATTTCAGAGAACACTAAGAAGTTTCTCAGAAAGGTTCTTTCTCTTTGTTATCGGAGGATATTTCCTTTGGCCCTATAATCTTCAAAGGGATTCGAAATATCTGTTCTCAGAATTCCACAGAAATAAGGCTACCAAAGAGATCCACGAAATACAGATGTATCTCTGTGAGTGGAAGTCACAGAACACTAAGCGGTTTCTCAAAAAGCTTCTTTCCAGATTTCATCGGAGGATATTTCCTTTTTCACCATAGCTCTCTATGGGCTTCCAAATATTACTTTGCCATTTCCACAAGAACAGTCTTAGCGAAAGGCTTCTTGAGGGGAAAGTTGTAGCTCTGTGAAATGATTTCACATAACACAAAGGAGTTTCTCAGAAAGCTTCTTTCTCTTTGTTATCGGAGGATATTTCCTTTGGCCATATAGCCTTAAAAGGGATCCGAAATATCTCTTCTAAGATTCCACAGAAATAAGGCTAGCAAAGAGATCCACGAAATACAGATGTAACTCTGTGAGATGAATTAACAGAACACTAAAGAGTTTCTCAGAAAGCTTCTTGCCAGATTTCATCTGAGGATATTTCCTTTTTCACCGTAGCCCTCAATGGGCATCCAATTATCACTTTGCCAATTCCACAAGAACTGTCTTAGCTAAAGGCTTCTTGAGGGGAAAGCTGTAACTCTGTGAGATGATTTCACTGAACACAAAGAAGTTTCTCAGAAAGCTTCTTTCTCTTTGTTATCGGAGGATATTTCCTTTGGCCCTATAGTCTTCAAAGGGATCCGAAATATCTGTTCTCAGATTCCACAGAAATAAGGCTAGCAAAGAGATCCACGAAATACAGATGTAACTCTGTGAGTGGAAGTCACAGAACACTAAATAGTTTCTCAGAAAGCTTCTTTCCAGATTTCATCTGAGGATATTTCCTTTATCACCATAGCCCTCTATGGGCTTCCAAATATCACTTTGCCAATTCCACAAGAACTGTCTTACCGAAAGGCTTCTTGAAGGGAAAGCTGTAACTCTGTGAGATGATTTCACACAACACAAAGAAGTTTCTCAGAAAGCTTCTTTCTCTTTGTTATCGGAGGATATTTCCTTTGGCCCTATAGTCTTCAAAGGGATCGGAAATATCTGTTCTAAGATTCCACAGAAATAAGGCTAGCAAAGAGATCCACGAATTAGAGATGTAACTCTGTGAGTGGAAGTCACAGAACACTAAGCGGTTTCTCAGAAAGCTTCTTTCCAGATTTCATCTGAGGATATTTCCTTTTTCACCATAGCCCTCTATGGGCTTCCAAATATCACTTTGCCAATTCCACAAGAACTGTCTTAGCGAAAGGCTTCTTGAGGGGAAAGCTGTAACTCTGTGAGATGATTTCACAGAACACAAAGGAGTTTCTCAGAAAGCTTCTTTCTCTTTGTTATCGGAGGATATTTCCTTTGGCCCTAGAGTCTTCAAAGGGATCCGAAATATCTGTTCTAAGTTTCCACAGAAATAAGGCTAGCACAGAGATCCACGAAATACAGATGTAACTCTGTGAGATGAATTAACAGAACACTAAGCGGTTTCTCAGAAAGCTTCTTTCCAGATTTCATCTGAGGATATTTCCTTTTTCACCATAGCCCTCTATGGGCTTCCAAATATCACTTTGCCAATTCCACAAGAACTGTCTTAGCGAAAGGCTTCTTTAGTGGAAAGCTGTAACTATGTGAGATGATTTCACAGAACACAAAGATGTTTCTCAGAAAGCTTCTTTCTCTTTGTTATCGGAGAATATTTCCTTTAGCCCTATAGTCTTAAAAGGGATCCGAAATAACTGTTCTCAGATTCCACAGAAATAAGGCTAGCAAGAGATACACGAAATACAGATTTCACTCTGTGAGTAGAAGTCAAAGAACACTAAGCAGTTTCTCAGAAAGCTTCTTTCCAGTTTTCATCTGAGGATATTTCCTTTCACATCGTAGCCCTCTATGGGCTTCCAAATATCACTTTGCTAATTCCTCAAAAACTGTCTTAGCGAAAGGTTTCTTGAGGGGAAACCTGTAACTCTGTGAGATGAATTCACAGAACACAAAGAAGTTTCTCAGAAAGCTTCATTCTCTTTGTTATCAGAAGATATTTCCTTTGGCCCTTTAGTCTTCAATGGGATCCGAAATATATCTTCTCAGATTCCACAGAAATAAGGCTAGCAAAGAGTTCCAAGAAATACAGATGTAACTCTGTGAGTGGAAGTTACAGAACTCTAAGCGGTTTCTCAGAAAGCTTCTTTCCAGATTTCATCTGAGGATATTTCCTTTTTCACCATAGCCCTCTATAGGCTTCCAAATATCACTTTGCCAATTCCACAAGAACTGTCTTAGCGAAAGGCTTCTTGAGGGGAAAGGTGTAACTCTGTGAGATGATTTCAGAGAACACAAAGAAGTTTCTCAGAAAGCTTCTTTCTCTTTGTTATCGGAGGATATTTCCTTTGGCCCTATAGTCTTCAAAGGGATTCGAAATATCTGTTCTCAGATTCTACAGAAATAAGTCTAGCAACGAGATCCATGAAACACAGATGTAACGCTGTGAGATGAATTAACAGAACACTAAGCAGTTTCTCAGAAAGGTTCTTTCCAGATTTCATCTGAGGATATTTCCTTTTCCGCCATAGCCCTCTACGGGCTTCCAAATAACACTTTGCCAATTCCACAAGAACTGTCTTAGCGAAAGGCTGCTTGAGGGGAAAGTTGTAACTCTGTGAGATGATTTCACAGAACACAAAGGAGTTTCTCAGAAAGCTTCTTTCTCTTTGTTATCGGAGGATATTTCCTTTGGCCGTATAGCCTTAAAAGGGATCCGAAATATCTGTTTTAAGATTCCACAGAAATAAGGCTAGCAAAGAGATGCACGAAATACAGATGTAACTCAGGGAGTTGAAGTCAAAGAACACTAAGCAGTTTCTCAGAAAGCTTCTTTCCAGATTTCATCTGAGTATATTTCCTTTTTAACCATAGCGCTCTATGGGCTTCCAAATATCACTTTGCCAATTCCACAAGAACTGTCTTAACGAAAGGCTTCTTGAGGGGAAAGTTGTAACTCTTTGACATGATTTCACAGAACACAAAGAAGTTTCTCAGAAAGCTTCTTTCTCTTTGTTATAGAAGGATATTTCCTTTGGCCCTAAAATCTTCAAGGGGATCCGAAATATCTGTTCTCAGATTCCACAGAAATAAGGCTGGCAAAGAGATCCACGAAATACAGATGTAACTCTGTGAGATGAATTAACAGAACACTAAGCAGTTTCTCAGAAAGCTTCTTTCCAGATTTCATCTGAGGATATTTCCTTTTTCACCATAGCCCTCTATGGGCTTCCAAATATCACTTTGCCAATTCCACAAGAACTGTCTTAGCGAAAGGCTTCTTGAGGGGAAAGCTGTAACTCTGTGAGATGATTTCAAGAACACAAAGAAGTTTCTCAGAAAGCTTCTTTCTCTATGTTATCGGAGGATATTTCCTTTCGCACTATAGTCTTCCAAGGGATCCGAAATATCTGTTCTCAGATTCCCCAGAAATAAGGCTAGCAAAGAGATCCACGAAATACAGATGTAACTCTGTGAGTAGAAGTCAAAGAACACTAAGCAGTTTCTCAGACAACTTCTTTCCAGTTTTCATCTGAGGATATTTCCTTTCTCACAATAGCCCTCCATGGGGTTCCAAATATCACTTTGCTAATTCCACAAGAACTGTCTTAGCGAAAAGCTTCTTGAGGGGAAAGCTGTAACTCTGTGAGATGATTTCGCAGAACACAAAGAAGTTTCTCAGAAAGCTTTTTTCTCTTTGTTATCAGAGGATATTACCTTTGGCCCTATAGTCTTCAAAGGGATCCGAAATATCTGTTCTCAGATTCCACAGAAATAAGGCTGGCAAAGACATCCACGAAATACAGATGTAACTCTGTGAGTGGAAGTCACAGAACACTAAGCGGTTTCTCAGAAAGCTTCTTTCCACATTTCATCTGAGGATATTTCCTTTTTCACCATAGCCCTCTATGGGCTTTCAAATTTCACTTTGCCAATTCCACAAGAACTATCTTAGCGAAAGGCTTCTTGAGGGGAAAGCTGTAACTCTGTGAGATGATTTCACAGAACACAAAGAAGTTTCTCAGAAAGCTTCTTTCTCTTTGTTATTGGAGGATATTTCCTTTGGCCCTATAGTCTTGAAAGGGATCCGAAATATCTGTTCTCAGATTCCACAGAAATAAGGCTAGCAAAGAGATCCACGAAATACAGATGTAACATTGTGAGTGGAAGTCACAGAAAACTAAGTGGTTTCTCAGAAAGCTTCGTTCCAGATTTCATCTGAGGATATTTCCTTTTCCGCCATAGCCCTCTACGGGCTTCCAAATATCACTTTGCCAATTCCACAAGAACTGTCTTAGCGAAAGGCTGCTTGAGGGGAAAGTTGTAACTCTGTGAGATGATTTCACAGAACACAAAGGAGTTTCTCAGAAAGCTTCTTTCTCTTTGTTATGGGAGGATATTTCCTTTGGCCGTATAGCCTTAAAAGGGATCCGAAATATCTGTTTTAAGATTCCACAGAAATAAAGCTAGTAAAGAGATGCACGAAATACAGATGTAACTCTGTGAGATGAATTAACAGAACACTAAGCAATTTCTCAGAAAGCTTCTTTCCAGATTTCATCTGAGGATATTTCCTTTTTTACCATAGCCCTCTATGGGCTTCCAAATATCACTTTGCCAATTCCACAAGAACTGTCTTAGCGAAAGGCTTCTTGAGGGGATAGCTGTAACTCTGTGAGATGATTTCAGAGAACACAAAGAAGTTTCTCAGAAAGCTTCTTTCTCTTTGTTATCGGAGGATATTCCCTTTGACACTGTAGTCTTCAAATGGATCAGAAATATCTGTTCTCAGATTCCACAGAAATAAGGCTAGCAAAGAGATCCACGAAATAGAGATGTAACTCTGTGAGATGAATTAACAGAACACTAAGCAGTTTCTCAGAGCTTCTTTCCAGATTTCATCTGAGGATATTTCCTTTAACACCATAGCCCTCTATGGGCTTCCAAATATCAGTTTTCCAATTCCACAAGAACTGTCTTAGCGAAAGACTTTTTGAGGGGAAAGTTGTAACTCTGTGAGATGATTTCACAGAACACAAAGAAGTTTCTCAGAAAGCTTCTTTCTCTTTGTTATCGGAGGATATTTCCTTTGGCCCTATAGTCTTCAAAGGGATCCGAAATATCTGTTCTCAGATTCCACAGAAATAAGGCTAGCAAAGAGATCCACGAAATACAGATGTAACTCTGTGAGATGAATTAACAGAACACTAAGCAGTTTCTCAGAAAGCTTCTTTCCAGATTTCATCTGAGGATATTTCCATTTTCACCATAGCCCTCTATGGGCTACCAAATATCACTTTGCCAATTCCACAAGAACTGTCTTAGCGAAAGGCTGCTTGAGGGGAAAGTTGTAACTCTGTGAGATGATTTCACAGAACACAAAGGAGTTTCTCAGAAAGCTTCTTTCTCTTTGTTATCGGAGGATATTTCCTTTGGCCGAATAGCCTTAAAAGGGATCGGAAATATCTGTTTTAACATTCCACAGAAATAAGGCTAGCAAAGAGATGCATGAAATACAGATGTAACTCTGTGAGTGGAAGTCACAGAACACTAAGCGGTTTCTCAAAAAGCTTCTTTCCAGATTTCATCTGAGGATATTTCCTTTTTCACCATAGCGCTCTATGGGCTTCCAAATATCACTTTGCCAATTCCACAAGAACTGTCTTAGCGAAAGGCTTCTTGAGGGGAAAGTTGTAACTCTGTGAGATGATTTCACAGAACACAAAGAAGTTTCTCAGAAAGCTTCTTTCTCTTTGTTATAGAAGGATATTTCCTTTGGCCCTAAAATCTTCAAGGGTTTCCGAAATATCTGTTCTCAGATTCCACAGAAATAAGGCTGGCAAAGAGATCCACGAAATACAGATGTAACTCTGTGAGATGAATTAACAGAACACTAAGCAGTTTCTCAGAGCTTCTTTCCAGATTTCATCTGAGGATATTTCCTTTAACACCATTGCCCTCTATGGGCTTCCAAATATCACTTTGCCAATTCCACAAGAACTGTCTTAGCGAAAGACTTTTTGAGGGGAAAGTTGTAACTCTGTGAGATGATTTCACAGAACACAAAGAAGTTTCTCAGAAAGCTTCTTTCTCTTTGTTATCGGAGGATATTTCCTTTGACACTATAGTCTTCAAAGGGATGCGAAATATCTGTTCTCAGATTCCACAGAAATAAGGCTAGCAAAGAGATCCACGAAATACAGATGTAACTCTGTGAGATGAATTAACAGAACACTAAGCAGTTTCTCAGAAACCTTCTTTCCAGATTTCATCTGAGGATATTTCCATTTTCACCATAGCCCTCTATGGGCTTCCAAATATCACTTTGCCAATTACACAAGAACTGTCTTAGCGAAAGGCTTCTTGAGGGGAAAGTTGTAACTCTGTGAGATGATTTCACAGAACACAAAGAAGTTTCTCAGAAACCTTCTTTGTCTTTGTTATGAGGATATTTCCTTTGGCCCTATAGTCTTCAAAGAGATCCGAAATATCTGTTCTCAGATTCCACAGAAATAAGGCTAGCAAAGAGATCCACGAAATACAGATGTAACTCTGTGAGATGAATTAACTGAACACTAAGCAGTTTCTCAGAAAGCTTCTTTCCAGATTTCATCTGAGGATATTTCCTTTTTTACCATAGCCCTCTATGGGCTTCCAAATATCACTTTGCCAATTCCACAAGAACTGTCTTAGCGAAAGGCTTCTTGAGGGGATAGCTGTAACTCTGTGAGATGATTTCACAGAACACAAAGAAGTTTCTCAGAAAGCTTCTTTCTCTTTGTTATCGGAGGATATTTCCTTTGGCCCTATAGTCTTCAAATGGATCCGAAATATGTGTTCTCAGATTCCACAGAAATAAGGCTGGCAAAGAGATCCACGAAATACAGATGTAACTCTGTGAGTGGAAGTCACAGAACACTAAGCAGTTTCTCAGAAAGCTTCTTTCCACATTTCATCTGAGGATATTTCCTTTTTCACCATAGCCCTCTATGGGCTTCCAAATTTCACTTTGCCAATTCCACAAGAACTGTCTTAGCGAAAGGTTTCTTGAGGGGAAAGCTGTAACTCTGTGAGATGATTTCACAGAACACAAAGAAGTTTCTCAGAAAGCTTCTTTCTCTGTTATTGGAGGATATTTCCTTTGGCCCTATAGTCTTCAAAGGGATCCGAAATATCTGTTCTCAGATTCCACAGAAATAAGGCTAGCAAAGAGATCCACGAAATACAGTTGCAACTCTGTGAGTGGAAGTCACAGAACACTAAGCGGTTTCTCAGAAAGCTTCTTTCCAGATTTCATCTGAGGATATTTCCTTTTCCGCCATAGCCCTCTACGGGCTTCCAAATATCACTTTGCCAATTCCACAAGAACTGTCTTAGCGAAAGGCTGCTTGAGGGGAAAGTTGTAACTCTGTGAGATGATTTCACAGAACACAAAGGAGTTTCTCAGAAAGCTTCTTTCTCTTTGTTATCGGAGGATATTTCCTTTGGCCGTATAGCCTTATAAGGGATCCGAAATATCTGTTTTAAGATTCCACAGAAATAAGGCTAGCAAAGAGATGCACGAAATACAGATGTAACTCAATGAGTTGAAGTCAAAGAACACTAAGCAGTTTCTCAGAAAGCTTCTTTCCAGTTTTCATCTGAGGATATTTCCTTTCTCACCATAGCCCTCTATGGGCTTCCAAATATCACTTTGCCAATTCCGCAAGAACTGTCTTAGCGAAAGGCTTATTGTGGGGAAAGCTGTAACTCTGTGAGATGATTTCAGAGAACACAAAGTAGTTTCTCAGAAAGCTTCTTTCTCTTTGTTATCGGAGGATATTTCCTTTGGCCCTATAGTCTTCAAAGGGATTCGAAATATCTGTTCTCAGATACCACAGAAATAAGGCTAGCAAAGAGATCCACGAAATACAGATGTAACTCTGTGAGATGAATTAACAGAACACTAAGCAGTTTCTCAGAAAGCTTCTTTCCAGATTTCATCTGAGGATATTTCCATTTTCACCGTAGCCCTGTATGGGCTTCCAAATATCACTTTGCCAATTCCACAAGAACTGTCTTAGTGAAAGGCTTCTTGAGGGGAAATCTGTAACTCTGTGAGATGATTTCACAGAACACAAAGAAGTTTCTCAGAAAACTTCTTTCTCTTTGTTATCGGAGGATATTTCCTTTGGCCCTATAGTCTTCAAGGGGATCCGGATTATGTGTTCTCAGATTCCACAGAAATAAGGCTGGCAAAGAGATCCACGAAATACAGATATAACTCTCTGAGATGAATTAACAGAACACTAAGCAGTTTCTCAGAAAGCTTCTTTCCAGATTTCATCTGAGGATATTTCCTTTTTCACCATAGCCCTCTATGTGCTTCCAAATATCACTTTGCCAATTCCACAAGAACTGTCTTTGCGAAAGGCTTCTTGAGGGAAAAACTGTATCTCTGTGAGTTGATTTCACAGAACACAAAGAAGTTTCTCAGAAATCTTCCTTCCCCTTGTGATGGGAGGATATTTCCTTTGGCCCTGTAGTCTTCAAAGGGATGCGAAATATCTGTTCTCAGATTCCACAGAAATAAGGCTAGCACAGAGATCCAAGAAATACAGATGTAACTCTGTGAGATGAATTAACAGAACACTAAGCAGTTTCTCAGAAAGTTTCTTTCCAGATTTCATCTGAGGATATTTCCTTTTTCACCGTAGCCCTGCATGGGCTTCCAAATATCACTTTGCCAATTCCACAAGAACTGTCTTAGTGAAAGGCTTCTGGAGTGGAAAGTTGTAACTCTGAGAGATGATTCCACATAACACGAAGGAGTTTCTCAGAAAGCTTCTTTCTATTTGTAATCGGAGGATATTCCCTTTGGCCCTAAAGTCTTCAAGGGGATCCGAAATATCTGTTCTCAGATTCCACAGAAATAAGGCTGGCAAAGAGATCCACGAAATACAAGTGATATTCTCTGAGATAAATTAACAGAACACTAAGCAGTTTCTCAGAAAGCTTCTTTCCAGATTTCATCTGAGGATATTTCCTTTTTCACCATAGCCCTCTATGGACTTCCAAGTATCACTTTGCCAATTCCACAAGAACTGTCTTAGCGAAAGGTTTCTTGAGGGGAAAGCTGTAACTCTGTGAGATGATTTCACAGAACACAAAGAAGTTTCTCAGAAAGCTTCTTTCTCTTTGTTATTGGAGGATATTTCCTTGGGCCCTATAGTCTTTAAAGGGATCCGAAATATCTGTTCTCAGATTCCACAGAAATAAGGCTAGCAAAGAGATCCACGAAATACAGATGTAACTCTGTGTGTGGAAGTCACAGAACACTAAGCAGTTTCTCAGAAAGCTTCTTTCCAGATTTCATCTGAGGATAATTCCTTTTTCACCATAGCCCTCTATAGGCTTCCAAATATCACTTTGCCAATTCCACAAGAACTGTCTTAGCGAAAGACTTTTTGAGGGGAAAGTTGTAACTCTGTGAGATGATTTCACAGAACACAAAGAAGTTTCTCAGAAAGCTTCTTTCTCTTTGTTATCGGAGGATATTTCCTTTGGCACTATAGTCTTCAAAGGGATCCGGAATATCTGTTCTCAGATTCCACAGAAATAAGGCTAGCAAAGAGATCCACGAAATACAGATGTAACTCTGTGAGATGAATTAACAGAACACTAAGCAGTTTCTCAGAAAGCTTCTTTCCAGATTTCATCTGAGGATATTTCCATTTTCACCATAGCCCTCTATGGGCTTCCAAATATCACTTTGCCAATTCCACAAGAACTGTCTTGGCGAAAGGCTTGTTCAGGGGAAAGCTGTAACTCTGTGAGATGATTTCACAGAACACATAGAAGTTTCTCAGAAAGCTTCTTTCTCTTTGTTATGAGGATATTTCCTTTGGCCCTATAGTCTTCAAAGGCATCCGAAATATCTGTTCTCAGATTCCACAGAAATAAGGCTAGCAAAGACATCCACGAAATAAAGATGTAACTCTGTGAGATGAATTAACTGAACACTAAGCAGTTTCTCAGAAAGCTTCTTTCCAGATTTCATCTGTGGATATTTCCTTTTTCACCATAGCCCTCTATGGGCTTCCAAATATCACTTTGCCAATTCCACAAGAACTGTCCTAGCGAAAGGCTTCTTGAGGGGATAGCTGTAACTCTGTTAGATGATTTCACAGAACACAAAGAAGTTTCTCAGAAAGCTTCTTCTCTTTGTTATCGGAGGATATTTCCTTTGGCCCTATAGTCTTCAAATGGATCCGAAATATGTGTTCTCAGATTCCACAGAAATAAGGCTGGCAAAGAGATCCACGAAATACAGATGTAACTCTGTGAGTGGAAGTCACAGAACACTAAGCGGTTTCTCAGAAAGCTTCTTTCCACATTTCATCTGAGGATATTTCCTTTTTCACCATAGCCCTCTATGGGCTTCCAAATTTCACTTTGCCAATTCCACAAGAACTGTCTTAGCGAAAGGCTTCTTGAGGGGAAAGCTGTAACTCTGTGAGATGATTTCACAGAACACAAAGAAGTTTCTCAGAAAGCTTCTTTCTCTGTTATTGGAGGATATTTCCTTTGGCCCTATAGTCTTCAAAGAGATCCGAAATATCTGTTCTCAGATTCCACAGAAATAAGGCTAGCAAAGAGATCCACGAAATACAGTTGCAACTCTGTGAGTGGAAGTCACAGAACACTAAGCGGTTTCTCAGAAAGCTTCTTTCCAGATTTCATCTGAGGATATTTCCTTTTCCGCCATAGCCCTCTACGGGCTTCCAAATATCACTTTGTCAATTCCACAAGAACTGTCTTAGCGAAAGGCTGCTTGAGGGGAAAGTTGTAACTCTGTGAAATGATTTCACAGAACACAAAGGAGTTTCTCAGAAAGCTTCTTTCTCTTTGTTATCGGAGGATATTTCCTTTGGCCGTATAGCCTTAAAAGGGATCAGAAATATCTGTTTTAAGATTCCACAGAAATAAGGCTAGCAAAGAGATGCACGAAATACAGATGTAACTCAGTGAGTTGAAGTCAAAGAACACTAAGCAGTTTCTCAGAAAGCTTCTTTCCAGTTTTCATCTGAGGATATTTCCTTTCTCACCATAGCCCTCTATGGGCTTCCAAATATCACTTTGCCAATTCCGCAAGAACTGTCTTAGCGAAAGGCTTATTGTGGGGAAAGCTGTAACTCTGTGAGATGATTTCAGAGAACACTAAGTAGTTTCTCAGAAAGCTTCTTTCTCTTTGTTATCGGAGGATATTTCCTTTGGCCCTATAGTCTTCAAAGGGATCCGAAATATCTGTTCTCAGATACCACAGAAATAAGGCTAGCAAAGAGATCGACGAAATAGAGATGTAACTCTGTGAGATGAATTAACAGAACAAAGCAGTTTCTCAGAAAGCTTCTTTCCAGATTATATCTGAGGATATTTCCTTTTTCACCATAGCCCACTATGGGCTTCCAAATATCACTTTGCCAATTCCACAAGAACTGTCTTAGCGAAAGGCTTCTTGAGAGGAAAGCTGTATCTCTGTGAGGTGATTTCACAGAACACAAAGAAGTTTCTCAGAAAGGTTCTTTCTCTTTGTTATCAGAGGATATTTCCTTTGGCCCTATAAACTTCAAAAGGATCCGAAATATCTGTTCTCAGAATTCGACAGAAATAAGGCTAGCAAAGAGATCCACGAAACAGAGATGTAACTCTGTGAGTGGAAGTCACAGAACACTAAGCGGTTTCTCAAAAAGCTTCTTTCCAGATTTCATCTGAGTATATTTCCTTTTTCACCATAGCGCTCTAAGGGCTTCCAAATATCACTTTGCCAATTCCACAAGAACTGTCTTAAAGAAAGGCTTCTTGAGGGGAAAGTTGTAACTCTGTGAGATGATTTCACAGAACACAAAGAAGTTTCTCAGAAAGCTTCTTTCTCTTTGTTATAGAAGGATATTTCCTTTGGCCCTAAAATCTTCAAGGGGATCCGAATTATCTGTTCTCAGATTCCACAGAAATAAGGCTAGCAAAGAGATCCACGAAATACAGATGTAACTCTGTGAGTAGAAGTCAAAGAACACTAAGCAGTTTCTCAGACAGCTTCTTTCCAGTTTTCATCTGAGGATATTTCCTTTCTCACAATAGCCCTCCATGGGGTTCCAAATATCACTTTGCTAATTCCACAAGAACTGTCTTAGCGAAAGGCTTCTTGAGGGGAAAGCTGTAACTCTGTGAGATGATTTCGCAGAACACAAAGAAGTTTCTCAGAAAGCTTTTTTCTCTTTGTTATCAGAGGATATTACCTTTGGCCCTATAGTCTTCAAAGGGATCCGAAATATCTGTTCTCAGATTTCACAGAAATAAGGCTAGCAAAGAGATCCACGTAATACACATGTAACTCCGTGAGTGGAAGTCACAGAACACTGAGAGGTTTCTCAGAAAGCTTCTTTCCAGATTTCATCAGAGGATATTTCCTTTTTCACCATTGCCCTCTAAGGGCTTCCAAATATCACTTTGCCAATTCCACAAAAACTGTCTTAGCGAAAGGCTTCTTAAGGGAAAGCTGTAACACTTTGAGATGATTTCACACAACACAAAGAAGTTTCTCAGAAAGCTTCTTTCTCTTTTTTATCGGAGGATATTTCCTTTGGCCCTATAGTCCTCAAAGGGATCCGAAATATCTGTTCTAAGTTTCCACAGAAATAAGGCTAGCACAGAGATCCACTAAATACAGATGTAACTCTGTGAGATGAATTAACAGAACACTAAGCAGTTTCTCAGAGCTTCTTTCCAGATTTCATCTGAGGATATTTCCTTTAACACCGTAGCCCTCTATGGGCTTCCAAATATCAGTTTGCCAATTCCAGAAGAACTGTCTTAGCGAAAGACTTTTTGAGGGGAAAGCTGTAACTCTGTGAGATGATTTCACAGAACACAAAGAAGTTTCTCAGAAACCTTCTTTCTCTTTGTTATGAGGATATTTCCTTTGGCCCTATAGTCTTCAAAGAGATCCGAAATATCTGTTCTCAGATTCCACAGAAATAAGGCTAGCAAAGAGATCCACGAAATACAGATGTAACTCTGTGAGATGAATTAACTGAACACTAAGCAGTTTCTCAGAAAGCTTCTTTCCAGATTTCATCTGAGGATATTTCCTTTTTTACCATAGCCCTCTATGGGCTTCCAAATATCACTTTACCAATTCCACAAGAACTGTCTTAGCGAAAGGCTTCTTGAGGGGATAGCTGTAACTCTGGAAGATGATTTCACAGAACACAAAGAAGTTCCTCAGAAAGCTTCTTTCTCTTTGTTATCGGAGGATATTTCCTTTGGCCCTATAGTCTTCAAAAGGATCCGAAATATGTGTTCTCAGATTCCACAGAAATAAGGCTGGCAAAGAGATCCACGAAATACAGATGTAACTCTGTGAGTGGAATTCACAGAACACTAAGCGGTTTCTCAGAAAGCTTCTTTCCACATTTCATCTGAGGATATTTCCTTTTTCACCATAGCCCTCTATGGGCTTTCAAATTTCACTTTGCCAATTCCACAAGAACTGTCTTAGCGAAAGGCTTCTTGAGGGGAAATCTGTAACTTTGTGAGATGATTTCACAGAACACAAATAAGTTTCTCAGAAAGATTCTTTCTCTTTGTTATAGAAGGATACTTCCTTTGGCCCTATAGTCCTCAAAGGGATCCGAAATATCTGTTCTAAGTTTCCACAGAAATAAGGCTAGCACAGAGATCCACTAAATACAGATGTAACTCTGTGAGATGAATTAACAGAACACTAAGCAATTTCTCAGAAAGCTTCTTTCCAGATTTCATCTGAGGATATTTCCTTTTTTACCATAGCCCTCTATGGGCTTCCAAATATCACTTTGCCAATTCCACAAGAACTGTCTTAGCGAAAGGCTTCTTGAGGGGATAGCTGTAACTCTGTGAGATGATTTCAGAGAACACAAAGAAGTTTCTCAGAAAGCTTCTTTCTCTTTGTTATCGGAGGATATTTCCTTTGGCCGAATAGCCTTAAAAGGGATCGGAAATATCTGTTTTAACATTCCACAGAAATAAGGCTAGCAAAGAGATGCATGAAATACAGATGTAACTCTGTCAGTGGAACTCACAGAACACTAAGCGGTTTCTCAAAAAGCTTCTTTCCAGATTTCATCTGAGGATATTTCCTTTTTCACCATAGCGCTCTATGGGCTTCCAAATATCACTTTGCCAATTCCACAAGAACTGTCTTAGCGAAAGGCTTCTTGAGGGGAAAGTTGTAACTCTGTGAGATGATTTCACAGAACACAAAGAAGTTTCTCAGAAAGCTTCTTTCTCTTTGTTATAGAAGGATATTTCCTTTGGCCCTAAAATCTTCAAGGGTTTCCGAAATATCTGTTCTCAGATTCCACAGAAATAAGGCTGGCAAAGAGATCCACGAAATACAGATGTAACTCTGTGAGATGAATTAACAGAACACTAAGCAGTTTCTCAGAGCTTCTTTCCAGATTTCATCTGAGGATATTTCCTTTAACAACGTAGCCCTCTATGGGCTTCCAAATATCACTTTGCCAATTCCACAAGAACTGTCTTAGCGAAAGACTTTTTGAGGGGAAAGTTGTAACTCTGTGAGATGATTTCACAGAACACAAAGAAGTTTCTCAGAAAGCTTCTTTCTCTTTTTTATCGGAGGATATTTCCTTTGACACTATAGTCTTCAAAGGGATCCGAAATATCTGTTCTCAGATTCCACAGAAATAAGGCTAGCAAAGAGATCCACGAAATACAGATGTAACTCTGTGAGATGAATTAACAGAACACTAAGCAGTTTCTCAGAAACCTTCTTTCCAGATTTCATCTGAGGATATTTCCATTTTCACCATAGCCCTCTATGGGCTTCCAAATATCACTTTGCCAATTACACAAGAACTGTCTTAGCGAAAGGCTTCTTGAGGGGAAAGTTGTAACTCTGTGAGATGATTTCACAGAACACAAAGAAGTTTCTCAGAAAGCTTCTTTCTCTTTGTTATGAGGATATTTCCTTTGGCCCTATAGTCTTCAAAGAGATCCGAAATATCTGTTCTCAGATTCCACAGAAATAAGGCTAGCAAAGAGATCCACGAAATACAGATGTAACTCTGTGAGATGAATTAACTGAACACTAAGCAGTTTCTCAGAAAGCTTCTTTCCAGATTTCATCTGTGGATATTTCCTTTTTTACCATAGCCCTCTATGGGCTTCCAAATATCACTTTGCCAATTCCACAAAAACTGTCTTAGCGAAAGGCTTCTTGAGGGGATAGCTGTAACTCTGTTAGATGATTTCACAGAACACAAAGAAGTTTCTCAGAAAGCTTCTTTCTCTTTGTTATCGGAGGATATTTCCTTTGGCCCTATAGTCTTCAAATGGATCCGAAATATGTGTTCTCAGATTCCACAGAAATAAGGCTGGCAAAGAGATCCACGAAATACAGATGTAACTCTGTGAGTGGAAGTCACAGAACACTAAGCGGTTTCTCAGAAAGCTTCTTTCCACATTTCATCTGAGGATATTTCCTTTTTCACCATAGCCCTCTATGGGCTTCCAAATTTCACTTTGCGAATTCCACAAGAACGGTCTTAGCGAAAGGTTTCTTGAGGGGAAAGCTGTAACTCTGTGAGATGATTTCACAGAACACAAAGAAGTTTCTCAGAAAGCTTCTTTCTCTTTGTTATTGGAGGATATTTCCTTTGGCCCTATAGTCTTCAAAGGGATCCGAAATATCTGTTCTCAGATTCCACAGAAATAAGGCTAGCAAAGAGATCCACGAAATACAGTTGCAACTCTGTGAGTGGAAGTCACAGAACACTAAGCGGTTTCTCAGAAAGCTTCTTTCCAGATTTCATCTGAGGATATTTCCTTTTCCGCCATAGCCCTCTACGGGCTTCCAAATATCACTTTGCCAATTCCACAAGAACTGTCTTAGCGAAAGGCTGCTTGAGGGGAAAGTTGTAACTCTGTGAGATGATTTCACAGAACACAAAGGAGTTTCTCAGAAAGCTTCTTTCTCTTTGTTATCTGAGGATATTTCCTTTGGCCGTATAGCCTTATAAGGGATCCGAAATATCTGTTTTAAGATTCCACAGAAATAAGGCTAGCAAAGAGATGCACGAAATACAGATGTAACTCAATGAGTTGAAGTCAAAGAACACTAAGCAGTTTCTCAGAAAGCTTCTTTCCAGTTTTCATCTGAGGATATTTCCTTTCTCACCATAGCCCTCTATGGGCTTCCAAATATCACTTTGCCAATTCCGCAAGAACTGTCTTAGCGAAAGGCTTATTGTGGGGAAAGCTGTAACTCTGTGATATGATTTCAGAGAACACAAAGTAGTTTCTCAGAAAGCTTCTTTCTCTTTGTTATCGGAGGATATTTCCTTTGGCCCTATAGTCTTCAAAGGGATTCGAAATATCTGTTCTCAGATACCACAGAAATAAGGCTAGCAAAGAGATCCACGAAATACAGATGTAACTCTGTGAGATGAATTAACAGAACACTAAGCAGTTTCTCAGAAAGCTTCTTTCCAGATTTCATCTGAGGGTATTTCCATTTTCACCGTAGCCCTGTATGGGCTTCCAAATATCACTTTGCCAATTCCACAAGAACTGTCTGAGTGAAAGGCTTCTTGAGGGGAAATCTGTAACTCTGTGAGATGATTTCACAGAACACAAAGAAGTTTCTCAGAAAACTTCTTTCTCTTTGTTATCGGAGGATATTTCCTTTGGCCCTATAGTCTTCAAGGGGATCCGAATTATGTGTTCTCAGATTCCACAGAAATAAGGCTGGCAAAGAGATCCACGAAATACAGATATAACTCTCTGAGATGAATTAACAGAACACTAAGCAGTTTCTCAGAAAGCTTCTTTCCAGATTTCATCGGAGGATATTTCCTTTTTCACCATAGCCCTCTATGTGCTTCCAAATATCACTTTGCCAATTCCACAAGAACTGTCTTTGCGAAAGGCTTCTTGAGGGGAAAACTGTATCTCTGTGAGATGATTTCACAGAACACAAAGAAGGTTCTCAGAAAGCTTCTTTCTCTTTGTTATCGGAGGATATTTCCTTTGGCACTATAGTCTTCAAAGGGATCCGGAATATCTGTTCTCAGATACCACAGAAATAAGGCTAGCAAAGAGATCCACGAAATACAGATGTAACTCTGTGAGTAGAAGTCAAAGAACACTAAGCAGTTTCTCAGAAAGCTTCTTTGCAGTTTTCATCTGAGGATATTTCCTTTCTCACAATAGCCCTCCATGGGCTTCCAAATATCACTCTGCTAATTCCACAAGAACTGTCTTAGCGAAAGGCTTCTTGAGCGGAAAGCTGTAACTCTGTGAGATGATTTCGCAGAACACAAAGAAGTTTCTCAGAAAGCTTTTTTCTCTTTGTTATCAAAGGATATTTCCTTTGGCCCTATTGTCTTCAAAGGGATCCGAAATATCTGTTCTCAGATTTCACAGAAATAAGTCTAGCAAAGAGATCCACGAAATACACATGTAACTCTGTGAGTGGAAGTCACAGAACACTGAGCGGTTTCTCAGAAAGCTTCTTTCCAGATTTCATCTGAGGATATTTCCTTTTTCACCATTGCCCTCTATGGGCTTCCAAATATCACTTTGCCAATTCCACAAAAACAGTCTTAGCGAAAAGCTTCTTGAGGGGAAAGCTGTAACTCTGTGAGATGATTTCACAGAACACAAAGAAGTTTCTCAAAAGGCTTCTTTCTCTTTGTTATCGGAGGATATTTCCTTTGGCCCTATAGTCTTCAAAGGGATCCGAAATATCTGTTCTCAGATACCACAGAAATAAGGCTAGCAAAGAGATCCAGGAAATACAGATGTAACTCTGTGAGATGAATTAACGGAACACTAAGCAGTTTCTCAGAAAGCTTCTTTCCAGATTTCATCTGAGGATATTTCCTTTTTCACCGTAGCCCTGCATGGGCTTCCAAATATCACTTTGCCAATTCCACAAGAACTGTCTTAGTGAAAGGCTTCTTGAGTGGAAAGTTGTAACTCTGTGAGATGATTTCACATAACACAAAGGAGTTTCTCAGAAAGCTTCTTTCTCTTTGTTATCGGAGGGTATTTCCTTTGGCCCTAAAGTCTTCAAGGGGATCCGAAATATCTGTTCTCAGATTCCACAGAAATAAGTCTGGCAAAGAGATCCACGAAATACAAGTGATATTCTCTGAGATAAATTAACAGAACACTAAGCAGTTTCTCAGAAAGCTTCTTTCCAGATTTCATCTGAGGATATTTCCTTTTTCACCATAGCCCTCTATGGACTTCCAAGTATCACTTTGCCAATTCCACAAGAACTGTCTTAGCGAAAGGCTTCTTGAGGGGAAAGCTGTAATTCTGTGAGATGATTTCACAGAACACAAAGAAGTTTCTCAGAAAGCTTCTTTCTCTTTGTTATCGGAGGATATTTCCTTTGGCCCTATAGTCTTCAAAGGGATCCGAAATATCTGTTCTCAGATTCCACAGAAATAAGGCTAGCAAAGAGATCCATGAAATACAGGTGTAAATCTGTGAGATGAATTAACAGAACACTAAGCTGTTTCTCAGAAAGCTTCTTTCCAGATTTCATCTGAGGATATTTCCTTTTTCACCATAGCCCTCTAAGGGCTTCCAAATATCACTTTGCCAATTCCACAAGAACTGTCTTAGCGAAAGGCTTCTTGAGAGGAAAGCTGTATCTCTGTAAGGTGATTTCACAGAACACAAAGAAGTTTCTCAGAAAGCTTCTTTCTCTATGTTATCGGAGGATATTTCCTTTGGCCCTATAGTCTTCAAAGGGATCCGAAATATCTGTTCTCAGATTCCACAGAAATAAGGCTAACAAAGAGATCCAGGTAATACAGATGTAACTCTGTTAGTCGAAGTCAGAGAACACTAAGCGGTTTCTCAGAAATCTTCTTTCCAGATTTCATCTGAGGATATTTCCTTTTTCACCATAGCCCTCTGTGGGCTTTCAAATATCACTTTGCCATTTCCACAAGAACTGTCTTAGCGAAAGGCTTCTTGAGGGGAAAGCTGTAACTCTGTGAGATGATTTCACAGAACACAAAGAAGTTTCTCAGAAAGCTTCTTTCTCTTTGTTATCGGAGGATATTTCCTTGGTCCCTATAGTCTTCAAAGGGATCCGAAATATCTGTTCTCAGATTCCACAGAAATAAGGCTAGCAAAGAGATCCACGAAATGCAGATGTAACTCTGTGAGATGAAATAACAGAACACTAAGCAGTTTCTCAGAAAGCTTCTTTCCAGATTTCATCTGAGGATATTTCCTTTTTCACCATAGCCCTCTATGGGCATCCAAATATCACTTTGCCAATTCCACAAGAACTGTCTTAGAGAAAGGCTTCTTGAGGGGAAAGCTGTAACTCTGTGAGATGATTTCACAGAACACAAAGAAGTTTCTCAGAAATCTTCTTTCTCTTTGTTATCCTAGGAATTTTCCTTTGTCCCTATAATCTTCAAAGGGATCGGAAATATCTGTTCTCAGATTCCACAGAAAAAAGGCTAGCAAAGAGATCCAAGAAATACACATGTAACTCTGTGAGATGAATTAACAGAACACTAAGCAGTTTCTCAGAAAGCTTCTTTCCAGATTTCATCTGAGGATATTTCCTTTTTCACCATAGCCCTCTATGGACTTCCAAGTATCACTTTGCCAATTCCACAAGAACTGTCTTAGCGAAAGGCTTCTTGAGGGGAAAGCTGTAATTCTGTGAGATGATTTCACAGAACACAAAGAAGTTTCTCAGAAAGCTTCTTTCTCTTTGTTATCGGAGGATATTTCCTTTGGCCCTATAGTCTTCAAAGGGATCCGAAATATCTGTTCTCAGATTCCACAGAAATAAGGCTAGCAAAGAGATCCATGAAATACAGGTGTAAATCTGTGAGATGAATTATCAGAACACTAAGCTGTTTCTCAGAAAGCTTCTTTCCAGATTTCATCTGAGGATATTTCCTTTTTCACCATAGCCCTCTAAGGGCTTCCAAATATCACTTTGCCAATTCCACAAGAACTGTCTTAGCGAAAGGCTTCTTGAGAGGAAAGCTGTATCTCTGTAAGGTGATTTCACAGAACACAAAGAAGTTTCTCAGAAAGGTTCTTTCTCTTTGTTATCGGAGGATATTTCCTTTGGCCCTATAATCTTCAAAGGGATTCGAAATATCTGTTCTCAGAATTCCACAGAAATAAGGCTAGCAAAGAGATCCACGAAATACAGATGTAACTCTGTGAGATGAAATAACAGAACACTAAGCAGTATCTCAGAATGCTTCTTTCCAGATTTCATCTGAGGATATTTCCTTTTTCACCATACCCCTCTATGGGCATCCAAATATCACTTTTCCAATTCCACAAGAACTGTCTTAGCGAAAGGCTTCTTGATGGGAAAGCTGTAACTCTCTGAGATGATTTCACAGAACACAAAGAAGATTCTCAGAAAGCTTCTTTCTCTTTGTTTTCGGAGGATATTTCCTTTGGCCCTATAGTCTTTAAAGGGATCCGAAATATCTGTTCTCAGAATCCACAGAAATAAGGCTAGCAAAGAGATCCACGAAATAGAGATGTAACTCTGTGAGTGGAAGTCACAGAACACTAAGCGGTTTCTCAAAAAGCCTCTTTCCTGATTTCATCGGAGTATATTTCCTTTTTCACCATAGCGCTCTACGGGCTTCCAAATATTACTTTGCCATTTCCACAAGAACTGTCTTAGCGAAAGGCTTCTTGAGGGGAAAGTTGTAACTCTGTGAGATGATTTCACATAACACAAAGGAGTTTCTCAGAAAGCTTCTTTCTCTTTGTTTTCGGAGGATATTTCCTTTGGCCATATAGCCTTAAAAGGGATCAGAAATATCTCTTCTAAGATTCCACAGAAATAAGGCTAGCAAAGAGATCCACGAAATACAGATGGAACTCTGTGAGACGAATTAACAGTACACTAAACAGTTTCTCAGAAAGCTTCTTTCCACATTTCATCTGAGGATATTTCCTTTTTCACCATAGCCCTCTATGGGCTTCCAATTATCACTTTGCCAATTCCACAAGAACTGTCTTAGCGAAAGGCTTCTAGAGGGGAAAGCTGTAACTCTGTGAGATGATTTCACAGAACACAAAAAAGTTTCTCAGAAAGCTTCTTTCTCTTTGTAATCGGAGGATATTTCCTTTGGCCCTATAGTCTTCAAAGGGATCCGAAATATCTGTTCTCAGATTCCACAGAAATAAGGCTAGCAAAGAGATCCACGAAATACAGATGTAACTCTGTGAGTGGAAGTCACAGAAACTAAGTAGTTTCTCAGAAAGCTTCTTTCCAGATTTCATCTGAGGATATTTCCTTTATCACCATAGCCCTCTATGGGCTTCCAAATATCACTTTGCCAATTCCACAAGAACTGTCTTACCGAAAGGCTTCTTCATGGGAAAGCTGTAACTCTGTGAGATGATTTCACACAACACAAAGAAGTTTCTCAGAAAGCTTCTTTCTCTTTGTTATCGGAGGAGATTTCCTTTGGCCCTATAGTCTTCAAAGGGATCCGAAATATCTGTTCTCAGATTCCACAGAAATAAGGCTAGCAAAGAGATCCACGAAATACAGATGTAACTCTGTGAGTGGAAGTCACAGAACACTAAGCGGTTCTCAGAAAGCTTCTTTCCAGATTTCATCTGAGGATATTTCCTTTTTCACCATAGCCCTCTAGGGGCTTCCAAATATCACTTTGCCAATTCCACAAGAACTCTCTTAGCGAAAGGTTTCTTGAGGGGAAAGCTGTAACTCTGTGAGATGATTTCACAGAACACAAAGGAGTTTCTCAGAAAGCTTCTTTCTCTTTGTTATCGGAGGTTATTTCCTTTAGCCCTATAGTCTTAAAAGGGATCCGAAATATCTGTTCTCAGATTCCACAGAAATAAGTCTAGCAAAGAGATACACGAAATACAGATTTGACTCTGTGAGTAGAAGTCAAAGAACACTAAGCAGTTTCTGAGAATGCTTCTTTCCAGTTTTCATCTGAGGATATTTCCTTTCTCATCGTAGCCCTCTATGGGCTTCCAAATATCACTTTGCTAATTCCTCAAAAACTGTCTTAGCGAAAGGTTTCTTGAGGGGAAACCTGTAACTCTGTGAGATGAATTCACAGAACACAAAGAAGTTTCTCAGAAAGCTTCTTTCTCTTTGTTATCAGAAGATATTTCCTTTGGCCCTATAGTCTTCAAAGGGATCCGAAATATATCTTCTCAGATTCCACAGAAATAAGGCTAGCAAAGAGATCCACGAAATACAGATGTAACTCTGTAAGTGGAAGTCACAGAACACTAAGCGGTTTCTCAGAAAGCTTCTTTCCAGATTTCATCTGAGGATATTTCCTTTTTCACCATAGCCCTCTATGGGCTTCCAAATATCACTTTGACAGTTCCACAAGAAGTGTCTTAGCGAAAGGCTTCTTGAGGGGAAAGGTGTATCTCTGTGAGGTGATTTCACAGAACACAAAGAAGTTTCTCAGTAAGGTTCTTTCTCTTTCTTATCGGAGGATATTTCCTTTGGCCCTATAATCTTCAAAGGGATTCGAAATATCTGTTCTCAGAATTCCACAGAAATAAGGCTAGCAAAGAGATCCACGAAATACAGATGTAACTCTCTGAGTGGAAGTCACAGAACACTAAGCGGTTTCTCAAAAAGCTTCTTTCCAGATTTCATCGGAGTATATTTCCTTTTTCACCTTAGCGCTCTATGGGCTTCCAAATATTACTTTGCCATTTCCACAAGAACTGTCTTAGCTAAATGCTTCTTGAGGGGAAAGTTGTAACTCTGTGAGATGATTTCACATAACACAAAGGAGTTTCTCAGAAAGCTTCTTTCTCTTTCTTATCGGAGGATATTTCCTTTGGCCATATAGCCTTAAAAGGGATCAGAAATATCTCTTCTAAGATTCCACAGAAATAAGGCTAGCAAAGAGATCCACGAAATACAGATGTAACTCTGTGAGATGAATTAACAGAACACTAAACAGTTTCTCAGAAAGCTTCTTTCCACATTTCATCTGAGGATATTTCCTTTTTCACCATAGCCTTTTATGGGCTTCCAATTATCACTTTGCCAATTCCACAAGAACTGTCTTAGCGAAAGGCTTCTTGAGGGGAAAGCTGTAACTCTGTGAGATGATTTCACAGAACACAAAGAAGTTTCTCAGAAAGCTTCTTTCTCTTTGTTATCGGAGGATATTCCCTTTGACCCTGTAGTCTTCAAATGGATCAGAAATATCTGTTCTCAGATTCCACAGAAATAAGGCTAGCAAAGAGATCCACGAAATACTGATGTAACTCTGTGAGTGGAAGTCTCAGAACACTAAGCGGTTTCTCAGAGCTTCTTTCCAGATTTCATCTGAGGATATTTCCTTTTTCACCATAGCCCTCTATAGGCTTCCAAATATCACTTTGCCAATTTCAGAAGAACTGTCTTAGCCAAAGGCTTCTTGAGGGGAAACCAGTAACTCTGTGAGATGATTTCACAGAACACAAAGAAGTTTCTCAGAAAGCTTCTTTCTCTTTGTTATCGGAGGATATTTCCTTTGGCCCTATAGTCTTCAAAGGGATCCGAAATATCTGTTCTCAGATTCCACAGAAATAAGGCTAGCTAAGAGATCCACGAAATACCGATGTAACTCTGTGAGTGGAACTCACAGAATACTAAGCGGTTTCTCAGAAAGCTTCTTTTCAGATTTCATCTGAGGATATTTCCTTTTCCACCATACCCCTCTATGGGCTTCCAAATATCACTTTGCCAATTCCACAAGAACTGTCTTAGCGAAAGCCTTCTTGAGGGGAAAGTTGTAACTCTGTGAGATGATTTCACAGAACCCAAAGAAGTTTCTCAGAAAGCTTCTTTCTCTTTGTTATCGGAGGATATTTCCTTTGGCACTATAGTTTTAAAAGGGATCCGAAATATCTGTTCTCAGATTCCACAGAAATAAGGCTAGCAAAGAGATCCACGAAATACAGATGTAACTCTGTGTGATGAATTAACAGAACACTAAGCTGTTTCTCAGAAAGCTTCTTTCCAGATTTCATCTGAGGATATTTCCATTTTCACCATAGCCCTCTATGGGCTTCCAAATATCACTTTGCCAATTCCACAAGAACTGTCTTAGCGAAAGGTTTCTTGAGGGTAAAGCTGTAACTCTGTGAGATGATTTCACAGAACACAAAGAAGTTTCTCAGAAAGCTTCCTTCTCTTTGTTATGAGGATATTTCCTTTGGCCCTATAGTCTTCAAAGAGATCCGAAATATCTGTTCTCAGATTCCACAGAAATAAGGCTAGCAAAGAGATCCACGAAATACAGATGTAACTCTGTGAGATGAATTAACAGAACACTAAGCAGTTTCTCAGAAAGCTTCTTTCCAGATTTCATCTGAGGATATTTCCTTTATCACCATAGCCCTCTATGGGCTTCCAAATATCACTTTGCCAATTCCACAAGAACTGTCTTAGCGAAAGGCTTCTTGAGGGGATAGCTGTAACTCTGTGAGATGATTTCACAGAACACAAAGAAGTTTCTCAGAAAGCTTCTTTCTGTTTGTTATCGGAGGATATTTCCTTTGGCCCTATAGTCTTCAAAGGGATCCGAAATATCTCTTCTCAGATTCCACAGAAATAAGGCTAGCAAAGAGATCCACGAAATACAGATGTAACTCTGTGAGTGGAAGTCACAGAACACTAAGCGGTTTCTCAGAAAGCTTTTTTCCAGATTTCATCTGAGGATATTTCCTTTTCCACCATAGCCCTCTAAGGGCTTCCAAATATCACTTTGCCAATTCCACAAGAACTGTCTTAGCGAAAGCCTTCTTGAGGGGAAAGTTGTAACTCTGTGAGATGATTTCACAGAACACAAAGAAGTTTCTCAGAAAGCTTCTTTCTCTTTGTTATCGGAGGATATTTCCTTTGGCACTATAGTTTTAAAAGGGATCCGAAATATCTGTTCTCAGATTCCACAGAAATAAGGCTAGCAAAGAGATCCACGAAATACAGATGTAACTCTGTGAGATGAATTAACAGAACACTAAACTGTTTCTCAGAAAGCTTCTTTCCAGATTTCATCTGAGGATATTTCCATTTTCACCATAGCCCTCTATGGGCTTCCAAATATCACTTTGTCAATTCCACAAGAACTGTCTTAGCGACACGCTTCTTGAGGGGAAAGGTGTAACTCGGTGAGATGATTTCACAGAACACAAAGAAGTTTCTCAGAAAGCTTCTTTCTCTTTGTTATGAGGATATTTCCTTTGGCCCTATAGTCTTCAAAGAGATCCGAAATATCTGTTCTCAGATTCCACAGAAATAAGGCTAGCAAAGAGATCCACGAAATACAGATGTAACTCTGTGAGATGAATTAACAGAACACTAAGCAGTTTCTCAGAAAGCTTCTTTCCAGATTTCATCTGAGGATATTTCCTTTTTTACCGTAGCCCTCTATGGGCTTCCAAATATCACTTTGCCAATTCCACAAGAACTGTCTTAGCGAAAGCCTTCTTGAGGGGATAGCTGTAACTCTGTGAGACGATTTCACAGAACACAAAGAAGTTTCTCAGAAAGCTTCTTTCTCTTTGTTATCGGAGGATATTTCCTTTGGCCCTATAGTCTTCAAAGGGATCCGAAATATCTGTTCTCAGATTCCACAGAAATAAGGCTAGCAAAGAGATCCACGAAATACCGATGTAACTCTGTGAGTGGAACTCACAGAACACTAAGCGGTTTCTCAGAAAGCTTCTTTTCAGATTTCATCTGAGGATATTTCCTTTTCCACCATACCCCTCTATTGGCTTCCAAATATCACTTTGCCAATTCCACAAGAACTGTCTTAGCGAAAGCCTTCTTGAGGGGAAAGTTGTAACTCTTTGAGATGATTTCACAGAACCCAAAGTAGTTTCTCAGAAAGCTTCTTTCTCTTTGTTATCGGAGGATATTTCCTTTGGCACTATAGTTTTAAAAGGGATCCGAAATATCTGTTCTCAGATTCCACAGAAATAAGGCTAGCAAAGAGATCCACGAAATACAGATGTAACTCTGTGAGATGAATTAACAGAACACTAAGCTGTTTCTCAGAAAGCTTCTTTCCAGATTTCATCTGAGGATATTTCCATTTTCACCATAGCCCTCTATGGGCTTCCAAATATCACTTTGTCAATTCCACAAGAACTGTCTTAGCGACAGGCTTCTTGAGGGGAAAGGTGTAACTCGGTGAGATGATTTCACAGAACACAAAGAAGTTTCTCAGAAAGCTTCTTTCTCTTTGTTATGAGGATATTTCCTTTGGCCCTATAGTCTTCAAAGAGATCCGAAATATCTGTTCTCAGATTCCACAGAAAAAAGGCTAGCAAAGAGATCCACGAAATACAGATGTAACTCTGTGAGATGAATTAACAGAACACTAAGCAGTTTCTCAGAAAGCTTCTTTCCAGATTTCATCTGAGGATATTTCCTTTTTTACCGTAGCCCTCTATGGGCTTCCAAATATCACTTTGCCAATTCCACAAGAACTGTCTTAGCGAAAGCCTTCTTGAGGGGATAGCTGTAACTCTGTGAGACGATTTCACAGAACACAAAGAAGTTTCTCAGAAAGCTTCTTTCTCTTTGTTATCGCAGGATATTTCCTTTGGCCCTATAGTCTTCAAATGGATACGAAATATCTGTTCTCAGATTCCACAGAAATAAGGCTAGCAAAGAGATCCACGAAATACAGATGTAACTCTGTGAGTGGAAGTCACAGAACACTAAGCGGTTTCTCAGAAAGCTTCTTTCCAGATTTCATCTGAGGATATTTCCTTTTTCACCATAGCTCTCTATGGGCTTCCAAATATCACTTTGCCAATTCCACAGGAACTGTCTTAGCGAAAGACTTCTTGAGGGGAAAGCTGTATCTCTGTGAGATGATTTCACAGAACACAAAGAAGTTTCTCAGATATCTTCTTTCTCTTTGTGATGGGAGGATATTTCCTTTGGCCCTATAGTATTCAAAGGGATCCGAAATATCTGTTCTCAGATTCCACAGAAATAAGGCTAGAAAAGAGATCCACGAAATACAGATGTAACTCTGTGAGTGGAAGTCACAGAACACTAAGCGGTTTCTCAGAAAGCTTCTTTCCAGATTTCATCTGAGGATATTTCCTTTTCCACCATAGCCATCCATGGGCTTCCAATTATCACTTTGCCAATTCCACAAGAACTGTCTTAGCGAAAGGCTGCTTGAGGGGAAAGTTGTAACTCTGTGAGATGATTTCACAGAACACAAAGGATTTTCTCAGAAAGCTTCTTTCTCTTTGTTATCGGAGGATATTTCCTTTGGCCGTATAGCCTTAAAAGGGATCCGAAATATCTGTTTTAAGATTCCACAGAAATAATACTAGCAAAGAGATGCACGAAATACATATGTAACTCTGTGAGTTGAAGTCAAAGAACACTAAGCAGTTTCTCAGAAAGCTTCTTTCCAGTTTTCATCTGAGGATATTTCCTTTCTCACCATAGCCCTCTATGGGCTTCCAAATATCACTTTGCCAATTCCACAAGAACTGTCTTAGCGAAAGGCTTCTTGAGGGGAAAGCTGTATCTCTGTGAGGTGATTTCACAGAACACAAAGAAGTTTCTCAGAAAGGTTCTTTCTCTTTGTTATCGGAGGATATTTCCTTTGGACCTACAATCTTCAAAGGGATCAGAAATATCTGTTCTCAGAATTCCACAGAAGTAAGGCTATCAAAGAGATCCACGAAATACAGATGTAACTCTGTGAGTGGAAGTCACAGAACACTAAGCGGTTTCTCAGAAAGCTTCTTTCCAGTTTTCATCTGACGATATTTCCTTTCTCACCATAGCCCTCTATGGGCTTCCAAATATCACTTTGCCAATTCCACAAGAACTGTCTTAGCGAAAGGCTTCTTGAGGTGATAGCTGTAACTCTGTGAGATGATTTCACAGAACACAAAGGAGTTTCTCACAAAGCTTCTTTCTCTTTGTTATCGGAGGATATTTCCTTTGGCCCTATAGTATTCAAAGGGATCCGAAATATCTGTTCTCAGATTCCACAGAAATAAGGCTAGCAAAGAGATCCACGAAATACCTATGTAACTCTGCAGTGGAAGTCACAGAACACTAAGCGGTTTCTCAGAAAGCTTCTTTCCACATTTCATCTGATTTCCATTTTCACCATAGCCCTCAAAGGGCTCCCAAATATCACTTTGCCAATTCCACAAGAACTGTCTTAGCGAAAGGCTTCTTGAGGGGAAAGCTGTAACTCTGTGAGATGATTTCAGAGAACACAAAGAAGTTTCTCAGAAAGCTTCCTTCTCTTTGTTATCGGAGGATATTTCCTTTGGCCCTATAGTCTTCAAGGGGATGCGAAATATCTCTTCTCAGATTCCACAGAAATAAGGCTGGCAAGAGATCCACGAAATACAGATGTAACACTGTGAGATGAATTAACAGAACACTAAGCTATTTCTCAGAAAGTTTCTTTCCAGATTTCATCTGAGGATATTTCCTTTTTCACCATAGCCCTCTATGGGCTTCCAAATATCACTTTGCCAATTCCACAAGAACTGTCTTAGCGAAAGGCTTCTTGAGGTGAAAGATGTATCTCTGTGAGATGATTTCACAGAACACAAAGAAGTTTCTCAGAAAGGTTCTTTCTCTTTGTTATCGGAGGATATTTCTTTGGCCCTGTAGTCTTCAAAGGGATCTGAAATATCTGTTGTCAGAATTCCACAGAAATAAGGCTAGCAAAGAGATCCACGAAATACAGATGTAACTCTGTGAGTGGAAGTCTCAGAACACTAAGCGGTTTCTCAGAAAATTTCTTTCCAGATTTCATCTGAGGATATTTCCTTTTTCACCATAGCCCTCTATGGGCTTCCAAATATCACTTTGCCAAATCCACAAGAACTGTCTTAGCGAAAGGCTTCTTTAGGGGAAACCAGTAACTCTGTGAGATGATTTCACAGAACACAAAGAAGTTTCTCAGAAAGCTTCTTTCACTTTGTTATCGGTGGATATTTCCTTTGGCCCTATACTCTTCAAAGGGATCCGAAATATCTGTTCTCAGATTCCACAGAAATAAGTCTAGCAAAGAGATACACGAAATACAGATTTGACTCTGTGAGTAGAAGTCAAAGAACACTAAGCAGTTTCTGAGAATGCTTCTTTCCAGTTTTCATCTGAGGATATTTCCTTTCTCATCGTAGCCCTCTATGGGCTTCCAAATATCACTTTGCTAATTCCTCAAAAACTGTCTTAGCGAAAGGTTTCTTGAGGGGAAACCTGTAACTCTGTGAGATGAATTCACAGAACACAAAGAAGTTTCTCAGAAAGCTTCTTTCTCTTTGTTATCAGAAGATATTTCCTTTGGCCCTATAGTCTTCAAAGGGATCCGAAATATATCTTCTCAGATTCCACAGAAATAAGGCTAGCAAAGAGATCCACGAAATACAGATGTAACTCTGTAAGTGGAAGTCACAGAACACTAAGCGGTTTCTCAGAAAGCTTCTTTCCAGATTTCATCTGAGGATATTTCCTTTTTCACCATAGCCCTCTATGGGCTTCCAAATATCACTTTGACAGTTCCACAAGAAGTGTCTTAGCGAAAGGCTTCTTGAGGGGAAAGGTGTATCTCTGTGAGGTGATTTCACAGAACACAAAGAAGTTTCTCAGTAAGGTTCTTTCTCTTTCTTATCGGAGGATATTTCCTTTGGCCCTATAATCTTCAAAGGGATTCGAAATATCTGTTCTCAGAATTCCACAGAAATAAGGCTAGCAAAGAGATCCACGAAATACAGATGTAACTCTCTGAGTGGAAGTCACAGAACACTAAGCGGTTTCTCAAAAAGCTTCTTTCCAGATTTCATCGGAGTATATTTCCTTTTTCACCTTAGCGCTCTATGGGCTTCCAAATATTACTTTGCCATTTCCACAAGAACTGTCTTAGCTAAATGCTTCTTGAGGGGAAAGTTGTAACTCTGTGAGATGATTTCACATAACACAAAGGAGTTTCTCAGAAAGCTTCTTTCTCTTTCTTATCGGAGGATATTTCCTTTGGCCATATAGCCTTAAAAGGGATCAGAAATATCTCTTCTAAGATTCCACAGAAATAAGGCTAGCAAAGAGATCCACGAAATACAGATGTAACTCTGTGAGATGAATTAACAGAACACTAAACAGTTTCTCAGAAAGCTTCTTTCCACATTTCATCTGAGGATATTTCCTTTTTCACCATAGCCCTTTATGGGCTTCCAATTATCACTTTGCCAATTCCACAAGAACTGTCTTAGCGAAAGGCTTCTTGAGGGGAAAGCTGTAACTCTGTGAGATGATTTCACAGAACACAAAGAAGTTTCTCAGAAAGCTTCTTTCTCTTTGTTATCGGAGGATATTCCCTTTGACCCTGTAGTCTTCAAATGGATCAGAAATATCTGTTCTCAGATTCCACAGAAATAAGGCTAGCAAAGAGATCCACGAAATACTGATGTAACTCTGTGAGTGGAAGTCTCAGAACACTAAGCGGTTTCTCAGAGCTTCTTTCCAGATTTCATCTGAGGATATTTCCTTTTTCACCATAGCCCTCTATAGGCTTCCAAATATCACTTTGCCAATTTCAGAAGAACTGTCTTAGCCAAAGGCTTCTTGAGGGGAAACCAGTAACTCTGTGAGATGATTTCACAGAACACAAAGAAGTTTCTCAGAAAGCTTCTTTCTCTTTGTTATCGGAGGATATTTCCTTTGGCCCTATAGTCTTCAAAGGGATCCGAAATATCTGTTCTCAGATTCCACAGAAATAAGGCTAGCTAAGAGATCCACGAAATACCGATGTAACTCTGTGAGTGGAACTCACAGAACACTAAGCGGTTTCTCAGAAAGCTTCTTTTCAGATTTCATCTGAGGATATTTCCTTTTCCACCATACCCCTCTATGGGCTTCCAAATATCACTTTGCCAATTCCACAAGAACTGTCTTAGCGAAAGCCTTCTTGAGGGGAAAGTTGTAACTCTGTGAGATGATTTCACAGAACCCAAAGAAGTTTCTCAGAAAGCTTCTTTCTCTTTGTTATCGGAGGATATTTCCTTTGGCACTATAGTTTTAAAAGGGATCCGAAATATCTGTTCTCAGATTCCACAGAAATAAGGCTAGCAAAGAGATCCACGAAATACAGATGTAACTCTGTGTGATGAATTAACAGAACACTAAGCTGTTTCTCAGAAAGCTTCTTTCCAGATTTCATCTGAGGATATTTCCATTTTCACCATAGCCCTCTATGGGCTTCCAAATATCACTTTGCCAATTCCACAAGAACTGTCTTAGCGAAAGGTTTCTTGAGGGTAAAGCTGTAACTCTGTGAGATGATTTCACAGAACACAAAGAAGTTTCTCAGAAAGCTTCCTTCTCTTTGTTATGAGGATATTTCCTTTGGCCCTATAGTCTTCAAAGAGATCCGAAATATCTGTTCTCAGATTCCACAGAAATAAGGCTAGCAAAGAGATCCACGAAATACAGATGTAACTCTGTGAGATGAATTAACAGAACACTAAGCAGTTTCTCAGAAAGCTTCTTTCCAGATTTCATCTGAGGATATTTCCTTTATCACCATAGCCCTCTATGGGCTTCCAAATATCACTTTGCCAATTCCACAAGAACTGTCTTAGCGAAAGGCTTCTTGAGGGGATAGCTGTAACTCTGTGAGATGATTTCACAGAACACAAAGAAGTTTCTCAGAAAGCTTCTTTCTGTTTGTTATCGGAGGATATTTCCTTTGGCCCTATAGTCTTCAAAGGGATCCGAAATATCTCTTCTCAGATTCCACAGAAATAAGGCTAGCAAAGAGATCCACGAAATACAGATGTAACTCTGTGAGTGGAAGTCACAGAACACTAAGCGGTTTCTCAGAAAGCTTTTTTCCAGATTTCATCTGAGGATATTTCCTTTTCCACCATAGCCCTCTAAGGGCTTCCAAATATCACTTTGCCAATTCCACAAGAACTGTCTTAGCGAAAGCCTTCTTGAGGGGAAAGTTGTAACTCTGTGAGATGATTTCACAGAACACAAAGAAGTTTCTCAGAAAGCTTCTTTCTCTTTGTTATCGGAGGATATTTCCTTTGGCACTATAGTTTTAAAAGGGATCCGAAATATCTGTTCTCAGATTCCACAGAAATAAGGCTAGCAAAGAGATCCACGAAATACAGATGTAACTCTGTGAGATGAATTAACAGAACACTAAACTGTTTCTCAGAAAGCTTCTTTCCAGATTTCATCTGAGGATATTTCCATTTTCACCATAGCCCTCTATGGGCTTCCAAATATCACTTTGTCAATTCCACAAGAACTGTCTTAGCGACACGCTTCTTGAGGGGAAAGGTGTAACTCGGTGAGATGATTTCACAGAACACAAAGAAGTTTCTCAGAAAGCTTCTTTCTCTTTGTTATGAGGATATTTCCTTTGGCCCTATAGTCTTCAAAGAGATCCGAAATATCTGTTCTCAGATTCCACAGAAATAAGGCTAGCAAAGAGATCCACGAAATACAGATGTAACTCTGTGAGATGAATTAACAGAACACTAAGCAGTTTCTCAGAAAGCTTCTTTCCAGATTTCATCTGAGGATATTTCCTTTTTTACCGTAGCCCTCTATGGGCTTCCAAATATCACTTTGCCAATTCCACAAGAACTGTCTTAGCGAAAGCCTTCTTGAGGGGATAGCTGTAACTCTGTGAGACGATTTCACAGAACACAAAGAAG
Organism: Macaca fascicularis; assembly: GCF_037993035.2. Lineage (NCBI taxonomy): Eukaryota > Metazoa > Chordata > Mammalia > Primates > Cercopithecidae > Macaca > Macaca fascicularis. Next base: position 83,987,494 of record NC_088379.1, read on the forward strand.
TTTCTCAGAAAGCTTCTTTCTCTTTGTTATCGGAGGATATTTCCTTTGGCCCTATAGTCTTCAAAGGGATCCGAAATATCTGTTCTCAGATTCCACAGAAATAAGGCTAGCAAAGAGATCCACGAAATACCGATGTAACTCTGTGAGTGGAACTCACAGAACACTAAGCGGTTTCTCAGAAAGCTTCTTTTCAGATTTCATCTGAGGATATTTCCTTTTCCACCATACCCCTCTATTGGCTTCCAAATATCACTTTGCCAATTCCACAAGAACTGTCTTAGCGAAAGCCTTCTTGAGGGGAAAGTTGTAACTCTTTGAGATGATTTCACAGAACCCAAAGTAGTTTCTCAGAAAGCTTCTTTCTCTTTGTTATCGGAGGATATTTCCTTTGGCACTATAGTTTTAAAAGGGATCCGAAATATCTGTTCTCAGATTCCACAGAAATAAGGCTAGCAAAGAGATCCACGAAATACAGATGTAACTCTGTGAGATGAATTAACAGAACACTAAGCTGTTTCTCAGAAAGCTTCTTTCCAGATTTCATCTGAGGATATTTCCATTTTCACCATAGCCCTCTATGGGCTTCCAAATATCACTTTGCCAATTCCACAAGAACTGTCTTAGCGAAAGGCTTCTTGAGGGTAAAGCTGTAACTCTGTGAGATGATTTCACAGAACACAAAGAAGTTTCTCAGAAAGCTTCTTTCTCTTTGTTATGAGGATATTTCCTTTGGCCCTATAGTCTTCAAAGAGATCCGAAATATCTGTTCTCAGATTCCACAGAAATAAGGCTAGCAAAGAGATCCACGAAATACAGATGTAACTCTGTGAGATGAATTAACAGAACACTAAGCAGTTTCTCAGAAAGCTTCTTTCCAGATTTCATCTGAGGATATTTCCTTTATCACCATAGCCCTCTATGGGCTTCCAAATATCACTTTGCCAATTCCACAAGAACTGTCTTAGCGAAAGGCTTCTTGAGGGGATAGCTGTAACTCTGTGAGATGATTTTACAGATCACAAAGAAGTTTCTCAGAAAGCTTCTTTCTGTTTGTTCGCGGAGGATATTTCCTTTGGCCCTATAGTCTTCAAAGGGATCCGAAATATCTCTTCTCAGATTCCACAGAAATAAGGCTAGCAAAGAGATCCACGAAATACAGATGTAACTCTGTGAGTGGAAGTCACAGAACCCTAAGCGGTTTCTCAGAAAGCTTTTTTCCAAATTTCATCTGAGGATATTTCCTTTTCCACCATAGCCCTCTAAGGGCTTCCAAATATCACTTTGCCAATTCCACAAGAACTGTCTTAGCGAAAGCCTTCTTGAGGGGAAAGTTGTAACTCTGTGAGATGATTTCACAGAACACTAAGAAGTTTCTCAGAAAGCTTCTTTCTCTTTGTTATCGGAGGATATTTCCTTTGGCACTATAGTTTTAAAAGGGATCCGAAATATCTGTTCTCAGATTCCACAGAAATAAGGCTAGCAAAGACATCCACGAAATACAGATGTAACTCTGTGAGATGAATTAACAGAACAATAAACTGTTTCTCAGAAAGCTTCTTTCCAGATTTCATCTGAGGATATTTCCATTTTCACCATAGCCCTCTATGGGCTTCCAAATATCACTTTGTCAATTCCACAAGAACTGTCTTAGCGACAGGCTTCTTGAGGGGAAAGGTGTAACTCGGTGAGATGATTTCACAGAACACAAAGAAGTTTCTCAGAAAGCTTCTTTCTCTTTGTTATGAGGATATTTCCTTTGGCCCTATAGTCTTCAAAGAGATCCGAAATATCTGTTCTCAGATTCCACAGAAAAAAGGCTAGCAAAGAGATCCACGAAATACAGATGTAACTCTGTGAGATGAATTAACAGAACACTAAGCAGTTTCTCAGAAAGCTTCTTTCCAGATTTCATCTGAGGATATTTCCTTTTTTACCGTAGCCCTCTATGGGCTTCCAAATATCACTTTGCCAATTCCACAAGAACTGTCTTAGCGAAAGCCTTCTTGAGGGGATAGCTGTAACTCTGTGAGACGATTTCACAGAACACAAAGAAGTTTCTCAGAAAGCTTCTTTCTCTTTGTTATCGCAGGATATTTCCTTTGGCCCTATAGTCTTCAAATGGATACGAAATATCTGTTCTCAGATTCCACAGAAATAAGGCTAGCAAAGAGATCCACGAAATACAGATGTAACTCTGTGAGTGGAAGTCACAGAACACTAAGCGGTTTCTCAGAAAGCTTCTTTCCAGATTTCATCTGAGGATATTTCCTTTTTCACCATAGCTCTCTATGGGCTTCCAAATATCACTTTGCCAATTCCACAAGAACTGTCTTAGCGAAAGACTTCTTGAGGGGAAAGCTGTATCTCTGTGAGATGATTTCACAGAACACAAAGAAGTTTCTCAGATATCTTCTTTCTCTTTGTGATGGGAGGATATTTCCTTTGGCCCTATAGTATTCAAAGGGATCCGAAATATCTGTTCTCAGATTCCACAGAAATAAGGCTAGAAAAGAGATCCACGAAATACAGATGTAACTCTGTGAGTGGAAGTCACAGAACACTAAGCGGTTTCTCAGAAAGCTTCTTTCCAGATTTCATCTGAGGATATTTCCTTTTCCACCATAGCCATCCATGGGCTTCCAATTATCACTTTGCCAATTCCACAAGAACTGTCTTAGCGAAAGGCTGCTTGAGGGGAAAGTTGTAACTCTGTGAGATGATTTCACAGAACACAAAGGATTTTCTCAGAAAGCTTCTTTCTCTTTGTTATCGGAGGATATTTCCTTTGGCCGTATAGCCTTAAAAGGGATCCGAAATATCTGTTTTAAGATTCCACAGAAATAAGACTAGCAAAGAGATGCACGAAATACATATGTAACTCTGTGAGTTGAAGTCAAAGAACACTAAGCAGTTTCTCAGAAAGCTTCTTTCCAGTTTTCATCTGAGGATATTTCCTTTCTCACCATAGCCCTCTATGGGCTTCCAAATATCACTTTGCCAATTCCACAAGAACTGTCTTAGCGAAAGGCTTCTTGAGGGGAAAGCTGTATCTCTGTGAGGTGATTTCACAGAACACAAAGAAGTTTCTCAGAAAGGTTCTTTCTCTTTGTTATCGGAGGATATTTCCTTTGGACCTACAATCTTCAAAGGGATCAGAAATATCTGTTCTCAGAATTCCACAGAAGTAAGGCTATCAAAGAGATCCACGAAATACAGATGTAACTCTGTGAGTGGAAGTCACAGAGCACTAAGCGGTTTCTCAGAAAGCTTCTTTCCAGTTTTCATCTGACGATATTTCCTTTCTCACCATAGCCCTCTATGGGCTTCCAAATATCACTTTGCCAATTCCACAAGAACTGTCTTAGCGAAAGGCTTCTTGAGGTGATAGCTGTAACTCTGTGAGATGATTTCACAGAACACAAAGGAGTTTCTCACAAAGCTTCTTTCTCTTTGTTATCGGAGGATATTTCCTTTGGCCCTATAGTCTTCAAAGGGATCCGAAATATCTGTTCTCAGATTCCACAGAAATAAGGCTAGCAAAGAGATCCACGAAATACCTATGTAACTCTGCAGTGGAAGTCACAGAACACTAAGCGGTTTCTCAGAAAGCTTCTTTCCACATTTCATCTGATTTCCATTTTCACCATAGCCCTCAAAGGGCTCCCAAATATCACTTTGCCAATTCCACAAGAACTGTCTTAGCGAAAGGCTTCTTGAGGGGAAAGCTGTAACTCTGTGAGATGATTTCAGAGAACACAAAGAAGTTTCTCAGAAAGCTTCCTTCTCTTTGTTATCGGAGGATATTTCCTTTGGCCCTATAGTCTTCAAGGGGATGCGAAATATCTCTTCTCAGATTCCACAGAAATAAGGCTGGCAAGAGATCCACGAAATACAGATGTAACACTGTGAGATGAATTAACAGAACACTAAGCTATTTCTCAGAAAGTTTCTTTCCAGATTTCATCTGAGGATATTTCCTTTTTCACCATAGCCCTCTATGGGCTTCCAAATATCACTTTGCCAATTCCACAAGAACTGTCTTAGCGAAAGGCTTCTTGAGGTGAAAGATGTATCTCTGTGAGATGATTTCACAGAACACAAAGAAGTTTCTCAGAAAGGTTCTTTCTCTTTGTTATCGGAGGATATTTCTTTGGCCCTGTAGTCTTCAAAGGGATCTGAAATATCTGTTGTCAGAATTCCACAGAAATAAGGCTAGCAAAGAGATCCACGAAATACAGATGTAACTCTGTGAGTGGAAGTCTCAGAACACTAAGCGGTTTCTCAGAAAATTTCTTTCCAGATTTCATCTGAGGATATTTCCTTTTTCACCATAGCCCTCTATGGGCTTCCAAATATCACTTTGCCAAATCCACAAGAACTGTCTTAGCGAAAGGCTTCTTTAGGGGAAACCAGTAACTCTGTGAGATGATTTCACAGAACACAAAGAAGTTTCTCAGAAAGCTTCTTTCACTTTGTTATCGGTGGATATTTCCTTTGGCCCTATAGTCTTCAAAGGGATCCGAAATATCTGTTCTCAGATTCCACAGAAATAAGGCTAGCAAAGAGATCCACGAAATACAGATGTAACTCTGTGAGTGGAAGTCACAGAACACTAAGCGGTTTCTCAGAAAGCTTCTTTTCAGATTTCATCTGAGTATATTTCCTTTTCCGCCATAGCCCTCTAAGGGCTTCCAAATATCACTTTGCCAATTCCAGAAGAACTGTCTTAGCGAAAGGCTGCTTGAGGGGAAAGCTGTAACTCTGTGAGATGATTTCAGAGAACACAAAGAAGTTTCTCAGAAAGCTTCTTTCTCTTTGTTATCGGAGAATATTTCCTTTGGCCCTATAGTCTTCAAAGGGATCCGAAATATCTGTTCTCAGATTCCACAGAAATAAGGCTAGCAAAGAGATCCACGAAATACAGATGTAACTCTGTGAGATGAATTAATAGGACACTAAGCAGTTTCTCAGAAAGCTTTTTTCCAGATTTCATCTGAGGATATTTCCTTTTTCACCATAGCCCTCTATGGGCTTCCAAATATCACTTTGCCAATTTCACAAGAACTGTCTTAGAGAAAGGCTTCTTGAGGGGAAATCTGTGACTCTGTTAGATGATTTCACAGAACACAAAGAAGTTTCTCAGAAAGCTTCTTTCTCTTTGTTATCGGAGGATATTTCCTTTGGCCCTATAGTCTTCAAGGGGATGCGAAATATCTGTTCTCAGATTCCACAGAAATAAGGCTGGCAAAGAGATTCACGAAATACAGATGTAAATCTGTGAGATTAATTAACAGAACACTAAGCTATTTCTCGGAAAGCTTCTTTCCAGATTTCATCTGAGGATATTTCCTTTATCACCATAGCCCACTATGGGCTTCCAAATATCACTTTGCCAATTCCACAAGAACTGTCTTAGCGAAAGGCTTCTTGAGGGGATAGCTGTAACTCTGTGAGATGATTTCACAGAACACAAAGAAGTTTCTCAGAAAGCTTCTTTCTCTTTGTTATCGGAGGATATTTCCTTTGGCCCTATAGTCTTCAAAGGGATCCGAAATATCTGTTCTCAGATTCCACAGAAATAAGGCTAGCAAAGAGATCCACGAAATACAGATGTAACTCTGTGAGTGGAAGTCACAGAACACTAAGCGGTTTCTCAGAAAGCTTCTTTCCAGATTTCATCTGAGGATATTTCCTTTTTCACCATAGCCCTCTATGGGCTTCCAAATATCACTTTGCCAATTCCACAAGAACTGTCTTAGCGAAAGACTTCTTGAGGGGAAAGCTGTATCTCTGTGAGATGATTTCACAGAACACAAAGAAGTTTCTCAGAAATCTTCTTTCTCTTTGTGATGGGAGGATATTTCCTTTGGCCCTATAGTATTCAAAGGGATCCGAAATATCTGTTCTCAGATTCCACAGAAATAAGGCTAGAAAAGAGATCCACGAAATACAGATGTAACTCTGTGAGTGGAAGTCACAGAACACTAAGCGGTTTCTCAGGAAGCTTCTTTCCAGATTTCATCTGAGGATATTTCCTTTTCCACCATAGCCCTCCATGGGCTTCCAATTATCACTTTGCCAATTCCACAAGAACTGTCTTAGCGAAAGGCTGCTTAAGGGGAAAGTTGTAACTCTGTGAGATGATTTCACAGAACACAAAGGAGTTTCTCAGAAAGCTTCTTTCTCTTTGTTATCGGAGGATATTTCCTTTGGCCGTATTGCCTTAAAAGGGATCCGAAATATCTGTTTTAAGATTCCACAGAAATAAGACTAGCAAAGAGATGCACGAAATACATATGTAACTCTGTGAGTTGAAGTCAAAGAACACTAAGCAGTTTCTCAGAAAACTTCTTTCCAGTTTTCATCTGAGGATATTTCCTTTCTCACCATAGCCCTCTAAGGGCTTCCAAATATCACTTTGCCAATTCCACAAGAACTGTCTTAGCGAAAGGCTTCTTGAGGGGATAGCTGTAACTCTGTGAGATGATTTCACAGAACACAAAGAAGTTTCTCACAAAGCTTCTTTCTCTTTGTTATCGGAGGATATTTCCTTTGGCCCTATAGTCTTCAAAGGGATCCGAAATATCTGTTCTCAGATTCCACAGAAATAAGGCTAGCAAAGAGATCCACGAAATACATATGTAACTCTGCAGTGGAAGTCACAGAACACTAAGCGGTTTCTCAGAAAGCTTCTTTCCACATTTCATCTGAGGATATTTCCATTTTCACCATAGCCCTCAAAGGGCTCCCAAATATCACTTTGCCAATTCCACAAGAACTGTCTTAGCGAAAGGCTTCTTGAGGGGAAAGCTGTAACTCTGTGAGATGATTTCAGAGAACACAAAGAAGTTTCTCAGAAAGCTTCCTTCTCTTTGTTATCGGAGGATATTTCCTTTGGCCCTATAGTCTTCAAGGGGATGCGAAATATCTCTTCTCAGATTCCACAGAAATAAGGCTGGCAAGAGATCCACGAAATACAGATGTAACACTGTGAGATGAATTAACAGAACACTAAGCTATTTCTCAGAAAGTTTCTTTCCAGATTTCATCTGAGGATATTTCCTTTTTCACCATAGCCCTCTATGGGCTTCCAAATATCACTTTGCCAATTCCACAAGAACTGTCTTAGCGAAAGGCTTCTTGAGGTGAAAGATGTATCTCTGTGAGATGATTTCACAGAACACAAAGAAGTTTCTCAGAAAGGTTCTTTCTCTTTGTTATCGGAGGATATTTCTTTGGCCCTGTAGTCTTCAAAGGGATCTGAAATATCTGTTGTCAGAATTCCACAGAAATAAGGCTAGCAAAGAGATCCACGAAATACAGATGTAACTCTGTGAGTGGAAGTCTCAGAACACTAAGCGGTTTCTCAGAAAATTTCTTTCCAGATTTCATCTGAGGATATTTCCTTTTTCACCATAGCCCTCTATGGGCTTCCAAATATCACTTTGCCAAATCCACAAGAACTGTCTTAGCGAAAGGCTTCTTTAGGGGAAACCAGTAACTCTGTGAGATGATTTCACAGAACACAAAGAAGTTTCTCAGAAAGCTTCTTTCACTTTGTTATCGGTGGATATTTCCTTTGGCCCTATAGTCTTCAAAGGGATCCGAAATATCTGTTCTCAGATTCCACAGAAATAAGGCTAGCAAAGAGATCCACGAAATACAGATGTAACTCTGTGAGTGGAAGTCACAGAACACTAAGCGGTTTCTCAGAAAGCTTCTTTTCAGATTTCATCTGAGTATATTTCCTTTTCCGCCATAGCCCTCTAAGGGCTTCCAAATATCACTTTGCCAATTCCAGAAGAACTGTCTTAGCGAAAGGCTGCTTGAGGGGAAAGCTGTAACTCTGTGAGATGATTTCAGAGAACACAAAGAAGTTTCTCAGAAAGCTTCTTTCTCTTTGTTATCGGAGAATATTTCCTTTGGCCCTATAGTCTTCAAAGGGATCCGAAATATCTGTTCTCAGATTCCACAGAAATAAGGCTAGCAAAGAGATCCACGAAATACAGATGTAACTCTGTGAGATGAATTAATAGGACACTAAGCAGTTTCTCAGAAAGCTTTTTTCCAGATTTCATCTGAGGATATTTCCTTTTTCACCATAGCCCTCTATGGGCTTCCAAATATCACTTTGCCAATTTCACAAGAACTGTCTTAGAGAAAGGCTTCTTGAGGGGAAATCTGTGACTCTGTTAGATGATTTCACAGAACACAAAGAAGTTTCTCAGAAAGCTTCTTTCTCTTTGTTATCGGAGGATATTTCCTTTGGCCCTATAGTCTTCAAGGGGATGCGAAATATCTGTTCTCAGATTCCACAGAAATAAGGCTGGCAAAGAGATTCACGAAATACAGATGTAAATCTGTGAGATTAATTAACAGAACACTAAGCTATTTCTCGGAAAGCTTCTTTCCAGATTTCATCTGAGGATATTTCCTTTATCACCATAGCCCACTATGGGCTTCCAAATATCACTTTGCCAATTCCACAAGAACTGTCTTAGCGAAAGGCTTCTTGAGGGGATAGCTGTAACTCTGTGAGATGATTTCACAGAACACAAAGAAGTTTCTCAGAAAGCTTCTTTCTCTTTGTTATCGGAGGATATTTCCTTTGGCCCTATAGTCTTCAAAGGGATCCGAAATATCTGTTCTCAGATTCCACAGAAATAAGGCTAGCAAAGAGATCCACGAAATACAGATGTAACTCTGTGAGTGGAAGTCACAGAACACTAAGCGGTTTCTCAGAAAGCTTCTTTCCAGATTTCATCTGAGGATATTTCCTTTTTCACCATAGCCCTCTATGGGCTTCCAAATATCACTTTGCCAATTCCACAAGAACTGTCTTAGCGAAAGACTTCTTGAGGGGAAAGCTGTATCTCTGTGAGATGATTTCACAGAACACAAAGAAGTTTCTCAGAAATCTTCTTTCTCTTTGTGATGGGAGGATATTTCCTTTGGCCCTATAGTATTCAAAGGGATCCGAAATATCTGTTCTCAGATTCCACAGAAATAAGGCTAGAAAAGAGATCCACGAAATACAGATGTAACTCTGTGAGTGGAAGTCACAGAACACTAAGCGGTTTCTCAGGAAGCTTCTTTCCAGATTTCATCTGAGGATATTTCCTTTTCCACCATAGCCCTCCATGGGCTTCCAATTATCACTTTGCCAATTCCACAAGAACTGTCTTAGCGAAAGGCTGCTTAAGGGGAAAGTTGTAACTCTGTGAGATGATTTCACAGAACACAAAGGAGTTTCTCAGAAAGCTTCTTTCTCTTTGTTATCGGAGGATATTTCCTTTGGCCGTATTGCCTTAAAAGGGATCCGAAATATCTGTTTTAAGATTCCACAGAAATAAGACTAGCAAAGAGATGCACGAAATACATATGTAACTCTGTGAGTTGAAGTCAAAGAACACTAAGCAGTTTCTCAGAAAACTTCTTTCCAGTTTTCATCTGAGGATATTTCCTTTCTCACCATAGCCCTCTAAGGGCTTCCAAATATCACTTTGCCAATTCCACAAGAACTGTCTTAGCGAAAGGCTTCTTGAGGGGATAGCTGTAACTCTGTGAGATGATTTCACAGAACACAAAGAAGTTTCTCACAAAGCTTCTTTCTCTTTGTTATCGGAGGATATTTCCTTTGGCCCTATAGTCTTCAAAGGGATCCGAAATATCTGTTCTCAGATTCCACAGAAATAAGGCTAGCAAAGAGATCCACGAAATACATATGTAACTCTGCAGTGGAAGTCACAGAACACTAAGCGGTTTCTCAGAAAGCTTCTTTCCACATTTCATCTGATTTCCATTTTCACCATAGCCCTCAAAGGGCTCCCAAATATCACTTTGCCAATTCCACAAGAACTGTCTTAGCGAAAGGCTTCTTGAGGGGAAAGCTGTAACTCTGTGAGATGATTTCAGAGAACACAAAGAAGTTTCTCAGAAAGCTTCCTTCTCTTTGTTATCGGAGGATATTTCCTTTGGCCCTATAGTCTTCAAGGGGATGCGAAATATCTCTTCTCAGATTCCACAGAAATAAGGCTGGCAAGAGATCCACGAAATACAGATGTAACACTGTGAGATGAATTAACAGAACACTAAGCTATTTCTCAGAAAGTTTCTTTCCAGATTTCATCTGAGGATATTTCCTTTTTCACCATAGCCCTCTATGGGCTTCCAAATATCACTTTGCCAATTCCACAAGAACTGTCTTAGCGAAAGGCTTCTTGAGGTGAAAGATGTATCTCTGTGAGATGATTTCACAGAACACAAAGAAGTTTCTCAGAAAGGTTCTTTCTCTTTGTTATCGGAGGATATTTCTTTGGCCCTGTAGTCTTCAAAGGGATCTGAAATATCTGTTGTCAGAATTCCACAGAAATAAGGCTAGCAAAGAGATCCACGAAATACAGATGTAACTCTGTGAGTGGAAGTCTCAGAACACTAAGCGGTTTCTCAGAAAATTTCTTTCCAGATTTCATCTGAGGATATTTCCTTTTTCACCATAGCCCTCTATGGGCTTCCAAATATCACTTTGCCAAATCCACAAGAACTGTCTTAGCGAAAGGCTTCTTTAGGGGAAACCAGTAACTCTGTGAGATGATTTCACAGAACACAAAGAAGTTTCTCAGAAAGCTTCTTTCACTTTGTTATCGGTGGATATTTCCTTTGGCCCTATAGTCTTCAAAGGGATCCGAAATATCTGTTCTCAGATTCCACAGAAATAAGGCTAGCAAAGAGATCCACGAAATACAGATGTAACTCTGTGAGTGGAAGTCACAGAACACTAAGCGGTTTCTCAGAAAGCTTCTTTTCAGATTTCATCTGAGTATATTTCCTTTTCCGCCATAGCCCTCTAAGGGCTTCCAAATATCACTTTGCCAATTCCAGAAGAACTGTCTTAGCGAAAGGCTGCTTGAGGGGAAAGCTGTAACTCTGTGAGATGATTTCAGAGAACACAAAGAAGTTTCTCAGAAAGCTTCTTTCTCTTTGTTATCGGAGAATATTTCCTTTGGCCCTATAGTCTTCAAAGGGATCCGAAATATCTGTTCTCAGATTCCACAGAAATAAGGCTAGCAAAGAGATCCACGAAATACAGATGTAACTCTGTGAGATGAATTAATAGGACACTAAGCAGTTTCTCAGAAAGCTTTTTTCCAGATTTCATCTGAGGATATTTCCTTTTTCACCATAGCCCTCTATGGGCTTCCAAATATCACTTTGCCAATTTCACAAGAACTGTCTTAGAGAAAGGCTTCTTGAGGGGAAATCTGTGACTCTGTTAGATGATTTCACAGAACACAAAGAAGTTTCTCAGAAAGCTTCTTTCTCTTTGTTATCGGAGGATATTTCCTTTGGCCCTATAGTCTTCAAGGGGATGCGAAATATCTGTTCTCAGATTCCACAGAAATAAGGCTGGCAAAGAGATTCACGAAATACAGATGTAAATCTGTGAGATTAATTAACAGAACACTAAGCTATTTCTCGGAAAGCTTCTTTCCAGATTTCATCTGAGGATATTTCCTTTATCACCATAGCCCACTATGGGCTTCCAAATATCACTTTGCCAATTCCACAAGAACTGTCTTAGCGAAAGGCTTCTTGAGGGGATAGCTGTAACTCTGTGAGATGATTTCACAGAACACAAAGAAGTTTCTCAGAAAGCTTCTTTCTCTTTGTTATCGGAGGATATTTCCTTTGGCCCTATAGTCTTCAAAGGGATCCGAAATATCTGTTCTCAGATTCCACAGAAATAAGGCTAGCAAAGAGATCCACGAAATACAGATGTAACTCTGTGAGTGGAAGTCACAGAACACTAAGCGGTTTCTCAGAAAGCTTCTTTCCAGATTTCATCTGAGGATATTTCCTTTTTCACCATAGCCCTCTATGGGCTTCCAAATATCACTTTGCCAATTCCACAAGAACTGTCTTAGCGAAAGACTTCTTGAGGGGAAAGCTGTATCTCTGTGAGATGATTTCACAGAACACAAAGAAGTTTCTCAGAAATCTTCTTTCTCTTTGTGATGGGAGGATATTTCCTTTGGCCCTATAGTATTCAAAGGGATCCGAAATATCTGTTCTCAGATTCCACAGAAATAAGGCTAGAAAAGAGATCCACGAAATACAGATGTAACTCTGTGAGTGGAAGTCACAGAACACTAAGCGGTTTCTCAGGAAGCTTCTTTCCAGATTTCATCTGAGGATATTTCCTTTTCCACCATAGCCCTCCATGGGCTTCCAATTATCACTTTGCCAATTCCACAAGAACTGTCTTAGCGAAAGGCTGCTTAAGGGGAAAGTTGTAACTCTGTGAGATGATTTCACAGAACACAAAGGAGTTTCTCAGAAAGCTTCTTTCTCTTTGTTATCGGAGGATATTTCCTTTGGCCGTATTGCCTTAAAAGGGATCCGAAATATCTGTTTTAAGATTCCACAGAAATAAGACTAGCAAAGAGATGCACGAAATACATATGTAACTCTGTGAGTTGAAGTCAAAGAACACTAAGCAGTTTCTCAGAAAACTTCTTTCCAGTTTTCATCTGAGGATATTTCCTTTCTCACCATAGCCCTCTAAGGGCTTCCAAATATCACTTTGCCAATTCCACAAGAACTGTCTTAGCGAAAGGCTTCTTGAGGGGATAGCTGTAACTCTGTGAGATGATTTCACAGAACACAAAGAAGTTTCTCACAAAGCTTCTTTCTCTTTGTTATCGGAGGATATTTCCTTTGGCCCTATAGTCTTCAAAGGGATCCGAAATATCTGTTCTCAGATTCCACAGAAATAAGGCTAGCAAAGAGATCCACGAAATACATATGTAACTCTGCAGTGGAAGTCACAGAACACTAAGCGGTTTCTCAGAAAGCTTCTTTCCACATTTCATCTGATTTCCATTTTCACCATAGCCCTCAAAGGGCTCCCAAATATCACTTTGCCAATTCCACAAGAACTGTCTTAGCGAAAGGCTTCTTGAGGGGAAAGCTGTAACTCTGTGAGATGATTTCAGAGAACACAAAGAAGTTTCTCAGAAAGCTTCCTTCTCTTTGTTATCGGAGGATATTTCCTTTGGCCCTATAGTCTTCAAGGGGATGCGAAATATCTCTTCTCAGATTCCACAGAAATAAGGCTGGCAAGAGATCCACGAAATACAGATGTAACACTGTGAGATGAATTAACAGAACACTAAGCTATTTCTCAGAAAGTTTCTTTCCAGATTTCATCTGAGGATATTTCCTTTTTCACCATAGCCCTCTATGGGCTTCCAAATATCACTTTGCCAATTCCACAAGAACTGTCTTAGCGAAAGGCTTCTTGAGGTGAAAGATGTATCTCTGTGAGATGATTTCACAGAACACAAAGAAGTTTCTCAGAAAGGTTCTTTCTCTTTGTTATCGGAGGATATTTCTTTGGCCCTGTAGTCTTCAAAGGGATCTGAAATATCTGTTGTCAGAATTCCACAGAAATAAGGCTAGCAAAGAGATCCACGAAATACAGATGTAACTCTGTGAGTGGAAGTCTCAGAACACTAAGCGGTTTCTCAGAAAATTTCTTTCCAGATTTCATCTGAGGATATTTCCTTTTTCACCATAGCCCTCTATGGGCTTCCAAATATCACTTTGCCAAATCCACAAGAACTGTCTTAGCGAAAGGCTTCTTTAGGGGAAACCAGTAACTCTGTGAGATGATTTCACAGAACACAAAGAAGTTTCTCAGAAAGCTTCTTTCACTTTGTTATCGGTGGATATTTCCTTTGGCCCTATAGTCTTCAAAGGGATCCGAAATATCTGTTCTCAGATTCCACAGAAATAAGGCTAGCAAAGAGATCCACGAAATACAGATGTAACTCTGTGAGATGAATTAACAGAACACTAAGCAGTTTCTCAGAAAGCTTCTTTCCAGATTTCATCTGAGGATATTTCCTTTTCCGCCATAGCCCTCTAAGGGCTTCCAAATATCACTTTGCCAATTCCAGAAGAACTGTCTTAGCGAAAGGCTGCTAGAGGGGAAAGTTGTAACTCTGTGATATAATTTCACAGAACACAAAGGAGTTTCTTAGAAAGCTTCTTTCTCTTTGTTATCGGAGGATATTTCCTTTGGCCGTATAGCCTTAAAAGGGATCCGAAATATCTGTTTTAAGATTCCACAGAAATAAGGCTAGCAAAGAGATGCACGAAATACATATGTAACTCAGTGAGTTGAAGTCAAAGAACTCTAAGCAGTTTCTCAGAAAGCTTCTTTCCAGTATTCATCTGAGGATATTTCCTTTCTCACCATAGCCCTCTATGGGCTTCCAAATATCACTTTGCCAATTCCGCAAGAACTGTCTTAGCGAAAGGCTTATTGAGGGGAAAGCTGTAACTCTGTGAGATGATTTCAGAGAACACAAAGAAGTTTCTCAGAAAGCTTCTTTCCCTTTGTTATCGGAGGATATTTCCTTTGGCCCTATAGTCTTCAAAGGGATCCGAAATATCTGTTCTCAGATTCCACAGAAATAAGGCTAGCAAAGAGATCCACGAAATACAGATGTAACTCTTTGAGATGAATTAATAGGACACTAAGCAGTTTCTCAGAAAGCTTTTTTCCAGATTTCATCTGAGGATATTTCCTTTTTCACCATAGCCCTCTATGGGCTTCAAAATATCACTTTGCCAATTTCACAAGAACTGTCTTAGAGAAAGGCTTCTTGAGGGGAAATCTGTGACTCTGTGAGATGATTTCACAGAACACAAAGAAGTTTCTCACAAAGCTTCTTTCTCTTTGTTATCGGAGGATATTTCCTTTGGCCCTATAGTCTTCAAGGGGATGCGAAATATCTGTTCTCAGATTCCACAGAAATAAGGCTGGCAAAGAGATCCACGAAATACAGATGTAACTCTGTGAGATGAATTAACAGAACACTAAGCTATTTCTCGGAAAGCTTCTTTCCAGATTTCATCTGAGGATATTTCCTTTTTCACCATAGCCCTCTATGGGCTTCCAAATATCACTTTGCCAATTCCACAAGAATTGTCTTAGCTAAAGGCTTCTTGAGGGGAAAGCTGTAACTCTGTGAGTTGATTTCAAGAACACAAAGAAGTTCCTCAGAAAGCTTCTTTCTCTTTGTTATCGGAGGATATTTCCTTTGGCACTATAGTCTTCAAAGGGATCCGAAATATCTGTTCTCAGATTCCACAGAAATAAGGCTAGCAAAGAGATCCACGAAATACAGATGTAACTCTGTGATATGAATTAACAGAACACTAAGCAGTTTCTCAGAAAGCTTCTTTCCACATTTCATCTGAGGATATTTCCTTTTTCACCATAGGACTCTATGGGCTTCCAAATATCACTTTTCCAATTCCACAAGAAGTGTCTTAGCGAAAGGCTTCTTGAGGGGAAAGCTGTAACTCTGTGAGATGATTTCACAGAACACATAGAAGTTTCTCAGAAAGCATCTTTCTCTTTGGTATCGGAGGATATTTCCTTTGGCCCTATAGTCTTAAAAGGGATCCGAAATATCTGTTGTCAGATTACACAGAAATAAGGATAGCAAAGAGATCCACGAAATACAGATGTAACTCTGTGAGATGAATTAACAGAACACTAAGCAGTTTCTCAGAAAGCTTCTTTCCAGATTTCATCTGAGGATATTTCCTTTTTCACCATAGCCCTCTATGGGCTTCCAAATATCACTTTGCCAATTCCACAAGAACTGTCTTAGCGAAAGGCTTCTTGAGGGGAAAGCTGTAACTCTGTGAGATGATTTCACAGAACACAAAGAAGTTTCTCAGAAAGCTTCTTTCTCTTTTTTATCGGAGGATATTTCCTTTCGCCCTATAGTCTTCAAATGGATCCGAAATATCTGTTCTCAGATTCCACAGAAATAAGGCTAGCAAAGAGATCCACGAAATACAGATGTAACTCTGTGAGATGAATTAACAGAACACTAAGCGGTTTCTCAGAAAGCTTCTTTCCAGATTTCATCTGAGGATATTTCCTTTTTTACCATAGCTCTCTATGGGCTTCCAAATATCACTTTGCCAATTCCACAAGAACTGTCTTAGCGAAAGGTTTTTGAGGGGATAGCTGTAACTCTGTGAGACGATTTCACAGAACACAAAGAAGTTTCTCGGAAAGCTTCTTTCTCTTTGTTAAGCAGGATATTTCCTTTGGCCCTATAGTCTTCAAATGGATACGAAATATCTGTTCTCAGATTCCACAGAAATAAAGCTAGCAAAGAGATCCACGAAATACAGATGTAACTCTGTTGGTGGAAGTCACAGAACACTAAGCGGTTTCTCAGAAAGCTTCTTTCCAGATTTCATCTGAGGATATTTCCTTTTTCACCATAGCTCTCTATGGGCTTCCAAATATCACTTTGCCAATTCCACAAGAACTGTCTTAGCGAAAGACTTCTTGAGGGGAAAGCTGTATCTCTGTGAGATGATTTCACAGAACACAAAGAAGTTTCTCAGAAATCTTCTTTCTTTTTGTGATGGGAGGATATTTCCTTTGGCCCTAGAGTCTTCAAAGGGATCCGAAATATCTGTTCTCAGATTCCACAGAAATAAGGCTAGAAAAGAGATCCACGAAATACAGATGTAACTCTGTGAGTGGAAGTCACAGAACACTAAGCGGTTTCTCAGAAAGCTTCTTTCCATATTTCATCTGAGGATATTTCCTTTTCCACCATAGCCCTCCATGGGCTTCCAAATATCACTTTGCCAATTGCACAAGAACTGTCTTAGCGAAAGGCTGCTTGAGAGGAAAGTTGTAACACTGTGAGATGATTTCACAGAACACAAAGGAGTTTCTCAGAAAGCTTCTTTCTCTTTGTTATCGGAGGATATTTCCTTTGGCCGTATAGCCTTAAAAGGGATCCGAAATATCTGTTTTAAGATTGCACAGAAATAAGGCTAGCAAAGAGATGCACGAAATACAGATGTAACTCTGTGAGTTGAAGTCAAAGAACACTACGCAGTTTCTCAGAAAGCTTCTTTCCAGTTTTCATCTGAGGATATTTCCTTTCTCACCATAGCCCTCTATGGGCTTCCAAATATCACTTTGCCAATTCCGCAAGAACTGTCTTAGCGAAAGGCTTATTGAGGGGAAAGCTGTAACTCTGTGAGATGATTTCAGAGAACACAAAGAAGTTTCTCAGAAAGCTTCTTTCTCTTTGTTATCGGAGGATATTTCCTTTAGCCCTATAGTCCTCAAGGGGATGCGAAATATCTCTTCTCAGATTCCACAGAAATAAGGCTGGCAAAGAGATCCACGAAATACAGATGTAACACTGTGAGATGAATTAACAGAACACTAAGCTATTTCTCAGAAAGTTTCTTTCCAGATTTCATCTGAGGATATTTCCTTTTCACCATAGCCCTCTATGGGCTTCCAAATATCACTTTGCCAATTCCACAAGAACTGTATTAGCGAAAGGCTTCTTGAGGTGAAAGATGTATCTCTGTGAGATGATTTCACAGAACACAAAGAAGTTTCACAGAAAGGTTCTTTCTCTTTGTTATCGGAGGATATTTCCTTTGGCCCTGTAGTCTTCAAAGGGATCCGAAATATCTGTTCTCAGAATTCCACAGAAATAAGGCTAGCAAAGAGATCCACGAAATACAGATGTAACTCTGTGAGTGGAAGTCTCAGAACACTAAGCGGTTTCTCAGAAAGCTTCTTTCCAGATTTCATCTGAGGATATTTCCTTTTTCACCATAGCCCTCTATGGGCTTCCAAATATCACTTTGCCAAATCCACAAGAACTGTCTTACCGAAAGGCTTCTTGAGGGGAAACCAGTAACTCTGTGAGATGATTTCACAGAACACAAAGAAGTTTCTCAGAAAGCTTCTTTCTCTTTGTTATCGGAGGATATTTCCTTTGGCCCTATAGTCTTCAAAGGGATCCGAAATATCTGTTCTCAGATTCCACAGAAATAAGGCTAGCAAAGAGATCCACGAAATACAGATGTAACTCTGTGATATGAATTAACAGAACACTAAGCAGTTTCTCAGAAAGCTTCTTTCCAGATTTCATCTGATAATATTTCCTTTTTCACCATAGGACTCTATGGGCTTCCAAATATCACTTTTCCAATTCCACAGGAACTGGCTTAGCGAAAGGTTTCTTGAGGGGAAAGCTGTAACTCTGTGAGATGACTTCACAGAACACAAAGAAGTTTCTCAGAAAGCTTCTTTCTCTTTGATATCGGAGGATATTTCCTTTGGCCCTATAGTCTTAAAGGGATCCGAAATATCTGTTGTCAGATTACACAGAAGTAAGGCTAGCAAACAGATCCACGAAATACAGATGTAACTCTGTGAGTGGAAGTCACAGAACACTAAGCGGTTTCTCAGAAAGCTTCTTTCCAGATTTCATCTGAGGATATTTCCTTTTTCACCATAGCTCTCTATGGGCTTCCAAATATCACTTTGCCAATTCCACAAGAACTGTCTTAGCGAAAGACTTCTTGAGGGGAAAGCTGTATCTCTGTGAGATGATTTCACAGAAGACAAAGAAGTTTCTCAGATATCTTCTTTCTCCTTGTGATGGGAGGATATTTCCTTTGGCCCTATAGTCTTCAAAGGGATCCGAAATATCTGTTCTCAGATTCCACAGAAATAAGGCTAGAAAAGAGATCCACGAAATACAGATGTAACTCTGTGAGTGGAAGTCACAGAACACTAAGCGGTTTCTCAGAAAGCTTCTTTCCAGATTTCATCTGAGGATATTTCCTTTTCCACCATAGCCCTCCATGGGCTTCCAAATATCACTTTGCCAATTCCACAAGAACTGTCTTAGCGAAAGGCTGCTTCAGGGGAAAGTGGTAACTCTGTGAGATGATTTCACAGAACACAAAGGAGTTTCTCAGAAAGCTTCTTTCTCTTTGTTATCGGAGGATATTTCCTTTGGCCGTATAGCCTTAAAAGGGATCCGAAATATCTGTTTTAAGATTCCACAGAAATAAGGCTAGCAAAGAGATGCACGAAATACATATGTAACTCTGTGAGTTGAAGTCAAAGAACACTAAGCAGTTTCTCAGAAAGCTTCTTTCCAGTTTTCATCTGAGGATATTTCTTTTCTCACCATAGCCCTCTATGGGCTTCCAAATATCACTTTGCCAATTCCGCAAGAAGTGTCTTAGCGAAAGGCTTATTGAGGGGAAAGCTGTAACTTGTGAGATGATTTCAGAGAACACAAAGAAGTTTCTCAGAAAGCTTCTTTCTCTTTGTTATCGGAGGATATTTCCTTTGGCCCTATAGTCTTCAAGGGGATGCGAAATATCTCTTCTCAGATTCCACGGAAATAAGGCTGGCAAAGAGATCCACGAAATACAGATGTAACACTGTGAGATGAATTAACAGAACACTAAGGTATTTCTCAGAAAGTTTCTTTCCAGATTTCATCTGAGGATATTTCCTTTTTAACCATAGCCTTCTATGGGCTTCCAAATATCACTTTGCCAATTCCACAAAAACTGTCTTAGCGGAAGGCTTCTTGAGGTGAAAGATGTATCTCTGTGAGATGATTTCACAGAACACAAAGAAGTTTCTCAGAAAGCTTCTTTCTCTTTGTTATCGGAGGATATTTCCTTTGGCCCTGTAGTCTTCAAAGGGATCCGAAATATCTGTTCTCAGAATTCCACAGAAATAAGGCTAGCAAAGAAATCCACGAAATACAGATGTAACTCTGTGAGTGGAAGTCACAGAACACTAAGCGGTTTCTCAGAAAGCTTCTTTCCAGATTTCATCTGAGGATATTTCCTTTTCCGCCATAGCCCTCTAAGGGCTTCCAAATATCACTTTGCCAATTCCACAAGAAATGTCTTAACGAAAGGCTGCTTGAGGGGAAAGTTGTAACTCTGTGAGATGATTTCACAGAACACAAAGGAGTTTCTCAGAAAGCTTCTTTCTCTTTGTTATCGGAGGATATTTCCTTTGGCCGTATAGCCTTAAAAGGGA
The DNA here is from genome assembly GCF_037993035.2 of Macaca fascicularis. NCBI lineage: Eukaryota > Metazoa > Chordata > Mammalia > Primates > Cercopithecidae > Macaca > Macaca fascicularis. The sequence continues at coordinate 84,007,427 of NC_088379.1, forward strand.
TCCGAAATATCTGTTTTAAGATTCCACAGAAATAAGGCTAGCAAAGAGATGCACGAAATACAGATGTACCTCAGTGTGTTGAAGTCAAAGAACACTAAGCAGTTTCTCAGAAAGCTTCTTTCCAGTTTTCATCTGAGGATATTTCCTTTCTCACCATAGCTCTCTATGGGCTTCCAAATATCACTTTGCCAATTCCGCAAGAACTGTCTTAGCGAAAGGCTTATTGAGGGGAAATCTGTGACTCTGTGAGATGATTTCACAGAACACAAAGAAGTTTCTCAGAAAGCTTCTTTCTCTTTGTTATCGGAGGATATTTCCTTTGGCCCTATAGTCTTCAAGGGGATGCGAAATATCTGTTCTCAGATTCCACAGAAATAAGGCTGGCAAAGAGATCCACGAAATACAGATGTAACTCTGTGAGATGAGTTAACAGAACACTAAGCTATTTCTCGGAAAGCTTCTTTCCAGATTTCATCTGAGGATATTCCCTTTTTCACCATAGCCCTCTATGGGCTTCCAAATATCACTTTGCCAGTTCCACAAGAACTGTCTTAGCGAAAGGCTTCATGAGGGGAAAGCTGTAACTCTGTGAGGTGTTTTCAAGAACACAAAGAAGTTTCTCAGAAAGCTTCTTTCTCTTTGTTATCGGAGGATATTTCCTTTGGCACTATAGTCTTCAAAGGCATCCGAAATATCTGTTCTCAGATTCCACAGAAATAAGGCTAGCAAAGAGATCCACGAAATACAGATGTAACTCTGTGATATGAATTAACAGAACACTAAGCAGTTTCTCAGAAAGCTTCTCTCCAGATTTCATCTGAGGATATTTCCTTTTTCACCATAGGACTCTAGGGGCTTCCAAATATCACTTTTCCAATTCCACAAGAACTGGCTTAGCGAAAGGTTTCTTGAGGGGAAAGCTGTAACTCTGTGAGATGACTTCACAGAACACAAAGAAGTTTCTCAGAAAGCTTCTTTCTCTTTGGTATCGGAGGATATTTCCTTTGGCCCTATAGTCTTAAAGGGATCCGAAATATCTGTTGTCAGATTACACAGAAATAAGGCTAGCAAAGAGATCCACGAAATACAGATGTAACTCTGTGAGTGGAAGTCACAGAACACTAAGCGGTTTCTCAGAAAGCTTCTTTCCAGATTTCATCTGAGGATATTTCCTTTTTCACCATAGCTCTCTACGGGCTTCCAAATATCACTTTGCCAATTCCACAAGAACTGTCTTAGCGAAAGACTTCTTGAGGGGAAAGCTGTATCTCTGTGAGATGATTTCACAGAACACAATGAAGTTTCTCAGAAATCTTCTTTCTCCTTGTGATGGGAGGATATTTCCTTTGGCCCTATAGTCTTCAAAGGGATCCGAAATATCTGTTCCCAGATTCCACAGAAATAAGGCTAGAAAAGAGATCCACGAAATACAGATGTAACTCTGTGAGTGGAAGTCACAGAACACTAAGCGGTTTCTCAGAAAGCTTCTTTCCAGATTTCATCTGAGGATATTTCCTTTTCCACCATAGCCCTCCATGGGCTTCCAAATATCAGTTTGCCAATTCCACAAGAACTGTCTTAGCGAAAGGCTGCTTCAGGGGAAAGTGGTAACTCTGTGAGATGATTTCACAGAACACAAAGGAGTTTCTCAGAAATCTCTCTTTCTCTTTGTTATCGGAGGATATTTCCTTTGGCCGTATAGCCTTAAAAGGGATCCGAAATATCTGTTTTAAGATTCCACAGAAATAAGGCTAGCAAAGAGATGCACGAAATACATATGTAACTCTGTGAGTTGAAGTCAAAGAACACTAAGCAGTTTCTCAGAAAGCATCTTTCCAGTTTTCATCTGAGGATATTTCTTTTCTCACCATAGCCCTCTATGGGCTTCCAAATATCACTTTGCCAATTCCGCAAGAAGTGTCTTAGCGAAAGGCTTATTGAGGGGAAAGCTGTAACTCTGTGAGATGATTTCAGAGAACACAAAGAAGTTTCTCAGAAAGCTTCTTTCTCTTTGTTATCGGAGGATATTTCCTTTGGCCCTATAGTCTTCAAAGGGATCCGAAATATCTGTTCTCAGATTCCACAGAAATAAGGCTAGCAAAGAGATCCACGAAATACAGATGTAACTCTGTGAGATGAATTAATAGAACACTAAGCAGTTTCTCAGAAAGCTTTTTTCCAGATTTCATCTGAGGATATTTCCTTTTTCACCATAGCCCTCTATGGGCTTCCAAATATCACTTTGCCAATTTCACAAGAACTGTCTTAGAGAAAGGCTTCTTGAGGGGAAATCTGTGACTCTGTGAGATGATTTCACAGAACACAAAGAAGTTTCTCAGAAAGCTTCTTTCTCTTTGTTATCGGAGGATATTTCCTTTGGCCCTATAGTCTTCAAGGGGATGCGAAATATCTGTTCTCAGATTCCACAGAAATAAGGCTGGCAAAGAGATCCACGAAATACAGATGTAACTCTGTGAGATGAATTAACAGAACACTAAGCTATTTCTCGGAAAGCTTCTTTCCAGATTTCATCTGAGGATATTTCCTTTTTCACCATAGCCCTCTATGGGCTTCCAAATATCACTTTGCCAATTCCACAAGAACTGTCTTAGCGAAAGCCTTCTTGAGGGGATAGCTGTAACTCTGTGAGACGATTTCACAGAACACAAAGAAGTTTCTCAGAAAGCTTCTTTCTCTTTGTTATCACAGGATATTTCCTTTGGCCCTATAGTCTTCAAATGGATACGAAATATCTGTTCTCAGATTCCACAGAAATAAGGCTAGAAAAGAGATCCACGAAATACAGATGTAACTCTGTGAGTGGAAGTCACAGAACACTAAGCGGTTTCTCAGAAAGCTTCTTTCCAGATTTCATCTGAGGATATTTCCTTTTCCACCATAGCCCTCCATGGGCTTCCAAATATCAGTTTGCCAATTCCACAAGAACTGTCTTAGCGAAAGGCTGCTTCAGGGGAAAGTGGTAACTCTGTGAGATGATTTCACAGAACACAAAGGAGTTTCTCAGAAATCTCTCTTTCTCTTTGTTATCGGAGGATATTTCCTTTGGCCGTATAGCCTTAAAAGGGATCCGAAATATCTGTTTTAAGATTCCACAGAAATAAGGCTAGCAAAGAGATGCACGAAATACATATGTAACTCTGTGAGTTGAAGTCAAAGAACACTAAGCAGTTTCTCAGAAAGCATCTTTCCAGTTTTCATCTGAGGATATTTCTTTTCTCACCATAGCCCTCTATGGGCTTCCAAATATCACTTTGCCAATTCCGCAAGAAGTGTCTTAGCGAAAGGCTTATTGAGGGGAAAGCTGTAACTCTGTGAGATGATTTCAGAGAACACAAAGAAGTTTCTCAGAAAGCTTCTTTCTCTTTGTTATCGGAGGATATTTCCTTTGGCCCTATAGTCTTCAAAGGGATCCGAAATATCTGTTCTCAGATTCCACAGAAATAAGGCTAGCAAAGAGATCCACGAAATACAGATGTAACTCTGTGAGATGAATTAATAGAACACTAAGCAGTTTCTCAGAAAGCTTTTTTCCAGATTTCATCTGAGGATATTTCCTTTTTCACCATAGCCCTCTATGGGCTTCCAAATATCACTTTGCCAATTTCACAAGAACTGTCTTAGAGAAAGGCTTCTTGAGGGGAAATCTGTGACTCTGTGAGATGATTTCACAGAACACAAAGAAGTTTCTCAGAAAGCTTCTTTCTCTTTGTTATCGGAGGATATTTCCTTTGGCCCTATAGTCTTCAAGGGGATGCGAAATATCTGTTCTCAGATTCCACAGAAATAAGGCTGGCAAAGAGATCCACGAAATACAGATGTAACTCTGTGAGATGAATTAACAGAACACTAAGCTATTTCTCGGAAAGCTTCTTTCCAGATTTCATCTGAGGATATTTCCTTTTTCACCATAGCCCTCTATGGGCTTCCAAATATCACTTTGCCAATTCCACAAGAACTGTCTTAGCGAAAGCCTTCTTGAGGGGATAGCTGTAACTCTGTGAGACGATTTCACAGAACACAAAGAAGTTTCTCAGAAAGCTTCTTTCTCTTTGTTATCACAGGATATTTCCTTTGGCCCTATAGTCTTCAAATGGATACGAAATATCTGTTCTCAGATTCCACAGAAATAAGGCTAGAAAAGAGATCCACGAAATACAGATGTAACTCTGTGAGTGGAAGTCACAGAACACTAAGCGGTTTCTCAGAAAGCTTCTTTCCAGATTTCATCTGAGGATATTTCCTTTTCCACCATAGCCCTCCATGGGCTTCCAAATATCAGTTTGCCAATTCCACAAGAACTGTCTTAGCGAAAGGCTGCTTCAGGGGAAAGTGGTAACTCTGTGAGATGATTTCACAGAACACAAAGGAGTTTCTCAGAAATCTCTCTTTCTCTTTGTTATCGGAGGATATTTCCTTTGGCCGTATAGCCTTAAAAGGGATCCGAAATATCTGTTTTAAGATTCCACAGAAATAAGGCTAGCAAAGAGATGCACGAAATACATATGTAACTCTGTGAGTTGAAGTCAAAGAACACTAAGCAGTTTCTCAGAAAGCATCTTTCCAGTTTTCATCTGAGGATATTTCTTTTCTCACCATAGCCCTCTATGGGCTTCCAAATATCACTTTGCCAATTCCGCAAGAAGTGTCTTAGCGAAAGGCTTATTGAGGGGAAAGCTGTAACTCTGTGAGATGATTTCAGAGAACACAAAGAAGTTTCTCAGAAAGCTTCTTTCTCTTTGTTATCGGAGGATATTTCCTTTGGCCCTATAGTCTTCAAAGGGATCCGAAATATCTGTTCTCAGATTCCACAGAAATAAGGCTAGCAAAGAGATCCACGAAATACAGATGTAACTCTGTGAGATGAATTAATAGAACACTAAGCAGTTTCTCAGAAAGCTTTTTTCCAGATTTCATCTGAGGATATTTCCTTTTTCACCATAGCCCTCTATGGGCTTCCAAATATCACTTTGCCAATTTCACAAGAACTGTCTTAGAGAAAGGCTTCTTGAGGGGAAATCTGTGACTCTGTGAGATGATTTCACAGAACACAAAGAAGTTTCTCAGAAAGCTTCTTTCTCTTTGTTATCGGAGGATATTTCCTTTGGCCCTATAGTCTTCAAGGGGATGCGAAATATCTGTTCTCAGATTCCACAGAAATAAGGCTGGCAAAGAGATCCACGAAATACAGATGTAACTCTGTGAGATGAATTAACAGAACACTAAGCTATTTCTCGGAAAGCTTCTTTCCAGATTTCATCTGAGGATATTTCCTTTTTCACCATAGCCCTCTATGGGCTTCCAAATATCACTTTGCCAATTCCACAAGAACTGTCTTAGCGAAAGCCTTCTTGAGGGGATAGCTGTAACTCTGTGAGACGATTTCACAGAACACAAAGAAGTTTCTCAGAAAGCTTCTTTCTCTTTGTTATCACAGGATATTTCCTTTGGCCCTATAGTCTTCAAATGGATACGAAATATCTGTTCTCAGATTCCACAGAAATAAGGCTAGCAAAGAGATCCACGAAATACAGATGTAACTCTGTGAGTGGAAGTCACAGAACACTAAGCGGTTTCTCAGAAAGCTTCTTTCCAGATTTCATCTGAGGATATTTCCTTTTTCACCATAGCTCTCTAAGGGCTTCCAAATATCACTTTGCCAATTCCACAAGAACTGTCTTAGCGAAAGGCTTCTTGAGGGGAAAGCTGTATCTCTGTGAGATGATTTCACAGAACACAAAGAAGTTTCTCAGAAATCTTCTTTCTCTTTGTGATGGGAGGATATTTCCTTTGGCCCTATAGTCTTCAAAGGGATCCGAAATATCTGTTCTCAGATTCCACAGAAATAAGGCTAAAAAAGAGATCCACGAAATACAGATGTAACTCTGTGAGTGGAAGTCACAGAACACTAAGCGGTTTCTCAGAAAGCTTCTTTCCAGATTTCATCTGAGGATATTTCCTTTTCCACCATAGCCCTCCATGGGCTTCCAAATATCACTTTGCCAATTCCACAAGAACTGTCTTAGCGAAAGGCTGCTTGAGGGGAAAGTTGTAACTCTGTGAAATGATTTCACAGAACACAAAGGAGTTTCTCAGAAAGCTTCTTTCTCTTTGTTATCGGAGGATATTTCCTTTGGCCGTATAGCCTTAAAAGGGATCCGAAATATCTGTTTTAAGATTGCACAGAAATAAGGCTAGCAAAGAGATGCACGAAACACAGATGTAACTCTGTGAGTTGAAGTCAAAGAACACTAAGCAGTTTCTCAGAAAGCTTCTTTCCAGTTTTCATCTGAGGATATTTCCTTTCTCTCCATAGCCCTCTATGGGCTTCCAAATATCACTTTGCCAATTCCGCAAGAACTGTCTTAGCGAAAGGCTTATTGAGGGGAAAGCTGTAACTCTCTGAGATGATTTCAGAGAACACAAACAAGTTTCTCAGAAAGCTTCTTTCTCTTTGTTATCGGAGGATATTTCCTTTGGCCCTATAGTCTTCAAGGGGATGCGAAATATCTCTTCTCAGATTACACGGAAATAAGGCTGGCAAAGAGATCCACGAAATACAGATGTAACACTGTGAGATGAATTAACAGAACACTAAGGTATTTCTCAGAAAGTTTCTTTCCAGATTTCATCTGAGGATATTTCCTTTTTAACCATAGCCTTCTATGGGCTTCCAAATATCACTTTGCCAATTCCACAAAAACTGTCTTAGCGGAAGGCTTCTTGAGGTGAAAGATGTATCTCTGTGAGATGATTTCACAGAACACAAAGAAGTTTCTCAGAAAGCTTCTTTCTCTTTGTTATCGGAGGATATTTCCTTTGGCCCTGTAGTCTTCAAAGGGATCCGAAATATCTGTTCTCAGAATTCCACAGAAATAAGGCTAGCAAAGAAATCCACGAAATACAGATGTAACTCTGTGAGTGGAAGTCACAGAACACTAAGCGGTTTCTCAGAAAGCTTCTTTCCAGATTTCATCTGAGGATATTTCCTTTTCCGCCATAGCCCTCTAAGGGCTTCCAAATATCACTTTGCCAATTCCACAAGAACTGTCTTAACGAAAGGCTGCTTGAGGGGAAAGTTGTAACTCTGTGAGATGATTTCACAGAACACAAAGGAGTTTCTCAGAAAGCTTCTTTCTCTTTGTTATCGGAGGATATTTCCTTTGGCCGTATAGCCTTAAAAGGGATCCGAAATATCTGTTTTAAGATTCCACAGAAATAAGGCTAGCAAAGAGATGCACGAAATACATATGTAACTCTGTGAGTTGAAGTCAAAGAACACTAAGCAGTTTCTCAGAAAGCTTCTTTCCAGTTTTCATCTGAGGATATTTCTTTTCTCACCATAGCCCTCTATGGGCTTCCAAATATCACTTTGCCAATTCCGCAAGAAGTGTCTTAGCGAAAGGCTTATTGAGGGGAAAGCTGTAACTCTGTGAGATGATTTCAGAGAACACAAAGAAGTTTCTCAGAAAGCTTCTTTCTCTTTGTTATCGGAGGATATTTCCTTTGGCCCTATAGTCTTCAAAGGGATCCGAAATATCTGTTCTCAGATTCCACAGAAATAAGGCTAGCAAAGAGATCCACGAAATACAGATGTAACTCTGTGAGATGAATTAATAGAACACTAAGCAGTTTCTCAGAAAGCTTTTTTCCAGATTTCATCTGAGGATATTTCCTTTTTCACCATAGCCCTCTATGGGCTTCCAAATATCACTTTGCCAATTTCACAAGAACTGTCTTAGAGAAAGGCTTCTTGAGGGGAAATCTGTGACTCTGTGAGATGATTTCACAGAACACAAAGAAGTTTCTCAGAAAGCTTCTTTCTCTTTGTTATCGGAGGATATTTCCTTTGGCCCTATAGTCTTCAAGGGGATGCGAAATATCTGTTGTCAGATTCCACAGAAATAAGGCTGGCAAAGAGATCCACGAAATACAGATGTAACTCTGTGAGATGAATTAACAGAACACTAAGCTATTTCTCGGAAAGCTTCTTTCCAGATTTCATCTGAGGATATTTCCTTTTTCACCATAGCCCTCTATGGGCTTCCAAATATCACTTTGCCAATTCCACAAGAACTGTCTTAGCGAAAGCCTTCTTGAGGGGATAGCTGTAACTCTGTGAGACGATTTCACAGAACACAAAGAAGTTTCTCAGAAAGCTTCTTTCTCTTTGTTATCGCAGGATATTTCCTTTGGCCCTATAGTCTTCAAATGGATACGAAATATCTGTTCTCAGATTCCACAGAAATAAGGCTAGCAAAGAGATCCACGAAATACAGATGTAACTCTGTGAGTGGAAGTCACAGAACACTAAGCGGTTTCTCAGAAAGCTTCTTTCCAGATTTCATCTGAGGATATTTCCTTTTTCACCATAGCTCTCTAAGGGCTTCCAAATATCACTTTGCCAATTCCACAAGAACTGTCTTAGCGAAAGGCTTCTTGAGGGGAAAGCTGTATCTCTGTGAGATGATTTCACAGAACACAAAGAAGTTTCTCAGAAATCTTCTTTCTCTTTGTGATGGGAGGATATTTCCTTTGGCCCTATAGTCTTCAAAGGGATCCGAAATATCTGTTCTCAGATTCCACAGAAATAAGGCTAGAAAAGAGATCCACGAAATACAGATGTAACTCTGTGAGTGGAAGTCACAGAACACTAAGCGGTTTCTCAGAAAGCTTCTTTCCAGATTTCATCTGAGGATATTTCCTTTTCCACCATAGCCCTCCATGGGCTTCCAAATATCACTTTGCCAATTCCACAAGAACTGTCTTAGCGAAAGGCTGCTTGAGGGGAAAGTTGTAACTCTGTGAAATGATTTCACAGAACACAAAGGAGTTTCTCAGAAAGCTTCTTTCTCTTTGTTATCGGAGGATATTTCCTTTGGCCGTATAGCCTTAAAAGGGATCCGAAATATCTGTTTTAAGATTGCACAGAAATAAGGCTAGCAAAGAGATGCACGAAATACAGATGTAACTCTGTGAGTTGAAGTCAAAGAACACTAAGCAGTTTCTCAGAAAGCTTCTTTCCAGTTTTCATCTGAGGATATTTCCTTTCTCTCCATAGCCCTCTATGGGCTTCCAAATATCACTTTGCCAATTCCGCAAGAACTGTCTTAGCGAAAGGCTTATTGAGGGGAAAGCTGTAACTCTGTGAGATGATTTCAGAGAACACAAACAAGTTTCTCAGAAAGCTTCTTTCTCTTTGTTATCGGAGGATATTTCCTTTGGCCCTATAGTCTTCAAGGGGATGCGAAATATCTCTTCTCAGATTCCACGGAAATAAGGCTGGCAAAGAGATCCACGAAATACAGATGTAACACTGTGAGATGAATTAACAGAACACTAAGGTATTTCTCAGAAAGTTTCTTTCCAGATTTCATCTGAGGATATTTCCTTTTTAACCATAGCCTTCTATGGGCTTCCAAATATCACTTTGCCAATTCCACAAAAACTGTCTTAGCGGAAGGCTTCTTGAGGTGAAAGATGTATCTCTGTGAGATGATTTCACAGAACACAAAGAAGTTTCTCAGAAAGCTTCTTTCTCTTTGTTATCGGAGGATATTTCCTTTGGCCCTGTAGTCTTCAAAGGGATCCGAAATATCTGTTCTCAGAATTCCACAGAAATAAGGCTAGCAAAGAAATCCACGAAATACAGATGTAACTCTGTGAGTGGAAGTCACAGAACACTAAGCGGTTTCTCAGAAAGCTTCTTTCCAGATTTCATCTGAGGATATTTCCTTTTCCGCCATAGCCCTCTAAGGGCTTCCAAATATCACTTTGCCAATTCCACAAGAACTGTCTTAACGAAAGGCTGCTTGAGGGGAAAGTTGTAACTCTGTGAGATGATTTCACAGAACACAAAGGAGTTTCTCAGAAAGCTTCTTTCTCTTTGTTATCGGAGGATATTTCCTTTGGCCGTATAGCCTTAAAAGGGATCCGAAATATCTGTTTTAAGATTCCACAGAAATAAGGCTAGCAAAGAGATGCACGAAATACATATGTAACTCTGTGAGTTGAAGTCAAAGAACACTAAGCAGTTTCTCAGAAAGCTTCTTTCCAGTTTTCATCTGAGGATATTTCTTTTCTCACCATAGCCCTCTATGGGCTTCCAAATATCACTTTGCCAATTCCGCAAGAAGTGTCTTAGCGAAAGGCTTATTGAGGGGAAAGCTGTAACTCTGTGAGATGATTTCAGAGAACACAAAGAAGTTTCTCAGAAAGCTTCTTTCTCTTTGTTATCGGAGGATATTTCCTTTGGCCCTATAGTCTTCAAAGGGATCCGAAATATCTGTTCTCAGATTCCACAGAAATAAGGCTAGCAAAGAGATCCACGAAATACAGATGTAACTCTGTGAGATGAATTAATAGAACACTAAGCAGTTTCTCAGAAAGCTTTTTTCCAGATTTCATCTGAGGATATTTCCTTTTTCACCATAGCCCTCTATGGGCTTCCAAATATCACTTTGCCAATTTCACAAGAACTGTCTTAGAGAAAGGCTTCTTGAGGGGAAATCTGTGACTCTGTGAGATGATTTCACAGAACACAAAGAAGTTTCTCAGAAAGCTTCTTTCTCTTTGTTATCGGAGGATATTTCCTTTGGCCCTATAGTCTTCAAGGGGATGCGAAATATCTGTTGTCAGATTCCACAGAAATAAGGCTGGCAAAGAGATCCACGAAATACAGATGTAACTCTGTGAGATGAATTAACAGAACACTAAGCTATTTCTCGGAAAGCTTCTTTCCAGATTTCATCTGAGGATATTTCCTTTTTCACCATAGCCCTCTATGGGCTTCCAAATATCACTTTGCCAATTCCACAAGAACTGTCTTAGCGAAAGCCTTCTTGAGGGGATAGCTGTAACTCTGTGAGACGATTTCACAGAACACAAAGAAGTTTCTCAGAAAGCTTCTGTCTCTTTGTTATCGCAGGATATTTCCTTTGGCCCTATAGTCTTCAAATGGATACGAAATATCTGTTCTCAGATTCCACAGAAATAAGGCTAGCAAAGAGATCCACGAAATACAGATGTAACTCTGTGAGTGGAAGTCACAGAACACTAAGCGGTTTCTCAGAAAGCTTCTTTCCAGATTTCATCTGAGGATATTTCCTTTTTCACCATAGCTCTCTAAGGGCTTCCAAATATCACTTTGCCAATTCCACAAGAACTGTCTTAGCGAAAGGCTTCTTGAGGGGAAAGCTGTATCTCTGTGAGATGATTTCACAGAACACAAAGAAGTTTCTCAGAAATCTTCTTTCTCTTTGTGATGGGAGGATATTTCCTTTGGCCCTATAGTCTTCAAAGGGATCCGAAATATCTGTTCTCAGATTCCACTGAAATAAGGCTAGAAAAGAGATCCACGAAATACAGATGTAACTCTGTGAGTGGAAGTCACAGAACACTAAGCGGTTTCTCAGAAAGCTTCTTTCCAGATTTCATCTGAGGATATTTCCTTTTCCACCATAGCCCTCCATGGGCTTCCAAATATCACTTTGCCAATTCCACAAGAACTGTCTTAGCGAAAGGCTGCTTGAGGGGAAAGTTGTAACTCTGTGAAATGATTTCTCAGAACACAAAGGAGTTTCTCAGAAAGCTTCTTTCTCTTTGTTATCGGAGGATATTTCCTTTGGCCGTATAGCCTTAAAAGGGATCCGAAATATCTGTTTTAAGATTGCACAGAAATAAGGCTAGCAAAGAGATGCACGAAATACAGATGTAACTCTGTGAGTTGAAGTCAAACAACACTAAGCAGTTTCTCAGAAAGCTTCTTTCCAGTTTTCATCTGAGGATATTTCCTTTCTCTCCATAGCCCTCTATGGGCTTCCAAATATCACTTTGCCAATTCCGCAAGAACTGTCTTAGCGAAAGGCTTATTGAGGGGAAAGCTGTAACTCTGTGAGATGATTTCACAGAACACAAAGAAGTTTCTCAGAAAGCTTCTTTCTCTTTGTGATCGGAGGATATTTCCTTTGGCCCTATAGTCTTCAAGGGGATGCGAAATATCTCTTCTCAGATTCCACGGAAATAAGGCTGGCAAAGAGATCCACGAAATACAGATGTAACACTGTGAGATGAATTAACAGAACACTAAGGTATTTCTCAGAAAGTTTCTTTCCAGATTTCATCTGAGGATATTTCCTTTTTAAACATAGCCTTCTATGGGCTTCCAAATATCACTTTGCCAATTCCACAAAAACTGTCTTAGCGGAAGGCTTCTTGAGGTGAAAGATGTATCTCTGTGAGATGATTTCACAGAACACAAAGAAGTTTCTCAGAAAGCTTCTTTCTCTTTGTTATCGGAGGATATTTCCTTTGGCCCTGTAGTCTTCAAAGGGATCCGAAATATCTGTTCTCAGAATTCCACAGAAATAAGGCTAGCAAAGAAATCCACGAAATACAGATGTAACTCTGTGAGTGGAAGTCACAGAACACTAAGCGGTTTCTCAGAAAGCTTCTTTCCAGATTTCATCTGAGGATATTTCCTTTTCCGCCATAGCCCTCTAAGGGCTTCCAAATATCACTTTGCCAATTCCACAAGAACTGTCTTAACGAAAGGCTGCTTGAGGGGAAAGTTGTAACTCTGTGAGATGATTTCACAGAACACAAAGGAGTTTCTCAGAAAGCTTCTTTCTCTTTGTTATCGGAGGATATTTCCTTTGGCCGTATAGCCTTAAAAGGGATCCGAAATATCTGTTTTAAAATTCCACAGAAATAAGGCTAGCAAAGAGATGCACGAAATACAGATGTAACTCAGTGAGTTGAAGTCAAAGAACACTAAGCAGTTTCTCAGAAAGCTTCTTTCCAGTTTTCATCTGAGGATATTTCCTTTCTCACCATAGCCCACTATGGGCTTCCAAATATCACTTTGCCAATTCCGCAAGAACTGTCTTAGCGAAAGGCTTATTGAGGGGAAATCTGTGACTCTGTGAGATGATTTCACAGAACACAAAGAAGTTTCTCAGAAAGCTTCTTTCTCTTTGTTATCGGAGGATATTTCCTTTGGCCCTATAGTCTTCAAGGGGATGCGAAATATCTGTTCTCAGATTCCACAGAAATAAGGCTGGCAAAGAGATCCACGAAATACAGATGTAACTCTGTGAGATGAATTAACAGAACACTAAGCTATTTCTCGGAAAGCTTCTTTCCAGATTTCATCTGAGGATATTCCCTTTTTCACCATAGCCCTCTATGGGCTTCCAAATATCACTTTGCCAATTCCACAAGAACTGTCTTAGCGAAAGGCTTCATGAGGGGAAAGCTGTAACTCTGTGAGGTGATTTCAAGAACACAAAGAAGTTTCTCAGAAAGCTTCTTTCTCTTTGTTATGGGAGGATATTTCCTTTGGCACTATAGTCTTCAAAGGCATCCGAAATATCTGTTCTCAGATTCCACAGAAATAAGGCTAGCAAAGAGATCCACGAAATACAGATGTAACTCTGTGATATGAATTAACAGAACACTAAGCAGTTTCTCAGAAAGCTTCTTTCCAGATTTCATCTGAGGATATTTCCTTTTTTACCATAGCCCTCTATGGGCTTCCAAATATCACTTTGCCAATTCCACAAGAACTGTCTTGGCGAAAGGTTTCTTGAGGGGATAGCTGTAACTCTGTGAGACGATTTCACAGAACACAAAGAAGTTTCTCAGAAAGCTTCTTTCTCTTTGTTATCGCAGGATATTTCCTTTGGCCCTATAGTCTTCAAATGGATACGAAATATCTGTTCTCAGATTCCACAGAAATAAGGCTAGCAAAGAGATCCACGAAATACAGATGTAACTCTGTGAGTGGAAGTCACAGAACACTAAGCGGTTTCTCAGAAAGCTTCTTTCCAGATTTCATCTGAGGATATTTCCTTTTTCACCATAGCTCTCTATGGGCTTCCAAATATCACTTTGCCAATTCCACAAGAACTGTCTTAGCGAAAGACTTCTTGAGGGGAAAGCTGTATCTCTGTGAGATGATTTCACAGAACACAAAGAAGTTTCTCAGAAATCTTCTTTCTCTTTGTGATTTGAGGATATTTCCTTTGGCCCTATAGTCTTCAAAGGGATCCGAAATATCTGTTCTCAGGTTCCACAGAAATAAGGCTAGAAAAGACATCCACGAAATACAGATGTAACTCTTTGAGTGGAAGTCACAGAACACTAAGCGGTTTCTCAGAAAGCTTCTTTCCAGATTTCATCTGAGGATATTTCCTTTTCCACCATAGCCCTCCATGGGCTTCCAAATATCACTTTGCCAATTCCACAAGAACTGTCTTAGCGAAAGGCTGCTTGAGGGGAAAGTTGTAACTCTGTGAGATGATTTCACAGAACACAAAGGAGTTTCTCAGAAAGCTTCTTTCTCTTTGTTATCGGAGGATATTTCCTTTGGCCGTATACCCTTAAAAGGGATCCGAAATATCTGTTTTAAGATTGCACAGAAATAAGGCTACCAAAGAGATGCACGAAATACAGATGTAACTCTGTGAGTTGAAGTCAAAGAACACTAAGCAGTTTCTCAGAAAGCTTCTTTCCAGTTTTCATCTGAGGATATTTCCTTTCTCACCATAGCCCTCTATGGGCTTCCAAATATCACTTTGCCAATTCCGCAAGAACTGTCTTAGCGAAAGGCTTATTGAGGGGAAAGCTGTAACTCTGTGAGATGATTTCAGAGAACACAAACAAGTTTCTCAGAAAGCTTCTTTCTCTTTGTTATCGGAGGATATTTCCTTTGGCCCTATAGTCTTCAAGGGGATGCGAAATATCTCTTCTCAGATTCCACGGAAATAAGGCTGGCAAAGAGATCCACGAAATACAGATGTAACACTGTGAGATGAATTAACAGAACACTAAGGTATTTCTCAGAAAGTTTCTTTCCAGATTTCATCTGAGGATATTTCCTTTTTAACCATAGCCTTCTATGGGCTTCCAAATATCACTTTGCCAATTCCACAAAAACTGTCTTAGCGGAAGGCTTCTTGAGGTGAAAGATGTATCTCTGTGAGATGATTTCACAGAACACAAAGAAGTTTCTCAGAAAGCTTCTTTCTCTTTGTTATCGGAGGATATTTCCTTTGGCCCTGTAGTCTTCAAAGGGATCCGAAATATCTGTTCTCAGAATTCCACAGAAATAAGGCTAGCAAAGAAATCCACGAAATACAGATGTAACTCTGTGAGTGGAAGTCACAGAACACTAAGCGGTTTCTCAGAAAGCTTCTTTCCAGATTTCATCTGAGGATATTTCCTTTTCCGCCATAGCCCTCTAAGGGCTTCCAAATATCACTTTGCCAATTCCACAAGAACTGTCTTAACGAAAGGCTGCTTGAGGGGAAAGTTGTAACTCTGTGAGATGATTTCACAGAACACAAAGGAGTTTCTCAGAAAGCTTCTTTCTCTTTGTTATCGGAGGATATTTCCTTTGGCCGTATAGCCTTAAAAGGGATCCGAAATATCTGTTTTAAGATTCCACAGAAATAAGGCTAGCAAAGAGATGCACGAAATACATATGTAACTCTGTGAGTTGAAGTCAAAGAACACTAAGCAGTTTCTCAGAAAGCTTCTTTCCAGTTTTCATCTGAGGATATTTCTTTTCTCACCATAGCCCTCTATGGGCTTCCAAATATCACTTTGCCAATTCCGCAAGAAGTGTCTTAGCGAAAGGCTTATTGAGGGGAAAGCTGTAACTCTGTGAGATGATTTCAGAGAACACAAAGAAGTTTCTCAGAAAGCTTCTTTCTCTTTGTTATCGGAGGATATTTCCTTTGGCCCTATAGTCTTCAAAGGGATCCGAAATATCTGTTCTCAGATTCCACAGAAATAAGGCTAGCAAAGAGATCCACGAAATACAGATGTAACTCTGTGAGATGAATTAATAGAACACTAAGCAGTTTCTCAGAAAGCTTTTTTCCAGATTTCATCTGAGGATATTTCCTTTTTCACCATAGCCCTCTATGGGCTTCCAAATATCACTTTGCCAATTTCACAAGAACTGTCTTAGAGAAAGGCTTCTTGAGGGGAAATCTGTGACTCTGTGAGATGATTTCACAGAACACAAAGAAGTTTCTCAGAAAGCTTCTTTCTCTTTGTTATCGGAGGATATTTCCTTTGGCCCTATAGTCTTCAAGGGGATGCGAAATATCTGTTGTCAGATTCCACAGAAATAAGGCTGGCAAAGAGATCCACGAAATACAGATGTAACTCTGTGAGATGAATTAACAGAACACTAAGCTATTTCTCGGAAAGCTTCTTTCCAGATTTCATCTGAGGATATTTCCTTTTTCACCATAGCCCTCTATGGGCTTCCAAATATCACTTTGCCAATTCCACAAGAACTGTCTTAGCGAAAGCCTTCTTGAGGGGATAGCTGTAACTCTGTGAGACGATTTCACAGAACACAAAGAAGTTTCTCAGAAAGCTTCTGTCTCTTTGTTATCGCAGGATATTTCCTTTGGCCCTATAGTCTTCAAATGGATACGAAATATCTGTTCTCAGATTCCACAGAAATAAGGCTAGCAAAGAGATCCACGAAATACAGATGTAACTCTGTGAGTGGAAGTCACAGAACACTAAGCGGTTTCTCAGAAAGCTTCTTTCCAGATTTCATCTGAGGATATTTCCTTTTTCACCATAGCTCTCTAAGGGCTTCCAAATATCACTTTGCCAATTCCACAAGAACTGTCTTAGCGAAAGGCTTCTTGAGGGGAAAGCTGTATCTCTGTGAGATGATTTCACAGAACACAAAGAAGTTTCTCAGAAATCTTCTTTCTCTTTGTGATGGGAGGATATTTCCTTTGGCCCTATAGTCTTCAAAGGGATCCGAAATATCTGTTCTCAGATTCCACTGAAATAAGGCTAGAAAAGAGATCCACGAAATACAGATGTAACTCTGTGAGTGGAAGTCACAGAACACTAAGCGGTTTCTCAGAAAGCTTCTTTCCAGATTTCATCTGAGGATATTTCCTTTTCCACCATAGCCCTCCATGGGCTTCCAAATATCACTTTGCCAATTCCACAAGAACTGTCTTAGCGAAAGGCTGCTTGAGGGGAAAGTTGTAACTCTGTGAAATGATTTCTCAGAACACAAAGGAGTTTCTCAGAAAGCTTCTTTCTCTTTGTTATCGGAGGATATTTCCTTTGGCCGTATAGCCTTAAAAGGGATCCGAAATATCTGTTTTAAGATTGCACAGAAATAAGGCTAGCAAAGAGATGCACGAAATACAGATGTAACTCTGTGAGTTGAAGTCAAACAACACTAAGCAGTTTCTCAGAAAGCTTCTTTCCAGTTTTCATCTGAGGATATTTCCTTTCTCTCCATAGCCCTCTATGGGCTTCCAAATATCACTTTGCCAATTCCGCAAGAACTGTCTTAGCGAAAGGCTTATTGAGGGGAAAGCTGTAACTCTGTGAGATGATTTCACAGAACACAAAGAAGTTTCTCAGAAAGCTTCTTTCTCTTTGTGATCGGAGGATATTTCCTTTGGCCCTATAGTCTTCAAGGGGATGCGAAATATCTCTTCTCAGATTCCACGGAAATAAGGCTGGCAAAGAGATCCACGAAATACAGATGTAACACTGTGAGATGAATTAACAGAACACTAAGGTATTTCTCAGAAAGTTTCTTTCCAGATTTCATCTGAGGATATTTCCTTTTTAAACATAGCCTTCTATGGGCTTCCAAATATCACTTTGCCAATTCCACAAAAACTGTCTTAGCGGAAGGCTTCTTGAGGTGAAAGATGTATCTCTGTGAGATGATTTCACAGAACACAAAGAAGTTTCTCAGAAAGCTTCTTTCTCTTTGTTATCGGAGGATATTTCCTTTGGCCCTGTAGTCTTCAAAGGGATCCGAAATATCTGTTCTCAGAATTCCACAGAAATAAGGCTAGCAAAGAAATCCACGAAATACAGATGTAACTCTGTGAGTGGAAGTCACAGAACACTAAGCGGTTTCTCAGAAAGCTTCTTTCCAGATTTCATCTGAGGATATTTCCTTTTCCGCCATAGCCCTCTAAGGGCTTCCAAATATCACTTTGCCAATTCCACAAGAACTGTCTTAACGAAAGGCTGCTTGAGGGGAAAGTTGTAACTCTGTGAGATGATTTCACAGAACACAAAGGAGTTTCTCAGAAAGCTTCTTTCTCTTTGTTATCGGAGGATATTTCCTTTGGCCGTATAGCCTTAAAAGGGATCCGAAATATCTGTTTTAAAATTCCACAGAAATAAGGCTAGCAAAGAGATGCACGAAATACAGATGTAACTCAGTGAGTTGAAGTCAAAGAACACTAAGCAGTTTCTCAGAAAGCTTCTTTCCAGTTTTCATCTGAGGATATTTCCTTTCTCACCATAGCCCACTATGGGCTTCCAAATATCACTTTGCCAATTCCGCAAGAACTGTCTTAGCGAAAGGCTTATTGAGGGGAAATCTGTGACTCTGTGAGATGATTTCACAGAACACAAAGAAGTTTCTCAGAAAGCTTCTTTCTCTTTGTTATCGGAGGATATTTCCTTTGGCCCTATAGTCTTCAAGGGGATGCGAAATATCTGTTCTCAGATTCCACAGAAATAAGGCTGGCAAAGAGATCCACGAAATACAGATGTAACTCTGTGAGATGAATTAACAGAACACTAAGCTATTTCTCGGAAAGCTTCTTTCCAGATTTCATCTGAGGATATTCCCTTTTTCACCATAGCCCTCTATGGGCTTCCAAATATCACTTTGCCAATTCCACAAGAACTGTCTTAGCGAAAGGCTTCATGAGGGGAAAGCTGTAACTCTGTGAGGTGATTTCAAGAACACAAAGAAGTTTCTCAGAAAGCTTCTTTCTCTTTGTTATGGGAGGATATTTCCTTTGGCACTATAGTCTTCAAAGGCATCCGAAATATCTGTTCTCAGATTCCACAGAAATAAGGCTAGCAAAGAGATCCACGAAATACAGATGTAACTCTGTGATATGAATTAACAGAACACTAAGCAGTTTCTCAGAAAGCTTCTTTCCAGATTTCATCTGAGGATATTTCCTTTTTTACCATAGCCCTCTATGGGCTTCCAAATATCACTTTGCCAATTCCACAAGAACTGTCTTGGCGAAAGGTTTCTTGAGGGGATAGCTGTAACTCTGTGAGACGATTTCACAGAACACAAAGAAGTTTCTCAGAAAGCTTCTTTCTCTTTGTTATCGCAGGATATTTCCTTTGGCCCTATAGTCATCAAATGGATACGAAATATCTGTTCTCAGATTCCACAGAAATAAGGCTAGCAAAGA
Source organism: Macaca fascicularis (assembly GCF_037993035.2). Taxonomy (NCBI): domain Eukaryota; kingdom Metazoa; phylum Chordata; class Mammalia; order Primates; family Cercopithecidae; genus Macaca; species Macaca fascicularis. Next base: position 84,026,686 of record NC_088379.1, read on the forward strand.
GATCCACGAAATACAGATGTAACTCTGTGAGTGGAAGTCACAGAACACTAAGCGGTTTCTCAGAAAGCTTCTTTCCAGATTTCATCTGAGGATATTTCCTTTTTCACCATAGCTCTCTATGGGCTTCCAAATATCACTTTGCCAATTCCACAAGAACTGTCTTAGCGAAAGACTTCTTGAGGGGAAAGCTGTATCTCTGTGAGATGATTTCACAGAACACAAAGAAGTTTCTCAGAAATCTTCTTTCTCTTTGTGATTTGAGGATATTTCCTTTGGCCCTATAGTCTTCAAAGGGATCCGAAATATCTGTTCTCAGGTTCCACAGAAATAAGGCTAGAAAAGACATCCACGAAATACAGATGTAACTCTTTGAGTGGAAGTCACAGAACACTAAGCGGTTTCTCAGAAAGCTTCTTTCCAGATTTCATCTGAGGATATTTCCTTTTCCACCATAGCCCTCCATGGGCTTCCAAATATCACTTTGCCAATTCCACAAGAACTGTCTTAGCGAAAGGCTGCTTGAGGGGAAAGTTGTAACTCTGTGAGATGATTTCACAGAACACAAAGGAGTTTCTCAGAAAGCTTCTTTCTCTTTGTTATCGGAGGATATTTCCTTTGGCCGTATACCCTTAAAAGGGATCCGAAATATCTGTTTTAAGATTGCACAGAAATAAGGCTACCAAAGAGATGCACGAAATACAGATGTAACTCTGTGAGTTGAAGTCAAAGAACACTAAGCAGTTTCTCAGAAAGCTTCTTTCCAGTTTTCATCTGAGGATATTTCCTTTCTCACCATAGCCCTCTATGGGCTTCCAAATATCACTTTGCCAATTCCGCAAGAACTGTCTTAGCGAAAGGCTTATTGAGGGGAAAGCTGTAACTCTGTGAGATGATTTCAGAGAACACAAAGAAGTTTCTCAGAAAGCTTCTTTCTCTTTGTTGTCGCAGGATATTTCCTTTGGCCCTATAGTCTTCAAGGGGATGCGAAATATCTCTTCTCAGATTCCACGGAAATAAGGCTGGCAAAGAGATCCACGAAATACAGATGTAACACTGTGAGATGAATTAACAGAACACTAAGCTATTTCTCAGAAAGTTTCTTTCCAGATTTCATCTGAGGATATTTCCTTTTTAACCATAGCCTTCTATGGGCTTCCAATTATCACTTTGCCAATTCCACAAAAACTGTCTTAGCGAAAGGCTTCTTGAGTTGAAAGATGTATCTCTGTGAGATGATTTCACAGAACACAAAGAAGTTTTTCAGAAAGGTTCTTTCTCTTTGTTATCGGAGGATATTTCCTTTGGCCCTGTAGTCTTCAAAGGGATCCGAAATATCTGTTCTCAGAATTCCATAGAAATAAGGACAGCAAAGAGAGCCACGAAATACAGATGTAACTCTGTGAGTGGAAGTCACAGAACACTAAGCGGTTTCTCAAAGAGCTTCTTTCCAGATTTCATCTGAGTATATTTCCTTTTTCACCATAGCGCTCTATGGGCTTCCAAATATCACTTTGCCAGTTCCACAAGAACTGTCTTAGTGAAAGGCTTCTTTAGGGGAAATTTGTAACTCTGTGAGATGATTTCAGGTAACACAAAGGAGTTTCTCAGAAAGCTTCTTTCTCTTTGTTATCGGAGGATATTTGCTTTGGCCATATAGCCTTAAAAGGGATCCGAAATATCTGTTCGAAGATTGCACAGAAATAAGGCTAGCAAAGAGATCCACGAAATACAGATGTAACTCTGTGAGATGAATTAACAGAACACGAAGCAGTTTCTCAGAAAGGTTCTTTCCAGATTTCATCTGAGGATATTTCCTTTTTCACCATAGCCCTCTATGGGCTTCCAAATATCACTTTGCCAATTCCACAATAACTGTCTTAGCGAAAGGCTTCTTGAGGGGAAATCTGTAACTCTGTGAGATGATTTCACAGAACACAAAGAAGTTTCTCAGAAAGCTTCTTTCTCTTTGTTATCGGAGGATATTTCCTTTGGCCTTAATATCTTCAAGGGGATCCGAAATATCTGTTCTCAGATTCCACAGAAATAAGGCTGGCAAAGAGATCCACGAAATACAGATGTAACTCTGTCAGATAAATTAACAGAACACTAAGCAGTTTCTCAGAAAGTTTCTTTCCAGATTTCATCTGAGGATATTTCCTTTTTCACCATAGCCCTCTATGGGCTTCCAAGTATCACTTTGCCAATTCCACAAGAACTGTCTTAGCGAAAGGCTTCTTGAGGGGAAATCTGTAACTCTGTGAGATGATTTCACAGAACACAAAGAAGTTTCTCAGAAAGCTTCGTTCTCTTTGTTGTCGGAGGATATTTCCTTTGGCCCTATAGTCTTCAAAGGGATCCGAAATATCTGTTCTCAGATTCCACAGAAATAAGGCTAGCAAAGAGATCCACGAAAACAGGTGTAACTCTGTGAGATGAAATAACAGAACACTAAGCTGTTTCTCAGAAAGCTTCTTTCCACATTTCATCTGAGGATATTTCCTTTTTCACCATAGCCCTCTATGGGCTTCCAAATATCACTTTGCCAATTCCACAAGAACTGTCTTCGCGAAAGGCTTCTTGAGGGGAAATCTGTAACTCTGTGAGATTATTTCACATAACACAAAGGAGTTTCTCAGAAAGCTTCTTTCTCTTTGTTATCGGAGGATATTTCCTTTGGCCATATAGCCTTAAAAGGGATCCGAAATATCTGTTCTAAGATTCCACAGAAATAAGGCTAGCAAAGAGATCCACGAAATACAGATGTAACTCTGTGAGATGAATTAACAGAGCATTAAGCAGTTTCTCAGAAAGCTTCTTTCCAGATTTCATCTGAGGATATTTCCATTTTCACCATAGCCCTCTATGGGCTTCCAAATATCACTTTGCCAATTCCACAAGCACTGTATTAGCGAAAGGCATCTTGAGGTTAAAGCTGTACCTCTGTGAGACGATTTCACAGAACACAAAGAAGTTTCTCAGAAAGCTTCTTTCTCTTCGTTATCGGAGGATATTTCCTTTGACCCTATAGTCTTCAAGGGGATTCGAAATATCTGTTCTCAGATTCCACAGAAATAAGGCTGGCAAAGAGATCCACGAAATACAGATGTTACTCTGTGAGATGAATTAACAGAACACTAAGCAGTTTCTCAGAAAGCTTCTTTCCAGATTTCATCTGAGGATATTTCCTTTTTCACCATAGCCCTCTATGGGCTTCCAAATATCACTTTGCCAATTCCACAAGAACTGTCTTAGCGTAAGGCTTCTTGAGGGGAAAGCTGTATCTCTGTGAGGTGATTTCACAGAACACAAAGAAGTTTCTCAGAAAGGTTCTTTCTCTTTGTTATCGGAGGATATTTCCTTTGGCCCTACAATCTACAAAGGGATCAGAAATATCTGTTCTCAGAATTCCACAGAAGTAAGGCTAGCAAAGAGATCCACGAAATACAGATGTAACTCTGTGAGTGGAAGTCACAGAACACTAAGCGGTTTCTCAAAAAGCTTCTTTCCAGATTTCATCCTAGTATATTTCCTTTTTCACCATAGCGCTCTATGGGCTTCCAAATATCACTTTGCCAATTCCACAAGAACTGTCTTAGCGAAAGGCTTCTTGAAAGGAAAGTTGTAACTCTGTGAGATGATTTCACAGAACACAAAGGAGTTTCTCAGAAAGCTTCTTTCTCTTTGTTATCGGAGGATATTTCCTTTGGTCATATAGCCTTAAAAGGGATCCGAAATATCTGTTCTAAGATTCCACAGAAATAAGGCTAGCAAAGAGATCCACGAAATATAGATGTAACCGTGTGAGATGAATTAACAGAACACTAAGCAGTTTCTCAGAAAGCTTCTTTCCAGATTTCCTCTGAGGATATTTCCTTTTTCACCATAGCCCTCTATCGGCTTCCAAATATCACTTTGCCAATTCCACAAGAACTGTCTTAGCGAAAGGCTTCTTGAGGGGAAAGCTGTAACTCTGTGAGATGATTTCACTGAACACAAAGAAGTTTCTCAGAAAGCTTCTTTCTCTTTGTTATCGGAGGATATTTCCTTTGGCCCTATAGTCTTCAAAGGGATCCCAAATATCTGTTCTCAGATACCACAGAAATAAGGCTAACAAAGTGATCCACGAAATACAGGTGTAACTCTGTGAGACGAATGAACAGAACACTAAGCAGTTTCTCAGAAAGCTTCTTTCCAGATTTCATCTGAGGATATTTCCTTTTTCACCATAGCCCTCTATGGGCTTCCAAATATCACTTTACCAATTCCACAAGAACTGTCTTAGCGAAAGGCTTCCTGAGGGGAAAGCTGTAACTCTGTGAGATGATTTCACAGATCACAAAGAAGTTTCTCAGAAAGCTTCTTTCTCTTTGTTATCGGAGGATATTTCCTTTGGCCCTATAGTCTTCAAAGGGATCCGAAATATCTGTTCTCAGATTCCACAGAAATAAGGCTAGCAAAGAGATCCACGAAATACAGGTGTAACTCTGTGAGACGAATTAACAGAACACTAAGCAGTTTCTCAGAAAGCTTCTTTCCAGATTTCATCTGAGGATATTTCCTTTCTCACCGTAGCCCTCTATGGGCTTCCAAATATCACTTTACCAATTCCACAACAACCGTCTTAGCGAAAGGCTTCTTGAGGGGAAAGCCGTAACTCTGTGAGATGATTTAACAGAACACAAAGAAGTTTGTCAGAAAGCTTCTTTCTCTTTGTTATCAGAGGATATTTCCTTTGGCCCTATAGTCTTCAAGGGATCTGAAATATCTGTTCTCAGATTCCACAGAAATAAGGCTAGCAAAGAGATCCACGAAATACAAATGTAACTCTGTGAGATGAATTAACAGAACACTAAGCGGTTTCTCAGAAAGCTTCTTTCCAGATTTCATTTGAGGATATTTCCTTTTTCACCAAAGCCCTCTATGGGCTTCCAAATATCACTTTGCCAATTCCACAAGAACTGTCTTAGCGAAAGGATTCTTGTGGGGAAAGCTGTAACTCTGTGACATGATTTCACAGAACTCAAAGAAGTTTCTCAGAAAGCTTCTTTCTCTTTGTAATCGGAGGATATTTCCTTTGGCCCTATAGTTTTCAAAGGGATCCGAAATATCTGTTCTCAGATTCCACAGAAATAAGGCTAGCAAAGAGATCCACGAAATACAGATGTAACTCTGTGAGTGGAAGTCACAGAACACTAAGCGGTTTCTCAGAAAGCTTCTTTAAAGATTTCATCTGAGGATATTTCCTTTTTCACCATAGCCCTCTAAGGGCTTCCAAATATCACTTTGCCAATTCCACAAGAACTGTCTTAGCGAAAGGCTTCTTGAGGGGAAAGCTGTAACTCTGTGAGATGATTTCACACAACACAAAGAAGTTTCTCAGAAAGCTTCTTTCTTTTTGTTATCGGAGGATTTTTCCTTTGGCCCTATAGTCTTCAAATGGATTCGAAATATCTGTTCTCAGATTCCACAGAAATAAGGCTAGCAAAGAGATCCACGAAATACAGATGTAACTCTGTGAATGGAAGTCACAGAACACTAAGTAGTTTCTCATAAAGCTTCTTTCCAGATTTCATCTGAGGATATTTCCTTTTTCACCATAGCCCTCTATGGGCTTCCAAATATCACTTTGCCAATTCCACAAGAACTGTCTTAGCGAAAGGCTTCTTGAGGGGAAAGCAGTAACTCTGTGAGATGATTTCACAGAACACAAAGAAGTTTCTCAGAAAGCTTCTTTCTCTTTGTTATCGGTGGATATTTCCTTTGGCCCTATAGTCTTCAAAGGGATCCGAAATATCTGTTCTCAGATACCACAGAAATAAGGCTAGCAAAGAGATTCACGAAACAACGATGTAACTCTGTGAGTTGAATTAACAGAACACTAAGCGGTTTCTCAGAAAGCTTCTTTCCAGATTTCATCTGAGGATATTTCCTTTTTCACCATAGCCCTCTATGGGCTTCCAAAGATCACTTTGCCAATTCCACAAAAACTGTTTAGCGAAAGGCTTCTTGAGGGGAAAGCTGTAACTCTGTGAGATGATTTCACAGAACACAAAGAAGTTTCTCAGAAAGCTTCTTTCTCTTTGTTATCGGAGGATATTTCCTTTGGCCCTATAGTCTTCAAAGGGATCCGAAATATCTGTTCTCAGATTCCACAGAAATAAGGCTAGCAAAGAGATCCACGAAATATAGATGTAACTCTGTGAGATGAAATAACAGAACACTAAGCAGTTTCTCAGAAAGCTTCTTTCCAGATTTCATCTGAGGATATTTCCTTTTTCACCATAGCACTCTATGGGCTTCCAAATATCACTTTACCAATTCCACAAGAACTGTCTTAGCGAAAGGCTTCTTGAGGGGAAAGCTGTAACTCTGTGAGATTATTTCACAGAACACAAAGAAGTTTCTCAGAAAGCTTCTTTCTCTTTGTTATCGGAGGATATTTCCTTTGGCCTTATAGTCTTCAAAGGGATCCGAAATATCTGTTCTCAGATTCCACAGAAATAAGGCTAGCAAAGAGATCCAGGAAATACAGATGTAACTCTGTGAGTGGAAGTCACAGAACACTAAGCGGTTTCTCAGAAAGCTTCTTTCCAGATTTCATCTGAGGATATTTCCTTTTTCACCATAGCCCTCTGTGGGCTTCCAAATATCACTTTGCCATTTCTACAAGAACTGTCTTAGCGAAAGGCTTCTTGAGGGGAAAGCTGTAACTCTGTGAGATGATTTGACAGAACACAAAGAAGTTTCTCAGAAGGCTTCTTTCTCTTTGTTATCGGAGGATATTTCCTTTGGCCCTATAGTCTTCAAAGGGGTCCGAAATATCTGTTCTCAGATTCCAAAGAAATAAGGCTAGCAAAGAGATCCACGAAATACAGATGTAACTCTGTGAGTGGATGTCACAGAACACTAAGTAGTTTCTCAGAAAGCTTCTTTCCAGATTTCATCTGAGGATATTTCCTTTTTCACCATAGCCCTCTATGGGCTTCCAAATATCACTTTGCCAATTACACAAGAACTGTCTTAGCGAAAGGCTTCTTCAGGGGAAAGCTGTAACTCTGCGAGATGATTTCACAGAACACAAAGAAGTTTCTCAGAAAGCTTCTTTCTCTTTGTTATCGGAGGATATTTCCTTCGGCCCTGTAGTCTTCAAAGGGATCCGAAATATCTGTTCTCAGATTCCACAGAAATAAGGCTAGCAAAGAGATCCACGAAATACAGATGTAACTCTGTGAGTGGAAGTCACAGAACACTAAGCGGTTTCCCAGAAAGCTTCTTTCCAGATTTCATCTGAGGATATTTCCTTTTTCACCATAGCCCTCTGAGGGCTTCCAAATATCACTTTGTCAATTCCACAAGAACTGTCTTAGCGAAAGGCTTCTTGAGGGGAAAGCTATAACTCTGTGAGATGATTTCACAGAACACAAAGAAGTTTCTCAGAAAGCTTCTTTCTCTTTGTTATTGGAGGATATTTCCTTTGGCCCTATAGTTTTCAAAGGGATCCGAAATATCTGTTCTCAGATTCCACAGAAATAAGGCTACCAAAGAGAATCCCGAAATACAGATGTAACGCTGTGAGATGAAATAACAGAACACTAAGCGGTTTCTCAGAAAGCTTCTTTCCAGATTTCATCTGAGGATACTTCCTTTTTCACCATAGCCCTCTATGGGCTTCCAAATATCACTTTGCCAATTCCACAAGAACTGTCTTAGCGAAAGGCATCTTGAGGGGAAAGCTGTAACTCTGTGAGATGATTTCACAGAACACAAAGAAGTTTCTCAGAAGGCTTCTTTCTCTTTGTTATCGGAGGATATTTCCTTTGGCCCTATAGACTTCAAAGGGATCCGAAATATCTGTTCTCAGATTCCACAGAAATAAGGCTACCAAAGAGATCCACGAAATACAGATGTAACTCTGTGAGATGAATTAACAGAACACTAAGCAGTTTCTCAGAAAGCTTCTTTCCAGATTTCATATGAGGATATTTCCTTTTTCAACATAGCCCTCTAAGGGCTTCCAAATATCACTTTGCCAATTCCACAAGAACTGTCTTAGCCAAAGGCTTCTTGAGGGGAAAGTTTTAACTCTGTGAGACGATTTCACAGAACACAAAGGAGTTTCTCAGAAAACTTCTTTCTCTTTGTTATCGGAGGATATTCCCTTTGGCCATATAGCCTTAAAAGGGATCCGAAATATCTGTTCTGAGATTCCACAGAAATAAGGCTAGCAAAGAGATACATGAAATACAGATGTAACTCTGTGAGTGAAAGTCACAGAACAATAAGCGGTTTCTTAGAAAGCTTCTTTCCAGATTTCATCTGAGGAAATTTCCTTTGTCACCATAGCCCTCTATGGGATTCCAAATATCACTTTGCCATTTCCACAAGAACTGTCTTAGCGAAAGGCTTCTTGAGGGGAAAGCTGTAACTCTCTGAGATGATTTCACATAACACAAAGAAGTTTCTCAGAAAGCTTCTTTCTCTTTGTTATCGGAGGATATTTCCGTTGGCCCTATAGTCTTCAAAGGGATCCGAAATATCTGTTCTCAGATTCCACAGAAATAAGGCTAGCAAAGAGATCCACGAAATATAGATGTAACTCTGTGAGATGAATTAACAGAACAATAAGCAGTTTCTCAGAAAGCTTCTTTCCAGTTTTCATCTGAGGATATTTCCTTTCTCTCCATAGCCCTCTATGGGCTTCCAAATATCACTTTGCCAATTCCGCAAGAACTGTCTTAGCGAAAGGCTTATTGAGGGGAAAGCTGTAACTCTGTGAGATGATTTCAGAGAACACAAAGAAGTTTCTCAGAAAGCTTCTTTCTCTTTGTTATCGGAGGATATTTTCTTTGGCCCTATAGTCTTCAAGGGGATGCGAAATATCTCTTCTCAGATTCCACGGAAATAAGGCTGGCAAAGAGATCCACGAAATACAGATGTAACCCTGTGAGATGAATTAACAGAACACTAAGGTATTTCTCAGAAAGTTTCTTTCCAGATTTCATCTGAGGATATTTCCTTTTTAACCATAGCCTTCTATGGGCTTCCAAATATCACTTTGCCAATTCCACAAAAACTGTCTTAGCGGAAGGCTTCTTGAGGTGAAAGATGTATCTCTGTGAGATGATTTCACAGTACACAAAGAAGTTTCTCAGAAAGCTTCTTTCTCTTTGTTATCGGAGGATATTTCCTTTGGCCCTGTAGTCTTCAAAGGGATCCGAAATATCTGTTCTCAGAATTCAACAGAAATAAGGCTAGCAAAGAAATCCACGAAATACAGATGTAACTCTGTGAGTGGAAGTCACAGAACACTAAGCGGTTTCTCAGAAAGCTTCTTTCCAGATTTCATCTGAGGATATTTCCTTTTCCGCCATAGCCCTCTAAGGGCTTCCAAATATCACTTTGCCAATTCCACAAGAACTGTCTTAGCGAAAGGCTTCTTGAGGGGAAAGCTGTAACTCTGTGAGATGATTTCACACAACACAAAGAAGTTTCTCAGAAAGCTTCTTTCTTTTTGTTATCGGAGGATATTTCCTTTGGCCCTATAGTCTTCAAATGGATTCGAAATATCTGTTCTCAGATTCCACAGAAATAAGGCTAGCAAAGAGATCCACGAAATACAGATGTAACTCTGTGAGTGGAAGTCACAGAACACTAAGTAGTTTCTCATAAAGCTTCTTTCCAGATTTCATCTGAGGATATTTCCTTTTTCACCATAGCCCTCTATGGGCTTCCAAATATCACTTTGCCAATTCCACAAGAACTGTCTTAGCGAAAGGCTTATTGAGGGGAAAGCTGTAACTCTGTGAGGTGATTTCACACAACACAAAGAAGTTTCCCAGAAAGCTTCTTTCTCTTTGTTATCGGAGGATATTTCCTTTGGCCCTATAGTCTTCAAAGGGATCCGAAATATCTGTTCTCAGATTCCACAGAAATAAGACTAGCAAAGAGATCCACGAAATGCAGATGTAACTCTGTGAGTGGAAGTCACAGAACACTAAGCGGTTTCTCAGAAAGCTTCTTTCCAGATTTCATCTGAGGATATTTCCTTTTTCACCATAGCCCTCTATGGGCTTCCAAACATCACTTTGCCAATTCCACAAGCACTGTATTAGCGAAAGGCATCTTGAGGGTAAAGCTGTACCTCTGTGAGACGATTTCACAGAACACAAAGAAGTTTCTCAGAAAGCTTCTTTCTCTTTGTTATCGGAGGATATTTCCTTTGACCCTATAGTCTTCAAGGGGATTCGAAATATCTGTTCTCAGATTCCACAGAAATAAGGCTGGCAAAGAGATCCACGAAATACAGATGTTGCTCTGTGAGATGAATTAACAGAACACTAAGCAGTTTCTCAGAAAGCTTCTTTCCAGATTTCATCTGAGGATATTTCCTTTTTCACCATAGCCCTCTATGGGCTTCCAAATATCACTTTGCCAATTCCACAAGAACTGTCTTAGCGTAAGGCTTCTTGAGGGGAAAGCTGTATCTCTGTGAGGTGATTTCACAGAACACAAAGAAGTTTCTCAGAAAGGTTCTTTCTCTTTGTTATCGGAGGATATTTCCTTTGGCCCTACAATCTACAAAGGGATCAGAAATATCTGTTCTCAGAATTCCACAGAAGTAAGGCTAGCAAAGAGATCCACGAAATACAGATGTAACTCTGTGAGTGGAAGTCACAGAACACTAAGCGGTTTCTCAAAAAGCTTCTTTCCAGATTTCATCCTAGTATATTTCCTTTTTCACCATAGCGCTCTATGGGCTTCCAAATATCACTTTGCCAATTCCACAAGAACTGTCTTAGCGAAAGGCTTCTTGAAAGGAAAGTTGTAACTCTGTGAGATGATTTCACAGAACACAAAGGAGTTTCTCAGAAAGCTTCTTTCTCTTTGTTATCGGAGGATATTTCCTTTGGTCATATAGCCTTAAAAGGGATCCGAAATATCTGTTCTAAGATTCCACAGAAATAAGGCTAGCAAAGAGATCCACGAAATATAGATGTAACCGTGTGAGATGAATTAACAGAACACTAAGCAGTTTCTCAGAAAGCTTCTTTCCAGATTTCCTCTGAGGATATTTCCTTTTTCACCATAGCCCTCTATCGGCTTCCAAATATCACTTTGCCAATTCCACAAGAACTGTCTTAGCGAAAGGCTTCTTGAGGGGAAAGCTGTAACTCTGTGAGATTATTTCACTGAACACAAAGAAGTTTCTCAGAAAGCTTCTTTCTCTTTGTTATCGGAGGATATTTCCTTTGGCCCTATAGTCTTCAAAGGGATCCCAAATATCTGTTCTCAGATACCACAGAAATAAGGCTAGCAAAGTGATCCACGAAATACAGGTGTAACTCTGTGAGACGAATGAACAGAACACTAAGCAATTTCTCAGAAAGCTTCTTTCCAGATTTCATCTGAGGATATTTCCTTTTTCACCATAGCCCTCTATGGGCTTCCAAATATCACTTTACCAATTCCACAAGAACTGTCTTAGCGAAAGGCTTCCTGAGGGGAAAGCTGTAACTCTGTGAGATGATTTCACAGATCACAAAGAAGTTTCTCAGAAAGCTTCTTTCTCTTTGTTATCGGAGGATATTTCCTTTGGCCCTATAGTCTTCAAAGGGATCGGAAATATCTGTTCTCAGATTCCACAGAAATAAGGCTAGCAAAGAGATCCACGAAATACAGGTGTAACTCTGTGAGACGAATTAACAGAACACTAAGCAGTTTCTCAGAAAGCTTCTTTCCAGATTTCATCTGAGGATATTTCCTTTATCACCGTAGCCCTCTATGGGCTTCCAAATATCACTTTACCAATTCCACAACAACCGTCTTAGCGAAAGGCTTCTTGAGGGGAAAGCCGTAACTCTGTGAGATGATTTAACAGAACACAAAGAAGTTTGTCAGAAAGCTTCTTTCTCTTTGTTATCAGAGGATATTTCCTTTGGCCCTATAGTCTTCAAGGGATCTGAAATATCTGTTCTCAGATTCCACAGAAATAAGGCTAGCAAAGAGATCCACGAAATACAAATGTAACTCTGTGAGATGAATTAACAGAACACTAAGCGGTTTCTCAGAAAGCTTCTTTCCAGATTTCATTTGAGGATATTTCCTTTTTCACCAAAGCCCTCTATGGGCTTCCAAATATCACTTTGCCAATTCCACAAGAACTGTCTTAGCGAAAGGATTCTTGTGGGGAAAGCTGTAACTCTGTGAGATGATTTCACAGAACTCAAAGAAGTTTCTCAGAAAGCTTCTTTCTCTTTGTAATCGGAGGATATTTCCTTTGGCCCTATAGTTTTCAAAGGGATCCGAAATATCTGTTCTCAGATTCCACAGAAATAAGGCTAGCAAAGAGATCCACGAAATACAGATGTAACTCTGTGAGTGGAAGTCACAGAACACTAAGCGGTTTCTCAGAAAGCTTCTTTAAAGATTTCATCTGAGGATATTTCCTTTTTCACCATAGCCCTCTAAGGGCTTCCAAATATCACTTTGCCAATTCCACAAGAACTGTCTTAGCGAAAGGCTTCTTGAGGGGAAAGCTGTAACTCTGTGAGATGATTTCACACAACACAAAGAAGTTTCTCAGAAAGCTTCTTTCTTTTTGTTATCGGAGGATTTTTCCTTTGGCCCTATAGTCTTCAAATGGATTCGAAATATCTGTTCTCAGATTCCACAGAAATAAGGCTAGCAAAGAGATCCACGAAATACAGATGTAACTCTGTGAATGGAAGTCACAGAACACTAAGTAGTTTCTCATAAAGCTTCTTTCCAGATTTCATCTGAGGATATTTCCTTTTTCACCATAGCCCTCTATGGGCTTCCAAATATCACTTTGCCAATTCCACAAGAACTGTCTTAGCGAAAGGCTTCTTGAGGGGAAAGCTGTAACTCTGTGAGATGATTTCACAGAACACAAAGAAGTTTCTCAGAAAGCTTCTTTCTCTTTGTTATCGGTGGATATTTCCTTTGGCCCTATAGTCTTCAAAGGGATCCGAAATATCTGTTCTCAGATACCACAGAAATAAGGCTAGCAAAGAGATTCACGAAACAACGATGTAACTCTGTGAGTTGAATTAACAGAACACTAAGCGGTTTCTCAGAAAGCTTCTTTCCAGATTTCATCTGAGGATATTTCCTTTTTCACCATAGCCCTCTAAGGGCTTCCAAATATCACTTTGCCAATTCCACAAGAACTGTCTTAGCCAAAGGCTTCTTGAGGGGAAAGTTTTAACTCTGTGAGACGATTTCACAGAACACAAAGGAGTTTCTCAGAAAACTTCTTTCTCTTTGTTATCGGAGGATATTCCCTTTGGCCATATAGCCTTAAAAGGGATCCGAAATATCTGTTCTGAGATTCCACAGAAATAAGGCTAGCAAAGAGATACACGAAATACAGATATAACTCTGTGAGTGAAAGTCACAGAACAATAAGCGGTTTCTTAGAAAGCTTCTTTCCAGATTTCATCTGAGGAAATTTCCTTTGTCACCATAGCCCTCTATGGGATTCCAAATATCACTTTGCCATTTCCACAAGAACTGTCTTAGCGAAAGGCTTCTTGAGGGGAAAGCTGTAACTCTCTGAGATGATTTCACATAACACAAAGAAGTTTCTCAGAAAGCTTCTTTCTCTTTGTTATCGGAGGATATTTCCGTTGGCCCTATAGTCTTCAAAGGGATCCGAAATATCTGTTCTCAGATTCCACAGAAATAAGGCTAGCAAAGAGATCCACGAAATATAGATGTAACTCTGTGAGATGAATTAACAGAACACTAAGCAGTTTCTCAGAAAGCTTCTTTCCAGTTTTCATCTGAGGATATTTCCTTTCTCTCCATAGCCCTCTATGGGCTTCCAAATATCACTTTGCCAATTCCGCAAGAACTGTCTTAGCGAAAGGCTTATTGAGGGGAAAGCTGTAACTCTGTGAGATGATTTCAGAGAACACAAAGAAGTTTCTCAGAAAGCTTCTTTCTCTTTGTTATCGGAGGATATTTTCTTTGGCCCTATAGTCTTCAAGGGGATGCGAAATATCTCTTCTCAGATTCCACGGAAATAAGGCTGGCAAAGAGATCCACGAAATACAGATGTAACCCTGTGAGATGAATTAACAGAACACTAAGGTATTTCTCAGAAAGTTTCTTTCCAGATTTCATCTGAGGATATTTCCTTTTTAACCATAGCCTTCTATGGGCTTCCAAATATCACTTTGCCAATTCCACAAAAACTGTCTTAGCGGAAGGCTTCTTGAGGTGAAAGATGTATCTCTGTGAGATGATTTCACAGTACACAAAGAAGTTTCTCAGAAAGCTTCTTTCTCTTTGTTATCGGAGGATATTTCCTTTGGCCCTGTAGTCTTCAAAGGGATCCGAAATATCTGTTCTCAGAATTCAACAGAAATAAGGCTAGCAAAGAAATCCACGAAATACAGATGTAACTCTGTGAGTGGAAGTCACAGAACACTAAGCGGTTTCTCAGAAAGCTTCTTTCCAGATTTCATCTGAGGATATTTCCTTTTCCGCCATAGCCCTCTAAGGGCTTCCAAATATCACTTTGCCAATTCCACAAGAACTGTCTTAGCGAAAGGCTTCTTGAGGGGAAAGCTGTAACTCTGTGAGATGATTTCACACAACACAAAGAAGTTTCTCAGAAAGCTTCTTTCTTTTTGTTATCGGAGGATATTTCCTTTGGCCCTATAGTCTTCAAATGGATTCGAAATATCTGTTCTCAGATTCCACAGAAATAAGGCTAGCAAAGAGATCCACGAAATACAGATGTAACTCTGTGAGTGGAAGTCACAGAACACTAAGTAGTTTCTCAAAAAGCTTCTTTCCAGATTTCATCTGAGGATATTTCCTTTTTCACCATAGCCCTCTATGGGCTTCCAAATATCACTTTGCCAATTCCACAAGAACTGTCTTAGCGAAAGGCTTATTGAGGGGAAAGCTGTAACTCTGTGAGGTGATTTCACACAACACAAAGAAGTTTCCCAGAAAGCTTCTTTCTCTTTGTTATCGGAGGATATTTCCTTTGGCCCTATAGTCTTCAAAGGGATCCGAAATATCTGTTCTCAGATTCCACAGAAATAAGACTAGCAAAGAGATCCACGAAATACAGATGTAACTCTGTGAGTGGAAGTCACAGAACACTAAGCGGTTTCTCAGAAAGCTTCTTTCCAGATTTCATCTGAGGATATTTCCTTTTTCACCATAGCCCTCTATGGGCTTCCAAACATCACTTTGCCAATTCCACAAGCACTGTATTAGCGAAAGGCATCTTGAGGGTAAAGCTGTACCTCTGTGAGACGATTTCACAGAACACAAAGAAGTTTCTCAGAAAGCTTCTTTCTCTTTGTTATCGGAGGATATTTCCTTTGACCCTATAGTCTTCAAGGGGATTCGAAATATCTGTTCTCAGATTCCACAGAAATAAGGCAGGCAAAGAGATCCACGAAATACAGATGTTGCTCTGTGAGATGAATTAACAGAACACTAAGCAGTTTCTCAGAAAGCTTCTTTCCAGATTTCATCTGAGGATATTTCCTTTTTCACCATAGCCCTCTATGGGCTTCCAAATATCACTTTGCCAATTCCACAAGAACTGTCTTAGCGTAAGGCTTCTTGAGGGGAAAGCTGTATCTCTGTGAGGTGATTTCACAGAACACAAAGAAGTTTCTCAGAAAGGTTCTTTCTCTTTGTTATCGGAGGATATTTCCTTTGGCCCTACAATCTACAAAGGGATCAGAAATATCTGTTCTCAGAATTCCACAGAAGTAAGGCTAGCAAAGAGATCCACGAAATACAGATGTAACTCTGTGAGTGGAAGTCACAGAACACTAAGCGGTTTCTCAAAAAGCTTCTTTCCAGATTTCATCCTAGTATATTTCCTTTTTCACCATAGCGCTCTATGGGCTTCCAAATATCACTTTGCCAATTCCACAAGAACTGTCTTAGCGAAAGGCTTCTTGAAAGGAAAGTTGTAACTCTGTGAGATGATTTCACAGAACACAAAGGAGTTTCTCAGAAAGCTTCTTTCTCTTTGTTATCGGAGGATATTTCCTTTGGTCATATAGCCTTAAAAGGGATCCGAAATATCTGTTCTAAGATTCCACAGAAATAAAGCTAGCAAAGAGATCCACGAAATATAGATGTAACCGTGTGAGATGAATTAACAGAACACTAAGCAGTTTCTCAGAAAGCTTCTTTCCAGATTTCCTCTGAGGATATTTCCTTTTTCACCATAGCCCTCTATCGGCTTCCAAATATCACTTTGCCAATTCCACAAGAACTGTCTTAGCGAAAGGCTTCTTGAGGGGAAAGCTGTAACTCTGTGAGATTATTTCACTGAACACAAAGAAGTTTCTCAGAAAGCTTCTTTCTCTTTGTTATCGGAGGATATTTCCTTTGGCCCTATAGTCTTCAAAGGGATCCCAAATATCTGTTCTCAGATACCACAGAAATAAGGCTAGCAAAGTGATCCACGAAATACAGGTGTAACTCTGTGAGACGAATGAACAGAACACTAAGCAGTTTCTCAGAAAGCTTCTTTCCAGATTTCATCTGAGGATATTTCCTTTTTCACCATAGCCCTCTATGGGCTTCCAAATATCACTTTACCAATTCCACAAGAACTGTCTTAGCGAAAGGCTTCCTGAGGGGAAAGCTGTAACTCTGTGAGATGATTTCACAGATCACAAAGAAGTTTCTCAGAAAGCTTCTTTCTCTTTGTTATCGGAGGATATTTCCTTTGGCCCTATAGTCTTCAAAGGGATCGGAAATATCTGTTCTCAGATTCCACAGAAATAAGGCTAGCAAAGAGATCCACGAAATACAGGTGTAACTCTGTGAGACGAATTAACAGAACACTAAGCAGTTTCTCAGAAAGCTTCTTTCCAGATTTCATCTGAGGATATTTCCTTTATCACCGTAGCCCTCTATGGGCTTCCAAATATCACTTTACCAATTCCACAACAACCGTCTTAGCGAAAGGCTTCTTGAGGGGAAAGCCGTAACTCTGTGAGATGATTTAACAGAACACAAAGAAGTTTGTCAGAAAGCTTCTTTCTCTTTGTTATCAGAGGATATTTCCTTTGGCCCTATAGTCTTCAAGGGATCTGAAATATCTGTTCTCAGATTCCACAGAAATAAGGCTAGCAAAGAGATCCACGAAATACAAATGTAACTCTGTGAGATGAATTAACAGAACACTAAGCGGTTTCTCAGAAAGCTTCTTTCCAGATTTCATTTGAGGATATTTCCTTTTTCACCAAAGCCCTCTATGGGCTTCCAAATATCACTTTGCCAATTCCACAAGAACTGTCTTAGCGAAAGGATTCTTGTGGGGAAAGCTGTAACTCTGTGAGATGATTTCACAGAACTCAAAGAAGTTTCTCAGAAAGCTTCTTTCTCTTTGTAATCGGAGGATATTTCCTTTGGCCCTATAGTTTTCAAAGGGATCCGAAATATCTGTTCTCAGATTCCACAGAAATAAGGCTAGCAAAGAGATCCACGAAATACAGATGTAACTCTGTGAGTGGAAGTCACAGAACACTAAGCGGTTTCTCAGAAAGCTTCTTTAAAGATTTCATCTGAGGATATTTCCTTTTTCACCATAGCCCTCTAAGGGCTTCCAAATATCACTTTGCCAATTCCACAAGAACTGTCTTAGCGAAAGGCTTCTTGAGGGGAAAGCTGTAACTCTGTGAGATGATTTCACACAACACAAAGAAGTTTCTCAGAAAGCTTCTTTCTTTTTGTTATCGGAGGATTTTTCCTTTGGCCCTATAGTCTTCAAATGGATTCGAAATATCTGTTCTCAGATTCCACAGAAATAAGGCTAGCAAAGAGATCCACGAAATACAGATGTAACTCTGTGAATGGAAGTCACAGAACACTAAGTAGTTTCTCATAAAGCTTCTTTCCAGATTTCATCTGAGGATATTTCCTTTTTCACCATAGCCCTCTATGGGCTTCCAAATATCACTTTGCCAATTCCACAAGAACTGTCTTAGCGAAAGGCTTCTTGAGGGGAAAGCTGTAACTCTGTGAGATGATTTCACAGAACACAAAGAAGTTTCTCAGAAAGCTTCTTTCTCTTTGTTATCGGTGGATATTTCCTTTGGCCCTATAGTCTTCAAAGGGATCCGAAATATCTGTTCTCAGATACCACAGAAATAAGGCTAGCAAAGAGATTCACGAAACAACGATGTAACTCTGTGAGTTGAATTAACAGAACACTAAGCGGTTTCTCAGAAAGCTTCTTTCCAGATTTCATCTGAGGATATTTCCTTTTTCACCATAGCCCTCTATGGGCTTCCAAATATCACTTTGCCAATTCCACAAAAACTGTCTTAGCGAAAGGCTTCTTGAGGGGAAAGCTGTAACTCTGTGAGATGATTTCACAGAACACAAAGAAGTTTCTCAGAAAGCTTCTTTCTCTTTGTTATCGGAGGATATTTCCTTTGGCCCTATAGTCTTCAAAGGGATCCG
Source organism: Macaca fascicularis (assembly GCF_037993035.2). Classification (NCBI taxonomy): domain Eukaryota; kingdom Metazoa; phylum Chordata; class Mammalia; order Primates; family Cercopithecidae; genus Macaca; species Macaca fascicularis. The sequence continues at coordinate 84,045,166 of NC_088379.1, forward strand.
AAATATCTGTTCTCATATTCCACAGAAATAAGGCTAGCAAAGAGATCCACGAAATATAGATGTAACTCTGTGAGATGAATTAACAGAACACTAAGCAGTTTCTCAGAAAGCTTCTTTCCAGATTTCATCTGAGGATATTTCCTTTTTCACCATAGCACTCTATGGGCTTCCAAATATCACTTTGCCAATTCCACAAGAACTGTCTTAGCGAAAGGCTTCTTGAGGGGAAAGCTGTAACTCTGCGAGATGATTTCACAGAACACAAAGAAGTTTCTCAGAAAGCTTCTTTCTCTTTGTTATCGGAGGATATTTCCTTCGGCCCTATAGTCTTCAAAGGGATCCGAAATATCTGTTCTCAGATTCCACAGAAATAAGGCTAGCAAAGAGATCCACGAAATACAGATGTAACTCTGTGAGTGGAAGTCACAGAACACTAAGCGGTTTCCCAGAAAGCTTCTTTCCAGATTTCATCTGAGGATATTTCCTTTTTCACCATAGCCCTCTGAGGGCTTCCAAATATCACTTTGTCAATTCCACAAGAACTGTCTTAGCGAAAGGCTTCTTGAGGGGAAAGCTATAACTCTGTGAGATGATTTCACAGAACACAAAGAAGTTTCTCAGAAAGCTTCTTTCTCTTTGTTATTGGAGGATATTTCCTTTGGCCCTATAGTTTTCAAAGGTATCCGAAATATCTGTTCTCAGATTCCACAGAAATAAGGCTACCAAAGAGAATCCCGAAATACAGATGTAACGCTGTGAGATGAAATAACAGAACACTAAGCGGTTTCTCAGAAAGCTTCTTTCCAGATTTCATCTGAGGATACTTCCTTTTTCACCATAGCCCTCTATGGGCTTCCAAATATCACTTTGCCAATTCCACAAGAACTGTCTTAGCGAAAGGCATCTTGAGGGGAAAGCTGTAACTCTGTGAGATGATTTCACAGAACACAAAGAAGTTTCTCAGAAGGCTTCTTTCTCTTTGTTATCGGAGGATATTTCCTTTGGCCCTATAGACTTCAAAGGGATCCGAAATATCTGTTCTCAGATTCCACAGAAATAAGGCTACCAAAGAGATCCACGAAATACAGATGTAACTCTGTGAGATGAATTAACAGAACACTAAGCAGTTTCTCAGAAAGCTTCTTTCCAGATTTCATATGAGGATATTTCCTTTTTCAACATAGCCCTCTAAGGGCTTCCAAATATCACTTTGCCAATTCCACAAGAACTGTCTTAGCCAAAGGCTTCTTGAGGGGAAAGTTTTAACTCTGTGAGACGATTTCACAGAACACAAAGGAGTTTCTCAGAAAACTTCTTTCTCTTTGTTATCGGAGGATATTCCCTTTGGCCATATAGCCTTAAAAGGGATCCGAAATATCTGTTCTGAGATTCCACAGAAATAAGGCTAGCAAAGAGATACACGAAATACAGATGTAACTCTGTGAGTGAAAGTCACAGAACAATAAGCGGTTTCTTAGAAAGCTTCTTTCCAGATTTCATCTGAGGAAATTTCCTTTGTCACCATAGCCCTCTATGGGATTCCAAATATCACTTTGCCATTTCCACAAGAACTGTCTTAGCGAAAGGCTTCTTGAGGGGAAAGCTGTAACTCTGTGAGATGATTTCACATAACACAAAGAAGTTTCTCAGAAAGCTTCTTTCTCTTTGTTATCGGAGGATATTTCCGTTGGCCCTATAGTCTTCAAAGGGATCCGAAATATCTGTTCTCAGATTCCACAGAAATAAGGCTAGCAAAGAGATCCACGAAATATAGATGTAACTCTGTGAGATGAATTAACAGAACACTAAGCAGTTTCTCAGAAAGCTTCTTTCCAGTTTTCATCTGAGGATATTTCCTTTCTCTCCATAGCCCTCTATGGGCTTCCAAATATCACTTTGCCAATTCCGCAAGAACTGTCTTAGCGAAAGGCTTATTGAGGGGAAAGCTGTAACTCTGTGAGATGATTTCAGAGAACACAAAGAAGTTTCTCAGAAAGCTTCTTTCTCTTTGTTATCGGAGGATATTTTCTTTGGCCCTATAGTCTTCAAGGGGATGCGAAATATCTCTTCTCAGATTCCACGGAAATAAGGCTGGCAAAGAGATCCACGAAATACAGATGTAACCCTGTGAGATGAATTAACAGAACACTAAGGTATTTCTCAGAAAGTTTCTTTCCAGATTTCATCTGAGGATATTTCCTTTTTAACCATAGCCTTCTATGGGCTTCCAAATATCACTTTGCCAATTCCACAAAAACTGTCTTAGCGGAAGGCTTCTTGAGGTGAAAGATGTATCTCTGTGAGATGATTTCACAGTACACAAAGAAGTTTCTCAGAAAGCTTCTTTCTCTTTGTTATCGGAGGATATTTCCTTTGGCCCTGTAGTCTTCAAAGGGATCCGAAATATCTGTTCTCAGAATTCAACAGAAATAAGGCTAGCAAAGAAATCCACGAAATACAGATGTAACTCTGTGAGTGGAAGTCACAGAACACTAAGCGGTTTCTCAGAAAGCTTCTTTCCAGATTTCATCTGAGGATATTTCCTTTTCCGCCATAGCCCTCTAAGGGCTTCCAAATATCACTTTGCCAATTCCACAAGAACTGTCTTAGCGAAAGGCTTCTTGAGGGGAAAGCTGTAACTCTGTGAGATGATTTCACACAACACAAAGAAGTTTCTCAGAAAGCTTCTTTCTTTTTGTTATCGGAGGATATTTGCTTTGGCCCTATAGTCTTCAAAGGGATCCGAAATATCTGTTCTCAGATTCCACAGAAATAAGACTAGCAAAGAGATCCACGAAATACAGATGTAACTCTGTGAGTGGAAGTCACAGAACACTAAGCGGTTTCTCAGAAAGCTTCTTTCCAGATTTCATCTGAGGATATTTCCTTTTTCACCATAGCCCTCTATGGGCTTCCAAACATCACTTTGCCAATTCCACAAGAACTGTCTTAGCGAAAGGCTTCTTGAGGGGAAAGCTGTAACTCTGTGAGATGATTTCACAGAACACAAAGAAGTTTCTCAGAAAGCTTCTTTCTCTGTGTTATCGGTGGATATTTCCTTTGGCCCTATAGTCTTCAAAGGGATCCGAAATATCTGTTCTCAGATACCACAGAAATAAGGCTAGCAAAGAGATTCACGAAACACAGATGTAACTCTGTGAGTTGAATTAACAGAACACTAAGCGGTTTCTCAGAAAGCTTCTTTCCAGATTTCATCTGAGGATATTTCCTTTTTCACCATAGCCCTCTATGGGCTTCCAAATATCACTTTGCCAATTCCACAAGAACTGTCTTAGCGAAAGGCTTCTTGAGGGGAAAGCTGTAACTCTGTGAGATGATTTCACAGAACACAAAGAAGTTTCTCAGAAAGCTTCTTTCTCTTTGTTATCGGAGGATATTTCCTTTGGCCCTATAGTCTTCAAAGGGATCCGAAATATCTGTTCTCAGATTCCACAGAAATAAGGCTAGCAAAGAGATCCACGAAATATAGATGTAACTCTGTGAGATGAATTAACAGAACACTAAGCAGTTTCTCAGAAAGCTTCTATCCAGATTTCATCTGAGGATATTTCCTTTTTCACCATAGCACTCTATGGGCTTCCAAATATCACTTTACCAATTCCACAACAACCGTCTTAGCGAAAGGCTTCTTGAGGGGAAAGCTGTAACTCTGTGAGATTATTTCACAGAACACAAAGAAGTTTCTCAGAAAGCTTCTTTCTCTTTGTTATCGGAGGATATTTCCTTTGGCCTTATAGTCTTCAAAGGGATCCGAAATATCTGTTCTCAGATTCCACAGAAATAAGGCTAGCAAAGAGATCCAGGAAATACATATGTAACTCTGTGAGTGGAAGTCACAGAACACTAAGCGGTTTCTCAGAAAGCTTCTTTCCAGATTTCATCTGAGGATATTTCCTTTTTCACCATAGCCCTCTGTGGGCTTCCAAATATCACTTTGCCATTTCTACAAGAACTGTCTTAGCGAAAGGCTTCTTGAGGGGAAAGCTGTAACTCTGTGAGATGATTTGACAGAACACAAAGAAGTTTCTCAGAAGGCTTCTTTCTCTTTGTTATCGGAGGATATTTCCTTTGGCCCTATAGTCTTCAAAGGGGTCCGAAATATCTGTTCTCAGATTCCAAAGAAATAAGGCTAACAAAGAGATCCACGAAATACAGATGTAACTCTGTGAGTGGAAGTCACAGAACACTAAGTAGTTTCTCAGAAAGCTTCTTTCCAGATTTCATCTGAGGATATTTCCTTTTTCACCATAGCCCTCTATGGGCTTCCAAATATCACTTTGCCAATTCCACAAGAACTGTCTTAGCGAAAGGCTTCTTGAGGGGAAAGCTGTAACTCTGCGAGATGATTTCACAGAACACAAAGAAGTTTCTCAGAAAGCTTCTTTCTCTTTGTTATCGGAGGATATTTCCTTCGGCCCTATAGTCTTCAAAGGGATCCGAAATATCTGTTCTCAGATTCCACAGAAATAAGGCTAGCAAAGAGATCCACGAGATACAGATGTAACTCTGTGAGTGGAAGTCACAGAACACTAAGCGGTTTCCCAGAAAGCTTCTTTCCAGATTTCATCTGAGGATATTTCCTTTTTAACCATAGCCTTCTATGGGCTTCCAAATATCACTTTGCCAATTCCACAAAAACTGTCTTAGCGGAAGGCTTCTTGAGGTGAAAGATGTATCTCTGTGAGATGATTTCACAGAACACAAAGAAGTTTCTCAGAAAGCTTCTTTCTCTTTGTTATCGGAGGATATTTCCTTTGGCCCTGTAGTCTTCAAAGGGATCCGAAATATCTGTTCTCAGAATTCAACAGAAATAAGGCTAGCAAAGAAATCCACGAAATACAGATGTAACTCTGTGAGTGGAAGTCACAGAACACTAAGCGGTTTCTCAGAAAGCTTCTTTCCAGATTTCATCTGAGGATATTTCCTTTTCCGCCATAGCCCTCTAAGGGCTTCCAAATATCACTTTGCCAATTCCACAAGAACTGTCTTAACGAAAGGCTGCTTGAGGGGAAAGTTGTAACTCTGTGAGATGATTTCACAGAACACAAAGGAGTTTCTCAGAAAGCTTCTTTCTCTTTGTTATCGGAGGATATTTTCTTTGGCCGTATAGCCTTAAAAGGGATCCGAAATATCTGTTTTAAGATTCCACAGAAATAAGGCTAGCAAAGAGATGCACGAAATTCAGATGTAACTCAGTGAGTTGAAGTCAAAGAACACTAAGCAGTTTCTCAGAAAGCTTCTTTCCAGTTTTCATCTGAGGATATTTCCTTTCTCACCATAGCCCTCTATGGGCTTCCAAATATCACTTTGCCAATTCCGCAAGAACTGTCTTAGCGAAAGGCTTATTGAGGGGAAATCTGTGACTCTGTGAGATGATTTCACAGAACACAAAGAAGTTTCTCAGAAAGCTTCTTTCTCTTTGTTATCGGAGGATATTTCCTTTGGCCCTATAGTCTTCAAGGGGATGCGAAATATCTGTTCTCAGATTCCACAGAAATAAGGCTGGCAAAGAGATCCACGAAATACAGATGTAACTCTGTGAGATGAATTAACAGAACACTAAGCTATTTCTCCGAAAGCTTCTTTCCAGATTTCATCTGAGGATATTCCCTTTTTCACCATAGCCCTCTATGGGCTTCCAAATATCACTTTGCCAATTCCACAAGAACTGTCTTAGCGAAAGGCTTCATGAGGGGAAAGCTGTAACTCTGTGAGGTGATTTCAAGAACACAAAGAAGTTTCTCAGAAAGCTTCTTTCTCTTTGTTATCGGAGGATATTTCCTTTGGCACTATAGTCTTCAAAGGCATCCGAAATATCGGTCCTCAGATTCCACAGAAATAAGGCTAGCAAAGAGATCCACGAAATACAGATGTAACTCTGTGATATGAATTAACAGAACACTAAGCAGTTTCTCAGAAAGCTTCTTTCCAGATTTCATCTGAGGATATTTCCTTTTTCACCATAGGACTCTATGGGCTTCCAAATATCACTTTTCCAATTCCACAAGAACTGGCTAAGCGAAAGGCTTCTTGAGGGGAAAGCTGTAACTCAGTGAGATGACTTCACAGAACACAAAGAAGTTTCTCAGAAATCTTCTTTCTCTTTGTGATGGGAGGATATTTCCTTTGGCCCTATAGTCTTCAAAGGGATCCGAAATATCTGTTCTCAGATTCCACAGAAATAAGGCTAGAAAAGAGATCCACGAAATACAGATGTAACTCTGTGAGTGGAAGTCACAGAACACTAAGCGGTTTCTCAGAAAGCTTCTTTCCAGATTTCATCTGAGGATATTTCCTTTTCCACCATAGCTCTCCATGGGCTTCCAAATATCACTTTGCCAATTCCACAAGAACTGTCTTAGCGAAAGGCTGCTTCAGGGGAAAGTGGTAACTCTGTGAGATGATTTCACAGAACACAAAGGAGTTTCTCAGAAAGCTTCTTTCTCTTTGTTATCGGAGGATAGTTCCTTTGGCCGTATAGCCTTAAAAGGGATCCGAAATATCTGTTTTAAGATTCCACAGAAATAAGGCTAGCAAAGAGATCCACGAAACACAGATGTAACTCTGTGATACGAATTAACAGAACACTAAGCAGTTTCTCAGAAAGCTTCTTTCCAGATTTCATCTGAGGATATTTCCTTTTTCACCATAGGACTCTATGGGCTTCCAAATATCACTTTTCCAATTCCACAAGAGCTGTCTTAGCGAAAGGCTTCTTGAGGGGAAAGCTGTAACTCTGGGAGATGACTTCACAGAACACAGAGAAGTTTCTCAGAAAGCTTCTTTCTCTTTGGTATCGGAGGATATTTCCTTTGGCCCTATAGTCTTAAAAGGGATCCGAAATATCTGTTGTCAGATTACACAGAAATAAGGCTAGCAAAGAGATCCACGAAATACAGATGTAACTCTGTGAGATGAATTAACAGAACACTAAGCAGTTTCTCAGATAGCTTCTTTCCAGATTTCATCTGAGGATATTTCCTTTTTCACCATAGCCCTCTATGGGCTTCCAAATATCACTTTGCCAATTCCACAAGAACTGTCTTAGCGAAAGGCTTCTTGAGGGGAAAGCTGTATCTCTGTGAGATGATTTCACAGAACACAAAGAAGTTTCTCAGAAAGCTTCTTTCTCTTTGTTATCGCAGGATATTTCCTTTGGCCCTATAGTCTTCAAATGGATCCGAAATATCTGTTCTCAGATTCCACAGAAATAAGGCTAGCAAAGAGTTCCACGAAATACAGATGTAACTCTGTGAGACGAATTAACAGAACACTAAGCAGTTTCTCAGAAAGCTTCTTTCCAGATTTCATTTGAGGATATTTCCTTTTTTATCATAGCCCTCTATGGGCTTCCAAATATCACTTTGCCAATTCCACAAGAACTGTCTTAGCGAAAGCCTTCTTGAGGGGATAGCTGTAACTCTGTGAGACGATTTCACAGAACACAAAGAAGTTTCTCAGAAAGCTTCTTTCTCTTTGTTATCGCAGGATATTTCCTTTGGCCCTATAGTCTTCAAATGGATACGAAATATCTGTTCTCAGATTCCACAGAAATAAGGCTAGCAAAGAGATCCACGAAATACAGATGTAACTCTGTGAGTGGAAGTCACAGAACACTAAGCGGTTTCTCAGAAAGCTTCTTTCCACATTTCATCTGAGGATATTTCCTTTTTCACCATAGCCCTCTAAGGGCTTCCAAATATCACTTTGCCAATTCCACAAGAACTGTCTTAGCGAAAGGCTTCTTGAGGGGAAAGCTGTAACTCTGTGAGATGATTTCACAGAACACAAAGAAGTTTCTCAGAAAGCTTCTTTCTCTTTGTTATCGGAGGATATTTCCTTTGGCCCTATAGTCTTCAAAGGGATCCGAAATATCTGTTCTCAGATTCCACAGAAATAAGGCTGGCAAAGAGATGCACGAAATACAGATGTAACTCAGTGAGTTGAAGTCAAAGAACACTAAGCGGTTTCTCAGAAAGCTTCTTTCCAGTTTTCATCTGAGGATATTTCCTTTCTCACCATAGCCCTCTATGGGCTTCCAAATATCACTTTGCCAATTCCGCAGGAACTGTCTTAGCGAAAGGCTTCTTGAGGGGAAAGCTGTAACTCTGTGAGATGATTTCAGAGAACACAAAGAAGATTCTCACAAAGCTTCTTTCTCTTTGTTATCGGAGGATATTTCCTTTGGCCCTATAGTCTTCAAAGGGATCCGAAATATCTGTTCTCAGATTCCACAGAAATAAGGCTAGCAAAGAGATCCACGAAATACAGATGTAACTCTGTGAGATGAATTTATAGAACACTAAGCAGTTTCTCAGAAAGCTTTTTTCCAGATTTCATCTGAGGATATTTCCTTTTTCACCATAGCCCTCTATGGGCTTCCAAATATCACTTTGCCAATTTCACAAGAACTGTCTTAGAGAAAGGCTTCTTGAGGGGAAATCTGTGACTCTGTGAGATGATTTCACAGAACACAAAGAAGTTTCTCAGAAAGCTTCTTTCTCTTTGTTATCGGAGGATATTTCCTTTGGCCCTATAGTCTTCAAGGGGATGCGAAATATCTGTTCTCAGATTCCACAGAAATAAGGCTGGCAAAGAGATCCACGAAATACAGATGTAACTCTGTGAGATGAATTAACAGAACACTAAGCTATTTCTCGGAAAGCTTCTTTCCAGATTTCATCTGAGGATATTTCCTTTTTCACCATAGCACTCTATGGGCTTCCAAATATCACTTTGCCAATTCCACAAGAACTGTCTTCGCGAAAGGCTTCTTGAGGGGAAATCTGTAACTCTGTGAGATTATTTCACATAACACAAAGGAGTTTCTCAGAAAGCTTCTTTCTCTTTGTTATCGGAGGATATTTCCTTTGGCCATATAGCCTTAAAAGGGATCCGAAATATCTGTTCTAAGATTCCACAGAAATAAGGCTAGCAAAGAGATCCACGAAATACAGGTGTAACTCTGTGAGATGAATTAACAGAGCATTAAGCAGTTTCTCAGAAAGCTTCTTTCCAGATTTCATCTGAGGATATTTCCATTTTCACCATAGCCCTCTATGGGCTTCCAAATATCACTTTGCCAATTCCACAAGCACTGTATTAGCGAAAGGCTTCTTGAGGGTAAAGCTGTACCTCTGTGAGATGATTTCACAGAACACAAAGAAGTTTCTCAGAAAGCTTCTTTCTCTTTGTTATCGGAGGACATTTCCTTTGACCCTATAGTCTTCAAGGGGATGCGAAATATCTGTTCTCAGATTCCACAGAAATAAGGCTGGCAAAGAGATCCACGAAATACAGATGTTACTCTGTGAGATGAATTAACAGAACACTAAGCTATTTCTCAGAAAGCTTCTTTCCAGATTTCATCTGAGGATATTTCCTTTTTCACCATAGCCCTCTAAGGGCTTCCAAATATCACTTTGCCAATTCCACAAGAACTGTCTTAGCGAAAGGCTTCTTGAGGGGAAAGCTGTATCTCTGTGAGGTGATTTCACAGAACACAAAGAAGTTTCTCAGAAAGGTTCTTTCTCTTTGTTATCGGACGATATTTCCTTTGGACCTACAATCTTCAAAGGGATCAGAAATATCTGTTCTCAGAATTCCACAGAAGTAAGGCTATCAAAGAGATCCACGAAATACAGATGTAACTCTGTGAGTGGAAGTCACAGAACACTAAGCGGTTTCTCAAAAAGCTTCTTTCCAGATTTCATCCTAGTATATTTCCTTTTTCACCATAGCGCTCTATGGGCTTCCAAATATCACTTTGCCAATTCCACAAGAACTGTCTTAGCGAAAGGCTTCTTGAAAGGAAAGTTGTAACTCTGTGAGATGATTTCAATAACACAAAGGAGTTTCTCAGAAAGCTTCTTTCTCTTTGTTATCGGAGGATATTTCCTTTGGTCATATAGCCTTAAAAGGGATCCGAAATATCTGTTCTAAGATTCCACAGAAATAAGGCTAGCAAAGAGATCCACGAAATATAGATGTAACCGTGTGAGATGAATTAACAGAACACTAAGCAGTTTCTCAGAAAGCTTCTTTCCAGATTTCCTTTGAGGATATTTCCTTTTTCACCATAGCCCTCTGTGGGCTTCCAAATATCACTTTGCCAATTCCACAAGAACAGTCTTAGCGAAAGGCTTCTTGAGGGGAAAGCTGTAACTCTGTGAGATGATTTCACTGAACACAAAGAAGTTTCTCAGAAAGCTTCTTTCTCTTTGTTATCGGAGGATATTTCCTTTGGCCCTATAGTCTTCAAAGGGATCCCAAATATCTGTTCTCAGATACCACAGAAATAAGGCTAGCAAAGTGATCCACGAAATACAGGTGTAACTCTGTGAGACGAATTAACAGAACACAAAGCAGTTTCTCAGAAAGCTTCTTTCCAGATTTCATCTGAGGATATTTCCTTTTTCACCATACCTCTCTACGGGCTTCCAAATATCACTTTGCCAATTCCACAAGAACTGTCTTAGCGAAAGGCTTCTTGTGGGGAAAGCTGTAACTCTGTGAGATGATTTCACAGAACACAAAGAAGTTTCTCAGAAAGCTTCTTTCTCTTTGTAATCGGAGGATATTTCCTTTGGCCCTATAGTCTTCAAAGGGATCCGAAATATCTGTTCTCAGATTCCACAGAAATAAGGCTACCAAAGAGATCCACGAAATACAGATGTAACTCTGTGAGTGGAAGTCACAGAACACTAAGCGGTTTCTCAGAAAGCTTCTTTCCAGATTTCATCTGAGGATATTTCCCTTTTCACCACAGCCCTCTAAGGGCTTCCAAATATCACTTTGCCAATTCCACAAGAACTGTCTTAGCGAAAGGCTTCTTGAGGGGAAAGCTGTAACTCTGTGAGATGATTTCACACAACACAAAGAAGTTTCTCAGAAAGCTTCTTTCTTTTTGTTATCGGAGGATATTTCCTTTGGCCCTATAGTCTTCAAATGGATTCGAAATATCTGTTCTCAGATTCCACAGAAATAAAGCTAGCTAAGAGATCCACGAAATACAGATGTAACTCTGTGAGTGGAAGTCACAGAACACTAAGTAGTTTCTCATAAAGCTTCTTTCCAGATTTCATCTGAGGATATTTCCTTTTTCACCATAGCCCTCTATGGGCTTCCAAATATCACTTTGCCAATTCCACAAGAACTGTCTTAGCGAAAGGCTTATTGAGGGGAAAGCTGTAACTCTGTGAGGTGATTTCACACAACACAAAGAAGTTTCCCAGAAAGCTTCTTTCTCTTTGTTATCGGAGGATATTTCCTTTGGCCCTATAGTCTTCAAAGGGATCCGAAATATCTGTTCTCAGATTCCACAGAAATAAGACTATCAAAGAGATCCACGAAATACAGATGTAACTCTGTGAGTGGAAGTCACAGAACACTAAGCGGTTTCTCAGAAAGCTTCTTTCCAGATTTCATCTGAGGATATTTCCTTTTTCACCATAGCCCTCTATGGGCTTCCAAATATCACTTTGCCAATTCCACAAGAACTGTCTTAGCGAAAGGCTTCTTGAGGGGAAAGCTGTAACTCTGTGAGATGATTTCACAGAACACAAAGAAGTTTCTCAGAAAGCTTCTTTCTCTTTGTTATCGGTGGATATTTCCTTTGGCCCTATAGTCTTCAAAGGGATCCGAAATATCTGTTCTCAGATACCACAGAAATAAGGCTAGCAAAGAGATTCACGAAACACAGATGTAACTCTGTGAGTTGAATTAACAGAACACTAAGCGGTTTCTCAGAAAGCTTCTTTCCAGATTTCATCTGAGGATATTTCCTTTTTCACCATAGCCCTCTATGGGCTTCCAAATATCACTTTGCCAATTCCACAAGAACTGTCTTAGCGAAAGGCTTCTTGAGGGGAAAGCTGTAACTCTGTGAGATGATTTCACAGAACACAAAGAAGTTTCTCAGAAAGCTTCTTTCTCTTTGTTATCGGAGGATATTTCCTTTGGCCCTATAGTCTTCAAAGGGATCCGAAATATCTGTTCTCAGATTCCACAGAAATAAGGCTAGCAAAGAGATCCACGAAATATAGATGTAACTCTGTGAGATGAATTAACAGAACACTAAGCAGTTTCTCAGAAAGCTTCTTTCCAGATTTCATCTGAGGATATTTCCTTTTTCACCATAGCACTGTATGGGCTTCCAAATATCACTTTGCCAATTCCACAAGAACTGTCTTAGCGAAAGGCTTCTTGAGGGGAAAGCTGTAACTCTGTGAGATGATTTCACAGAACACAAAGAAGTTTCTCAGAAAGCTTCTTTCTCTTTGTTATCGGAGGATATTTCCTTTGGCCTTATAGTCTTCAAAGGGATCCGAAATATCTGTTCTCAGATTCCACAGAAATAAGGCTAGCAAAGAGATCCAGGAAATACAGATGTAACTCTGTGTGTGGAAGTCACAGAACACTAAGCGGTTTCTCAGAAAGCTTCTTTCCAGATTTCATCTGAGGATATTTCCTTTTTCACCATAGCCCTCTGTGGGCTTCCAAATATCACTTTGCCATTTCCACAAGAACTGTCTTAGCGAAAGGCTTCTTGAGGGGAAAGCTGTAACTCTGTGAGATGATTTGACAGAACACAAAGAAGTTTCTCAGAAGGCTTATTTCTCCTTGTTATCGGAGCATATTTCCTTTGGCCCTATAGTCTTCAAAGGGGTCCGAAATATCTGTTCTCAGATTCCAAAGAAATAAGGCTAGCAAAGAGATCCACGAAATACAGATGTAACTCTGTGAGTGGAAGTCACAGAACACTAAGTAGTTTCTCAGAAAGCTTCTTTCCAGATTTCATCTGAGGATATTTCCTTTTTCACCATAGCCCTCTATGGGCTTCCAAATATCACTTTGCCAATTCCACAAGAACTGTCTTAGCGAAAGGCTTCTTGAGGGGAAAGCTGTAACTCTGCGAGATGATTTCACAGAACACAAAGAAGTTTCTCAGAAAGCTTCTTTCTCTTTGTTATCGGAGGATATTTCCTTCGGCCCTATAGTCTTCAAAGGGATCCGAAATATATGTTCTCAGATTCCACAGAAATAAGGCTAGCAAAGAGATCCACGAAATACAGATGTAACTCTGTGAGTGGAAGTCACAGAACACTAAGCGGTTTCCCAGAAAGCTTCTTTCCAGATTTCATCTGAGGATATTTCCTTTTTCACCATAGCCCTCTGAGGGCTTCCAAATATCACTTTGTCAATTCCACAAGAACTGTCTTAGCGAAAGGCTTCTTGAGGGGAAAGCTACAACTCTGTGAGATGATTTCACAGAACACAAAGAAGTTTCTCAGAAAGCTTCTTTCTCTTTGTTATTGGAGGATATTTCCTTTGGCCCTATAGTTTTCAAAGGGATCCGAAATATCTGTTCTCAGATTCCACAGAAATAAGGCTACCAAAGAGAATCCCGAAATACAGATGTAACGCTGTGAGATGAAATAACAGAACACTAAGGGGTTTCTCAGAAAGCTTCTTTCCAGATTTCATCTGAGGATACTTCCTTTTTCACCATAGCCCTCTATGGGCTTCCAAATATCACTTTGCCAATTCCACAAGAACTGTCTTAGCGAAAGGCATCTTGAGGGGAAAGCTGTAACTCTGTGAGATGATTTCACAGAACACAAAGAAGTTTCTCAGAAGGTTTCTTTCTCTTTGTTATCGGAGGATATTTCCTTTGGCCCTATAGACTTCAAAGGGATCCGAAATATCTGTTCTCAGATTCCACAGAAATAAGGCTACCAAAGAGATCCACGAAATACAGATGTAACTCTGTGAGTGGAAGTCACAGAACAATAAGCGGTTTCATAGAAAGCTTCTTTCCAGATTTCATCTGAGGAAATTTCCTTTGTCACCATAGCCCTCTATGGGATTCCAAATATCACTTTGCCAATTCCACAAGAACTGTCTTAGCGAAAGGCTTCTTGAGGGGAAAGCTGTAACTCTGTGAGATGATTTCACATAACACAAAGAAGTTTCTCAGAAAGCTTCTTTCTCTTTGTTATCGGAGGATATTTCCGTTGGCCCTATAGTCTTCAAAGGGATCCGAAATATCTGTTCTCAGATTCTACAGAAATAAGGCTAGCAAAGAAATCCACGAAATATAGATGTAACTCTGTGAGATGAATTAACAGAACACTAAGCAGTTTCTCAGAAAGCTTCTTTCCAGATTTCATCTGAGGATATTTCCTTTTTCACCATAGCCCTCTGTGGGCTTCCAAATATCACTTTGCCATTTCCACAAGAACTCTTAGCGAAAGGCTTCTTGAGGGGAAAGCTGTAACTCTGTGAGATGATTTGACAGAACACAAAGAAGTTTCTCAGAAGGCTTCTTTCTCTTTGTTATCGGAGGATATTTCCTTTGGCCCTATAGTCTTCAAAGGGGTCCGAAATATCTGTTCTCAGATTCCACAGAAATAAGGCTAGCAAAGAGATCCACGAAATACAGATGTAACTCGGTGAGTGGAAGTCACAGAACACTAAGTAGTTTCTCAGAAAGCTTCTTTCCAGATTTCATCTGAGGATATTTCCTTTTTCACCATAGCCCTCTATGGGCTTCCAAATATCACTTTGCCAATTCCACAAGAACTGTCTTAGCGAAAGGCTTCTTGAGGGGAAAGCTGTAACTCTGCGAGATGATTTCACAGAACACAAAGTAGTTTCTCAGAAAGCTTCTTTCTCTTTGTTATCGGAGGATATTTCCTTCGGCCCTATAGTCTTCAAAGGGATCCGAAATATCTGTTCTCAAATTCCACAGAAATAAGGCTAGCAAAGAGATCCACGAAATACAGATGTAACTCTGTGAGTGGAAGTCACAGAACACTAAGCGGTTTCCCAGAAAGCTTCTTTCCAGATTTCATCTGAGGATATTTTCTTTTTCACCATAGCCCTCTGAGGGCTTCCAAATATCACTTTGTCAATTCCACAAGAACTGTCTTAGCGAAAGGCTTCTTGAGGGGAAAGCTATAACTCTCTGAGATGATTTCACAGAACACAAAGAAGTTTCTCAGAAAGCTTCTTTCTCTTTGTTATTGGAGGATATTTCCTTTGGCCCTATAGTTTTCAAAGGGATCCGAAATATCTGTTCTCAGATTCCACAGAAATAAGGCTACCAAAGTGAATCCCGAAATACAGATGTAACGCTGTGAGATGAAATAACAGAACACTAAGCGGTTTCTCAGAAAGCTTCTTTCCAGATTTCATCTGAGGATACTTCCTTTTTCACCATAGCCCTCTATGGGCTTCCAAATATCACTTTGCCAATTCCACAAGAACTGTCTTAGCCAAAGGCATCTTGAGGGGAAAGCTGTAACTCTGTGAGATGATTTCACAGAACACAAAGAAGTTTCTCAGAAGGCTTCTTTCTCTTTGTTATCGGAGGATATTTCCTTTGGCCCTATAGACTTCAAAGGCATCCGAAATATCTGTTCTCAGATTCCACAGAAAGAAGGCTGGCAAAGAGATCCACGAAATACAGATGTAACTCTGTGAGATGAATTAACAGAACACTAAGCAGTTTCTCAGAAAGCTTCTTTCCAGATTTCATCTGAGGATATTTCCTTTTTCAACATAGCCCTCTAAGGGCTTCCAAATATCACTTTGCCAATTCCACAAGAACTGTCTTAGCCAAAGGCTTCTTCAGGGGAAAGTTGTAACTCTATGAGCCGATTTCTCAGAACACAAAGCAGTTTCTCAGAAAGCTTCTTTCTCTTTGTTATCGGAGGATATTTCCTTTGACCATATAGACTTAAAAGGAATCCGAAATATCTGTTCTAAGATTCCACAGAAATACGGCTAGCAAAGAGATCCACGAAATACAGATGTAACTCTGTGAGTGGAAGTCACAGAACAATAAGCGGTTTCTCAGAAAGCTTCTTTCCAGATTTGATCTGAGGAAATTTCCTTTTTCACCATAGCCCTCTATGGGCTTCCAAATATCACTTTGCCAATTCCACAAGAACTGTCTTAGCGAAAGGCTTCTTGAGGGGAAAGCTGTAACTCTGTGAGATGATTTCACAGAACACAAAGAAGTTTCTCAGAAAGCTTCTTTCTCTTTGTTATCGGTGGATATTTCCTTTGGCCCTATAGTCTTCAAAGGGATCCGAAATATCTGTTCTCAGATACCACAGAAATAAGGCTAGCAAAGAGATTCACGAAAGACGGATGTAACTCTGTGAGTTGAATTAACAGAACACTAAGCGGTTTCTCAGAAAGCTTCTTTCCAGATTTCATCTGAGGATATTTCCTTTTTCACCATAGCCCTCTATGGGCTTCCAAATATCACTTTGCCAATTCCACAAGAACTGTCTTAGCGAAAGGCTTCTTGAGGGGAAAGCTGTAACCTTGTGAGATGATTTCACAGAACACAAAGAAGTTTCTCAGAAAGCTTCTTTCTCTTTCTTATCGGAGGATATTTCCTTTGGCCCTATAGTCTTCAAAGGGATCCGAAATATCTGTTCTCAGATTCCACAGAAATAAGGCTACCAAAGAGATCCACGAAATACAGATGTAACCCTGTGAGATGAATTAACAGAACACTAAGCGGTTTCTCAGAAAGCTTCCTTCCAGATTTCATCTGAGGATATTTCCTTTTTCACCATAGCCCTCTATGGGCTTCCAAATATCACTTTGCCAATTCCACAAGAACTGTCTTAGCTAAGGATTCTTGAGGGGAAAGCTGTAAATGTGTGAGATGATTTCAGAGAACACAAAGAAGTTTCTCAGGAAGCTTCTTTCCCTTTGTTATCGGAGGATATTTCCTTTGGCCCTATAGTCTTCAAAGGGATCCGAAATATCTGTTCTCAGATTCCACAGAAATAAGGCTAACAAAGAGATCCAAGAAATACAGATGTAACTCTGTGAGTGGAAGTCACAGAACACTAAGCGGTTTCCCAGAAAGCTTCTTTCCAGATTTCATCTGAGGATATTTTCTTTTTCACCATAGCCCTCTGAGGGCTTCCAAATATCACTTTGTCAATTCCACAAGAACTGTCTTAGCGAAAGGCTTCTTGAGGGGAAAGCTATAACTCTCTGAGATGATTTCACAGAACACAAAGAAGTTTCTCAGAAAGCTTCTTTCTCTTTGTTATTGGAGGATATTTCCTTTGGCCCTATAGTTTTCAAAGGGATCCGAAATATCTGTTCTCAGATTCCACAGAAATAAGGCTACCAAAGTGAATCCCGAAATACAGATGTAACGCTGTGAGATGAAATAACAGAACACTAAGCGGTTTCTCAGAAAGCTTCTTTCCAGATTTCATCTGAGGATACTTCCTTTTTCACCATAGCCCTCTATGGGCTTCCAAATATCACTTTGCCAATTCCACAAGAACTGTCTTAGCCAAAGGCATCTTGAGGGGAAAGCTGTAACTCTGTGAGATGATTTCACAGAACACAAAGAAGTTTCTCAGAAGGCTTCTTTCTCTTTGTTATCGGAGGATATTTCCTTTGGCCCTATAGACTTCAAAGGCATCCGAAATATCTGTTCTCAGATTCCACAGAAAGAAGGCTGGCAAAGAGATCCACGAAATACAGATGTAACTCTGTGAGATGAATTAACAGAACACTAAGCAGTTTCTCAGAAAGCTTCTTTCCAGATTTCATCTGAGGATATTTCCTTTTTCAACATAGCCCTCTAAGGGCTTCCAAATATCACTTTGCCAATTCCACAAGAACTGTCTTAGCCAAAGGCTTCTTCAGGGGAAAGTTGTAACTCTATGAGCCGATTTCTCAGAACACAAAGCAGTTTCTCAGAAAGCTTCTTTCTCTTTGTTATCGGAGGATATTTCCTTTGACCATATAGACTTAAAAGGAATCCGAAATATCTGTTCTAAGATTCCACAGAAATACGGCTAGCAAAGAGATCCACGAAATACAGATGTAACTCTGTGAGTGGAAGTCACAGAACAATAAGCGGTTTCTCAGAAAGCTTCTTTCCAGATTTGATCTGAGGAAATTTCCTTTTTCACCATAGCCCTCTATGGGCTTCCAAATATCACTTTGCCAATTCCACAAGAACTGTCTTAGCGAAAGGCTTCTTGAGGGGAAAGCTGTAACTCTGTGAGATGATTTCACAGAACACAAAGAAGTTTCTCAGAAAGCTTCTTTCTCTTTGTTATCGGTGGATATTTCCTTTGGCCCTATAGTCTTCAAAGGGATCCGAAATATCTGTTCTCAGATACCACAGAAATAAGGCTAGCAAAGAGATTCACGAAAGACGGATGTAACTCTGTGAGTTGAATTAACAGAACACTAAGCGGTTTCTCAGAAAGCTTCTTTCCAGATTTCATCTGAGGATATTTCCTTTTTCACCATAGCCCTCTATGGGCTTCCAAATATCACTTTGCCAATTCCACAAGAACTGTCTTAGCGAAAGGCTTCTTGAGGGGAAAGCTGTAACCTTGTGAGATGATTTCACAGAACACAAAGAAGTTTCTCAGAAAGCTTCTTTCTCTTTCTTATCGGAGGATATTTCCTTTGGCCCTATAGTCTTCAAAGGGATCCGAAATATCTGTTCTCAGATTCCACAGAAATAAGGCTACCAAAGAGATCCACGAAATACAGATGTAACCCTGTGAGATGAATTAACAGAACACTAAGCGGTTTCTCAGAAAGCTTCCTTCCAGATTTCATCTGAGGATATTTCCTTTTTCACCATAGCCCTCTATGGGCTTCCAAATATCACTTTGCCAATTCCACAAGAACTGTCTTAGCTAAGGATTCTTGAGGGGAAAGCTGTAAATGTGTGAGATGATTTCAGAGAACACAAAGAAGTTTCTCAGGAAGCTTCTTTCCCTTTGTTATCGGAGGATATTTCCTTTGGCCCTATAGTCTTCAAAGGGATCCGAAATATCTGTTCTCAGATTCCACAGAAATAAGGCTAGCAAAGAGATCCACTAAATATAGATATAACTCTGTGAGATGAATTAACAGAACACTAAGCAGTTTCTCAGAAAGCTTCTTTCCAGATTTCATCTGAGGATATTTCCTTTTTCACCATAGCACTCTATGGGCTTCCAAATATCACTTTGCCAATTCCACAAGAACTGTCTTAGCGAAAGGCTTCTTGAGGGGAAAGCTGTAACTCTGTGAGATGATTTCACAGAACACAAAGAAGTTTCTCAGAAAGATTCTTTCTCTTTGTTATCGGAGGATATTTCCTTTGGCCTTATAGTCTTCAAAGGGATCCGAAATATCTGTTCTCAGATTCCACAGATATAAGGCTAGCAAAGAGATCCACGAAATACAGATGTAACTCTGTGAGTGGAAGTCACAGAACACTAATCGGTTTCTCAGAAAGCTTCTTTCCAGATTTCATCTGAGGATATTTCCTTTTTCACCGTAGCCCTCTGTGGGATTCCAAATATCACTTTGCCATTTCCACAAGAACTGTCATAGCGAAAGGCTTCTTGAGGGGAAAGCTGTAACTCTGTGAGATGATTTGACAGAACACAAAGAAGATTCTCAGAAGGCTTCTTTCTCTTTGTTATCGGAGGATATTTCCTTTGGCCCTATAGTCTTCAAAGGGGTCCGAAATATCTGTTCTCAGATTCCAATGAAATAAGGCTAGCAAAGAGATCCACGAAATACAGATGTAACTCTGTGAGTGGAAGTCACAGAACACTAAGTAGTTTCTCAGAAAGCTTCTTTCCAGATTTCATCTGAGGATATTTCCTTTTTCACCATAGCCCTCTATGGGCTTCCAAATATCACTTTGCCAATTCCACCAGAACTGTCTTAGCGAAAGGCTTCTTGAGGGGAAAGCTGTAACTCTGCGAGATGATTTCACAGAACACAAAGAAATTTCTCAGAAAGCTTCTTTCTCTTTGTTATCGGAGGATATTTCCTTCGGCCCTATAGTCTTCAAAGGGATCCGAAATATCTGTTCTCAGATTCCACAGAAATAAGGCTAGCAAAGAGATCCACGAAATACAGATGTAACTCTGTGTGTGGAAGTCACAGAACACTAAGCGGTTTCCCAGAAAGCTTCTTTCCAGATTTCATCTGAGGATATTTCCTTTTTCACCATAGCCCTCTGAGGGCTTCCAAATATCACATTGTCAATTCCACAAGAACTGTCTTAGCGAAAGGCTTCTTGAGGGGAAAGCTATAACTCTGTGAGATGATTTCACAGAACACAAAGAAGTTTCTCAGAAAGCTTCTTTCTCTTTGTTATTGGAGGATATTTCCTTTGGCCCTATAGTTTTCAAAGGGATCCGAAATATCTGTTCTCAGATTCCACAGAAATAAGGCTACCAAAGAGATCCCCGAAATACAGATGTAACGCTGTGAGATGAAATAACAGAACACTAAGCGGTTTCTCAGAAAGCTTCTTTCCAGATTTCATCTGAGGATACTTCCTTTTTCACCATAGCCCTCTATGGGCTTCCAAATATCACTTTGCCAATTCCACAAGAACTGTCTTAGCGAAAGGCATCTTGAGGGGAAAGCTGTAACTCTGTGAGATGATTTCACAGAACACAAAGAAGTTTCTCAGAAGGCTTCTTTCTCTTTATTATCGGAGGATATTTCCTTTGGCCCTATAGACTTCAAAGGGATCCGAAATATCTGTTCTCAGATTCCACAGAAATAAGGCTACCAAAGAGATCCACGAAATACAGATGTAACTCTGTGAGTGGAAGTCACAGAACAATAAGCGGTTTCTTAGAAAGCTTCTTTCCAGATTTCATCTGAGGAAATTTCCTTTGTCACCATATCCCTCTATGGGATTCCAAATATCACTTTGCCAATTCCACAAGAACTGTCTTAGCGAAAGGCTTCTTGAGGGGAAAGCTGTAACTCTGTGAGATGATTTCACATAACACAAAGAAGTTTCTCAGAAAGCTTCTTTCTCTTTGTTATCGGAGGATATTTCCGTTGGCCCTATAGTCTTCAAAGGGATCCGAAATATCTGTTCTCAGATTCTACAGAAATAAGGCTAGCAAAGAAATCCACGAAATATAGATGTAACTCTGTGAGATGAATGAACAGAACACTAAGCAGTTTCTCAGAAAGCTTCTTTCCAGATTTCATCTGAGGATATTTCCTTTTTCACCATAGCCCTCTGTGGGCTTCCAAATATCACTTTGCCATTTCCACAAGAACTGTCTTAGCGAAAGGCTTCTTGAGGGGAAAGCTGTAACTCTGTGAGATGATTTGACAGAACACAAAGAAGTTTCTCAGAAGGCTTCTTTCTCTTTGTTATCGGAGGATATTTCCTTTGGCCCTATAGTCTTCAAAGGGGTCCGAAATATCTGTTCTCAGATTCCACAGAAATAAGGCTAGCAAAGAGATCCACGAAATACAGATGTAACTCTGTGAGTGGAAGTCACAGAACACTAAGCGGTTTCCCAGAAAGCTTCTTTCCAGATTTCATCTGAGGATATTTCCTTTTTCACCATAGCCCTCTGAGGGCTTCCAAATATCACTTTGTCAATTCCACAAGAACTGTCTTAGCGAAAGGCTTCTTGAGGGGAAAGCTATAACTCTCTGAGATGATTTCACAGAACACAAAGAAGTTTCTCAGAAAGCTTCTTTCTCTTTGTTATTGGAGGATATTTCCTTTGGCCCTATAGTTTTCAAAGGGATCCGAAATATCTGTTCTCAGATTCCACAGAAATAAGGCTACCAAAGTGAATCCCGAAATACAGATGTAACGCTGAGAGATGAAATAACAGAACACTAAGCGGTTTCTCAGAAAGCCTCTTTCCAGATTTCATCTGAGGATACTTCCTTTTTCACCATAGCCCTGTAAGGGCTTCCAAATATCACTTTGCCAATTCCACAAGAACTGTCTTAGCCAAAGGCATCTTGAGGGGAAAGCTGTAACTCTGTGAGATGATTTCACAGAACACAAAGAAGTTTCTCAGAAGGCTTCTTTCTCTTTGTTATCGGAGGATATTTCCCTTGGCCCTATAGACTTCAAAGGCATCCGAAATATCTGTTCTCAGATTCCACAGAAATAAGGCTACCAAGGAGATCCACGAAATACAGATGTAACTCTGTGAGATGAATTAACAGAACACTAAGCAGTTTCTCAGAAAGCTTCTTTCCAGATTTCATATGAGGATATTTCCTTTTTCAACATAGCTCTCTAAGGGCTTCCAAATATCACTTTGCCAATTCCACAAGAACTGTCTTAGCCAAAGGCTTCTTGAGGGGAAAGTTGTAACTCTGTGAGACGATTTCACAGAACACAAAGGAGTTTCTCAGAAAACTTCTTTCTCTTTGTTATCGGAGGATATTCCCTTTGGCCATATAGCCTTAAAAGGGATCCGAAATATCTGTTCTGAGATTCCACAGAAATAAGGCTAGCAAAGAGATACACGAAATACAGATGTAACTCTGTGAGTGGAAGTCACAGAACAATAAGCGGTTTCTTAGAAAGATTCTTTCCAGATTTCATCTGAGGAAGTTTCCTTTGTCACCATAGCCCTCTATGGGATTCCAAATATCACGTTGCCAATTCCACAAGAACTGTCTCAGCGAAAGGCTTCTTGAGGGGAAAGCTGTAACTCTGTGAGATGATTTCACAGAACACAAAGAAGTTTCTCAGAAAGCTTCTTTCTCTTTGTTATCGGAGGATATTTCCTTTGGCCCTATAGACTTCAAAGGGATCCGAAATATCTGTTCTCAGATACCACAGAAATAAGGCTAGCAAAGAGATCCACGAAATACAGATGTAACTCTGTGAGATGAATTAACAGAACACTAAGCAGTTTCTCAGAAAGCTTCTTTCCAGATTTCATCTGAGGATATTTCCTTTTTCACCATAGCCCTCTATGGGCTTCCAAATATCACTTTGCCAATTCCACAAGAACTGTCTTAGCAAAAGGCTTCTTGAGGGGAAATCTGTAACTCTGTGAGATGCTTTCACAGAACACAAAGAAGTATCTCAGAAAGCTTCTTTCTCTTTGTTATCGGAGGATATTTCCTTTGGGGCTAAAGTCTTCAAGGGGATCCGAAATATCTGTTCTCAGATTCCACAGAAAGAAGGCTGGCAAAGAGATCCACGAAATACAGATGTAACTCTGTGAGATGAATTAACAGAACACTAAGCAGTTGCTCAGAAAGCTTCTTTCCAGATTTCATATGAGGATATTTCCTTTTTCAACATAGCCCTCTAAGGGCTTCCAAATATCACTTTGCCAATTCCACAAGAACTGTCTTAGCCAAAGGCTTCTTCAGGGGAAAGTTGTAACTCTATGAGCCGATTTCTCAGAACACAAAGGAGTTTCTCAGAAAGCTTCTTTCTCTTTGTTATCGGAGGATATTTCCTTTGACCATATAGACTTAAAAGGAATCCGAAATATCTGTTCTAAGATTCCACAGAAATACGGCTAGCAAAGAGATCCACGAAATACAGATGTAACTCTGTGAGTGGAAGTCACAGAACAATAAGCGGTTTCTCAGAAAGCTTCTTTCCAGATTTGATCTGAGGAAATTTCCTTTTTCACCATAGCCCTCTATGGGCTTCCAAATATCACTTTGCCAATTCCACAAGAACTGTCTTAGCGAAAGGCTTCTTGAGGGGAAAGCTGTAACTCTGTGAGATGATTTCACAGAACACAAAGAAGTTTCTCAGAAAGCTTCTTTCTCTTTGTTATCGGTGGATATTTCCTTTGGCCCTATAGTCTTCAAAGGGATCCGAAATATCTGTTCTCAGATACCACAGAAATAAGGCTAGCAAAGAGATTCACGAAACACGGATGTAACTCTGTGAGTTGAATTAACAGAACACTAAGCGGTTTCTCAGAAAGCTTCTTTCCAGATTTCATCTGAGGATACTTCCTTTTTCACCATAGCCCTCTATGGGCTTCCAAATATCACTTTGCCAATTCCACAAGAACTGTCTTAGCGAAAGGCATCTTGAGGGGAAAGCTGTAACTCTGTGAGATGATTTCACAGAACACAAAGAAGTTTCTCAGAAGGCTTCTTTCTCTTTATTATCGGAGGATATTTCCTTTGGCCCTATAGACTTCAAAGGGATCCGAAATATCTGTTCTCAGATTCCACAGAAATAAGGCTACCAAAGAGATCCACGAAATACAGATGTAACTCTGTGAGATGAATTAACAGAATACTAAGCAGTTTCTCAGAAAGCTTCTTTCCAGATTTCACATGAGGATATTTCCTTTTTCAACATAGCCCTCTAAGGGCTTCCAAATATCACTTTCCCAATTCCACAAGAACTGTCTTAGCCAAAGGCTTCTTGAGGGGAAAGTTGTAACTCTGTGAGACGATTTCACAGAACACAAAGGAGTTTCTCAGAAAACTTCTTTCTCTTTGTTATCGGAGGATATTTCCTTTGGCCTTATAGTCTTCAAAGGGATCCGAAATATCTGTTCTCAGATTCCACAGATATAAGGCTAGCAAAGAGATCCACGAAATACAGATGTAACTCTGTGAGTGGAAGTCACAGAACACTAAGCGGTTTCTCAGAAAGCTTCTTTCCAGATTTCATCTGAGGATATTTCCTTTTTCACCATAGCCCTCTGTGGGCTTCCAAATATCACTTTGCCATTTCCACAAGAACTGTCTTAGCGAAAGGCTTCTTGAGGGGAAAGCTGTAACTCTGTGAGATGATTTGACAGAACACAAAGAAGTTTCTCAGAAGGCTTCTTTCTCTTTGTTATCGGAGGATATTTCCTTTGGCCCTATAGTCTTCAAAGGGGTCCGAAATATCTGTTCTCAGATTCCAAAGAAATAAGGCTAGCAAAGAGATCCACGAAATACAGATGTAACTCTGTGAGTGGAAGTCACAGAACACTAAGTAGTTTCTCAGAAAGCTTCCTTCCAGATTTCATCTGAGGATATTTCCTTTTTCTCCATAGCCCTCTATGGGCTTCCAAATATCACTTTGCCAATTCCACCAGAACTGTCTTAGCGAAAGGCTTCTTGAGGCGAAAGCTGTAACTCTGCGAGATGATTTCACAGAACACAAAGAAATTTCTCAGAAAGCTTCTTTCTCTTTGTTATCGGAGGATATTTCCTTCGGCCCTATAGTCTTCAAAGGGATCCGAAATATCTGTTCTCAGATTCCACAGAAATAAGGCTAGCAAAGAGATCCACGAAATACAGATGTAACTCTGTGAGTGGAAGTCACAGAACACTATGCGGTTTCCCAGAAAGCTTCTTTCCAGATTTCATCTGAGGATATTTCCTTTTTCACCATAGCCCTCTGAGGGTTTCCAAATATCACATTGTCAATTCCACAAGAACTGTCTTAGCGAAAGGCTTCTTGAGGGGAAAGCTATAACTCTGTGAGATGATTTCACAGAACACAAAGAAGTTTCTCAGAAAGCTTCTTTCTCTTTGTTATTGGAGGATATTTCCTTTGGCCCTATAGTTTTCAAAGGGATCCGAAATATCTGTTCTCAGATTCCACAGAAATAAGGCTACCAAAGAGATCCCCGAAATACAGATGTAACGCTGTGAGATGAAATAACAGAACACTAAGCGGTTTCTCAGAAAGCTTCTTTCCAGATTTCATCTGAGGATACTTCCTTTTTCACCATAGCCCTCTATGGGCTTCCAAATATCACTTTGCCAATTCCACAAGAACTGTCTTAGCGAAAGGCTTCTTGAGGGGAAAGCTGTAACTCTATGAGATGATTTCACAGAACACAAAAAAGTTTCTCAGAAAGCTTCTTTCTCTTTCTTATCGGAGGATATTTCCTTTGGCTCTATAGTCTTCAAAGGGATCCGAAATATCTGTTCTCAGATACCACAGAAATAAGGCTAGCAAAGAGATCCAAGAAATACAGATGTAACTCTGTGAGATGAATTAACAGAACACTAAGCAGTTTCTCAGAAAGCTTCTTTCCAGATTTCATCTGAGGATATTTCCTTTTTCACCATAGCCCTCTATGGGCTTCCAAATATCACTTTGCCAATTACACAAGAACTGTCTTAGCAAAAGGCTTCTTGAGGGGAAATCTGTAACTCTGTGAGATGCTTTCACAGAACACAAAGAAGTATCTCAGAAAGCTTCTTTCTCTTTGTTATCGGAGGATATTTCCTTTGGGCCTAAAGTCTTCAAGGGGATCCGAAATATCTGTTCTCAGATTCCACAGAAAGAAGGCTGGCAAAGAGATCCACGAAATACAGATGTAACTCTGTGAGATGAATTAACAGAACACTAAGCAGTTTCTCAGAAAGCTTCTTTCCAGATTTCATATGAGGATATTTCCTTTTTCAACATAGCCCTCTAAGCGCTTCCAAATATCACTTTGCGAATTCCACAAGAACTGTCTTAGCCAAAGGCTTCTTCAGAGGAAAGTTGTAACACTATGAGCCGATTTTACAGAACACAAAGGAGTTTCTCAGAAAGCTTCTTTCTCTTTGTTACCGGAGGATATTTCCTTTGACCATATAGCCTTAAAAGGAATCCGAAATATCTGTTCTAAGATTCCACAGTAATAAGGCTAGCAAAGAGATCCACGAAATACAGATGTAACTCTGTGAGTGGAAGTCACAGAACAATAAGCGGTTTCTCAGAAAGCTTCTTTCCATATTTGATCTGAGGAAATTTCCTTTGTCACCGTAGCCCTCTATGGGATTCCAAATATCACTTTGCCAATTCCACAAGAACTGTCTTAGCGAAAGGCTTCTTGAGGGGAAAGCTGTAACTCTGTGAGATGATTTCACAGAACACAAAGAAGTTTCTCAGAAAGCTTCTTTCTCTTTGTTATCGGAGGATATTTCCTTTGGCCCTATAGTCTTCAAAGGGATCCGAAATATCTGTTCTCAGATTCCACAGAAATAAGGCTAGCAAAGAGATCTACGAAAGACAGATGTAACTCTGTGAGATGAATTAACAGAACACTAAGCGGTTTCTCAGAAAGCTTCTTTCCAGATTTCATCTGAGGATACTTCCTTTTTCACCATAGCCCTCTATGGGCTTCCAAATATCACTTTGCCATTTCCACAAGAACTGTCTTAGCGAAAGGCATCTTGAGGGGAAAGCTGTAACTCTGTGAGATGATTTCACAGAACACAAAGAAGTTTCTCAGAAGGCTTCTTTCTCTTTGTTATCGGAGGATATTTCCTTTGGACCTATAGACTTCAAAGGGATCCGAAATATCTGTTCTCAGATTCCACAGAAATAAGGCTACCAAACAGATCCACGAAATATAGATGTAACTCTGTGAGATGAATTAACAGAACACTAAGCAGTTTCTCAGAAAGCTTCTTTCCAGATTTCATATGAGGATATTTCCTTTTTCAACATAGCCCTCTAAGGGCTTCCAAATATCACTTTGCCAATTCCACAAGAACTGTCTTAGCCAAAGGCTTCTTGAGGGGAAAGTTGTAACTCTGTGAGACGATTTCACAGAACACAAAGGAGTTTCTCAGAAAACTTCTTTCTCTTTGTTATCAGAGGATATTCCCTTTGGCCATATAGCCTTAAAAGGGATCCGAAATATCTGTTCTGAGATTCCACAGAAATAAGGCTAGCAAAGAGATACACGAAATATAGATGTAACTCTGTGTGTGGAAGTCACAGAACAATAAGCGGTTTCTTAGAAAGCTTCTTTCCAGATTTCATCTGAGGAAATTTCCTTTGTCACCATAGCTCTCTATGGGATTCCAAATATCACTTTGCCAATTCCACAAGAACTGTCTTAGCGAAAGGCTTCTTGAGGGGAAAGCTGTAACTCTGTGAGATGATTTCACATAACACAAAGAAGTTTCTCAGAAAGCTTCTTTCTCTTTGTTATCGGAGGATATTTCCGTTGGCCCTATAGTCTTCAAAGGGATCCGAAATATCTGTTCTCAGATTCCACAGAAATAAGGCTACCAAAGAGATCCCCGAAATACAGATGTAACGCTGTGAGATGAAATAACAGAACACTAAGCGGTTTCTCAGAAAGCCTCTTTCCAGATTTCATCTGAGGATATCTCCTTTTTCACCATAGCCCTCTATGGGCTTCCAAATATCACTTTGCCAATTCCACAAGAACTGTCTTAGCGAAAGGCTTCTGGAGGGGAAAGCTGTAACTCTGTGAGATGATTTCGCAGAACACAAAGAAGTTTCTCAGAGAGCTTTTTTCCCTTTGTTATCGGAGGATATTTCCTTTGGCCCTATAGTCTTCAAAGGGATCCGAAATATCTGTTCTCAGATTCCACAGAAATAAGGCTAGCAAAGAGATCCACGAAATATAGATGTAACTCTGTGAGATGAATTAATAGAACACTAAGCAGTTTCTCAGAAAGCTTCTTTCCAGATTTCATCTGAGGATATTTCCTTTTTCACCATAGCCCTCTATGGGCTTCCAAATATCACTTTGCCAATTCCACAAGAACTGTCTTAGCGAAAGGCTTCTTGAGGGGAAAGCTATAACTCTATGAGATGATTTCACAGAACACAAAGAAGTTTCTCAGAAAGCTTCTTTCTCTTTGTTATCGGAGGATATTTCCTTTGGCTCTATAGTCTTCAAAGGGATCCGAAATATCTGTTCTCAGATACCACAGAAATTAGGCTAGCAAAGAGATCCACGAAATACAGATGTAACTCTGTGAGATGAATTAACAGAACACTAAGCAGTTTCTCAGAAAGCTTCTTTCCAGATTTCATCTGAGGATATTTCCTTTTTCACCATAGCCCTCTATGGGCTTCCAAATATCACTTTGCCAATTACACAAGAACTGTCTTAGCAAAAGGCTTCTTGAGGGGAAATCTGTAACTCTGTGAGATGCTTTCACAGAACACAAAGAAGTATCTCAGAAAGCTTCTTTCTCTTTGTTATCGGAGGATATTTCCTTTGGGCCTAAAGTCTTCAAGGGGATCCGAAATATCTGTTCTCAGATTCCACAGAAAGAAGGCTGGCGAAGAGATCCACGAAATACAGATGTAACTCTGTGAGATGAATTAACAGAACACTAAGCAGTTTCTCAGAAAGCTTCTTTCCAGATTTCATATGAGGATATTTCCTTTTTCAACATAGCCCTCTAAGCGCTTCCAAATATCACTTTGCCAATTCCACAAGAACTGTCTTAGCCAAAGGCTTCTTCAGAGGAAACTTGTAACTCTATGAGCCGATTTCACAGAACACAAAGGAGTTTCTCAGAAAGCTTCTTTCTCTTTGTTACCGGAGGATATTTCCTTTGACCATATAGCCTTAAAAGGAATCCGAAATATCTGTTCTAAGATTCCACAGAAATAAGACTAGCAAAGAGATCCACGAAATACAGATGTAACTCTGTGAGTGGAAGTCACAGAACAATAAGCGGTTTCTAAGAAAGCTTCTTTCCATATTTGATCTGAGGAAATTTCCTTTGTCACCATAGCCCTCTATGGGATTCCAAATATCACTTTCCCAATTCCACAAGAACTGTCTTAGCGAAAGGCTTCTTGAGGGGAAAGCTGTAACTCTGTGAGATGATTTCACAGAACACAAAGAAGTTTCTCAGAAAGCTTCTTTCTCTTTGTTATCGGAGGATATTTCCTTTGGCCCTATAGTCTTCAAAGGGATCCGAAATATCTGTTCTCAGATTCCACAGAAATAAGGCTAGCAAAGAGATCTACGAAAGACAGATGTAACTCTGTGAGATGAATTAACAGAACACTAAGCGGTTTCTCAGAAAGCTTCTTTCCAGATTTCATCTGAGGATACTTCCTTTTTCACCATAGCCCTCTATGGGCTTCCAAATATCACTTTGCCTTTTCCACAAGAACTGTCTTAGCGAAAGGCATCTTGAGGGCAAAGCTGTAACTCTGTGAGATGATTTCCCAGAACACAAAGAAGTTTCTCAGAAGGCTTCTTTCTCTTTGTTATCGGAGGATATTTCCTTTGGACCTATAGACTTCAAAGGGATCCGAAATATCTGTTCTCAGATTCCACAGAAATAAGGCTACCAAAGAGATCCACGAAATACAGATGTAACTCTGTGAGATGAATTAACAGAACACTAAGCAGTTTCTCAGAAAGCTTCTTTCCAGATTTCATATGAGGATATTTCCTTTTTCAACATAGCCCTCTAAGGGCTCCCAAATATCACTTTGCCAATTCCACAAGAACTGTCTTAGCCAAAGGCTTCTTGAGGGGAAAGTTGTAACTCTGTGAGACGATTTCACAGAACACAAAGGAGTTTCTCAGAAAACTTCTTTCTCTTTGTTATCGGAGGATATTCCCTTTGGCCGTATAGCCTTAAAAGGGATCCGAAATATCTGTTCTGAGATTCCACAGAAATAAGGCTAGCAAAGAGATACACGAAATATAGATGTAACTCTGTGAGTGGAAGTCACAGAACAATAAGCGGTTTCTTAGAAAGCTTCTTTCCAGATTTCATCTGAGGAAATTTCCTTTGTCACCATAGCCCTCTATGGGATTCCAAATATCACTTTGCCATTTCCACAAGAACTGTCTTAGCGAAAGGCTTCTTGAGGGGAAAGCTGTAACTCTGTGAGATGATTTCACATAACACAAAGAAGTTTCTCAGAAAGCTTCTTTCTCTTTGTTATCGGAGGATATTTCCGTTGGCCCTATAGTCTTCAAAGGGATCGGAAATATCTGTTCTCAGATTCCACAGAAATAAGGTTACCAAAGAGATCCCCGAAATACAGATGTAACGCTGTGAGATGAAATAACAGAACACTAAGCGGTTTCTCAGAAAGCCTCTTTCCAGATTTCATCTGAGGATATTTCCTTTTTCACCATAGCCCTCTATGGGCTTCCAAATATCACTTTGCCAATTCCACAAGAACTGTCTTAGCGAAAGGCTTCTGGAGGGGAAAGCTGTAACTCTGTGAGATGATTTCGCAGAACACAAAGAAGTTTCTCAGAGAGCTTTTTTCCCTTTGTTATCGGAGGATATTTCCTTTGGCCCTATAGTCTTCAAAGGGATCCGAAATATCTGTTCTCAGATTCCACAGAAATAAGGCTAGCAAAGAGATCCACGAAATATAGATGTAACTCTGTGAGATGAATTAATAGAACACTAAGCAGTTTCTCAGAAAGCTTCTTTCCAGATTTCATATGAGGATATTTCCTTTTTCACCATAGCCCTCTATGGGCTTCCAAATATCACTTTGCCAATTCCACAAGAACTGTCTTAGCGAAAGGCTTCTTGAGGGGAAAGCTGTAACTCTATGAGATGATTTCACAGAACACAAAGAAGTTTCTCAGAAAGCTTCTTTCTCTTTGTTATCGGAGGATATTTCCTTTGGCCCTATAGTCTTCAAAGGGATCCGAAATATCTGTTCTCAGATACCACAGAAATAAGGCTAGCAAAGAGATCCACGAAATACAGATGTAACTCTGTGAGATGAATTAACAGAACACTAAGCAGTTTCTCAGAAAGCTTCTTTCCAGATTTCATCTGAGGATATTTCCTTTTTCACCATAGCTCTCTATGGGCTTCCAAATATCACTTTGCAAATTCCACAAGAACTGTCTTAGCAAAAGGCTTCTTGAGGGGAAATCTGTAACTCTGTGAGATGCTTTCACAGAACACAAAGAAGTATCTCAGAAAGCTTCTTTCTCTTTGTTATCGGAGGATATTTCCTTTGGGACTAAAGTCTTCAAGGGGATCCGAAATATCTGTTCTCAGAATCCACAGAAATAAGGCTGGCAAAGAGATCCACGAAATACAGATGTAACTCTGTGAGATGAATTAACAGAACACTAAGCAGTTTCTCAGAAACTTTCTTTCCAGATTTCATATGAAGATATTTCCTTTTTCAACATAGCCCTCTAAGGGCTTCCAAATATCACTTTGCCAATTTCACAAGAACTGTCATAGTCAAAGGCTTCTTGAGGGGAAAGTTGTAACTATGTGAGACGATTTCACAGAACACAAAGGAGTTTCTCAGAAAACTTCTTTCTCTTTGTTATCGGAGGATATTTCCTTTGGCCCTATAGTCTTCAAATGGATCCGAAATATCTGTTCTCAGATTCCACAGAAATAAGGCTAGCAAACAGATCCCCGAAATACAGATGTAACTGTGTGAGATGAAATAACAGAACACTAAGCGGTTTCTCAGAAAGCTTCTTTCCAGATTTCATCTGAGGATACTTCCTTTTTCACCATAGCCCTCTATGGGCTTCCAAATATCACTTTGCCAATTCCACAAGAACTGTCTTAGCGAAAGGCTTCTTGAGGGGAAAGCTGTAACTCTGTGAGATGATTTCACAGAACACAAAGAAGTTTCTCATAAAGCTTCTTTCTCTTTGTTATCGGAGGATATTTCCTTTAGCCCTATAGTCTTCCAAGGGATCCGAAATATCTGTTCTCAGATTCCACAGAAATAAGGCTAGCAAAGAGATCCACGAAATACAGATGTAACTCTGTCAGGGGAAGTCACAGAACACTAAGCGGTTTCTCAGAAATCTTCTTTCCAGATGTCATCTGAGGATATTTCCTTTTTCACCATAGCCCTCTATGGGCTTCCAAATATCACTTTGGCAATTCCACAAGAACTGTCTTAGCGAAAAGCTTCTTGAGGGGAAAGCTGTAACTCTGTGAGATGATTTCACAGAACACAAAGAAGTTTCTCAGAAGGCTTCTTTCTCTTTGTTATCGGAGGATATTTCCTTTGGCCCTATAGTCTCCAAAGGGATCCGAAATATCTGTTCTCAGATTCCACAGAAATAAGGCTAGCAAAGAGATCCACGAAATACAGATGTAACTCTGTGAGTGGAACTCACAGAACACTAAGTAGTTTCTCAGAAAGCTTCTTTTCAGATTTCATCTGAGGATATTTCCTTTTTCACCATAGCCCTCTATGGGCTTCCAAATATCACTTTGCCAATTCCACAAGAACTGTCTTAGCGAAAGGCTTCTTGAGGGGAAAGCTGTAACTCTGTAAGATGATTTCACAGAACACAAAGAAGTTTCTCAGAAGGCTTCTTTCTCTTTGTTATTGGAGGATATTTCCTTTGGCCCTATAGACTTCAAAGGGATCCGAAATATCTGTTCTCAGATTAAACAGATATAAGGCTAGCAAAGAGATCCACGAAATTCAGATGTAACTCTGTGAGTGGAAGTCACAGAACTCTAAGCGTTTTCTCAGAAAGCTTCTTTCCAGATTTCATCTGAGGATATTTCCTTTTTCACCATAGCCCTCTATGGGCTTCCAAAAATCACTTTGCCAATTGCAGAAGAACTGTCTTAGCGAAAGGCTTCTTTAGGGGAAAGCTGTAACTCTGTGAGATGATTTCACAGAACACAAAGAAGTTTCTCAGAAAGCGTCTTTCTCTTTGTTATCGGAGGATATTTCCTTTGGCCCTCTAGTCTTCAAAGGGATCAGAAATATCTGTTCTCAGATTCCATAGAAAGAAGGCTAGAAAAGAGATCCACGAAATGCAGATGTAACTCTGTGAGATGAATTAGCAGAACACTAAGCAGTTTCTCAGAAAGCTTCTTTCCAGATTCATCTAAGGATATTTCCTTTTTCACCATAGCCCTCTAAGGGCTTCCAAATATCAATTTGCCAATTCCACAAGAACTGTCTTAGCGAAAGGCTTCTTGAGGGGAAAACTGTAACTCTGTGAGATGATTTCACAGAACACAAAGAAGTTTCTCAGAAAGCTTCTTTCTCTTTGTTATCGGAGGATATTTCCTTTGGCCCTATAGTATTCAAAGGGATCCAAAATATCTGTTCTAAGATTCCACAGAAATAAGGCTAGCAAAGAGATCCACGAAATATAAATGTAACTCTGTGAGTGGAAGTCACAGAACACTAAGCGGTTTCTCAGAAAGCTTCTTTCCAGATTTCATCTGAGGATATTTCCTTTTTCACCATAGCCCTCTATGGGCTTCCAAATATCACTTTGTCAATTCCACAAGAACTGTCTTAGCGAAAGGCTTCTTGAGGGGAAAGCTGTAACTCTGTGAGATGATTTCACAAAACACAAAGAAGTTTCTCAGAAAGCTTCTTTCTCTTTGTTATCGGAGGATATTTCCTTTGGCCCTATAGTCTTCAAAGGGATCCGAATTATCTGTTCTCAGATTTCACAGAAAGACGGCTACTAAAGAGATCCACGAAATACAGATGTAACGCTGTGAGATGAATTAACAGAACACTAAGCGGTTTCTCAGAAAGCTTCTTTCCAGATTTCATCTGAGGATATTTCCCTTTTCACCATAGCCCTCAACGGGCTTCCAAATATCACTTTGCCAATTCCACAAGAACTGTCTTAGCGAAAGGCTTCTTGAGGGGAAAGCTGTAACTCTGTGAGATGATTTCACAGAACACAAAGAAGTTTCTCAGAAAGCTTTTTTCCCTTTGTTATCGGAGGATATTTCCTTTGGCCCTAAAGTCTTCAAAGGGATCCGAAATATCTGTTCTCAGATTCCACAGAAATAAGGCTGGCAAAGAGATCCACGAAATACAGATGTACCTCTGTGAGATGAATTAACAGAACACTAAGCAGTTTCTCAGAAACCTTCTTTCCAGATTTCATATGAGGATATTTCCTTTTTCAACATAGCCCTCTAAGGGCTTCCAAATATCACTTTGCCAATTTCACAAGAACTGTCTTAGCCAAAGGCTTCTTGAGGGGAAAGTTGTAACTCTGTGAGACGATTTCACAGAACACAAAGGAGTTTCTCAGAAAACTTCTTTCTCTTTGTTATCGGAGGATATTTCCTTTGGCCCTATAGTCTTCAAATGGATCCGAAATATCTGTTCTCAGATTCCACAGAAATAATGCTAGCAAACAGATACCCGAAATACAGATGTAACTGTGTGAGATGAAATAACAGAACACTAAGCGGTTTCTCAGAAATCTTCTTTCCAGATGTCATCTGAGGATATTTCCTTTTTCACCATAGCCCTCTATGGGCTTCCAAATATCACTTTGGCAATTCCACAAGAACTGTCTTAGCGAAAAGCTTCTTGAGGGGAAAGCTGTAACTCTGTGAGGTGATTTCACAGAACACAAAGAAGTTTCTCAGAAGGCTTCTTTCTCTTTGTTATCGGAGGATATTTCCTTTGGCCCTATAGTCTTCAAATGGATCCGAAATATCTGTTCTCAGATTCCACAGAAATAAGGCTAACAAACAGATCCATGAAATACAGATGTAACTCTGTGAGTGGAAGTCACAGAACACTAAGTAGTTTCTCAGAAAGCTTCTTTTCAGATTTCATCTGAGGATATTTCCTTTTTCACCATAGCCCTCTATGGGCTACCAAATATCACTTTGCCAATTCCATAAGAACTGTCTTAGCGAAAGGCTTCTTGAGGGGAAAGCTGTAACTCTGTGAGATGATTTCACAGAAAACAAAGAAGTTTCTCAGAAGGCTTCTTTCTCTTTGTTATTGGAGGATATTTCCTTTGGCCCTATAGACTTCAAAGGGATCCGAAATATCTGTTCTCAGATTCCACAGAAATAAGGCTAGCAAAGAGATCCACGAAATTCAGATGTAACTCTGTGAGTGGAAGTCACAGAACACTAAGCGGTTTCTCAGAAAGCTTCTTTCCAGATTTCATCTGAGGATATTTCCTTTTTCACCATAGCCCTCTATGGGTGTCCAAAAATCACTTTGCCAATTGCAGAAGAACTGTCTTAGCGAAAGGCTTCTTTAGGGGAAAGCTGTAACTCTGTGAGATGATTTCACAGAACACAAAGAAGTTTCTCAGAAAGCGTCTTTCTCTTTGTTATCGGAGGATATTTCCTTTGGCCCTGTAGTCTTCAAAGGGATCCGAAATATCTGTTCTCAGATTCCATAGAAAGAAGGCTAGCAAAGAGATCCACGAAATGCAGATGTAACTTTGTGAGATGAATTAACAGAACACTAAGCAGTTTCTCAGAAAGCTTCTTTCCAGATTCATGTAAGGATATTTCCTTTTTCACCATAGCCCTCTAAGGGCTTCCAAATATCAATTTGCCAATTCCACAAGAACTGTCTTAGTGAAAGGCTTCTTGAGGGGAAAACTGTAACTCTGTGAGATGATTTCACAGAACACAAAGAAGTTTCTCAGAAAGCTTCTTTCTCTTTGTTATCGGAGGATATTTCCTTTGGCCCTATAGTCTTCAAAGGGATCCAAAATATCTGTTCTAAGATTCCACAGAAATAAGGCTAGCAAAGAGATCCATGAAATATAGACGTAACTCAGTGAGATGAATTAACAGAACACTAAGCAGTTTCTCAGAAAGCTTGTTTCCAGATTTCATCTGAGGGTATTTCCTTTTTCACCATAGCCCTCTAGGGGCTTCCAAATATCACTTTGCCAATTCCACAAGAACTGTCTTAGCGAAAGGCTTCTTGAGGGGAAAGCTGTAACTCTGTGAGATGATTTCACAGAACACAAAGAAGTTTCTCAGAAAGCTTCTTTCTCTTTGTTATCGGAGGATATTTCCTTTGGCCCTATAGTCTTCAAAGGGATCCGAAATATCTGTTCTCAATTCCACAGAAATAAGGCTAGCAAACAGATCCATGAAATACAGATGTAACTCTGTGAGTGGAAGTCACAGAACACTAAGTAGTTTCTCAGAAAGCTTCTTTTCAGATTTCATCTGAGGATATTTCCTTTTTCACCATAGCCCTCTATGGGCTTCCAAATATCACTTTGCCAATTCCACAAGAACTGTCTTAGCGAAAGGCTTCTTGAGGGGAAAGCTGTAACTCTGTGAGATGATTTCACAGAACTCAAAGAAGTTTCTCAGAAGGCTTCTTTCGCTTTGTTATTGGAGGATATTTCCTTTGGCCCTATAGACTTCAAAGGGATCCGAAATATCTGTTCTCAGATTAAACAGAAATAAGGCTAGCAAAGAGATCCACGAAATTCAGATGTAACTCTGTGAGTGGAAGTCACAGAACACTAAGCGGTTTCTCAGAAAGCTTCTTTCCAGATTTCATCTGAGGATATTTCCTTTTTCACCATAGCCCTCTATGGGCTTCCAAAAATCACTTTGCCAATTGCAGAAGAACTGTCTTAGCGAACGGCTTCTTTAGGGGAAAGCTGTAACTCTGTGAGATGATTTCACAGAACACAAAGAAGTTTCTCAGAAAGCGTCTTTCTCTTTGTTATCGGAGGATATTTCCTTTGGCCCTGTAGTCTTCAAAGGGATCCGAAATATCTGTTCTCAGATTCCATAGAAAGAAGGCTAGCAAAGAGATCCACGAAATGCAGATGTAACTTTGTGAGATGAATTAACAGAACACTAAGCAGTTTCTCAGAAAGCTTCTTTCCAGATTCATGTAAGGATATTTCCTTTTTCACCATAGCCCTCTAAGGGCTTCCAAATATCAATTTGCCAATTCCACAAGAACTGTCTTAGCGAAAGGCTTCTTGAGGGGAAAACTGTAACTCTGTGAGATGATTTCACAGAACACAAAGAAGTTTCTCAGAAAGCTTCTTTCTCTTTGTTATCGGAGGATATTTCCTTTGGCCCTATAGTCTTCAAAGGGATCCAAAATATCTGTTCTAAGATTCCACAGAAATAAGGCTAGCAAAGAGATCCATGAAATATAGACGTAACTCAGTGAGATGAATTAACAGAACACTAAGCAGTTTCTCAGACAGCTTGTTTCCAGATTTCATCTGAGGGTATTTCCTTTTTCACCATAGCCCTCTAGGGGCTTCCAAATATCACTTTGCCAATTCCACAAGAACTGTCTTAGCGAAAGGCTTCTTGAGGGGAAAGCTGTAACTCTGTGAGATGATTTCACAGAACACAAAGAAGTTTCTCAGAAAGCTTCTTTCTCTTTGTTATCGGAGGATATTTCCTTTGGCCCTATAGTCTTCAAAGGGATCCGAAATATCTGTTCTCAATTCCACAGAAATAAGGCTAGCAAACAGATCCATGAAATACAGATGTAACTCTGTGAGTGGAAGTCACAGAACACTAAGTAGTTTCTCAGAAAGCTTCTTTTCAGATTTCATCTGAGGATATTTCCTTTTTCACCATAGCCCTCTATGGGCTTCCAAATATCACTTTGCCAATTCCACAAGAACTGTCTTAGCGAAAGGCTTCTTGAGGGGAAAGCTGTAACTCTGTGAGATGATTTCACAGAACTCAAAGAAGTTTCTCAGAAGGCTTCTTTCGCTTTGTTATTGGAGGATATTTCCTTTGGCCCTATAGACTTCAAAGGGATTCGAAATATCTGTTCTCAGATTAAACAGAAATAAGGCTAGCAAAGAGATCCACGAAATTCAGATGTAACTCTGTGAGTGGAAGTCACAGAACACTAAGCGGTTTCTCAGAAAGCTTCTTTCCAGATTTCATCTGAGGATATTTCCTTTTTCACCATAGCCCTCTATGGGCTTCCAAAAATCACTTTGCCAATTGCAGAAGAACTGTCTTAGCGAACGGCTTCTTTAGGGGAAAGCTGTAACTCTGTGAGATGATTTCACAGAACACAAAGAAGTTTCTCAGAAAGCGTCTTTCTCTTTGTTATCGGAGGATATTTCCTTTGGCCCTGAAGTCTTCAAAGGGATCCGAAATATCTGTTCTCAGATTCCATAGAAAGAAGGCTAGCAAAGAGATCCACGAAATGCAGATGTAACTTTGTGAGATGAATTAACAGAACACTAAGCAGTTTCTCAGAAAGCTTGTTTCCAGATTTCATCTGAGGGTATTTCCTTTTTCACCATAGCCCTCTAGGGGCTTCCAAATATCACTTTGCCAATTCCACAAGAACTGTCTTAGCGAAAGGCTTCTTGAGGGGAAAGCTGTAACTCTGTGAGATGATTTCACAGAACACAAAGAAGTTTCTCAG
This sequence comes from Macaca fascicularis, assembly GCF_037993035.2. Lineage (NCBI taxonomy): Eukaryota > Metazoa > Chordata > Mammalia > Primates > Cercopithecidae > Macaca > Macaca fascicularis. The sequence goes on from NC_088379.1 coordinate 84,083,852, forward strand.
AAAGCTTCTTTCTCTTTGTTATCGGAGGATATTTCCTTTGGCCCTATAGTCTTCAAAGGGATCCGAAATATCTGTTCTCAATTCCACAGAAATAAGGCTAGCAAACAGATCCATGAAATACAGATGTAACTCTGTGAGTGGAAGTCACAGAACACTAAGTAGTTTCTCAGAAAGCTTGTTTTCAGATTTCATCTGAGGATATTTCCTTTTTCACCATAGCCCTCTATGGGCTTCCAAATATCACTTTGCCAATTCCACAAGAACTGTCTTAGCGAAAGGCTTCTTGAGGGGAAAGCTGTAACTCTGTGAGATGATTTCACAGAACTCAAAGAAGTTTCTCAGAAGGCTTCTTTCGCTTTGTTATTGGAGGATATTTCCTTTGGCCCTATAGACTTCAAAGGGATCCGAAATATCTGTTCTCAGATTAAACAGAAATAAGGCTAGCAAAGAGATCCACGAAATTCAGATGTAACTCTGTGAGTGGAAGTCACAGAACACTAAGCGGTTTCTCAGAAAGCTTCTTTCCAGATTTCATCTGAGGATATTTCCTTTTTCACCATAGCCCTCTATGGGCTTCCAAAAATCACTTTGCCAATTGCAGAAGAACTGTCTTAGCGAACGGCTTCTTTAGGGGAAAGCTGTAACTCTGTGAGATGATTTCACAGAACACAAAGAAGTTTCTCAGAAAGCGTCTTTCTCTTTGTTATCGGAGGATATTTCCTTTGGCCCTAAAGTCTTCAAAGGGATCAGAAATATCTGTTCTCAGATTCCATAGAAAGAAGGCTAGCAAAGAGATCCACGAAATGCAGATGTAACTCTGTGAGATGAATTAACAGAACACTAAGCAGTTTCTCAGAAAGCTTCTTTCCAGATTCATCTAAGGATATTTCCTTTTTCACCATAGCCCTCTAAGGGCTTCCAAATATCAATTTGCCAATTCCACAAGAACTGTCTTAGCGAAAGGCTTCTTGAGGGGAAAACTGTAACTCTGTGAGATGATTTCACAGAACACAAAGAAGTTTCTCAGAAAGCTTCTTTCTCTTTGTTATCGGAGGATATTTCCTTTGGCCCTATAGTATTCAAAGGGATCCAAAATATCTGTTCTAAGATTCCACAGAAATAAGGCTAGCAAAGAGATCCACGAAATTCAGATGCAACTCTGTGAGTGGAAGTCACAGAACACTAAGCGGTTTCTCAGAAAGCTTCTTTCCAGATTTCATCTGAGGATATTTCCTTTTTCACCATAGCCCTCTATGGGCTTCCAAATATCACTTTGTCAGTTCCACAAGAACTGTCTTAGCGAAAGGCTTCTTGAGGGGAAAGCTGTAACTCTGTGATATGATTTCACAAAACACAAAGAAGTTTCTCTAAAAGCTTCTTTCTCTTTGTTATTGGAGGATATTTCCTTTGGCCCTATAGTCTTCAAAGGGATCCGAATTATCTGTTCTCAGATTTCACAGAAAGAAGGCTACCAAAGAGATCCACGAAATACAGATGTAACGCTGTGAGATGAAATAACAGAACACTAAGCGGTTTCTCAGAAAGCTTCTTTCCAGATTTCATCTGAGGATATTTCCCTTTTCAACATAGCCCTCAACGGGCTTCCAAATATCACTTTGCCAATTCCACAAGAACTGTCTTAGCGAAAGGCTTCTTGAGGGGAAAGCTCTAACTCTGTGAGATGATTTCACAGAACACAAAGAAGTTTCTCAGAAAGCTTTTTTCCCTTTGTTATCGGAGGATATTTCCTTTGGCCCTAAAGTCTTCAAAGGGATCCGAAATATCTGTTCTCAGATTCCACAGAAATAAGGCTGGCAAAGAGATCCACGAAATACAGATGTAACTCTGTGAGATGAAATAACAGAACACTAAGCAGTTTCTCAGAAACCTTCTTTCCAGATTTCATATGAGGATATTTCCTTTTTCAACATAGCCCTCTAAGGGCTTCCAAATATCACTTTGCCAATTTCACAAGAACTGTCTTAGCCAAAGGCTTCTTGAGGGGAAAGTTGTAACTCTGTGAGACGATTTCACAGAACACAAAGGAGTTTCTCAGAAAACTTCTTTCTCTTTGTTATCGGAGGATATTTCCTTTGGCCCTATAGTCTTCAAATGGATCCGAAATATCTGTTCTGTGATTCCACAGAAATAAGGCTAGCAAACAGATCCCCGAAATACAGATGTAACTGTGTGAGATGAAATAACAGAACACTAAGCGGTTTCTCAGAAAGCTTCTTTCCAGATTTCATCTGAGGATACTTCCTTTTTCACCATAGCCCTCTATGGGCTTCCAAATATCACTTTGCGAATTCCACAAGAACTGTCTTAGCGAAAGGCTTCTTGAGGGGAAATCTGTAACTCTGTGAGATGATTTCACAGAACACAAAGAAGTTTCTCAGAAAGCTTCTTTCTCTTTGTTATCGGAGGATATTTCCTTTGACCCTATACTCTTCAAAGGGATCCGAAATATCTGTTCTCAGATTCCACAGAAATAAGGCTAGCAAAGAGATCCACGAAATACAGATGTAACTCTGTCAGGGGAAGTCACAGAACACTAAGCGGTTTCTGGGAAATCTTCTTTCCAGATGTCATCTGAGGATATTTCCTTTTTCACCATAGCCCTCTATGGGCTTCCAAATATCACTTTGGCAATTCCACAAGAACTGCCTTAGCGAAAAGCTTCTTGAGGGGAAAGCTGTAACTCTGTGAGATGATTTCACAGAACACAAAGAAGTTTCTCAGAAGGCTTCTTTCTCTTTGTTATCGGAGGATATTTCCTTTGGCCCTATAGTCTTCAAATGGATCCGAAATATCTGTTCTCAGATTCCACAGAAATAAGGCTAGCAAACAGATCCATGAAATACAGATGTAACTCTGTGAGTGGAAGTCACAGAACACTAAGTAGTTTCTCAGAAAGCTTCTTTTCAGATTTCATCTGAGGATATTTCCTTTTTCACCATAGCCCTCTAAGGGCTACCAAATATCACTTTGCCAATTCCATAAGAACTGTCTTAGCGAAAGGCTTCTTGAGGGGAAAGCTGTAACTCTGTGAGATGATTTCACAGAAAACAAAGAAGTTTCTCAGAAGGCTTCTTTCTCTTTGTTATTGGAGGATATTTCCTTTGGCCCTATAGACTTCAAAGGGATCCGAAATATCTGTTCTCAGATTCCACAGAAATAAGGCTACAAAGAGATCCACGAAATTCAGATGTAACTCTGTGAGTGGAAGTCACAGAACACTAAGCGGTTTCTCAGAAAGCTTCTTTCCAGATTTCATCTGAGGATATTTCCTTTTTCACCATAGCCCTCTATGGGCTTCCAAAAATCACTTTGCCAATTGCAGAAGAACTGTCTTAGCGAAAGGCTTCTGGAGGGGAAAGCTGTAACTCTGTGAGATGATTTCACAGAACACAAAGAAGTTTCTCAGAGAGCTTTTTTCCCTTTGTTATCGGAGGATATTTCCTTTGGCCCTCTAGACTTCAAAGGGATCCGAAATATCTGTTCTCAGATTCCATAGAAAGAAGGCTAGCAAAGAGATCCACGAAATGCAGATGTAACTTTGTGAGATGAATTAACAGAACACTAAGCAGTTTCTCAGAAAGCTTCTTTCCAGATTCATCTAAGGATATTTCCTTTTTCACCATAGCCCTCTAAGGGCTTCCAAATATCAATTTACCAATTCCACAAGAACTGTCTTAGCGAAAGGCTTCTTGAGGCGAAAACTGTAACTCTGTGAGATGATTTCACAGAACACAAAGAAGTTTCTCAGAAAGCTTCTTTCTCTTTGTTATCGGAGGATTTTTCCTTTGGCCCTATAGTCTTCAAAGGGATCCAAAATATCTGTTCTAAGATTCCACAGAAATAAGGCTAGCAAAGAGATCCATGAAATATAGACGTAACTCAGTGAGATGAATTAACAGAACACTAAGCAGTTTCTCAGAAAGCTTGTTTCCAGATTTCATCTGAGGGTATTTCCTTTTTCACCATAGCCCTCTATGGGCTTCCAAATATCACTTTGCCAATTCCACAAGAACTGTCTTAGCGAAAGGCTTCTTGAGGGGAAAGCTGTAACTCTGTGAGATGATTTCACAGAACACAAAGAAGTTTCTCAGAAAGTTTCTTTCTCTTTGTTATCGGAGGATATTTCCTTTGGCCCTATAGTCTTCAAAGGGATCCGAAATATCTGTTCTCAGATTCCACAGAAATAAGGCTAGCAAAGAGATCCACGAAATACAGATGTAACTCTGTGAGTGGAAGTCACAGAACACTAAGCGGTTTCTCAGAAAGATTCTTTCCAGATTTCATCTGAGGATATTTCCTTTTTCACCATAGCCCTCTATGGGCTTCCAAATATCACTTTGCCAATTCCACAAGAACTGTCTTAACAAAAGGCTTCTTGAGGGGAAATCTGTAACTCTGTGAGATGCTTTCACAGAACACAAAGAAGTATCTCAGAAGGCTTCTTTCTCTTTGTTATCGGAGGATATTTCCTTTGGCCCTAAAGTCTTCAAGGGGAACCGAAATATCTGTTCTCAGATTCCACAGAAATAAGGCTGGCAAAGAGATCCACGAAATACAGATGTAACTCTGTGAGATGAATTAACAGAACACTAAGCAGTTTCTCAGAAAGCTTCTTTCCAGATTTCATATGAGGATATTTCCTTTTTCAACATAGCCCTCTAAGGGCTTCCAAATATCACTTTGCCAATTCCACAAGAACTGTCTTAGCCAAAGGCTTCTTGAGGGGAATGTTGTAATTCTGTGAGACGATTTCACAGAACACAAAGGAGTTTCTCAGAAAACTTCTTTCTCTTTGTTATCGGAGGATATTCCCTTTGGCCATATAGCCTTAAAAGGGATCCGAAATATCTGTTCTAAGATTCCACAGAAATAAGGCTATCAAAGAGATCCACGAAATACAGATGTAACTCTGTGAGTGGAATTCACAGAACACGAAGCGGTTTCTCAGAAAGCTTCTTTCCAGATTTCACCTGAGGATATTTCCTTTTTCACCGTAGCCCTCTGTGGGCTTCCAAATATCACTTTGCCAATCCCACAAGAACTGTCTTAGCGAAAGGCTTCTTGAGGGGAAAGCTGTAACTCTGTGAGATGATTTCACAGAACACAAAGAAGTTTCTCAGAAGGCTTCTTTCTCTTTGTTATCGGAGGATATTTCCTTTGGCCCTATAGTCTTCAAAGGCATCCGAAATATCTGTTCTCAGATTCCACAGAAATAAGGCTGGCAAAGAGATCCACGAAATACAGATGTAACTCTGTGAGATGAATTAACAGAACACTTAGCAGTTTCTCAGAAAGCTTCTTTCCAGATTTCATATGAGGATATTTCCTTTTTCAACATAGCCCTCTAAGGGCTTCCAAATATCACTTTGCCAATTCCACAAGAACTGTCTTAGCCAAAGGCTTCTTGAGGGGAATGTTGTAATTCTGTGAGACGATTTCACAGAACACAAAGGAGTTTCTCAGAAAACTTCTTTCTCTTTGTTATCGGAGGATATTCCCTTTGGCCATATAGCCTTAAAAGGGATCCGAAATATCTGTTCTAAGATTCCACAGAAATAAGGCTAGCAAAGAGATCCACGAAATACAGATGTAACTCTGTGAGTGGAAGTCACAGAACACTAAGCGGTTTCTCAGAAAGCTTCCTTCCAGATTTCATCTGAGGATATTTCCTTTTTCACCATAGCCCTCTATGGGCTTCCAAATATCACTTTGCCAATTCCACAAGAACTGTCTTAGCTAAGGCTTCTTGAGGGGAAAGCAGTAACTGTGTGAGAAGATTTCAGAGAACACAAAGAAGTTTCTAAGGAAGCTTCTTTCCCTTTGTTATCGGAGGATATTTCCTTTGGCCCTATAGTCTTCAAAGGGATCCGAAATATCTGTTCTCAGATTCCACAGAAATAAGGCTAGCAAAGAGATCCACGAAATATAGATGTAACTCTGTGAGATGAATTAACAGAACACTAAGCAGTTTCTCAGAAACTTCTTTCCAGATTTCATCTGAGGATATTTCCTTTTTCACCATAGCACTCTATGGGCTTCCAAATATCACTTTGCCAATTCCACAAGAACTGTCTTAGCGAAAGGCTTCTTGAGGGGAAAGCTGTAACTCTGTGAGATGATTTCACAGAACACAAAGAAGTTTCTCAGAAAGCTTCTTTCTCTTTGTTATCGGAGGATATTTCCTTTGGCCCTATAGTCTTCAAAGGGATCCGAAATATCTGTTCTCAGATTCCACAGAAATAAGGCTAGCAAAGAGATCCAAGAAACACAGATGTAACTCTGTGAGATGAATGAACAGAACACTAAGCAGTTTCTCAGAAAGCTTCTTTCCAAATTTCATCTGAGGATAACTCCTTTTTCACCATAGCCCTCTATGGGCTTCCAAATATCACTTTGCCAATTACACAAGAACTGTCTTAGCGAAAGGCTTCTTGAGAGGAAAGCTGTAACTCTGTGAGATGATTTCACAGAACACAAAGAAGTTTCTCAGAAAGCTTCTTTCTCTTTGTTATCGCAGGATATTTCCTTTTGCCCTATAGTCCTCAAAGGGATACGAAATATCTGTTCTCAGATTCCACAGAAATAAGGCTAGCAAAGAGATCCACGAAATACAGGTGTAATCCTGTGATATGAATGAACAGAAAACTAAGCAGTTTCTCAGAAAGCTTCTTTACAGATTTCATCTGAGGATATTTCCTTTTTCACCACAGCCCTCTATGGCTTCCATATACCACTTTCCCAATTCCACAAGAACTGTCTTAGCGAAAGGCTTCTTGAGTGCTACGCTGTAACTCTGTGAGATGATTTCACAGAACACAAAGAAGTTTTTCAGAAAGCTTCTTTCTCTTTGTTATTGGAGGATATTTCCTTTGGCCCTATAGTCTTCAAAGGGATCAGAAATATCTGTTCTCAGATTCCACAGAAATAAGGCTAGCAAAGAGATCCACGAAATGCAGATGTAACTCTGTGAGTGGAAGTCACAGAACAATAAGCGGTTTCTCAGAAAGCTACTTTCCAGATTTCATCTGAGGATATTTCGTTTTTCACCTTAGCCCTCTATGGGCTACCAAATATCACTTTGCCAATTACACAAGAACTGTCTTAGCGAAAGGCTTCTTGAGGGGTAAGCTGTAACTCTGTGAGATGATTCCACAGAACACAAAGAAGTTTATGAGAAAGCTTCTTTCTCTTTGTTATCGGAGGATATTTCCTTTGGCCCTATAGTCTTCAAATGGATCCGAAACATCTGTTTCAGATTCCACAGAAATAAGGCTAGCAAAGAGATCCACGAAATACAGATGTAATTCTGTGAGATGAATTAACAGAACACTAAGCAGTTTCTCAGAAAGCTTCTTTCCAGATTTCATCTGAGGATATTTTCTTTTTCACCATTGCCCTCTATGGGCTTCCAAATATCACTTTGCCAATTCCACAGGAACGTTCTTATCGAAAGGCTTCTTGAGGGGACAGCTGTAACTCTGTGAGGTGATTTCACAGAACAGAAAGAAGTTTCTCAGAAAGCTTCTTTCTCTTTGTTATCGGAGGATTTTTCCTTTGGCCCTATAGTCTTCAAAGGGATCCGAGATATCTGTTCTCAGATTTCACAGAAATAAGGCTAGCAAAGAGATCCACGAAATACAGATGTAACTCTGTGAGATGAATTAACAGAACACTAAGCAGTTTCTCAGGAAGCTTCTTTCCAGATTCCATCTGAGGATACTTCCTTTTTCACCATAGCCCACTATGGGCTTCCAAATATCAATTTGCCAATTCCACAAGAACGGCCTTAGCATAAGACTTCTTCAGGGGACATTGTAACTCTGTGAGATGATTTCACAGAACACAAAGAAGTTTCTCAGAAAGCTTCGTTCTCTTTGTTATCGGAGGATATTTCCTTTTGCCCTATATTCTTCAAAGGGATCCGAAATATCTGTTCTTAGATCCCACAGAAATAAGGCTAGCAAAAAGATTCACAAAATACAGATGTAACTCTGTGAGATGAATTAACAGAACAATAAGCAATTTCTAAGAAAGCTTCTTTCCAGATTTCATCTGAGGATATTTCCTTTTTCACCATAGCCCTCTAAGGGCTTCCAAATATCACTTTGCCAATTCCACAAGAACTGTCTTAGCGAAAGGCTTCTTGAGGGGAAAGCTGTAACTCTGTGAGATGATTTCACGGAACACAAAGAAGTTTCTCAGAAAGCTTCTTTCTCTTTGTTATCGGAGGATATTTCCTTTGGCCCTATAGTCTTCAAATGGATCGGAAATATCTGTTCTCAGATTCCACAGAAATAAGGCTAGCAAAGAGATCCACGAAATACAGATGTAACTCTGTGAGATGAATTAACAGAACACTAAGCAGTTTCTCAGAAAGCTTCTTTCCAGATTTCATCAGAGGATATTTCCTTTTTCACCACAGCCCTCTAGGGCTTCCAAATATCACTTTGCCAACTCCACAAGAACTGTCTTAGCGAAAGGCTTCTTGAGGGGATAGCTGTAACTCTGTGAGATGATTTAACGGAACACAAAGAAGATTCTCAAAAAGCTTCTTTTTCTTTGTTATCGGAGGATATTTCCTTTGGCCCTATATTCTTCAAAGGGATCCGAAATCTCTGTTCTCAGATCCACAGAAATAAGTCTAGCAAAGAGATCCACGAAATACAGATGTAACTTTGTGAAATGAATTAACAGAACACTAAGCAGTTTCTCAGAAAGCCTCTTTCCAGATTTCATCTGAGGATATTTCCTTTTTCACCATAGCCCTCTATGGGCTTCCAAATATCACTTTGCCAATTCCACAAGAAATGTCTTAGCGAAAGGCTTCTTAAGGGGAAAGCTGTAACTCTGGAGATGATTTCACAGAACACAAAGAAGTTTCTCAGAAATATTCTTTCTCTTTGTTTTCGGAGGATATTTCCTTTTGCCCAATAGTCTTCAAAGGGATCCGAAATATCTGTTCTCAGATTCCATAGAAATAAGGCTAGCAAAGAGATCCAGGAAATACAGATGTAACTCTGTGAGATGAATTCACAGAACACTAAGCAGTTTCTCAGAAAGCTTCTTTCCAGATTTCATCTGAGGATATTTCCTTTTCCAACATAGCCCTCTATAGGCTTCCAAATATCACTCTGCCAATTCCACAAGAACTGTCTTAGCGAAAGGCTTGTTGAGGGGAAAGCTGTAACTCTGTGAGTTGATTTCAGAGAACACAAAGAAGTTTCTCAGAAAGCTTCTTTCTCTTTGTTATCGGAGGATTTTTCCTTTGGCCCTATATTCTTCAATGGGATCCGAGATATCTGTTCTCAGATTTCACAGAAACGAGGCTAGCAAAGAGATCCACGAAATACAGATGTAACTCTGTGAGATGAGTTCACAGAACACTAAGCAGTTTCTCAGAAAGCTTCTTTCCAGATTTCATCTGAGGATATTTCCTTTTTCACCATAGCCCTCTATGGGCTTCCAAATATCACTTTGCCAATCCCACAAGAAGTGTCTTACTGAAAGACTTCTTGAGGGGAAAGCTGTAACTCTGAGAGATGATTTCCCAGAACACAAAGAAGTTCCTCAGAAAGCTTCTTTCTCTTTGTTATCGGAGGATATTTCCTTTGGCCCTATAGTCTTCAAAGGGATCCGAAATATCTGTTCTCAGATTCCACAGAAATAAGGCTAGCAAAGAGATCCACGAAATACAGATGTAACTCCATGAGTGGAAGTCACAGAACACTGAGCGGTTTCTCAGAAAGCTTCTTTCTAGATTTCATCTGAGGATATTTCCTTTTTCACCATAGCCATCTATGGGCTTCCAAATATCACTTTGCCAATTCCACTAGAACTGTCTTAGCGAAAGGCTTCTTGAGGGGAAAGCTGTAACTCTGTGGGATGATTTCACGGAACACAAAGAAGTTTCTCAGAAAGCTTCTTTATCTTTGTAATCTGAGGATATTTCCTTTTGCCCTAAAGTCTTTAAAGGGTTCCGAAATATCTGTTCTAAGATTCCACAGAAACAAGGCTAGCAAAGAGATCCACGAAATACAGATGTAACTCTGTGAGATGAATTAAGAGAACACTAAGCAGTTTCTCAGGAAGCTTCTTTCCAGATTTCATCTGAGGGTATTTCCCTTTTCACAATAGCCCTCTATGGGCTTCCAAGTATCACTTTGCCAATTCCAAAAGAACTGTCTTAGCGAAAGGCTTCTTGATGGGAAAGCGGTAACTCTGTGAGATGATTTCACAGAACACAAAGAAGTTTCTCAGAAAGCTTCTTTCTCTTTGTTATCGGACGATATTTCCTTTGGCCCTATAGTCTTCAAAGGGTTCCGAAATATCTGTTCTCAGATTCCACAGAAATAAGGCTAGCAAAGAGATCCACGAAATACAGATGTAACTCTGTGAGTGGAAGTCCCAGAAAACTAAGCAGTTTCTCAGAAAGCTTCTTTCCAGATTTCATCTGAGGATATATCCTTTTTCAACGTAGCCCTCTATGGGCTTCCAAATATCACTTTGCCAATTCCAAAAGAACTGTCTTAGCGAAAGACTTCTTGAGGGGAAACCTGTAACTTTGTGAGGTGATTTAACAGAACACAAAGAAGTTTCTCTGAAAGCTTCTTTCTCTTTGTTATCGGAGGATATTTCCTTTGGCCCTATAGTCTTCAAAGGGATCCGAAATATCTGTTCTCAGGTTCCACAGAAATAAGGCTAGCAAAGAGATCCACGAAATACAGATGTAACTCTGTGAGATGAATTAACAGAACACTAAGCAGTTTCTCAGAAAGCTTCTTTCCAGATTTCATCTGAGGATATTTCCTTTTTCACCATAGCCCTCTATGGGCTTCCAAATATCACTTTGCCAATTCCACAAGAACTGTCTTAGCGAAAGGCTTCTTGAGGGGAACGCTGTAACTCTGTGAAATGATTTCACAGAACACAAAGAAGTTTCTCAGAAAGCTTCTTTCTCTTTGTTATCGGAGGATATTTCCTTTGGCCCTATAGTCTTCAAAGGGATCGAAATTTCTGTTCTCAGATTCCAGAGAAATAAGGCTAGCAAAGAGATCCACGAAATACAGATGTAACTCTGTGAGATGAATTAACAGAACACTAAGCAGTTTCTCAGAAAGCTTCTTTCCAGATTTCATCTGAGGACATTTCCTTTTTCACCATAGCCCTCTATGGGCTTCCAAATATAACTATGCCAATTCCACAAGAACTATCTTAGCGAAAGGCTTCTTGAGGGGAAAGCTGTAACTCTGTGAGATGATTTCACAGAACACAAAGAAGTTACTCAGAAAGCTTCTTGCTCTTTGTTATGGGAGGATATATCTTTGGCCCTAAAGTCTTCAAAGGGATCCGCAATATCTGTTCTCAGGTTCCACAGAAATAAGGCTAGCAAAGAGATCCACGAAATACAGATGTAACTCTGTGAGATGAATTAAGAGAACACCAAGCAGTTTCTCAGAAAGCTTCTTTCCAGATTTCATCTGCGGATATTTCTTTTTCACCATAGCCCTCTATGGGCTTCCAAATATCACTTTGCCAATTCCACAAGAACTGTCTAAGCGAAAGGCTTCTTGAGGGGAAAGCTGTAACTCTGTGAGATGATTTCACAGAACACAAAGAAGTTTCTCAGAAAGCTTCTTTCTCTTTGTTATCGGAGGATATTTCCTTTGGCCTTATAGTCTTCAAAGGGATCCGAAATATCTGTTCTCAGATTCCACAGAAATAAGGCTAGCAAAGAGATCCACGAAATACAGATGTAACTCTGTGAGATGAATTAACGGAACACTAAGCAGTATCTCAGAAAGCTTCTTTCCAGATTTCATCTGAGGATATTTCCTTTTTCACCATAGCCCTCTATGGGCTTCCAAATATCACTTTGCCAATTCCACAAGAACTGTCTTAGCGAAAGGCTTCTTGAGGGGAAAGCTGTAACTCTGTGAGATGATTTCACAGAACACAAAGAAGTTTCTCAGAAAGCTTCTTTCTCTTTGTTATCGGAGGATATTTCCTTTGGCCCTATAGTCTTCAAAGGGATCCGAAATATCTGTTCTCAGATTCCACAGAAATAAGGCTAGCAAAGAGATCCACGAAATACAGATGTAACACTGTGAGTGGAAGTCAGAGAACACTAAGCAGTTTCTCAGAAAGATTCTTTCCAGATTTCATCTGAGGATATTTCCATTTTCACCATAGCCCTCTATGGGCTTCCAATATCACTTTGCCAATTCCACAAGAACTGTCTTAACGAAAGGCTTCTTGAGGGGAAAGCTCTAACTCTATGAAATGATTTCACAGAACACAAAGAAGTTTCTCAGAAAGCTCCTTTCTCTTTGTTATCGGAGGATAGTTCCTTTGGCCCTATAGTCTTCAAAGGGATCCGAAATATCTGTTCTCAGATTCCACAGAAATAAGGCTAGCAAAGAGATCCACGAAATACAGATGTAACTCTGTGAGATGAATTAACAGAACACTAAGCAGTTTCTCAGAAAGCTTCTTTCCAGATTTTATCTGAGGATATTTCCTTTTTAAACATAGCCCTCTATGGGCTTCCAAATATCACTTTGCCAATTCCACAAGAACTGTCTTAGCGAAAGGCTTATTGAGGGGAAAGCTGTAACTCTGTGAGATGATTTCACAGAACACAAAGAAGTTTCTCAGAAAGCTTCTTTCTCTTTGTTTTCGGAGTATAGTTCCTTTGGCCCTATAGTCTTCAAAGGGATCCGAAATATCTGTTCTCAAATTCCAAAGAAATAAGGCTAGCAAAGAGATCCACGAAATACAGATGTAACTCTGTGAGATGAATTAACAGAACACTAAGCAGTTTCTCAGAAAGCTTCTTTCCAGATTTCATCTGAGGATATTTCGTTTTTCAACATAGCCCTCTATGGGCTTCCAAATATCACTTTTCCAATTCCACAAGAACTGTCTTAGCGAAAGGCTTCTTGAGGGGAATGCTGTAACTCTGTGAGATGATTTCACAGAACACAAAGAAGTTTCTCAGAAAGCTTCTTTCTCTTTGTTATCGGAGGATATTTCCTTTGGCCCCATAGTCTTCAAATGGATCCGAAACATCTGTTCTCAGATTCCACAGAAATAAGGCTAGCAAAGAGATCCACGACATACATATGTAACACTGTGAGATGAATTAACAGAACATTAAGCAGTTTCTCAGAAAGCTTCTTTCCAGATTTCATCTGAGGATATTTCCTTTTTCACCATAGCCCTCTAAGGGCTTCCAAATATCACTTTGCCAATTCCACAAGAACTGTCTTAGCGAAAGGCTTCTTGAGGGGAAAGCTGTAATTCTGTGAGATGATTTCACAAAACACAAAGAAGTTTCTCAGAAAGCTTCTTTCTCTTTGTTATCGGAGGATATTTCCTTTGGCCCTATAGTCTTCAAAGGGATCCGAAATATCTGCTCTCAGGTTCCACAGAAATAAGGCTAGCAAAGAGATCCACGAAACACAGATGTAACTCTGTGAGATGAATTAACACAACACTAAGCAGTTTCTCAGAAAGCTTCTTTCCAGATTTCATCTGAGGATATTTCCTTTTTCACCATAGCCCTCTATGGGCTTCCAAATATCACTTTGCCAATTCCACAAGAACTGTCTTAGCGAAAGGCTTCTTGAGGGGAAAGCTGTAACTCTGTGAGATGATTTCACAGAACACAAAGAAGTTTCTCAGAAAGCTTCTTTCTCTTTGTTATCGGAGGATATTTCCTTTGGCCCTATAGTCTTCAAAGGGATCCGAAATATCTGTTCTCAGATTCCACAGAAATAAGGCTAGCAAAGAGATCCACGAAATACAGATGTAACACTGTGAGTGGAAGTCAGAGAACACTAAGCAGTTTCTCAGAAAGCTTCTTTGCAGATATCATCTGAGGATATTTCCTTTTTCACCATAGCCCTCTATGGGCTTCCAAATATCACTTTGCCAATTCCACAAGAACTGTCTTAGCGGAAGGCTTCTTGAGGGGAACGCTGTAACTCTGTGAGACGATTTCACAGAACACAAAGAAGTTTCTCAGAAAGCTTCTTTCTCTTTGTAATCGGAGGATATTTCCTTTGGCCCTATAGTCTTCAAAGGGATCGAAATATCTGTTCTCAGATTCCAGAGAAATAAGGCTAGCAAAGAGATCCACGAAATACAGATGTAACTCTGTGAGATGAATTAACAGAACACTAAGCAGTTTCTCAGAAAGCTTCTTTCCAGATTTCATCTGAGGATATTTCCTTTTTCACCATAGCCCTCTATGGGCTTCCAAATATAACTATGCCAATTCCACAAGAACTATCATAGCGAAAGGCTTCTTGAGGGGAAAGCTGTAACTCTGTGAGATGATTTCACAGAACACAAAGAAGTTACTCAGAAAGCTTCTTTCTCTTTGTTATCGGAGGATATATCTTTGGCCCTAAAGTCTTCAAAGGGATCCGCAATATCTGTTCTCAGGTTCCACAGAAATAAGGCTAGCAAAGAGATCCACGAAATACAGATGTAACTCTGTGAGATGAATTAAGAGAACACTAAGCAGTTTCTCAGAAAGCTTCTTTGCAGATTTCATCTGAGGATATTTCCCTTTTCACCATAGCCCTCTATGTGCTTCCAAATATCACTTTGCCAATTCCACAAGAACTGTCTTAGCGAAAGGCTTCTTCAGGGCAAAGCTGTAACTCTGTGAGATGATTTCACAGAACACAAAGAAGTTTCTCAGAAATCTTCTTTCTCTTTGTTATCTGAGGATATTTCCTTTGGCCCTATAGTCTTCAATGGGATCTGAAATATCTGTTCTCAGTTTCCACAGAAATAAGGCTAGCAAAGAGATCCACGAAATACAGATGTAACTCTGTGAGATGAATTTACAGAACACTAAGCAGTTTCTCAGAAAGCTTCCTTCCAGATTTCATCTGAGGATATTTCCTTTTTCACCATAGCCTTCTATGGGCTTCCAAATATCACTTTCCCAATTCCACAAGAACTGTCTTAGCGAAAGGTTTCCTGAGGGGAAAGCTGTAACTCTGTGAGCTGATTTCACAGAACACAAAGAAGTTTCTCAGAAAGCTTCTTTCTCTTTGTTATCGGAGGATATTTCCTTTGGCCCTGTAGTCTTCGAAGGTATCCGAAATATCTGTTCTCAGATTCCACAGAAATAAGGCTAGCAAAGAGAACCACGAAATACAGATGTAACACTGTGAGTGGAAGTCAGAGTACACTAAGCAGTTTCTCAGAAAGATTCTTTCCAGATTTCATCTGAGAATATTTCCTTTTTCACCATTGCCCTCTATGGGCTTCCAATATCACTTTGCCAATTCCACAAGAACTGTCTTAGCGAAAGGCTTCTTGAGGGACAAGCTGTAACTCTATGAAATGATTTCACAGAACACAAAGAAGTTTCTAAGAAAGCTTCTTTCTCTTTGTTATCGGAGGATATTTCCTTTGGCCCTATAGTCTTCAAAGGAATCCGAAATATCTGTTCTCAGATTCCACAGAAAATAGGCTAGCAAAGACATCCACGAAATACAGATGTAACTCTGTGAGATGAATTAACAGAACACTAAGCAGTTTCTCAGAAAGCTTCTTTCCAGATTTCATCTGAGGATATTTCCTTTTTCACCATAGCCCTCTATGGGCTTCCAAATATCACTTTGCCAATTCCACAAGAACTGTCTTAGTGAAACGCTTCTTTAGGGGAAAGCTGTAACTTTGTGAGATGATTTCACAAAACACAAAGAAGTTTCTCAGAAAGCTTCTTTCTCTTTGTTATCGGAGGATATTACTTTGGCCCTATAGTCCCAAAGGGATCCGAAATATCTGTTCTCAGATTCCACAGAAATAAGGCTAGCAAAGAGATCCACGAAATACAGATGTAACCATGTGAGATGAAGTAACAGAACACTAAGCAGTTTCTCAGAAAGCTTCTTTCCAGTTTTCATCTGAGGATATTTCCTTTTTCACCGTAGCCCTCTATGGGCTTCCAAATATCACTTTGCCAATTCCACAAGAACTGTCTTAGAGAAAGGCTTCTTGAGGGGAAAGCTGTAACTCTGTGAGATGATTTCACAGAACACAAAGAAGTTTCTCAGAAAGCTTCCTTCTCTTTGTTATCGGAGGATATTTCCTTTGGCCCTATAGTCTTCAAAGGGATCCGAAATATCTGTTCTCAGATTCCACAGAAATAAGTCTAGCAAAGAGATCCACGAAGTACAGATGTAACACTGTGAGTGGAAGTCAGAGAACACTAAGCAGTTTCTCAGAAAGCTTCTTTCCAGATTTCATCTGAGGATATTTCCTTTTTCACCGTAGCCCTCTATGGGCTTCCAAATATCACTTTGCCAATTCCACAAGAACTGTCTTAGCGAAAGGCTTCTTGAGGCGAAAGCTGTAACTCTGTGAGATGATTTCACTGAACACAAAGAAGTTTCTCAGAAAGCTTCTTTCTCTTTGTTATCGGAGGATATTTCCTTTGGCCCTATAGTCTTCAAAGGGATCCAAAATATCTGTTCTCAGATTCCACAGAAATAAGGCTAGCAAAGAGATCCACGAAATACAGATGTAACACTGTGTGTGGAAGTCAGAGAACACTAAGCAGTTTCTCAGAAAGATTCTTTCCAGATTTCATCTGAGGATATTTCCATTTTCACCTTAGCCCTCTATGGGCTTCCAATATCACTTTGCCAATTCCACAAGAACTGTCTTAGCGAAAGGCTTCTTGAGGGACAAGATGTAACTCTATGAAATGATTTCACAGAACACAAAGAAGTTTCTCAGAAAGCTCCTTTCTCTTTGTTATCGGAGGATATTTCCTTTGGCCCTATAGTCTTCAAAGGGATCCGAAATATCTGTTCTCAGATTCCACAGAAATAAGGCTAGCAAAGAGATCCACGAAATACAGATGTAACTCTGTGAGATGAATTAACAGAACACTAAGCAGTTTCTCAGAAAGCTTCTTTCCAGATTTTATCTGAGGATATTTCCTTTTTAAACATAGCCCTCTATGGGCTTCCAAATATCACTTTGCCAATTCCACAAGAACTGTCTTAGCGAAAGGCTTATTGAGGGGAAAGCTGTAACTCTGTGAGATGATTTCACAGAACACAAAGAAGATTCTCAGAAAGCTTCTTTCTCTTTGTTATCGGAGGATATTTCCTTTGGCCCTATAGTCTTCAAAGGGATCCGAAATATCTGTTCTCAGATTCCACACAAATAAGGCTAGCAAAGAGATCCACGAAATACAGATGTAACTCTGTGAGATGAATTAACAGAACACTAAGCAGTTTCTCAGAAAGCTTCTTTCCAGATTTCATCTGAGGATATTTCCTTTTTCACCATAGCCCTCTATGGGCTTCCAAATATCACTTTGTCAATTCCACAAGAACTGTCGTAGTGAATGGCTTCTTGAGGGGAATGCTGTAACTTTGTGAGTTGATTTCACAGAACACAAAGAAGTTTCTCAGAAAGCTTCTTTCTCTTTGTTATCGGAGGATATTACTTTGGCCCTATGGTCTTCAAAGGGATCCGAAATATCTGCTCTCAGATTCCACAGAAATAAGGCTAGCAAAGAGATGCACGAAATACAGATGTAACGCTGTGAGATGAATTAACAGAACACTAAGCAGTTTCTCAGAAAGCTTCTTTCCAGATTGCATCTGACGATATTTCCTTTTTCACCATAGCCCTCTATGGGCTTCCAAATATCACTTTGCCAATTCCACAAGAACTGTCTTACCGAAAGGCTTCTTGAGGGGAAAGCTGTAACTCTGTGAGATGATTTCACAGAAGACAAAGATGTTTCTCAGAAAGCTTCTTTCTCTTTGTTATCGGAGGATATTTCCTTTGCCCGTATAGTCTTCAAAGGTATCCGAAATATCTGTTCTCAGATTCCACAGAAATAAGGCTAGCAAAGAGATCCACGAAATACAGGTGTAACTCTGCGAGATGAATTAACAGAACACTAAGCAGTTTCTCAGAAAGCTTCTTTCCAGATTTCATCTGAGGATATTTCCTTTTTCACCATAACCCTCTATGGGCTTCCAAATATCACTTTGCCAATTCCAGAAGAACTGTCTTAGCGAAAGGCTTCATGAAGGGAAAGCTGTAACTCTGTGAGATGATTTCACAGAACACAAAGAAGTTTCTCAGAAAGCTTCTTTCTCTTTGTTATCGGAGGATATTTCCTTTGGCCCTAGAGTCTTCAAAGGTATCCGAAATATCTGTTCTCAGATTCCACAGAAATAAGGCTAGCAAAGAGATCCACGAAGTACAGATGTAACACTGTGAGTGGAAGTCAGAGAACACTAAGCAGTTTCTCAGAAAGCTTCTTTCCAGATTTCATCTGAGGATATTTCCTTTTTCACCATAGTCCTCTATGGGCTTCCAAATATCACTTTGCCAATTCCACAAGAACTGTCTTAGCGAAAGACTTCTTGAGGGGAAAGCTGTAACTCTGTGAGCTGATTTCACAGAACACAAAGAAGTTTCTCAGAAAGCTTCTTTCTCTTTGTTATCGGAGGATATTACTTTGGCCCTATAGTCTTCAAAGGGATCCGAAATATCTATTCTCAGATTCCACAGAAATAAGGCTAGCAAAGAGACCCACGAAATACAGATGTAACTCTGTGAGATGAATAAACAGAACACTAAGCAGTTTCTCAGAAAGCTTCTTTCCAGATTTCATATGAGGATATTTCCCTTTTCACCATAGCCCTCTATGGGCTTCCAAATATCACTTTGCCAATTCCACAAGAACTGTCTTAGCGAAAGACTTCTTGAGGGGAAGGCTGTAACTCTGTGAGGTGATTTCACAGAACACAAAGAAGTTCCTCAGAAAGCTTCTTTCTCTTTGTTATCGGAGGACATTTCCTTTGGCCCCATAGTCTTCAAAGGGATCCGAAATATCTGTTCTCAGATTCCACAGAAATAAGGCTATGAAAGAGATCCACGAAATACAGATGTAACACTGTGAGTGGATGTCAGAGAACACTAAGCAGTTTCTCAGAAAGCTTCTTTCCAGATTTCATCTGAGGATATTTCCTTTTTCACCATAGCCCTCTATGGGATTCCAAATATCACTTTGCCAATTCCACAAGAACTGTCTTAGCGAAAGGATTCTTGAGGGGAAAGCTGTAACTTTGTGAGCTGATTTCACAGAACACAAAGGAGTTTCTCAGAAAGCTTCTTTCTCTTTGTTATCGGAGGATATTTCCTTTTGCCCTATAGTCTTCAAAGGGATCCGAAATATCTGTTCTCAGATTCCACAGAAATAAGGCTAGCAAAGAGATCCACGAAATACAGATGTAACTCTGTGAGATGAATTAACAGAACACTAAGCAGTTTCTCAGAAAGCTTCTTTCCAGATTTCATCTGAGGATATTTCCTTTTTCACCATAGCCCTCTATGGGCTTCCAAATATCACTTTGCCAATTCCACAAGAACTGTCGTAGTGAAAGGCTTCTTGAGGGGAAAGCTGTAACTTTGTGAGTTGATTTCACAGAACACAAAGAAGTTTCTCAGAAAGCTTCTTTCTCTTTGTTATCGGAGGATATTACTTTGGCCCTATGGTCTTCAAAGGGATCCGAAATATCCGTTCTCAGATTCCACAGAAATAAGGCTAGCAAAGAGATCCACGAAATACAGATGTAACTCTGTGAGATGAATTAACAGAACACTAAGCAGTTTCTCAGAAAGCTTCTTTCCAGATTGCATCTGAGGATATTTCCTTTTTCACCATAGCCCTCTATGGGCTTCCAAATATCACTTTGCCAATTCCACAAGAACTGTCTTACCGAAAGGCTTCTTGAGGGGAAAGCTGTAACTCTGTGAGATGATTTCACAGAACACAAAGATGTTTCTCAGAAAGCTTCTTTCTCTTTGTTATCGGAGGATATTTCCTTTGCCCGTATAGTCTTCAAAGGTATCCGAAATATCTGTTCTCAGATTCCACAGAAATAAGGCTAGCAAAGAGATCCACGAAATACAGGTGTAACTCTGCGAGATGAATTAACAGAACACTAAGCAGTTTCTCAGAAAGCTTCTTTCCAGATTTCATCTGAGGATATTTCCTTTTTCATCATAACCCTCTATGGGCTTCCAAATATCACTTTGCCAATTCCAGAAGAACTGTCTTAGCGAAAGGCTTCTTGAAGGGAAAGCTGTAACTCTGTGAGATGATTTCACAGAACACAAAGAAGTTTCTCAGAAAGCTTCTTTCTCTTTGTTATCGGAGGATATTTCCTTTGGCCCTATAGTCTTCAAAGGCATCCGAAATATCTGTTCTCAGATTCCACAGAAATAAGGCTAGCAAAGAGATCCACGAAATACAGATGTAACTCTGTGAGATGAATTAACAGAACACTAAGCAGTTTCTCAGAAAGCTTCTTTCCAGACTTCATCTGAGGGTATTTCCTTTTTCACCATAGCCCTCTATGGGCTTCCAAATATCACTTTGCCAATTCCTCAAGAACTGTCTTAGTGAAAGTCTTCTTGAGGGGAAAGCTGTAACTTTGTGAGATGATTTCACAGAACACAAAGAAGTTTCTCAGAAAGCTTCTTTCTCTTTGTTATCGGAGGATACTACTTTGGCCCTATAGTCTTCAATGGGATCCGAAATATCTGTTCTCAGATTCCACAGAAATAAGGCTAGCAAAGAGATCCACGAAATACAGATGTAACTCTGTGAGATGAATTAACAGAACACTAAGCAGTTTCTCAGAAAGCTTCTTTCCAGATTTCATCTGAGGATACTTCCTTTTTCACCATAGAACTCTATGGGCTTCCAAATATCAATTTGCCAATTACACAAGAACTGTCTTAGCGAAAGGCTTCTTGAGGGGAAAGCTGTAACTCTGTGAGATGATTTCACAGAACACAAAGAAGTTTCTCAGAAAGCTTCTTTCTCTTTGTTATCGGAGGATATTTCCCTTGGCCCTATAGTCTTCGAAGGGATCGGAAATATCTGTTCTCAGGTTCCACAGAAATAAGGCTAGCAAAGAGATCCACGAAATACAGATGTAACTCTGTGAGATGAATTAACAGAACACTAAGCAGTTTCTCAGAAAGCTTCTTTCCAGATTTCATCTGAGGATATTTCCTTTTTCACCGTAGCCCTCTATGGGCTTCCAAATCTCACTTTGCCAACTCCACAAGAACTGTCTTAGCGAAAGGTTTCTTTAGGGGAAAGCTGTAACTCTGTGAGATGATTTCACAGAACACAAAGAAGTTTCTCAGAAAGCTTCTTTCTCTTTGTTATCGGATTATATTTCCTTTGGCCCTATAGTCTTCAAAGGGATCCGAAATATCTGCTCTCAGATTCCACAGAAATAAGGCTAACAAAGCGATCCACGAAATGCAGATGTAACACTGTGAGTGGAAGTCAGAGAACACTAAGCAGTTTCTCAGAAAGCCTCTTTGCAGATTTCATCTGAGGATATTTCCTTTTTCACCATAGCCCTCTATATGCTTCCAAATATCACTTTGCCAATTCCACAAGAACTGTCTTAGTGAAAGGCTTCTTGAGGGGAAAGCTGTAACTTTGTGAGTTGATTTCACAGAACACAAAGAAGTTTCTCAGAAAGCTTCTTTCTCTTTGTTATCGGAGGATATTACTTTGGCCCTATAGTCTTCAAAGGGATCCGAAATATCTGTTCTCCGATTCCACAGAAATAAGGCTAGCAAAGAGATCCACGAAATACAGATGTAACTCTGTGAGATGAATTAACAGAACACTAAGCAGTTTCTCAGAAAGCTTTTTTCCAGATTTCATCTGAGGATATTTCCTTTTTCACCATAGCCCTCTATGGGCTTCCAAATAACACTTTGTCAATTCCACAAGAACTGTCTTAGTGAAAGGCTTCTTGAGGGGAAAGCTGTAACTCTGTTAGATGATTTCACAGAACACAAAGAAGTTTCTCAGAAAGCTTCTTTCTCTTTGTTATCGGAGGATATTTCCTTTGGCCCTATAGTCTTCAAAGGGATCAGAAATATCTGTTCTCAGATTCCACAGAAATAAGGTTAGAAAAGAGATCCACGAAATACAGATGTAACTCTTTGAGATGAATTAACAGAACACTAAGCAGTTTCTCAGAAAGCTTCTTTCCAGATTTCATCTGAGGATATTTCCTTTTTCACCATAGCCCTCTATGGACTTCCAAATATCACTTTTCCAATTCCACAAGAACTGTCTTAGCGAAAGGCTTCTTGAGGGGAAAGTTGTAACTCTGTGGGATGATTTCACAGAACACAAAGAAGTTTCTCAGAGAGCTTCTTTCTCTTTGTTATGGGAGGATTTTTCCTTTGGCCCTATAGTATTCAAAGGGATCGGAAATATCTGTTCTCAGATTCCACAGAAATAAGGCTAGCAAAGAGATGCAAGAAATACAGATGTAACTCTGTGAGATGAATTAACAGAACACTAAGCAGTTTCTCAGAAAGCTTCTTTCCAGATTTCATCTGAGGATATTTCCTTTTTCACCATAGCCCTCTATGGGCTTCCAAATATCACTTTGCCAATTCCACAAGAACTGTCTTAGCGAAAGGCTTCTTGAGGGGAAAGCTGTAACTCTGTGAGATGATTTCACAGAACACAAAGAAGTTTCACAGAGCGCTTCCTTCTCTTGTTATCGGAGGATATTTCCTTTGGCCCTATAGTCTTCAAAGGGATCCGAAATATCTGTTCTCAGATTCCACAGAAATAAGGCTAGCAAAGAGATCCACGAAATACAGATGTAACACTGTGAGTGGAAGTCAGAGAACACTAAGCAGTTTCTCAGAAAGCTTCTTTCCAGATTTCATCTGAGGATATTTCCTTTTTCACCATAGCCCTCTATGGGCTTCCAAATATCACTTTGCAAATTCCACAAGAACTGTCTTAGCGAAAGACTTCTTGAGGGGAAAGCTGTAACTCTGTGAGCTGATTTCACAGAACACAAAGAAGTTTCTCAGAAAGCTTCTTTCTCTTTGTTATCGGAGGATATTTCCTTTGGCCCTATAGTCTTCAAAGGGATCCGAAATATCTGTTCTCAGATTCCACAGAAATAAGGCTAGCAAAGAGATCCACGAAATACAGATGTAACTCTGTGAGATGAATTAACAGAACACTAAGCAGTTTCTCAGAAAGCTTCTTTCCAGATTTCATCTGAGGATATTTCCTTTTTCACCATAGCCCTCTAAGGGCTTCCAAATATCACTTTGCCCATTCCACAAGAACTGTCGTAGTGAAAGGCTTCTTGAAGGGAAAGCTGTAGCTTTGTGAGATGATTTCACAGAACACAAAGAAGTTTCTCAGAAAGCTTCTTTCTCTTTGTTATCGGAGGATATTACTTTGGCCCTATAGTCTTCAAAGGGATCCGAAATATCTGTTCTCAGATTCCACAGAAATAAGGCTAGCAAAGAGATCCACGAAATACAGATGTAACCATGTGAGATGAATTAACAGAACACTAAGCAGTTTCTCAGAAAGCTTCTTTCCAGATTTCATCTGAGGATATTTCCTTTTTCACCATAGCCCTCTATGGGCTTCCAAATATCACTTTGCCAATTCCACAAGAACTGTCTTAGCGAAAGGTTTCTTGAGGGGAAAGCTGTAACTCTGTGAGCTGATTTCACAGAACACAAAGAAGTTTCTCAGAAAGCTTCTTTCTCTTTGTTATCGGAGGATTTTTCCTTTGGCCCTATAGTATTCAAAGGGATCGGAAATATCTGTTCTCAGATTCCACAGAAATAAGGCTAGCAAAGAGATCCAAGAAATACAGATGTAACTCTGTGAGATGAATTAACAGAACACTAAGCAGTTTCTCAGAAAGCTTCTTTCCAGATTTCATCTGAGGATATTTCCTTTTTCACCGTAGCCCTCTATGGGCTTCCAAATATCACTTTGCCCATTCCACAAGAACTGTCTTAGCGAAAGGTTTCTTCAGGGGAAAGCTGTAACTCTGTGAGATGATTTCACAGAACACAAAGAAGTTTCTGAGAAAGCTTCTTTCTCTTAGTTTTCGGAGGATATTTCCTTTGGCCCTAGAGTCTTCAAAGGTATCCGAAATATCTGTTCTCAGATTCCACAGAAATAAGGCTAGCAAAGAGATCCACGAAATACAGATGTAACACTGTGAGTGGAAGTCAGGGAACACTAAGCAGTTTCTCAGAAAGCTTCTTTCCAGATTTCATCTGAGGATATTTCCTTTTTCATCATAGCCCTCTATGGGCTTCCAAATATCACTTTGCCAATTCCACAAGAACTGTCTTAGCGAAAGACTTCTTGAGGGGAAAGCTGTAACTCTGTGAGCTGATTTCACAAAACACAAAGAAGTTTCTCAGAAAGCTTCTTTCTCTTTGTTATCGGAGGATATTTCCTTTGGCCCTATAGTCTTCAAAGGGATCCGAAATATCTGTTCTCAGATTCCACAGAAATAAGGCTAGCAAAGAGATCCACGAAATACAGATGTAACTCTGTGAGATGAATTAACAGAACACTAAGCAGTTTCTCAGAAAGCTTCTTTCCAGATTTCATCTGAGGATATTTCCTTTTTCACCATAGCCCTCTAAGGGCTTCCAAATATCACTTTGCCCATTCCACAAGAACTGTCGTAGTGAAAGGCTTCTTGAAGGGAAAGCTGTAGCTTTGTGAGATGATTTCACAGAACACAAAGACGTTTCTCAGAAAGCTTCTTTCTCTTTGTTATCGGAGGATATTACTTTGGCCCTATAGTCTTCAAAGGGATCCGAAATATCTGTTCTCAGATTCCACAGAAATAAGGCTAGCAAAGAGATCCACGAAATACAGATGTAACCATGTGAGATGAATTAACAGAACACTAAGCAGTTTCTTAGAAAGCTTCTTTCCAGATTTCATCTGAGGATATTTCCTTTTTCACCATAGCCCTCTATGGGCTTCCAAATATCACTTTGCCAATTCCACAAGAACAGTCTTAGCGAAAGGTTTCTTGAGGGGAAAGCTGTAACTCTGTGAGCTGATTTCACAGAACACAAAGAAGTTTCTCAGAAAGCTTCTTTCTCTTTGTTATCGGAGGACATTTCCTTTGGCCCCATAGACTTCAAAGGGATCCGAAATATCTGTTCTCAGATTCCACAGAAATAAGGCTAGCAAAGAGATCCACGAAATACAGATGTAACACTGTGAGTGGAAGTCAGAGAACACTAAGCAGTTTCTCAGAAAGCTTCTTTCCAGATTTCATCTGAGGATATTTCCTTTTTCACCATAGCCCTCTATGGGATTCCAAATATCACTTGGCCAATTCCACAAGAACTGTCTTAGCGAAAGGCTTCTTGAGGGGAAAGCTGTAACTCTGAGAGCGGATTTCACAGAACACAAAGGAGTTTCTCAGAAAGCTTCTTTCTCTTTGTTACCGGAGGATATTTCCTTTGCCCTATAGTCTTCAAAGGGATCCGAAATATCTGTTCTCAGATTCCACAGAAATAAGGCTAGCAAAGAGTTCCACGAAATACGGATGTAACTCTGTGAGATGAAATAACAGAACACTAAGCAGTTTCTCAGAAAACTTCTTTCCAGATTTCATCGGAGGATATTTCCTTTTTCACCATAGCCCTCTATCGGCTTCCAAATATCACTTTGCCAATTCCACAAGAACTGTCTTAGCGAAAGGCTTCTTGAGGGGAAATCTGTAACTCTGTGAGATGATTTCACAGAACACAAAGAAGTTTCTCAGAAAGCTTCTTTCTCTTTGTTATCGGAGGATATTTCCTTTGGCCCTATAGTCTTCAAAGGGATCCGAAATATCTGTTCTCAGATTCCACAGAAATAAGGCTAGCAAAGAGATCCACGAAATACAGATGTAACTCTGTGAGATGAATTAACAGAACACTAAGCAGTTTCTCAGAAAGCTTCTTTCCAGATTTCATCTGAGGATATTTCCTTTTTCACCATAGCCCTCTATGGGCTTCCAAATATCACTTTGCCAATTCCACAAGAACTGTCGTAGTGAAAGCCTTCTTGAGGGGAAAGCTGTAACTTTGTGAGTTGATTTCACAGAACACAAAGAAGTTTCTCAGAAAGCTTCTTTCTATTTGTTATCGGAGGATATTACTTTGGAACTATGGTCTTCAAAGGGATCCGAAATATCTGTTCTCCGATTCCACAGAAATAAGGCTAGCAAAGAGATGCACGAAATACAGATGTAACTCTGTGAGATGAATTAACAGAACACTAAGCAGTTTCTCAGAAAGCTTCTTTCCAGATTGCATCTGAGGATATTTCCTTTTTCACCATAGCCCTCTATGGGCTTCCAAATATCACTTTGCCATTTCCACAAGAACTGTCTTACCGAAAGGCTTCTTGAGGGGAAAGCTGTAACTCTGCGAGATGATTTCACAGAACACAAAGATGTTTCTCAGAAAGCTTCTTTCTCTTTGTTATCGGAGGATTTTTCCTTTGCCCGTATAGTCTTCAAAGGTATCCGAAATATCTGTTCTCAGATTCCACAGAAATAAGGCTAGCAAAGAGATCCACGAAATACAGGTGTAACTCTGTGAGATGAATTAACAGAACACTAAGCAGTTTCTCAGAAAGCTTCTTTCCAGATTTCATCTGAGGATATTTCCTTTTTCACCATAGCCCTCTATGGGCTTCCAAATAACACTTTGTCAATTCCACAAGAACTGTCTTAGTGAAAGGCTTCTTGAGGGGAAAGCTGTAACTCTGTTAGATGATTTCACAGAACACAAAGAAGTTTCTCAGAAAGCTTCTTTCTCTTTGTTATCGGAGGATATTTCCTTTGGCCCTATAGTCTTCAAAGGGATCCGAAATATCTGTTCTCAGATTCCACAGAAATAAGGCTAGCAAAGAGATCCACGAAATACAGATGTAACTCTGTGAGATGAATTAACAGAACACTAAGCAGTTTCTCAGAAAGCTTGTTTCCAGATTGCATCTGAGGATATTTCCTTTTTCACCATAGCCCTCTATAGGCTTCCAAATATCACTTTGCCAATTCCACAAGAACTGTCTTACCGAAAGGCTTCTTGAGGGGAAAGCTGTAACTCTGTGAGATGATTTCACAGAACACAAAGATGTTTCTCAGAAAGCTTCTTTCTCTTTGTTATCGGAGGATATTTCCTTTGCCCGTATAGTCTTCAAAGGTATCCGAAATATCTGTTCTCAGATTCCACAGAAATAAGGCTAGCAAAGAGATCCACGAAATACAGGTGTAACTGTGAGATGAATTAACAGAACACTAAGCAGTTTCTCAGAAAGCTTCTTTTCAGATTTCATCTGAGGATATTTCCTTTTTCACCATAACCCTCTATGGGCTTCCAAATATCACTTTGCCAATTCCAGAAGAACTGTCTTAGCGAAAGGCTTCTTGAAGGGAAAGCTGTAACTCTGTGAGATGATTTCACAGAACACAAAGAAGTTTCTCAGAAAGCTTCTTTCTCTTTCTTATCGGAGGATATTTCCTTTGGCCCTATAGTCTTTAAAGGGATCCGAAATATCTGTTCTCAGATTCCACAGAAATAAGGCTAGCAAAGAGATCCACGAAATACAGATGTAACTCTGTGAGATGAATTAACAGAACACTAAGCAGTTTCTCAGAAAGCTTCTTTCCAGATTTCATCTGAGGGTATTTCCTTTTTCACCATAGCCATCTATGGGCTTCCAAATATCACTTTCCCAATTCCACAAGAACTATCTTAGTGAAAGTCTTCTTGAGGGGAAAGCTGTAACTTTGTGAGATGATTTCACAGAACACAAAGAAGTTTCTCAGAAAGCTTCTTTCTCTTTGTTATCGGAGGATACTACTTTGGCCCTATATTCTTCAAAGGGACCCGAAATATCTGTTCTCAGATTCCACAGAAATAAGGCTAGCAAAGAGATCCACGAAATACAGATGTAACTCTGTGAGATGAATTAACAGAACACTAAGCAGTTTCTCAGAAAGCTTCTTTCCAGATTTCATCTGAGGATATTTCCTTTTTCACCATAGAACTCTATGGGCTTCCAAATATCAATTTGCCAATTCCACAAGAACTGTCTTAGCGAAAGGCTTCTTGAGGGGAAAGCTGTAACTCTGTGAGATGATTTCACAGAACACAAAGAAGTTTCTCAGAAAGCTTCTTTCTCTTTGTTATCGGAGGATATTTTCTTTGGCCCTACAGTCTTCAAAGGGATCCGAAATATCTGTTCTCAGATTCCACAGAAATAAGGCTAGCAAAGAGATCCACGAAATACAGATGTAACTCTGTGAGATTAATTAACAGAACACTAAGCAGTTTCTCAGAAAGCTTCTTTCCAGATTTCATCTGAGGATATTTCCTTTTTCACCATAGCCCTCTATGGGCTTCCAAATATCACTTTGCCAATTCCACAAGAACTGTCTTAGTGAAAGGCTTCTTGAGGGGAAAGCTGTAACTTTGTGAGTTGATTTCACAGAACACAAAGAAGTTTCTCAGAAAGCTTCTTTCTCTTTGTTATCGGGGGATATTACTTTGGCCCTATAGTCTTCAAAGGGATCCGAAATATCTGTTCTCAGATTCCACAGAAAAAAAGCTAGCAAAGAGATCCACGAAATACATATGTAACTCTGTGAGATGAATTAA
Organism: Macaca fascicularis; assembly: GCF_037993035.2. NCBI lineage: Eukaryota > Metazoa > Chordata > Mammalia > Primates > Cercopithecidae > Macaca > Macaca fascicularis. The sequence goes on from NC_088379.1 coordinate 84,112,433, forward strand.
CAGAACACTAAGCAGTTTCTCAGAAAGCTTTTTTCCAGATTTCATCTAAGGAGATTTCCTTTTTCACCATAGCACTCTATGGGCTTCCAAATATCACTTTGTCAATTCCACAAGAACTGTCTTAGTGAAAGGCTTCTTGAGGGGAAAGCTGTAACTCTGTGAGATGATTTCACAGAACACAAAGAAGTTTCTCAGAAAGCTTCTTTGTCTTTGTTATCGGAGGATATTTCCTTTGGCCCTATAGTCTTCAAAGGGATCCGAAATATCTGTTCTCAGATTCCACAGAAATAAGGTTAGCAAAGAGATCCACGAAATACAGATGTAACTCTGTGAGATGAATTAACAGAACACTAAGCAGTTTCTCAGAAAGCTTCTTTCCAGATTTCATCTGAGGATATTTCCTTTTTCACCATAGCCCTCTATGGACTTCCAAATATCACTTTTCCAATTCCACAAGAACTGTCTTAGCGAAAGTCTTCTTGAGGGGAAAGTTGTAACTCTGTGGGATGATTTCACAGAACACAAAGAAGTTTCTCAGAAAGATTCTTTCTCTTTGTTATAGGAGGATTTTTCCTTTGGCCCTATAGTATTCAAAGGGATCGGAAATATCTGTTCTCAGATTCCAGAGAAATAAGGCTAACAAAGAGATCCAAGAAATACAGATGTAACTCTGTGAGATAAATTAACAGAACACTAAGCAGTTTCTCAGAAAGCTTCTTTCCAGATTTCATCTGAGGATATTTCCTTTTTCACCATAGCCATCTATGGGCTTCCAAATATCACTTTGCCAATTCCACAAGAACTGTCTTAGCGAAAGACTTCTTGAGGGGAAAGCTGTAACTCTGTGAGATGATTTCACAGAACACAAAGAAGTTTCTCAGAAAGCTTCTTTCTCTTTGTTATCGCAGGATATTCCCTTTGGCCCTGTAGTCTTCAAAGGGATCCGAAATATCTGTTCTCAGAATCCACAGAAATAAGGCTAGCAAAGAGATCCACGAAATACAGATGTAACTCTGTGAGTGGAAGTCAGAGAACACTAAGCGGTTTCTCAGAAAGCTTCTTTCCAGATTTCATCTGAGGATATTTCCTTTTTCACCATAGCCCTCTATGGGCTTCCAAATATCACTTTGCCAATTCCACAAGAACTGTCTTAGCGAAAGGCTTCTTGAGGGAAAAGCTAAAACTCTGTGAGATGATATCACAGAACACAAAGAAGTTTCTCAGAAAGCTTCTTTCTCTTTGTTATCGGAGGATATTTCCTTTGGCCCTATAGTCTTCAAAGGGATCCGAAATATCTGTTCTCAGATTCCACAGAAATAAGGCTAGCAAAGAGATCCACGAAATACAGATGTAACACTGTGAGATGAATTAACAGAACACTAAGCAGTTTCTCAGAAAGCTTCTTATCAGATTTCATCTGAGGATATTTCCTTTTTCTCCATCGCCCTCTATGGACTTCCACATATCACTTTTCCAATTCCAAAAGAACTGTCTTAACGAAAGGCTTCTTGAGGGGAAAGCTGTATCTCTGTGGGATGATTTCACAGAACACAAAGAAGTTTCTCAGAAAGCTTCTTTCTCTTTGATATCGGAGGATTTTTCCTTTGGCCCTATAGTATTCAAAGGGATCGGAAATATCTGTTCTCAGATTCCACAGAAATAAGTCTAGCAAAGAGATCCAAGAAATACAGATGTAACTCTGTGAGATAAATTTACAGAACACTAAGCAGTTTCTCAGAAAGCTTCTCTCCAGATTTCATCTGAGGATATTTCCTTTTTCACCATAGCCCTCTATGGGCTTCCAAATATCACTTTGCCAATTCCCCAAGAACTGTCTTAGCGAAAGACTTCTTGAGGGGAAAGCTGTAACTCTGTGAGATGATTTCACAGAACACAAAGAAGTTTCTCAGAAAGCTTCTTTCTCTTTGTTATCGGAGGATATTTCCTTTGGCCCTATAGTCTTCAAAGGGATCCGAAATATCTGTTCTCAGATTCCACAGAAATAAGGCTAGCAAAGAGATCCAGGAAATACAGATGTAACTTGTGAGTGGAAGTCAGAGAACACTAAGCGGTTTCTCAGAAAGCTTCTTTCCAGATTTCATCTGAGGTTATTTCCTTTTTCAACATAGCCCTCTATGGGCTTCCAAATATCACTTTGTCAATTCCACAAGAACTGTCTTAGCGAAAGGCTTCTTGAGGGGAAAGCTGTAAATCTGTGAGATGATTTCAGAGAAAACAAAGAAGTTTCTCAGAAAGCTTCTTTCTCTTTGTTATCGGAGGATATTTCCTTTGGCCCTATAGTCTTCAAAGGGATCCGAAATATCTGTTCTCAGATTCCACAGAAATAAGGCTAGCAAAGAGATCCACGAAATACAGATGTACTCTGTGACATGAATTAACAGAATACTAAGCAGTTTCTCAGAAATCTTCTTTCCAGATTTCATCTGAGTATATTTCCTTTTTCACCATAGCCCTCTATGGTTTACCAAATATCACTTTGCCAATTCCACAAGAACTGTCTTAGCGAAAGGCTTCTTGAGGAGAAAGCGGTAACCATGTGAGATGATTTCACAGAACACAAAGAAGGTTCTCAGAAAGCTTCCTTCTCTTTGTTATCGGAGGACATTTCCTTTGGCCCTATAGTCTTCAAAGGGATCCGAAATATCTGTTCTCAGATTCCACAGAAATAAGGCTAGCAAAGAGATCCACGAAATACAGATGTAACTCTGTGAGATGAATTAACAGAACACTAAGCAGTTTCTCAGAAAGCTTCTTTCCAGATTTCATCTGAGGATATTTCCTTTTTCACCATAGCCCTCTATGGGCTTCCAAATATCACTTTGCCAATTCCACAAGAAGTGTCTTAGCGAAAGGCTTCTTGAAGCGAAAGCTGTAACTCTACGAGATGATTTCACAGAACAGAAAGAAGTTTCTCAGAAAGCTTCTTTCTCTTTGTTATCGCAGGATATTTCCTTTGGCCCTATAGTCTTCAAAGAGATCCGAAATATCTGTTCTCAGATTCCACAGAAATAAGGCTAGCAAAGATATCTATGAAATACAGATGTAACTCTGTGAGATGAATTAACAGAACACTAAGCAGTTTCTCAGAAAGCTTCTTTCCAGATTTCATCTGAGGATATTTCCTTTTTCACCATAGTCCTCTATGGGCTTCCAAATATCACTTTGCCAATTCCACAAGAACTGTCTTAGCGAAAGGCTTCTTGAAGGGAAAGGTGTAACTCTGTGAGATGATTTCACAGAACACAAAGAAGTTTCTCAGAAAGCTTCTTTCTCTTTGTTTTCGGAGGATATTTCCTTTGGCCCTATATTCTTCAAAGGGATCCGAAATATCTGTTCTCAGATTCCACAGAAATAAGGCCAGCAAACAGATCCACGAAATACAGATGTAACTCTGTGAGTGGAAGTCAGAGAACACTAAGCGGTTTCTCAGAAAGCTTCTTTCCAGATTTCATCTGAGGATATTTCCTTTTTCACCATAGCCCTCTATGGGCTTCCAAATATCACTTTGCCAATTCCACAAGAACTGTCTTAGCGAAAGGCTTCTTGAGGGGAAAGCTGTAACTCTGTGGGATGATTTCACAGAACACAAAGAAGTTTCTCAGAAAGCTTCTTTCTCTTTGTTATCGGAGGATTTTTCCTTTGACCCTATAGTCTTCAAAGGGATCGGAAATATCTGTTCTCAGACTCCACCGAAATAAGGCTAGCAAAGAGATCCAAGAAATACAGATGTAACTCTGTGAGATAAATTAACAGAACACTAAGCAGTTTCTCAGAAAGCTTCTTTCCAGATTTCATCTGAGGATAATTCCTTTTTCACCATAGCCCTCTATGGGCTTCCAAATATCACTTTGCCAATTCCACAAGAACTGTCTTAGCGAAAGGCTTCTTGAGGGGAAAGCTGTAATTCTGTGAGATGATTTCACAGAACACAAAGAAGTTTCTCAGAAAGCTTCTTTCTCTTTGTTATCAGAGGGTATTTCCATTGGAATAGTCTTCAAAGGGATCCGAAATATCTGTTCTCAGATTCCACAGAAATAAGGCTAGCAAAGAGATCCCCGAAATACAGATGTAACTCTGTGAGTGGAAGTCAGAGAACACTAAGCGGTTTCTCAGAAAGCTTCTTTCCAGATTTCATCTGAGGATATTTCCTTTTTCACCATAGCCCTCAATGGGCTTCCAAATATCACTTTGCCAATTCCACAAGAACTGTCTTGGTGAAAGGCTTCTGGAGGGAAAAGCTGTAACTCTGTGAGATGATTTCACAGAACACAAAGAAGTTTCTCAGAAAGCTTCTTTCTCTTTGTTATCGGAGGATATTTCTTTGGCCCTAAAGTCTTCAAAGGGATGCGAAATATCTGTTCTCAGATTCCACAGAAATAAGGCTAGCAAAGAGATCCAGGAAATACATGTGTAACTCTGTGAGTGGAAGTCAGAGAACACTAAGCGGTTTCTCAGAAAGCTTCTTTCCAGATTTCATCTGAGGATATTTCCTTTTTCACCATAGCCCTCTATGGGATTCCGAATATCACTTTGCCAATTCCACAAGAACTGTCTTAGCGAAAGGCTTCTTGAGGGGAAAGCTGTACCTCTGTGAGATGATTTCACAGAACACAAAGAAGTTTCTCAGAAAGCTTCTTTCTCTTTGTTATCGGAGGATATTTCCTTTGGCCCTATAGTCTTCAAAGGGATCCGAAATATCTCTTCTCAGATTCCACAGAAATAAGGCTAGCAAAGAGATCCACGAAATACAGATGTAACTCTGTGAGATGAAATAACAGAACACCAAGCAGTTTCTCAGAAAGCTTCTTTCCAGATTTCATCTGAGGATATTTCCTTTTTCACCATAGCCCTCTATGGGCTTCCAAATATCACTTTGCCAAATCCACAAGAACTGTCTTAGCGAAAGACTTCTTGAGGGGAAAGCTGTAACTCTGTGAGATGATTTCACAGAACACAAAGAAGTTTCTCAGAAAGCTTCTTTCTCTTTGTTATCGCAGGATATTTCCTTTGGCCCTGTAGTCTTCAAAGGGATCCGAAATATCTGTTCTCAGAATCCACAGAAATAAGGCTAGCAAAGAGATCCACGAAATACAGATGTAACTCTGTGAGTGGAAGTCAGAGAACACTAAGCGGTTTCTCAGAAAGCTTCTTTCCAGATTTCATCTGAGGATATTTCCTTTTTCACCATAGCCCTCTATGGGCTTCCAAATATCACTTTGCCAATTCCACAAGAACTGTCTTAGCGAAAGGCTTCTTGAGGGGAAAGCGGTAACTCTGTGAGATGATTTCAGAGAGCACAAAGAAGTTTCTCAGAAAGCTTCTTTCTCTTTGTTATCGGAGGATATTTCCTTTGGCCCTATAGTCTTCAAAGGGATCCGAAATATCTGTTCTCAGATTCCACAGAAATAAGGCTAGCAAAGAGATCCACGAAATACAGATGTAACTCTGTGAGATGAATTAACAGAACACTAATCAGTTTCTCAGAAAGCTTCTTTCCAGATTTCATCTGAGGATATTTCCTTTTTCACCATAGCCCTCTAGGGGTTCCAAATATCACTTTGCCAATTCCACAAGAACTGTCTTAGCGAAAGGCTTCTTGAGGGGAAAGCTGTAACTCTGTGAGATGATTTCACAGAACACAAAGAAGTTTCTCAGAAAGCTTCTTTCTCTTTGTTATCGGAGAATATTTCCTTTTACCCTATAGTCTTCAAAGGGATCCGAAATATCTGTTCTCAGATTCCACAGAAATAAGGCTAGCAAGGAGATCCACGAAATACAGATGTAACTCTGTGAGATGAAATAACAGAACACTAAGCAGTTTCACAGAAAGCTTCTTTCCAGATTTCTTCTGAGGATATTTCGTTTTTCACCATAGCCCTCTATGGGCATCCAAATATCACTTTGCCAATTCCACAAGAACTGTCTTAGCGAAAGGCTTCTTGAGGGGAAAGCTGTAACTCTGTGAGATGATTTCACAGAACACAAAGAAGTTTCTCAGAAAGCTTCTTTCTCTTTGTTATCGCAGGATATTTCCTTTGGCCCTATAGTCTTCAAAGGGATCCGAAATATCTGTTCTCAGATACCACAGACATAAGGTTAGCAAAGAGATCCACGAAATACAGATGTAACTCTGTGAGTGGAAGTCACAGAACACTAAGCAGTTTCTCAGAAAGCTTCTTTCCAGATTTCATCTGAGGATATTTCCTTTTTCACCATAGCCCTCTAAGGGCTTCCAAATATCACTTTGCCAATTCCACAAGAACTGTCTTAGCGAAAGGCTTCTTGAGGGGAAAGCTGTAACTCTGTGACATGATTTCACAGAACACAAAGAAGTTTCTCAGAAAGCTTCTTTCTCTTTGTTATCAGAGTATATTTCCTTTGGACCCATAGTCTTCAAAGGGATCGGAAATATCTGTTCTCAGGTTCCACAGAAATAAGGCTAGCAAAGAGATCCACGAAATACAAATGTACTCTGTGAGATGAATTAACAGAATATTAAGCAGTTTCTCAGAAATCTTCTTTCCAGATTTCATCTGAGGATATTTCCTTTTTCACCATAGCCCTCTATGGTTTACCAAATATCACTTTGCCAATTCCACAAGAACTGTCTTAGCGAAAGGCATCTTCAGGAGAAAGTGGTGACTCTGTGAGATGATTTCACAGAACACAAAGAAGTTTCTCAGAAAGCTTCCTTCTCTTTGTTATCGGAGGATATTTTCTTTGGCCCTATAGTCTTCAAAGGGAACCGAAATATCTGTTCTCAGATTCCACAGAAATAAGGCTAGCAAAGAGATCCACGAAATACAGATGTAACTCTGTGACTGGAAGTCAGAGAACACTAAGCGGTTTCTCAGAAAGCTTCTTTCCAGATTTCATCTGAGGATATTTCCTTTTTCACCATAGCCCTCTATTGGCTTCCAAATATCACTTTGCCAATTCCACAAGAACTGTCTTAGCGAAAGGCTTCTTGAGGGAAAAGCTGTAACTCTGTGACATGATTTCACAGAACACAAAGAAGTTTCTCAGAAAGCTTCTTTCTCTTTGCTATCGGAGGATATTTCCTTTGGCCCTATAGTCTTCATAGGGATCAGAAATATCTGTTCTCAGATTCCACAGAAATAAGGCTAGCAAAGAGATCCACGAAATACCGATGTAACTCTGTGAGATGAATTAACAGAATACTAAGCAGTTTCTCAGAAAGCTTCTTTCCAGATTTCATCTGAGGATATTTCCTTTTTCACCATAGCCCTCTATGGGCTTCCAAATATCACTTTGCCAATTCCACAAGAACTGTCTTAGCGAAAGGCTTCTTGAGGAGAAAGCGGTAACTCTGTGAGATGATTTCAGAGAACACAAAGAAGTTTCTCAGAAAGCTTCTTTCTCTTTGCTATCGGAGGATATTTCCTTTGGCCCTATAGTCTTCATAGGGATCAGAAATATCTGTTCTCAGATTCCACAGAAATAAGGCTAGCAAAGAGATCCACGAAATACCGATGTAACTCTGTGAGATGAATTAACAGAACACTAAGCAGTTTCTCAGAAAGTTTCTTTCCAGTTTTCATCTGAGGATATTTCCTTTTTCACCATAGCCCTCTATGGGCTTCCAAATATCACTTTGCCAATTCCACAAGAACTGTCTTAGCGAAAGACTTCTTGAGGGGAAAGCTGTAACTCTGTGAGATGATTTCACAGAACACAAAGAAGTTTCTCAGAAAGCTTCTTTCTCTTTGTTATCGGAGGATATTTCCTTTGGCCCTATAGTCTTCAAAGGGATCCGAAATATCTGTTCTCAGATTCCACAGAAATAAGGCTAGCAAAGAGATCCAGGAAATACAGATGTAACTTGTGAGTGGAAGTCACAGAACACTAAGCGGTTTCTCAGAAAGCTTCTTTCCAGATTTCATCTGAGGATATTTCCTTTTTCACCATAGCCCTCTATGGGCTTCCAAATATCACTTTGTCAATTCCACAAGAACTGTCTTAGCGAAAGGCTTCTTGAGGGGAAAGCTGTAAATCTGTGAGATGATTTCACAGAACACAAAGAAGTTTCTCAGAAAGCTTCTTTCTCTTTGTTATCGGAGGATATTTCCTTTGGCCCTATAGTCTTCAACGGGATCCGAAATATCTGTTCTCAGATTCCACAGAAATAAGGCTAGCAAAGAGATCCACGAAATACAGATGTAACTCTGTGAGATGAATTATCAGAACACTAAGCAGTTTCTCAGAAAGCTTCTTTCCAGATTTCATCTGAGGATATTTCCTTTTTCACCATACCCCACTATAGGCTTCCGATTATCACTTTGCCAATTCCACAAGAACTGTCTTAGCGAAAGGCTTCTTGAGGGGAAAGCTGTAACTCTGTGAGATGATTTCACAGAACACAAAGAAGATTCTCAGAAAGCTTCTTTCTCTTTGTTATCGGAGGATATTTCCTTTGGCCCTATAGTCTTCAAAGGGATCCGAAATATCTGTTCTCAGATTCCACAGAAATAAGGCTAGCAAAGAGATCCAGGAAATACAGATGTAACTTGTGAGTGGAAGTCAGAGAACACTAAGCGGTTTCTCAGAAAGCTTCTTTCCAGATTTCATCTGAGGATATTTCCTTTTTCACCATAGCCCTCTACGGGCTTCCAAATATCACTTTGTCAATTCCACAAGAACTGTCTTAGCGAAAGGCTTCTTGAGGGGAAAGCTGTAAATCTGTGAGATGATTTCACAGAACACAAAGAAGTTTCTCAGAAAGCTTCTTTCTCTTTGTTATCGGAGGATATTTCCTTTGGCCCTATAGTCTTCAAAGGGATCCGAAATATCTGTTCTCAGATTCCACAGAAATAAGGCTAGCAAAGAGATCCACGAAATACAGATGAAACTCTGTGAGATGAATTATCAGAACACTAAGCAGTTTCTCAGAAAGCTTCTTTCCAGATTTCATCTGAGGATATTTCCTTTTTCACCATACCCCACTATAGGCTTCCGATTATCACTTTGCCAATTCCACAAGAACTGTCTTAGCGAAAGGCTTCTTGAGGGGAAAGCTGTAACTCTGTGAGATGATTTCACAGAACACAAAGAAGTTTCTCAGAAAGCTTCTTTCTCTTTGTTATCGGAGGATATTTCCTTTGGCCCTATAGTCTTCAAAGGGATCCGAAATATCTGTTCTCAGATTCCACAGAAATAAGGCTAGCAAAGAGATCCACGAAATACAGATGTAACTCTGTGACTGGAAGTTAGAGAACACTAAGCGGTTTCTCAGAAAGCTTCTTTCCAGATTTCATCTGAGGATATTTCCTTTTTCACCATAGCCCTCTATTGGCTTCCAAATATCACTTTGCCAATTCCACAAGAACTGTCTTAGCGAAAGGCTTCTTGAGGGAAAAGCTGTAACTCCGTGACATGATTTCACAGAACACAAAGAAGTTTCTCAGAAAGCTTCTTTCTCTTTGTTATCGGAGTATATTTCCTTTGGACCTATTGTCTTCAAAGGGATCCGAAATATCTGCTCTCAGTTTCCACAGAAATAAGGCTAGCAAAGAGATCCACGAAATACAGATGTAACTCTGTGAGATGAATTAACAGAATACTAAGCAGTTTCTCAGAAAGCTTCTTTCCAGATTTCATCTGAGGATATTTCCTTTTTCACCATAGCCCTCTATGGGCTTCCAAATATCACTTTGCCAATTCCACAAGAACTGTCTTAGCGAAAGGCTTCTTGAGGAGAAAGCGCTAACTCTGTGAGATGGTTTCAGAGAACACAAAGAAGTTTCTCAGAAAGCTTCTTTCTCTTTGCTATCGGAGGATATTTCCTTTGGACCTATAGTCTTCAAAGGGATCAGAAATATCTGTTCTCAGATTCCACAGAAATAAGGCTAGCAAAGAGATCCACGAAATACAGATGTAACTCTGTGAGATGAATTAACAGAACACTAAGCAGTTTCTCAGAAAGCTTCTTTCCAGATTTCATCTGAGGATATTTCCTTTTTCACCATAGCCCTCTATGGGCTTCCAAATATCACTTTGCCAATTCCACAAGAACTGTCTTAGCGAAAGGCTTCTTGAAGGGAAAGCTGTAACTCTATGAGATGATTTCACAGAACAGAAAGAAGTTTCTCAGAAAGCTTCTTTCTCTTTGTTATCGCAGGATATTTCCTTTGGCCCTATAGTTTTCAAAGAGATCCGAAATATCTGTTCTCATATTCCACAGAAATAAGGCTAGCAAAGAGATATATGAAATACAGATGTAACTCTGTGAGATGAATTAACAGAACACTAAGCAGTTTCTCAGAAAGCTTCTTTCCAGATTTCATCTGAGGATATTTCCTTTATCACCATAGCCCTCTATGGGCTTCCAAATATCACTTTGCCAATTCCACAAGAACTGTCTTAGCGAAAGGCTTCTTGAAGGGAAAGGTGTAACTCTGTGAGATGATTTCACAGAACACAAAGAAGTTTCTCAGAAAGCTTCTTTCTCTTTTTTTTCGGAGGATATTTCCTTTGGCCCTATATTCTTCAAAGGGATCCGAAATATCTGTTCTCAGATTCCACAGAAATAAGGCCAGCAAACAGATCCACGAAATACAGATGTAACTCTGTGAGTGGAAGTCAGAGAACACTAAGCGGTTTCTCAGAAAGCTTCTTTCCAGATTTCATCTGAGGATATTTCCTTTTTCACCATAGCCCTCTATGGGCTTCCAAATATCACTTTGCCAATTCCACAAGAACTGTCTTGGTGAAAGGCTTCTGGAGGGAAAAGCTGTAACTCTGTGAGATGATTTCACAGAACACAAAGAAGTTTCTCAGAAAGCTTCTTTCTCTTTGTTATCGGAGGATATTTCTTTGGCCCTAAAGTCTTCAAAGGGATCCGAAATATCTGTTCTCAGATTCCACAGAAATAAGACTAGCAAAGAGATCCAGGAAATACATGTGTAACTCTGTGAGTGGAAGTCAGAGAACACTAAGCGGTTTCTCAGAAAGCTTCTTTCCAGATTTCATCTGAGGATATTTCCTTTTTCACCATAGCCCTCTATGGGATTCCGAATATCACTTTGCCAATTCCACAAGAACTGTCTTAGCGAAAGGCTTCTTGAGGGGAAAGTTGTAACTCTGTGATATGATTTCACAGAACACAAAGAAGTTTCTCAGAAAGCTTCTTTCCTTTGTTATCGGAAGATATTTCCTTTGGCCCTATAGTCTTCAAAGGGATCCGAAATATCTGTTCTCAGATTCCACAGAAATAAGGCTAGCAAAGAGATCCACGAAATACAGATGTAACTCTGTGAGATGAAATAACAGAACACCAAACAGTTTCTCAGAAAGCTTCTTTCCAGATTTCATCTGAGGATATTTCCTTTTTCACCATAGCCCTCTATGGGCTTCCAAATATCACTTTGCCAATTCCACAAGAACTGTCTTAGCGAAAGGCTTCTTGAGGGGAAAGCTGTAACTCTGTGGGATGATTTCACAGAACACAAAGAAGTTTCTCAGAAAGCTTCTTTCTCTTTGTTATCGGAGGATATTTCTTTGGCCCTAAAGTCTTCAAAGGGATCCGAAATATCTGTTCTCAGATTCCACAGAAATAAGGCTAGCAAAGAGATCCAGGAAATACAGATGTAACTCTGTGAGTGGAAGTCAGAGAACACTAAGCGGTTACTCAGAATGCTTCTTTCCAGATTTCATCTGAGGATATTTCCTTTTTCACCATAGCCCTTTTGGGCTTCCGAATATCACTTTGCCAATTCCACAAGAACTTTCTTAGCGAAAGGCTTCTTGAGGGGAAAGCTGTAACTCTGTGGGATGATTTCACAGAACACAAAGAAGTTTCTCAGAAATCTTCTTTCTCTTTGTTATCGGAGGATTTTTCCTTTGGCCCGATTAGTCTTCAAAGGGATCGGAAATATCTGTTCTCAGATTCCACCGAAATAAGGCTAGCAAAGAGATCCAAGAAATACAGATGTAACTCTGTGAGATAAATTAACAGAACACAAAGCAGTTTCTCAGAAAGCTTCTTTCCAGATTTCATCTGAGGATAATTGCTTTTTCACCATAGCCCTCTATGGGCTTCCAAATATCACTTTGCCAATTCCACAAGAACTGTCTTAGCGAAAGACTTCTTGAGGGGAAAGCTGTAATTCTGTGAGATGATTTCACAGAACACAAAGAAGTTTCTCAGGAAGCTTCTTTCTCTTTGTTATCAGAGGATATTTCCATTGGCCCTATAGTCTTCAAAGGGATCCGAAATATCTGTTCTCAGATTCCACAGAAATAAGGCTAGCAAAGAGATCCACAAAATACAGATGTAACTCTTTGAGATGAATTAACAGAACACTAAGCAGTTTCTCAGAAAGCTTCTTTCCAGATTTCATCTGAGGATATTTCCTTTTTCACCATAGCCCTCTATGGGCTTCCAAATATCACTTTGCCAATTCCACAAGAACTGTCTTAGGGAAAGGCTTCTTGAGGGGAAAGCTTTAACTCTGTGAGATGATTTCACAGAACACAAAGAAGTTTCTCAGAAAGCTTCTTTCTCTTTGTTATCGGAGGATATTTCTTTGGCCCTAAAGTCTTCAAAGGGATCCGAAATATCTGTTCTCAGAATCCACAGAAATAAGGCTAGAAAAGAGATCCAGGAAATACAGATGTAACTCTGTGAGTGGAAGTCAGAGAACACTAAGCGGTTTCTCAGAAAGCTTCTTTCCAGATTTCATCTGAGGATATTTCCTTTTTCACCATAGCCCTCTATGGGCTTCCAAATATCACTTTGTCAATTCCACAAGAACTGTCTTAGCGAAAGGCTTCTTGAGGGGAAAGCTGTAAATCTGTGAGATGATTTCACAGAACACAAAGAAGTTTCTCAGAAAGCTTCTTTCTCTTTGTTATCGGAGGATATTTCCTTTGGCCCTATAGTCTTCAAAGGGATCCGAAATATCTGTTCTCAGATTCCACAGAAATAAGGCTAGCAAAGAGATCCACGAAATACAGATGTAACTCTGTGAGATGAATTATCAGAACACTAAGCAGTTTCTCAGAAAGCTTCTTTCCAGATTTCATCTGAGGATATTTCCTTTTTCACCATACCCCACTATAGGCTTCCGATTATCACTTTGCCAATTCCACAAGAACTGTCTTAGCGAAAGGCTTCTTGAGGGGAAAGCTGTAACTCTGTGAGATGATTTCACAGAACACAAAGAAGTTTCTCAGAAAGCTTCTTTCTCTTTGTTATCGGAGGATATTTCCTTTGGCCCTATAGTCTTCAAAGGGATCCGAAATATCTGTTCTGAGATTCCACAGAAATAAGGCTAGCAAAGAGATCCACGAAATACAGATGTAACTCTGTGACTGGAAGTTAGAGAACACTAAGCGGTTTCTCAGAAAGCTTCTTTCCAGATTTCATCTGAGGATATTTCCTTTTTCACCATAGCCCTCTATTGGCTTCCAAATATCACTTTGCCAATTCCACAAGAACTGTCTTAGCGAAAGGCTTCTTGAGGGAAAAGCTGTAACTCCGTGACATGATTTCACAGAACACAAAGAAGTTTCTCAGAAAGCTTCTTTCTCTTTGTTATCGGAGTATATTTCCTTTGGACCTATAGTCTTCAAAGGGATCCGAAATATCTGCTCTCAGTTTCCACAGAAATAAGGCTAGCAAAGAGATCCACGAAATACAGATGTAACTCTGTGAGATGAATTAACAGAATACTAAGCAGTTTCTCAGAAAGCTTCTTTCCAGATTTCATCTGAGGATATTTCCTTTTTCACCATAGCCCTCTATGGGCTTCCAAATATCACTTTGCCAATTCCACAAGAACTGTATTAGCGAAAGGCTTCCTGAGGGGAAAGCTGTAATTCTGTGAGCTGATTTCACAGAACACAAAGAAGTTTCTCAGAAAGCTTCTTTCTCTTTGCTATCGGAGGATATTTCCTTTGGACCTATAGTCTTCAAAGGGATCAGAAATATCTGTTCTCAGATTCCACAGAAATAAGGCTAGCAAAGAGATCCACGAAATACAGATGTAACTCTGTGAGATGAATTAACAGAACACTAAGCAGTTTCTCAGAAAGCTTCTTTCCAGATTTCATCTGAGGATATTTCCTTTTTCACCATAGCCCTCTATGGGCTTCCAAATATCACTTTGCCAATTCCACAAGAACTGTCTTAGCGAAAGGCTTCTTGAAGGGAAAGCTGTAACTCTATGAGATGATTTCACAGAACAGAAAGAAGTTTCTCAGAAAGCTTCTTTCTCTTTGTTATCGCAGGATATTTCCTTTGGCCCTATAGTTTTCAAAGAGATCCGAAATATCTGTTCTCATATTCCACAGAAATAAGGCTAGCAAAGAGATATATGAAATACAGATGTAACTCTGTGAGATGAATTAACAGAACACTAAGCAGTTTCTCAGAAAGCTTCTTTCCAGATTTCATCTGAGGATATTTCCTTTATCACCATAGCCCTCTATGGGCTTCCAAATATCACTTTGCCAATTCCACAAGAACTGTCTTAGCGAAAGGCTTCTTGAAGGGAAAGGTGTAACTCTGTGAGATGATTTCACAGAACACAAAGAAGTTTCTCAGAAAGCTTCTTTCTCTTTGTTATCGGAGGATATTTCTTTGGCCCTATATTCTTCAAAGGGATCCGAAATATCTGTTCTCAGATTCCACAGAAATAAGGCCAGCAAACAGATCCACGAAATACAGATGTAACTCTGTGAGTGGAAGTCAGAGAACACTAAGCGGTTTCTCAGAAAGCTTCTTTCCAGATTTCATCTGAGGATATTTCCTTTTTCACCATAGCCCTCTATGGGCTTCCAAATATCACTTTGCCAATTCCACAAGAACTGTCTTGGTGAAAGGCTTCTGGAGGGAAAAGCTGTAACTCTGTGAGATGATTTCACAGAACACAAAGAAGTTTCTCAGAAAGCTTCTTTCTCTTTGTTATCGGAGGATATTTCTTTGGCCCTAAAGTCTTCAAAGGGATCCGAAATATCTGTTCTCAGATTCCACAGAAATAAGACTAGCAAAGAGATCCAGGAAATACATGTGTAACTCTGTGAGTGGAAGTCAGAGAACACTAAGCGGTTTCTCAGAAAGCTTCTTTCCAGATTTCATCTGAGGATATTTCCTTTTTCACCATAGCCCTCTATGGGATTCCGAATATCACTTTGCCAATTCCACAAGAACTGTCTTAGCAAAAGGCTTCTTGAGGGGAAAGCTGTAACTCTGTGAGATGATTTCACAGAACACAAAGAAGTTTCTCAGAAAGCTTCTTTCTCTTTGTTATCGGAGGATATTTCCTTTGGCCCTATAGTCTTCAAAGGGATCCGAAATATCTGTTCTCAGATTCCACAGAAATAAGGCTAGCAAAGAGATCCACGAAATACAGATGTAACTCTGTGAGATGAAATAACAGAACACCAAACAGTTTCTCAGAAAGCTTCTTTCCAGATTTCATCTGAGGATATTTCCTTTTTCACCATAGCCCTCTATAGGCTTCCAAATATCACTTTGCCAATTCCACAAGAACTGTCTTAGCGAAAGGCTTCTTGAGGGGAAAGCTGTAACTCTGTGGGATGATTTCACAGAACACAAAGAAGTTTCTCAGAAAGCTTCTTTCTCTTTGTTATCGGAGGATATTTCTTTGGCCCTAAAGTCTTCAAAGGGATCCGAAATATCTGTTCTCAGATTCCACAGAAATAAGGCTAGCAAAGAGATCCAGGAAATACAGATGTAACTCTGTGAGTGGAAGTCAGAGAACACTAAGCGGTTTCTCAGAAAGCTTCTTTCCAGATTTCATCTGAGGATATTTCCTTTTTCACCATAGCCCTTTTGGGCTTCCGAATATCACTTTGCCAATTCCACAAGAACTTTCTTAGCGAAAGGCTTCTTGAGGGGAAAGCTGTAACTCTGTGGGATGATTTCACAGAACACAAAGAAGTTTCTCAGAAATCTTCTTTCTCTTTGTTATCGGAGGATTTTTCCTTTGGCCCGATAGTCTTCAAAGGGATCGGAAATATCTGTTCTCAGATTCCACCGAAATAAGGCTAGCAAAGAGATCCAAGAAATACAGATGTAACTCTGTGAGATAAATTAACAGAACACTAAGCAGTTTCTCAGAAAGCTTCTTTCCAGATTTCATCTGAGGATAATTGCTTTTTCACCATAGCCCTCTATGGGCTTCCAAATATCACTTTGCCAATTCCACAAGAACTGTCTTAGCGAAAGACTTCTTGAGGGGAAAGCTGTAATTCTGTGAGATGATTTCACAGAACACAAAGAAGTTTCTCAGAAAGCTTCTTTCTCTTTGTTATCAGAGGATATTTCCATTGGCCCTATAGTCTTCAAAGGGATCCGAAATATCTGTTCTCAGATTCCACAGAAATAAGGCTAGCAAAGAGATCCACAAAATACAGATGTAACTCTTTGAGATGAATTAACAGAACACTAAGCAGTTTCTCAGAAAGCTTCTTTCCAGATTTCATCTGAGGATATTTCCTTTTTCACCATAGCCCTCTATGGGCTTCCAAATATCACTTTGCCAATTCCACAAGAACTGTCTTAGGGAAAGGCTTCTTGAGGGGAAAGCTTTAACTCTGTGAGATGATTTCACAGAACACAAAGAAGTTTCTCAGAAAGCTTCTTTCTCTTTGTTATCGGAGGATATTTCTTTGGCCCTAAAGTCTTCAAAGGGATCCGAAATATCTGTTCTCAGAATCCACAGAAATAAGGCTAGAAAAGAGATCCAGGAAATACAGATGTAACTCTGTGAGTGGAAGTCAGAGAACACTAAGCGGTTTCTCAGAAAGCTTCTTTCCAGATTTCATCTGAGGATATTTCCTTTTTCACCATAGCCCTCTATGGGCTTCCGAATATCACTTTGCCAATTCCGCAAGAACTTTCTTAGCGAAAGGCTTCTTCAGGGGAAAGCTGTAACTCTGTGGGATGATTTCACAGAACACAAAGAAGTTTCTCAGAAAGCTTCTTTCTCTTTGTTATCGGAGGATTTTTCCTTTGTCCCTATAGTCTTCAAAGGTATCGGAAATATCTGTTCTCAGATTCCACCTAAATAAGGCTAGCAAAGAGATCCAAGAAATACAGATGTAACTCTGTGAGATGAATTAACAGAACACTAAGCAGTTTCTCAGAAAGCTTCTTTCCAGATTTCATATGAGGATAATTCCTTTTTCACCATAGCCCTCTATGGGCTTCCAAATATCACTTTGCCAATTCCACAAGAACTGTCTTAGCGAAAGACTTCTTGAGGGGAAAGCTGTAATTCTGTGAGATGATTTCACAGAACACAAAGAAGTTTCTCAGAAAGCTTCTTTCTCTTTGTTATCAGAGGATATTTCCATTGGCCCTATAGTCTTCAAAGGGATCCGAAATATCTGTTCTCAGATTCCACAGAAATAAGGCTAGCAAAGAGATCCACGAAATACAGATGTAACTCTGTGAGTGGAAGTCAGAGAACACTAAGCGGTTTCTCAGAAAGCTTCTTTCCAGATTTCATCTGAGGATATTTCCTTTTTCACCATAGCCCTCTATGGGCTTCCAAATATCACTTTGCCTATTCCACAAGAACTGTCTTAGGGAAAGGCTTCTTGAGGGGAAAGCTGGAACTCTGTGAGATGATTTCACAGAACACAAAGAAGTTTCTCAGAAAGCTTCTTTCTTTTTGTTATCGGAGGATTTTTCCTTTGGCCCTATAGTCTTCAAATGGATCGGAAATATCTGTTCTCAGATTCCACAGAAATAGGGCTAGCAAAGAGATCCAAGAAATACAGATGTAACTCTGTGAGATGAATTAACAGAACACTAAGCAGTTTCTCAGAAAGCTTCTTTCTAGATTTCATCTGAGGATATTTCCTTTTTCACCATAGCCCTCTATGGGCTTCAAATATCACTTTGCCAATTCCACAAGAACACTCTTAGTGAAAGACTTCTTGAGGTGAAAGCTGTAACTCTGTGAGATGATTTCACAGAACACAAAGAAGTTTCTCAGAAAGCTTCTTTCTCTTTGTTATCGGAGGATATTTCCTTTGGCCCTATAGTCTTCAAAGAGATCCGAAATATCTGTTCTCAGATTCCACAGAAATAAGGCTAGCAAAGAGATCCACGAAATACAGATGTAACACGGTGAGTTGAATTAACAGAACACTAAGCAGTTTCTCAGAAAGCTTCTTTCCAGATTTCATCTGAGGATATTTCCTTTTTCACCATAGCCCTTTATGGGCTTCCAAATATCACTTTGCCAATTCCACAAGAACTGTCTTAGCGAAAGGCTTCTTGAAGGGAAAGGTGTAACTCTGTGAGATGATTTCACAGAACACAAAGAAGTTTCTCAGAAAGCTTCATTCTCTTTGTTTTCGGAGGATATTTCCTTTGGCCCTATATTCTTCAAAGGGATCCGAAATATCTGTTCTCAGATTCCACAGAAATAAGGCCAGCAAACAGATCCACGAAATACAGATGTAACTCTGTGAGTGGAAGTCAGAGAACACTAAGCGGTTTCTCAGAAAGCTTCTTTCCAGATTTCATCTGAGGATATTTCCTTTTTCACCATAGCCCTCTATTGGCTTCCAAATATCACTTTGCCAATTCCACAAGAACTGTCTTAGCGAAAGGCTTCTTGAGGGAAAAGCTGTAACTCCGTGACATGATTTCACAGAACACAAAGAAGTTTCTCAGAAAGCTTCTTTCTCTTTGTTATCGGAGTATATTTCCTTTGGACCTATAGTCTTCAAAGGGATCCGAAATATCTGCTCTCAGTTTCCACAGAAATAAGGCTAGCAAAGAGATCCACGAAATACAGATGTAACTCTGTGAGATGAATTAACAGAATACTAAGCAGTTTCTCAGAAAGCTTCTTTCCAGATTTCATCTGAGGATATTTCCTTTTTCACCATAGCCCTCTATGGGCTTCCAAATATCACTTTGCCAATTCCACAAGAACTGTCTTAGCGAAAGGCTTCTTGAGGAGAAAGCGGTAACTCTGTGAGATGATTTCAGAGAACACAAAGAAGTTTCTCAGAAATCTTCTTTCTCTTTGCTATCGGAGGATATTTCCTTTGGACCTATAGTCTTCAAAGGGATCAGAAATATCTGTTCTCAGATTCCACAGAAATAAGGCTAGCAAAGAGATCCACGAAATACAGATGTAACTCTGTGAGATGAATTAACAGAACACTAAGCAGTTTCTCAGAAAGCTTCTTTCCAGATTTCATCCGAGGATATTTCCTTTTTCACCATAGCCCTCTATGGGCTTCCAAATATCACTTTGCCAATTCCACAAGAACTGTCTTAGCGAAAGGCTTCTTGAAGGGAAAGCTGTAACTCTATGAGATGATTTCACAGAACAGAAAGAAGTTTCTCAGAAAGCTTCTTTCTCTTTGTTATCGCAGGATATTTCCTTTGGCCCTATAGTTTTCAAAGAGATCCGAAATATCTGTTCTCATATTCCACAGAAATAAGGCTAGCAAAGAGATATATGAAATACAGATGTAACTCTGTGAGATGAATTAACAGAACACTAAGCAGTTTCTCAGAAAGCTTCTTTCCAGATTTCATCTGAGGATATTTCCTTTATCACCATAGCCCTCTATGGGCTTCCAAATATCACTTTGCCAATTCCACAAGAACTGTCTTAGCGAAAGGCTTCTTGAAGGGAAAGGTGTAACTCTGTGAGATGATTTCACAGAACACAAAGAAGTTTCTCAGAAAGCTTCTTTCTCTTTGTTATCGGAGGATATTTCTTTGGCCCTATATTCTTCAAAGGGATCCGAAATATCTGTTCTCAGATTCCACAGAAATAAGGCCAGCAAACAGATCCACGAAATACAGATGTAACTCTGTGAGTGGAAGTCAGAGAACACTAAGCGGTTTCTCAGAAAGCTTCTTTCCAGATTTCATCTGAGGATATTTCCTTTTTCACCATAGCCCTCTATGGGCTTCCAAATATCACTTTGCCAATTCCACAAGAACTGTCTTGGTGAAAGGCTTCTGGAGGGAAAAGCTGTAACTCTGTGAGATGATTTCACAGAACACAAAGAAGTTTCTCAGAAAGCTTCTTTCTCTTTGTTATCGGAGGATATTTCTTTGGCCCTAAAGTCTTCAAAGGGATCCGAAATATCTGTTCTCAGATTCCACAGAAATAAGACTAGCAAAGAGATCCAGGAAATACATGTGTAACTCTGTGAGTGGAAGTCAGAGAACACTAAGCGGTTTCTCAGAAAGCTTCTTTCCAGATTTCATCTGAGGATATTTCCTTTTTCACCATAGCCCTCTATGGGATTCCGAATATCACTTTGCCAATTCCACAAGAACTGTCTTAGCGAAAGGCTTCTTGAGGGGAAAGCTGTAACTCTGTGATATGATTTCACAGAACACAAAGAAGTTTCTCAGAAAGCTTCTTTCTCTTTGTTATCGGAGGATATTTCCTTTGGCCCTATAGTCTTCAAAGGGATCCGAAATATCTGTTCTCAGATTCCACAGAAATAAGGCTAGCAAAGAGATCCACGAAATACAGATGTAACTCTGTGAGATGAAATAACAGAACACCAAACAGTTTCTCAGAAAGCTTCTTTCCATATTTCATCTGAGGATATTTCCTTTTTCACCATAGCCCTCTATGGGCTTCCAAATATCACTTTGCCAATTCCACAAGAACTGTCTTAGCGAAAGGCTTCTTGAGGGGAAAGCTGTAACTCTGTGGGATGATTTCACAGAACACAAAGAAGTTTCTCAGAAAGCTTCTTTCTCTTTGTTATCGGAGGATATTTCTTTGGCCCTAAAGTCTTCAAAGGGATCCGAAATATCTGTTCTCAGATTCCACAGTAATAAGGCTAGCAAAGAGATCCAGGAAATACAGATGTAACTCTGTGAGTGGAAGTCAGAGAACACTAAGCGGTTTCTCAGAAAGCTTCTTTCCAGATTTCATCTGAGGATATTTCCTTTTTCACCATAGCCCTTTTGGGCTTCCGAATATCACTTTGCCAATTCCACAAGAACTTTCTTAGCGAAAGGCTTCTTGAGGGGAAAGCTGTAACTCTGTGGGATGATTTCACAGAACACAAAGAAGTTTCTCAGAAATCTTCTTTCTCTTTGTTATCGGAGGATTTTTCCTTTGGCCCGATAGTCTTCAAAGGGATCGGAAATATCTGTTCTCAGATTCCACCGAAATAAGGCTAGCAAAGAGATCCAAGAAATACAGATGTAACTCTGTGAGATAAATTAACAGAACACTAAGCAGTTTCTCAGAAAGCTTCTTTCCAGATTTCATCTGAGGATAATTGCTTTTTCACCATAGCCCTCTATGGGCTTCCAAATATCACTTTGCCAATTCCACAAGAACTGTCTTAGCGAAAGACTTCTTGAGGGGAAAGCTGTAATTCTGTGAGATGATTTCACAGAACACAAAGAAGTTTCTCAGAAAGCTTCTTTCTCTTTGTTATCAGAGGATATTTCCATTGGCCCTATAGTCTTCAAAGGGATCCGAAATATCTGTTCTCAGATTCCACAGAAATAAGGCTAGCAAAGAGATCCACAAAATACAGATGTAACTCTTTGAGATGAATTAACAGAACACTAAGCAGTTTCTCAGAAAGCTTCTTTCCAGATTTCATCTGAGGATATTTCCTTTTTCACCGTAGCCCTCTATGGGCTTCCAAATATCACTTTGCCAATTCCACAAGAACTGTCTTAGGGAAAGGCTACTTGAGGGGAAAGCTTTAACTCTGTGAGATGATTTCACAGAACACAAAGAAGTTTCTCAGAAAGCTTCTTTCTCTTTGTTATCGGAGGATATTTCTTTGGCCCTAAAGTCTTCAAAGGGATCCGAAATATCTGTTCTCAGAATCCACAGAAATAAGGCTAGAAAAGAGATCCAGGAAATACAGATGTAACTCTGTGAGTGGAAGTCAGAGAACACTAAGCGGTTTCTCAGAAAGCTTCTTTCCAGATTTCATCTGAGGATATTTCCTTTTTCACCATAGCCCTCTATGGGCTTCCGAATATCACTTTGCCAATTCCGCAAGAACTTTCTTAGCGAAAGGCTTCTTCAGGGGAAAGCTGTAACTCTGTGGGATGATTTCACAGAACACAAAGAAGTTTCTCAGAAAGCTTCTTTCTCTTTGTTATCGGAAGATTTTTCCTTTGGCCCTATAGTCTTCAAAGGGATCGGAAATATCTGTTCTCAGATTCCACAGAAATAGGGCTAGCAAAGAGATCCAAGAAATACAATGTAACTCTGTGAGATGAATTAACAGAACACTAAGCAGTTTCTCAGAAAGCTTCTTTCTAGATTTCATCTGAGGATATTTCCTTTTTCACCATAGCCCTCTATGGGCTTCAAATATCACTTTGCCAATTCCACAAGAACACTCTTAGTGAAAGACTTCTTGAGGTGAAAACTGTAACTCTGTGAGATGATTTCACAGAACACAAAGAAGTTTCTCAGAAAGCTTCTTTCTCTTTGTTATCGGAGGATATTTCCTTTGGCCCTATAGTCTTCAAAGAGATCCGAAATATCTGTTCTCAGATTCCACAGAAATAAGGCTAGCAAAGAGATCCACGAAATACAGATGTAACACGGTGAGTTGAATTAACAGAACACTAAGCAGTTTCTCAGAAAGCTTCTTTCCAGATTTCATCTGAGGATATTTCCTTTTTCACCATAGCCCTCTATGGGCTTCCGAATATCACTTTGCCAATTCCGCAAGAACTTTCTTAGCGAAAGGCTTCTTCAGGGGAAAGCTGTAACTCTGTGGGATGATTTCACAGAACACAAAGAAGTTTCTCAGAAAGCTTCTTTCTCTTTGTTATCGGAGGATTTTTCCTTTGGCCCTATAGTCTTCAAAGGGATCGGAAATATCTGTTCTCAGATTCCACAGAAATAGGGCTAGCAAAGAGATCCAAGAAATACAGATGTAACTCTGTGAGATGAATTAACAGAACACTAAGCAGTTTCTCAGAAAGCTTCTTTCTAGATTTCATCTGAGGATATTTCCTTTTTCACCATAGCCCTCTATGGGCTTCAAATATCACTTTGCCAATTCCACAAGAACACTCTTAGTGAAAGACTTCTTGAGGTGAAAGCTGTAACTCTGTGAGATGATTTCACAGAACACAAAGAAGTTTCTCAGAAAGCTTCTTTCTCTTTGTTATCGGAGGATATTTCCTTTGGCCCTATAGTCTTCAAAGAGATCCGAAATATCTGTTCTCAGATTCCACAGAAATAAGGCTAGCAAAGAGATCCACGAAATACAGATGTAACACGGTGAGTTGAATTAACAGAACACTAAGCAGTTTCTCAGAAAGCTTCTTTCCAGATTTCATCTGAGGATATTTCCTTTTTCACCATAGCCCTTTATGGGCTTCCAAATATCACTTTGCCAATTCCACAAGAACTGTCTTAGCGAAAGGCTTCTTGAAGGGAAAGGTGTAACTCTGTGAGATGATTTCACAGAACACAAAGAAGTTTCTCAGAAAGCTTCATTCTCTTTGTTTTCGGAGGATATTTCCTTTGGCCCTATATTCTTCAAAGGGATCCGAAATATCTGTTCTCAGATTCCACAGAAATAAGGCCAGCAAACAGATCCACGAAATACAGATGTAACTCTGTGAGTGGAAGTCAGAGAACACTAAGCGGTTTCTCAGAAAGCTTCTTTCCAGATTTCATCTGAGGATATTTCCTTTTTCAGCATAGCCCTCTATGGGCTTCCAAATATCACTTTTCCAATTCCACAAGAACTGTCTTAGCGAAAGGCTTCTTGAGGGGAAAGCTGTAACTCTGTGGGATGATTTCACAGAACACAAAGAAGTTTCTCAGAAAGCTTCTTTCTCTTTGTTATCGGAGGATTTTTCCTTTGACCCTATAGTCTTCAAAGGGATCGGAAATATCTGTTCTCAGACTCCACCGAAATAAGGCTAGCAAAGAGATCCAAGAAATACAGATGTAACTCTGTGAGATAAATTAACAGAACACTAAGCAGTTTCTCAGAAAGCTTCTTTCCAGATTTCATCTGAGGATATTTCCTTTTTCACCATAGCCCTCTATGGGCTTCCAAATATCACTTTGCCAATTCCACAAGAACTGTATTAGCGAAAGGCTTCTTGAGGGTAAAGCTGTAACTCTGTGAGATGATTTCACAGAAAACAAAGAAGTTTCTCAGAAAGCTTCTTTCTCTTTGTTATCGGAGGATATTTCTTTGGCCCTAAAGTCTTCAAAGGGATCTGAAATATCTGTTCTCAGATTCCACAGAAATAAGGCTAGCAAAGAGATCCACGAAATACAGATGTAACTCTGTGAGTGGAAGTCAGAGAACACTAAGCGGTTTCTCAGAAAGTTTCTTTCCAGATTTCATCTGAGGATATTTCCTTTTTCACCATAGCCCTCTATGGGCTTCCAAATATCACTTTGCCAAATCCACAAGAACTGTCTTAGCGAAAGGCTTCTTGAAGGGAAAGCTGTAACTCTATGAGATGATTTCACAGAACACGAAGAAGTTTCTCAGAAAGCTTCTTTCTCTTTGTTATCGCAGGATATTTCCTTTGGCCCTATAGTCTTCAAAGGGATCCGAAATATCTGTTCTCATATTCCACAGAAATAAGGCTAGCAAAGAGATCCATGAAATACAGATGTAACTCTGTGAGATGAATTAACAGAACACTAAGCAGTTTCTCAGAAAGCTTCTTTCCAGATTTCATCTGGGGATATTTCCTTTTTCACCATAGCCCTCTATGGGCTTCCAAATATCACTTTGCCAATTCCAAAAGAACTATCTTAGCAAAAGGCTCCTTGAAGGGAAAGCTGTAACTCTGTGAGATGATTTCACAGAACACAAAGAAGTTTCTCAGAAAGCTTCTTTCTCTTTGTTATCGGAGGATATTTCCTTTGGACCTATATTCTTCAAAGGGATCCGAAATATCTGTTCTCAGATTCCACAGAAATAAGGCTAGCAAAGAGATCCAAGAAATACAGATATAACTCTGTGAGATGAAATAACAGAACACTAAGTAGTTTCTCAGAAAGCTTCTTTGCAGATTTCATCTGAGGATATTTCCTTTTTCACCATACCCCTCTATGGGCATCCAAATATCACTTTGCCAATTCCACAAGAACTGTCGTAGCGAAAGGCTTCTTGAGGGGAAAGCTGTAACTCTGTGAGATGATTTCACAGAACACAAAGAAGTTTCTCAGAAAGCTTCTTTCTCTTTGTTATCGGAGGATTGTTCCTTTGGCCCTATAGTCTTCAAAGGGATCGGAAATATCTGTTCTCAGATTCCACAGAAATAAGGCTAGCAAAGAGATCCAAGAAATACAGATGTAACTCTGTGAGATGAATTAACAGAACACTAAGCAGATTCTCAGAAAGCTTCTTTCCAGATTTCATCTGAGGATATTTCCTTTTTCACCATACCCCTCTATGGGCTTCCAAATATCACTTTGCCAATTCCACAAGAACTGTCTTAGCGAAAGTCTTCTTGAGGGGAAAGCTGTAACTCTGTGAGATGATTTCACAGAACACAAAGAAGTTTCTCAGAAAGCTTCTTTCTCTTTGTTATCGGAGGATATTTCCTTTGGCCCTATAGTCTTCCTAGGGATCCGAAATATCTGTTCTCAGATTCCACAGAAATAAGGCTAACAAAGAGATTCACGAAAAACAGATGTAACTCTGTGAGATGAATTAACAGAACACTAAGCAGTTTCTCAGAAAGCTTCTTTCCAGATTTCATCTGAGGATATTTCCTTTTTCACCATAGCCCTCTATGGACTTCCAAATATCACTTTGCCAATTCCACAAGAACTGTATTAGCGAAAGGCTTCTTGAGGGTAAAGCTGTAACTCTGTGAGATGATTTCACAGAAAACAAAGAAGTTTCTCAGAAAGCTTCTTTCTCTTTGTTATCAGAGGATATTTCCATTGGCCCTATAGTCTTCAAAGGGATCCGAAATATCTGTTCTCAGATTCCACAGAAATAAGGCTAGCAAAGACATACACGAAATACAGATGTAACTCTGTGAGTGGAATTCAGAGAACACTAAGCGGTTTCTCAGAAGGTTCTTTCCAGATTTCATCTGAGGATATTTCCTTTTTCACCATAGCCCTCTATGGGCTTCCAAATATCACTTTGCCAATTAGACAAGAACTGTCTTAGGGAAAGGCTTCTTGAGTGGAAAGCTGTAATTCTGTGAGATGATTTCACAGAACACAAAGAAGTTTCTCAGAAATCTTCTTTCTCTTTGTTATCGGAGGATTTTTCCTTTGGCCCTATAGTCTTCAAAGGGATCGGAAATATCTGTTCTCAGATTCCACAGAAATAAGGCTAGCAAAGAGATCCAAGAAATACACATGTAACTCTGTGAGATGAATTAATAGAACACTAAGCAGTTTCTCAGAAAGCTTCTTTCCAGGTTTCATCTGAGGATATTTCCTTTTTCACCATAGCCCTCTATGGGCTTCAAATATCACTTTGCCAATTCCACAAGAGCACTCTTAGCGAAAGACTTCTTGAGGTGAAAGCTGAAACTCTGTGAGATTATTTCACAGAACACAAAGAAGTTTCTCAGAAAGCTTCTTTCTCTTTGTTATCGGAGGATATTTCCTTTAGCCCTATAGCCTTCAAAGAGATCCGAAATATCTGTTCTCAGATTCCACAGAAATAAGGCTAGCAAAGAGATCCACGAAATACAGATGTAACACGGTGAGTTGAATTAACAGAACACTAAGCAGTTTCTCAGAAAGCTTCTCTCCAGATTTCATCTGAGGATATTTCCTTTTTCACCATAGCCCTCTATGGACTTCCAAATATCACTTTGCCAATTCCACAAGAACTGTCTTAGCGAAAGGCTTCTTGAAGGGAAAGCTGTAACTCTATGAGATGATTTCACAGAACACAAAGAAGTTTCTCAGAAAGCTTCTTTCTCTTTGTTATCGCAGGATATTTCCTTTGGCCCTATAGTCTTCAAAGGGATCCGAAATATCTGTTCTCATATTCCACAGAAATAAGGCTAGCAAAGAGATCTATGAAATACAGATGTAACTCTGTGAGATGAATTAACAGAACACTAAGCAGTTTCTCAGAAAGCTTCTTTCCAGATTTCATCTGAGGATATTTCCTTTTTCACCTTAGCCCTCTATGGGCTTCCAAATATCACTTTGCCAATGCCACAAGAACTGTCTTAGCGAAAGGCTTCTTGAAGGGAAAGCTGTAACTCTGTGAGATGATTTCACAGAACACAAAGAAGTTTCTCAGAAAGCTTCTTTCTCTTTGTTATCGGAGGATATTTCCTTTGGCCCTATAGTCTTCAAAGGGATCCGAAATATCTGTTCTCAGATTCCACAGAAATAAGGCTAGCAAAGAGATCCAAGAAATACAGATGTAACTCTGTGAGATGAAACAGAACACTAAGCAGTTTCTCTGAAAGCTTCTTTCCGGATTTCATCTGAGGATATTTCCTTTTTCACCATACCCCTCTATGGGCATCCAAATAACACTTTGCCAATTCCACAAGAACTGTCTTAGCGAAAGGCTTCTTGAGGGCAAAGCTGTAACTCTGTGAGATGATTTCACAGAACACAAAGAAGTTTCTCAGAAAGCTTCTTTCTCTTTGTTATCGGAGGATTTTTCCTTTGGCCCGATAGTCTTCAAAGGGATCGGAAATATCTGTTCTCAGATTCCACCGAAATAAGGCTAGCAAAGAGATCCAAGAAATACAGATGTAACTCTGTGAGATAAATTAACAGAACACTAAGCAGTTTGTCAGAAAGCTTCTTTCCAGATTTCATCTGAGGATAATTGCTTTTTCACCATAGCCCTCTATGGGCTTCCAAATATCACTTTGCCAATTCCACAAGAACTGTCTTAGCGAAAGACTTCTTGAGGGGAAAGCTGTAATTCTGTGAGATGATTTCACAGAACACAAAGAAGTTTCTCAGAAAGCTTCTTTCTCTTTGTTATCAGAGGATATTTCCATTGGCCCTATAGTCTTCAAAGGGATCCGAAATATCTGTTCTCAGATTCCACAGAAATAAGGCTAGCAAAGAGATCCACAAAATACAGATGTAACTCTTTGAGATGAATTAACAGAACACTAAGCAGTTTCTCAGAAAGCTTCTTTCCAGATTTCATCTGAGGATATTTCCTTTTTCACCATAGCCCTCTATGGGCTTCCAAATATCACTTTGCCAATTCCACAAGAACTGTCTTAGGGAAAGGCTTCTGGAGGGGAAAGCTTTAACTCTGTGAGATGATTTCACAGAACACAAAGAAGTTTCTCAGAAAGCTTCTTTCTCTTTGTTATCGGAGGATATTTCTTTGGCCCTAAAGTCTTCAAAGGGATCCGAAATATCTGTTCTCAGAATCCACAGAAATAAGGCTAGAAAAGAGATCCACGAAATACAGATGTAACTCTGTGAGTGGAAGTCAGAGAACACTAAGCAGTTTCTCAGAAAGCTTCTTTCCAGATTTCATCTGAGGATATTTCCTTTTTCACCATACCCCACTATAGGCTTCCGATTATCACTTTGCCAATTCCACAAGAACTGTCTTAGCGAAAGGCTTCTTGAGGGGAAAGCTGTAACTCTGTGAGATGATTTCACAGAACACAAAGAAGTTTCTCAGAAAGCTTCTTTCTCTTTGTTATCGGAGGATATTTCCTTTGGCCCTATAGTCTTCAAAGGGATCCGAAATATCTGTTCTCAGATTCCACAGAAATAAGGCTAGCAAAGAGATCCACGAAATACAGATGTAACTCTGTGACTGGAAGTTAGAGAACACTAAGCGGTTTCTCAGAAAGCTTCTTTCCAGATTTCATCTGAGGATATTTCCTTTTTCACCATAGCCCTCTATTGGCTTCCAAATATCACTTTGCCAATTCCACAAGAACTGTCTTAGCGAAAGGCTTCTTGAGGGAAAAGCTGTAACTCCGTGACATGATTTCACAGAACACAAAGAAGTTTCTCAGAAAGCTTCTTTCTCTTTGTTATCGGAGTATATTTCCTTTGGACCTATAGTCTTCAAAGGGATCCGAAATATCTGCTCTCAGTTTCCACAGAAATAAGGCTAGCAAAGAGATCCACGAAATACAGATGTAACTCTGTGAGATGAATTAACAGAATACTAAGCAGTTTCTCAGAAAGCTTCTTTCCAGATTTCATCTGAGGATATTTCCTTTTTCACCATAGCCCTCTATGGGCTTCCAAATATCACTTTGCCAATTCCACAAGAACTGTCTTAGCGAAAGGCTTCTTGAGGAGAAAGCGGTAACTCTGTGAGATGATTTCAGAGAACACAAAGAAGTTTCTCAGAAAGCTTCTTTCTCTTTGCTATCGGAGGATATTTCCTTTGGACCTATAGTCTTCAAAGGGATCAGAAATATCTGTTCTCAGATTCCACAGAAATAAGGCTAGCAAAGAGATCCACGAAATACAGATGTAACTCTGTGAGATGAATTAACAGAACACTAAGCAGTTTCTCAGAAAGCTTCTTTCCAGATTACATCTGAGGATATTTCCTTTTTCACCATAGCCCTCTATGGGCTTCCAAATATCTCTTTGCCAATTCCACAAGAACTGTCTTAGCGAAAGGCTTCTTGAAGGGAAAGCTGTAACTCTATGAGATGATTTCACAGAACAGAAAGAAGTTTCTCAGAAAGCTTCTTTCTCTTTGTTATCGCAGGATATTTCATTTGGCCCTATAGTTTTCAAAGAGATCCGAAATATCTGTTCTCATATTCCACAGAAATAAGGCTAGCAAAGAGATATATGAAATACAGATGTAACTCTGTGAGATGAATTAACAGAACACTAAGCAGTTTCTCAGAAAGCTTCTTTCCAGATTTCATCTGAGGATATTTCCTTTATCACCATAGCCCTCTATGGGCTTCCAAATATCACTTTGCCAATTCCACAAGAACTGTCTTAGCGAAAGGCTTCTTGAAGGGAAAGGTGTAACTCTGTGAGATGATTTCACAGAACACAAAGAAGTTTCTCAGAAAGCTTCTTTCTCTTTTTTTTCAGAGGATATTTCCTTTGGCCCTATATTCTTCAAAGGGATCCGAAATATCTGTTCTCAGATTCCACAGAAATAAGGCCAGCAAACAGATCCACGAAATACAGATGTAACTCTGTGAGTGGAAGTCAGAGAACACTAAGCGGTTTCTCAGAAAGCTTCTTTCCAGATTTCATCTGAGGATATTTCCTTTTTCACCATAGCCCTCTATGGGCTTCCAAATATCACTTTGCCAATTCCACAAGAACTGTCTTGGTGAAAGGCTTCTGGAGGGAAAAGCTGTAACTCTGTGAGATGATTTCACAGAACACAAAGAAGTTTCTCAGAAAGCTTCTTTCTCTTTGTTATCGGAGGATATTTCTTTGGCCCTAAAGTCTTCAAAGGGATCCGAAATATCTGTTCTCAGATTCCACAGAAATAAGACTAGCAAAGAGATCCAGGAAATACATGTGTAACTCTGTGAGTGGAAGTCAGAGAACACTAAGCGGTTTCTCAGAAAGCTTCTTTCCAGATTTCATCTGAGGATATTTCCTTTTTCACCATAGCCCTCTATGGGATTCCGAATATCACTTTGCCAATTCCACAAGAACTGTCTTAGCGAAAGGCTTCTTGAGGGGAAAGCTGTAACTCTGTGATATGATTTCACAGAACACAAAGAAGTTTCTCAGAAAGCTTCTTACTCTTTGTTATCGGAGGATATTTCCTTTGGCCCTATAGTCTTCAAAGGGATCCGAAATATCTGTTCTCAGATTCCACAGAAATAAGGCTAGCAAAGAGATCCACGAAATACAGATGTAACTCTGTGAGATGAAATAACAGAACACCAAACAGTTTCTCAGAAAGCTTCTTTCCAGATTTCATCTGAGGATATTTCCTTTTTCACCATAGCCCTCTATGGGCTTCCAAATATCACTTTGCCAATTCCACAAGAACTGTCTTAGCGAAAGGCTTCTTGAGGGGAAAGCTGTAACTCTGTGGGATGATTTCACAGAACACAAAGAAGTTTCTCAGAAAGCTTCTTTCTCTTTGTTATCGGAGGATATTTCTTTGGCCCTAAAGTCTTCAAAGGGATCCGAAATATCTGTTCTCAGATTCCACAGAAATAAGGCTAGCAAAGAGATCCAGGAAATACAGATGTAACTCTGTGAGTGGAAGTCAGAGAACACTAAGCGGTTTCTCAGAAAGCTTCTTTCCAGATTTCATCTGAGGATATTTCCTTTTTCACCATAGCCCTTTTGGGCTTCCGAATATCACTTTGCCAATTCCACAAGAACTTTCTTAGCGAAAGGCTTCTTGAGGGGAAAGCTGTAACTCTGTGGGATGATTTCACAGAACACAAAGAAGTTTCTCAGAAATCTTCTTTCTCTTTGTTATCGGAGGATTTTTCCTTTGGCCGATAGTCTTCAAAGGGATCGGAAATATCTGTTCTCAGATTCCACCGAAATAAGGCTAGCAAAGAGATCCAAGAAATACAGATGTAACTCTGTGAGATAAATTAACAGAACACTAAGCAGTTTCTCAGAAAGCTTCTTTCCAGATTTCATCTGAGGATAATTGCTTTTTCACCATAGCCCTCTATGGGCTTCCAAATATCACTTTGCCAATTCCACAAGAACTGTCTTAGCGAAAGACTTCTTGAGGGGAAAGCTGTAATTCTGTGAGATGATTTCACAGAACACAAAGAAGTTTCTCAGAAAGCTTCTTTCTCTTTGTTATCAGAGGATATTTCCATTGACCCTATAGTCTTCAAAGGGATCCGAAATATCTGTTCTCAGATTCCACAGAAATAAGGCTAGCAAAGAGATCCACAAAATACAGATGTAACTCTTTGAGATGAATTAACAGAACACTAAGCAGTTTCTCAGAAAGCTTCTTTCCAGATTTCATCTGAGGATATTTCCTTTTTCACCATAGCCCTCTATGGGCTTCCAAATATCACTTTGCCAATTCCACAAGAACTGTCGTAGGGAAAGGCTTCTTGAGGGGAAAGCTTTAACTCTGTGAGATGATTTCACAGAACACAAAGAAGTTTCTCAGAAAGCTTCTTTCTCTTTGTTATCGGAGGATATTTCTTTGGCCCTAAAGTCTTCAAAGGGATCCGAAATATCTGTTCTCAGAATCCACAGAAATAAGGCTAGAAAAGAGATCCAGGAAATACAGATGTAACTCTGTGAGTGGAAGTCAGAGAACACTAAGCGGTTTCTCAGAAAGCTTCTTTCCAGATTTCATCTGAGGATATTTCCTTTTTCACCATAGCCCTCTATGGGCTTCCGAATATCACTTTGCCAATTCCGCAAGAACTTTCTTAGCGAAAGGCTTCTTCAGGGGAAAGCTGTAACTCTGTGGGATGATTTCACAGAACACAAAGAAGTTTCTCAGAAAGCTTCTTTCTCTTTGTTATCGGAGGATTTTTCCTTTGGCCCTATAGTCTTCAAAGGTATCGGAAATATCTGTTCTCAGTTTCCACCTAAATAAGGCTAGCAAAGAGATCCAAGAAATACAGATGTAACTCTGTGAGATAAATTAACAGAACACTAAGCAGTTTCTCAGAAAGCTTCTTTCCAGATTTCATATGAGGATAATTCCTTTTTCACCATAGCCCTCTATGGGCTTCCAAATATCACTTTGCCAATTCCACAAGAACTGTCTTAGCGAAAGACTTCTTGAGGGGAAAGCTGTAATTCTGTGAGATGATTTCACAGAACACAAAGAAGTTTCTCAGAAAGCTTCTTTCTCTTTGTTATCAGAGGATATTTCCATTGGCCCTATAGTCTTCAAAGGGATCCGAAATATCTGTTCTCAGATTCCACAGAAATAAGGCTAGCAAAGAGATCCACGAAATACAGATGTAACTCTGTGAGTGGAAGTCAGAGAACACTAAGCGGTTTCTCAGAAAGCTTCTTTCCAGATTTCATCTGAGGATATTTCCTTTTTCACCATAGCCCTCTATGGGCTTCCAAATATCACTTTGCCTATTCCACAAGAACTGTCTTAGGGAAAGGCTTCTTGAGGGGAAAGCTGGAACTCTGTGAGATGATTTCACAGAACACAAAGAAGTTTCTCAGAAAGCTTCTTTCCTTTTGTTATCGGAGGATTTTTCCTTTGGCCCTATAGTCTTCAAAGGGATCGGAAATATCTGTTCTCAGATTCCACAGAAATAAGGCTAGCAAAGAGATCCAAGAAATACAGATGTAACTCTGTGAGATGAATTAACAGAACACTAAGCAGTTTCTCAGAAAGCTTCTTTCTAGATTTCATCTGAGGATATTTCCTTTTTCACCATAGCCCTCTATGGGCTTCAAATATCACTTTGCCAATTCCACAAGAACACTCTTAGTGAAAGACTTCTTGAGGTGAAAGCTGTAACTCTGTGAGATGATTTCACAGAACACAAAGAAGTTTCTCAGAAAGCTTCTTTCTCTTTGTTATCGGAGGATATTTCCTTTGGCCCTATAGTCTTCAAAGAGATCCGAAATATCTGTTCTCAGATTCCACAGAAATAAGGCTAGCAAAGAGATCCACGAAATACAGATGTAACACGGTGAGTTGAATTAACAGAACACTAAGCAGTTTCTCAGAAAGCTTCTTTCCAGATTTCATCTGAGGATATTTCCTTTTTCACCATAGCCCTTTATGGGCTTCCAAATATCACTTTGCCAATTCCACAAGAACTGTCTTAGCGAAAGGCTTCTTGAAGGGAAAGGTGTAACTCTGTGAGATGATTTCACAGAACACAAAGAAGTTTCTCAGAAAGCTTCATTCTCTTTGTTTTCGGAGGATATTTCCTTTGGCCCTATATTCTTCAAAGGGATCCGAAATATCTGTTCTCAGATTCCACAGAAATAAGGCCAGCAAACAGATCCACGAAATACAGATGTAACTCTGTGAGTGGAAGTCAGAGAACACTAAGCGGTTTCTCAGAAAGCTTCTTTCCAGATTTCATCTGAGGATATTTCCTTTTTCAGCATAGCCCTCTATGGGCTTCCAAATATCACTTTTCCAATTCCACAAGAACTGTCTTAGCGAAAGGCTTCTTGAGGGGAAAGCTGTAACTCTGTGGGATGATTTCACAGAACACAAAGAAGTTTCTCAGAAAGCTTCTTTCTCTTTGTTATCGGAGGATTTTTCCTTTGACCCTATAGTCTTCAAAGGGATCGGAAATATCTGTTCTCAGACTCCACCGAAATAAGGCTAGCAAAGAGATCCAAGAAATACAGATGTAACTCTGTGAGATAAATTAACAGAACACTAAGCAGTTTCTCAGAAAGCTTCTTTCCAGATTTCATCTGAGGATAATTCCTTTTTCACCATAGCCCTCTATGGGCTTCCAAATATCACTTTGCCAATTCCACAAGAACTGTCTTAGCGAAAGGCTTCTTGAGGGGAAAGCTGTAATTCTGTGAGATGATTTCACAGAACACAAAGAAGTTTCTCAGAAAGCTTCTTTCTCTTTGTTATCAGAGGATATTTCCATTGGAATAGTCTTCAAAGGGATCCGAAATATCTGTTCTCAGATTCCACAGAAATAAGGCTAGCAAAGAGATCCCCGAAATACAGATGTAACTATGTGAGTGGAAGTCAGAGAACAGTAAGCGGTTTCTCAGAAAGCTTCTTTCCAGATTTCATCTGAGGATATTTCCTTTTTCACCATAGCCCTCAATGGGCTTCCAAATATCACTTTGCCAATTCCACAAGAACTGTCTTGGTGAAAGGCTTCTGGAGGGAAAAGCTGTAACTCTGTGAGATGATTTCACAGAACACAAAGAAGTTTCTCAGAAAGCTTCTTTCTCTTTGTTATCGGAGGATATTTCTTTGGCCCTAAAGTCTTCAAAGGGATCCGAAATATCTGTTCTCAGATTCCACAGAAATAAGGCTAGCAAAGAGATCCAGGAAATACATGTGTAACTCTGTGAGTGGAAGTCAGAGAACACTAAGCGGTTTCTCAGAAAGCTTCTTTCCAGATTTCATCTGAGGATATTTCCTTTTTCACCATAGCCATCTATGGGATTCCGAATATCACTTTGCCAATTCCACAAGAACTGTCTTAGCGAAAGGCTTCTTGAGGGGAAAGCTGTAACTCTGTGATATGATTTCACAGAACACAAAGAAGTTTCTCAGAAACCTTCTTTCTCTTTGTTATCGGAGGATATTTCCTTTGGCCCTATAGTCTTCAAAGGGATCCGAAATATCTGTTCTCAGATTCCACAGAAATAAGGCTAGCAAAGAGATCCACGAAATACAGATGTAACTCTGTGAGATGAATTAACAGAACACTAAGCAGTTTCTCAGAAAGCTTCTATCCAGATTTCATCTGATGATATTTCCTTTTTCACCATAGCCCTCTATGGACTAACAAATATCACTTTGCCAATTCCACAAGAAGTGTCTTAGCGAAAGGCTTCTTGAGGGGAAAGCTGTAACTCTGTGAGATGATTTCACAGAACACAAAGAAGTTTCTCAGAAAGCTTCTTTCTTTTTGTTATCGGAGGATTTTTCCTTTGGCCCTATAGTCTTCAAAGGGATCAGAAATATCTGTTCTCAGATTCCACAGAAATAAGGCTAGCAAAGAGATCCACGAAATACAGATGTAACTCTGTGAGATGAATTAACAGAACACTAAGCAGTTTCTCAGAAAGCTTCTTTCTAGATTTCATCTGAGGATATTTCCTTTTTCACCATAGCCCTCTATGGGCTTCAAATATCACTTTGCCAATTCCACAAGAACACTCTTAGCGAAAGACTTCTTGAGGGGTAAGCTGTAACTCTGTGAGATGATTTCACAGAACACCAAGAAGTTTCTCAGAAAGCTTCTTTCTCTTTGTTATCGGAGGATATTTCCTTTGGCCCTATAGTCTTCAAAGAGATCCGAAATATCTGTTCTCAGATTCCACAGAAATAAGGCTAGCAAAGAGATCCACGAAATACAGATGTAACACGGTGAGTTGAATTAACAGAACACTAAGCAGTTTCTCAGAAAGCTTCTCTCCAGATTTCATCCGAGGATATTTCCTTTTTCACCATAGCCCTCTATGGACTTCCAAATATCACTTCTGCCAATTCCACAAGAACTGTCTTAGCGAAAGGCTTCTTGAAGGGAAAGCTGTAACTCTGTGAGATGATTTCACAGAACACAAAGAAGTTTCTCAGAAAGCTTCTTTCTCTTTGTTATCGGAGGATATTTCCTTTGGCCCTATAGTCTTCAAAGGGATCCGAAATATCTGTTTTCAGATTCCACACAAATAAGGCTAGCAAAGAGATCCACGAAATACAGATGTAACTCTGTGAGATGAAATAACAGAACACTAAGCAGTTTCTCAGAAAGCTTCTTTCCAGATTTCATCTGAGCATATTTCCTTTTTCACCATAGCCCTCTATGGGCTTCCAAATATCACTTTGCCAATTCCACAAGAACTGTCTTAGGGAAAGGCTTCTTGAGGGGAAAGCTGTAACTCTGTGAGATGATTTGACAGAACACAAAGAAGTTTCTCAGAAAGCTTCTTTCTCTTTGTTATCGGAGGATATTTCCTTTGGCCCTATAGTCTTCCTAGGGATCCGAAATATCTGTTCTCAGATTCCACAGAAATAAGGCTAACAAAGAGATCCACGAAAAACAGATGTAACTCTGTGAGATGAATTAACAGAACACTAAGCAGTTTCTCAGAAAGCTTCTTTCCAGATTTCATCTGAGGATATTTCCTTTTTCACCATAGCCCTCTATGGACTTCCAAATATCACTTTGCCAATTCCAAAAGAACTGTATTAGCGAAAGGCTTCTTGAGGGTAAAGCTGTAACTCTGTGAGATGATTTCACAGAAAACAAAGAAGTTTCTCAGAAAGCTTCTTTCTCTTTGTTATCGGAGGATATTTCTTTGGCCCTAAAGTCTTCAAAGGGATCCGAAATATCTGTTCTCAGATTCCACAGAAATAAGGCTAGCAAAGAGATCCACGAAATACAGATGTAACTCTGTGAGTGGAAGTCAGAGAACACTAAGCGGTTTCTCAGAAAGTTTCTTTCCAGATTTCATCTGAGGATATTTCCTTTTTCACCATAGCCCTCTATGGGCTTCCAAATATCACTTTGCCAAATCCACAAGAACTGTCTTAGCGAAAGGCTTCTTGAAGGGAAAGCTGTAACTCTATGAGATGATTTCACAGAACACGAAGAAGTTTCTCAGAAAGCTTCTTTCTCTTTGTTATCGCAGGATATTTCCTTTGGCCCTATAGTCTTCAAAGGGATCCGAAATATCTGTTCTCATATTCCACAGAAATAAGGCTAGCAAAGAGATCCATGAAATACAGATGTAACTCTGTGAGATGAATTAACAGAACACTAAGCAGTTTCTCAGAAAGCTTCTTTCCAGATTTCATCTGGGGATATTTCCTTTTTCACCATAGCCCTCTATGGGCTTCCAAATATCACTTTGCCAATTCCAAAAGAACTATCTTAGCGAAAGGCTCCTTGAAGGGAAAGCTGTAACTCTGTGAGATGATTTCACAGAACACAAAGAAGTTTCTCAGAAAGCTTCTTTCTCTTTGTTATCGGAGGATATTTCCTTTGGACCTATAGTCTTCAAAGGGATCCGAAATATCTGTTCTCAGATTCCACAGAAATAAGGCTAGCAAAGAGATCCAAGAAATACAGATGTAACTCTGTGAGATGAATTAACAGAACACTAAGCAGATTCTCAGAAAGCTTCTTTCCAGATTTCATCTGAGGATATTTCCTTTTTCACCATACCCCTCTATGGGCTTCCAAATATCACTTTGCCAATTCCACATGAACTGTCTTAGCGAAAGGCTTCTTGAGGGGAAAGCTGTAACTCTGTGAGATGATTTCACAGAACACAAAGAAGTTTCTCAGAAAGCTTCTTTCTCTTTGTTATCGGAGGATATTTCCTTTGGCCCTATAGTCTTCCTAGGGATCCGAAATATCTGTTCTCAGATTCCACAGAAATAAGGCTAACAAAGAGATTCACGAAAAACAGATGTATCTCTGTGAGATGAATTAACAGAACACTAAGCAGTTTCTCAGAAAGCTTCTTTCCAGATTTCATCTGAGGATATTTCCTTTTTCACCATAGCCCTCTATGGACTTCCAAATATCACTTTGCCAATTCCACAAGAACTGTATTAGCGAAAGGCTTCTTGAGGGTAAAGCTGTAACTCTGTGAGATGATTTCACAGAAAACAAAGAAGTTTCTCAGAAAGCTTCTTTCTCTTTGTTATCAGAGGATATTTCCATTGGCCCTATAGTCTTCAAAGGGATCCGAAATATCTGTTCTCAGATTCCACAGAAATAAGGCTAGCAAAGACATACACGAAATACAGATGTAACTCTGTGAGTGGAAGTCAGAGAACACTAAGCGGTTTCTCAGAAGGTTCTTTCCAGATTTCATCTGAGGATATTTCCTTTTTCACCATAGCCCTCTATGGGCTTCCAAATATCACTTTGCCAATTAGACAAGAACTGTCTTAGGGAAAGGCTTCTTGAGGGGAAAGCTGTAACTCTGTGAGATGATTTCACAGAACACAAAGAAGTTTCTCAGAAATCTTCTTTCTCTTTGTTATCGGAGGATTTTTCCTTTGGCCCTATAGTCTTCAAAGGGATCGGAAATATCTGTTCTCAGATTCCACAGAAATAAGGCTAGCAAAGAGATCCAAGAAATACACATGTAACTCTGTGAGATGAATTAATAGAACACTAAGCAGTTTCTCAGAAAGCTTCTTTCCAGGTTTCATCTGAGGATATTTCCTTTTTCACCATAGCCCTCTATGGGCTTCAAATATCACTTTGCCAATTCCACAAGAGCACTCTTAGCGAAAGACTTCTTGAGGTGAAAGCTGAAACTCTGTGAGATGATTTCACAGAACACAAAGAAGTTTCTCAGAAAGCTTCTTTCTCTTTGTTATCGGAGGATATTTCCTTTAGCCCTATAGTCTTCAAA
This sequence comes from Macaca fascicularis, assembly GCF_037993035.2. NCBI lineage: Eukaryota > Metazoa > Chordata > Mammalia > Primates > Cercopithecidae > Macaca > Macaca fascicularis. The sequence continues at coordinate 84,151,396 of NC_088379.1, forward strand.
GAGATCCGAAATATCTGTTCTCAGATTCCACAGAAATAAGGCTAGCAAAGAGATCCACGAAATACAGATGTAACACGGTGAGTTGAATTAACAGAACACTAAGCAGTTTCTCAGAAAGCTTCTCTCCAGATTTCATCTGAGGATATTTCCTTTTTCACCATAGCCCTCTATGGACTTCCAAATATCACTTTGCCAATTCCACAAGAACTGTCTTAGCGAAAGGCTTCTTGAAGGGAAAGCTGTAACTCTATGAGATGATTTCACAGAACACAAAGAAGTTTCTCAGAAAGCTTCTTTCTCTTTGTTATCGCAGGATATTTCCTTTGGCCCTATAGTCTTCAAAGGAATCCGAAATATCTGTTCTCATATTCCACAGAAATAAGGCTAGCAAAGAGATCTATGAAATACAGATGTAACTCTGTGAGATGAAATAACAGAACACTAAGCAGTTTCTCTGAAAGCTTCTTTCCGGATTTCATCTGAGGATATTTCCTTTTTCACCATACCCCTCTATGGGCATCCAAATAACACTTTGCCAATTCCACAAGAACTGTCTTAGCGAAAGGCTTCTTGAGGGCAAAGCTGTAACTCTGTGAGATGATTTCACAGAACACAAAGAAGTTTCTCAGAAAGCTTCTTTCTTCTTTGTTATCGGAGGATTTTTCCTTTGGCCCTATAGTCTTCAAAGGGATCGGAAATATCTGTTCTCAGATTCCACAGAAATAAGGATAGCAAAGAGATCCAAGAAATACAGATGTAACTCTGTGAGATGAATTAACAGAACACTAAGCAGTTTCTCAGAAAGCTTCTTTCCAGATTTCATCTGAGGATATTTCCTTTTTCACCGTAGCCCTCTAGGGGGTTCCAAATATCACTTTGCCAATTCCACAAGAACTGTCTTAGCGAAAGGCTTCTTGAGGGGAAAGCTGTAACTCTGTGAGATGATTTGACAGAACACAAAGAAGTTTCTCAGAAAGCTTCTTTCTCTTTGTTATCGGAGGATATTTCCTTTGGCCCTATAGTCTTCAAAGGGATCCGAAATATCTGTTCTCAGATTCCACAGAAATAAGGCTAGCAAAGAGATCCACGAAAAACAGATGTAACTCTGAGATGAATTAACAGAACACTAAGCAGTTTCTCAGAAAGCTTCTTTCCAGATTTCATCTGAGGATATTTCCTTTTTCACCATAGCCCTCTATGGACTTCCAAATATCACTTTGCCAATTCCACAAGAACTGTCTTAGCGAAAGGCTTCTTGAGGGGAAAGCTGTAACTCTGTGAGATGATTTCACAGAACACAAAGAAGTTTCTCAGAAAGCTTCTTTCTCTCTGTTATCGTAGGATTTTTCCTTTGGCCCTATAGTCTTCAAAGGGATCGGAAATATCTGTTCTCAGATTCCACAGAAATAAGGCTAGCAAAGAGATCCAAGAAATACAGATGTAACTCTGTGAGATGAATTAACAGAACGCAAAGCAGTTTCTCAGAAAGCTTCTTTCCAGATTTCATCTGAGGATATTTCCTTTTTCACCATAGCCCTCTGTGGGCTTCCAAATATCACTTTGCCAATTCCACAAGAACTGTCTTAGCGAAAGACTTCTTGAGGTGAAAGCTGTAACTCTGTGAGATGATTTCACAGAACACAAAGAAGTTTCTCAGAAAGCTTCTTTCTCTTTGTTATCGGAGGATATTTCCTTTGGCCCTATAGTCTTCAAAGGGATCCGAAATATCTGTTCTCAGATTCCACAGAAATAAGGCTAGCAAAGAGATCCACGAATACAGATGAAACACGGTGAGATGAATTAACAGAACACTAAGCAGTTTCTCAGAAAGCTTCTTTCCAGATTTCATCTGAGGATATTTCCTTTTTCACCATAGCCCTCTATGGACTTCCAAATATCACTTTGCCAATTCCACAAGAACTGTCTTAGCGAAAGGCTTCTTGAGGGGAAAGCTGTATCTATGTGAGATGATTTCACAGAACACAAAGAAGTTTCTCAGAAAGCTTCTTTCTCTTTGTTTTCGGAGGATATTTCCTTTGGCCCTATATTCTTCAAAGGGATCCGAAATATCTGTTTTCAGATTCCACACAAATAAGGCTAGCAAAGAGATCCACGAAATACAGATGTAACTCTGTGAGATGAAATAACAGAACACTAAGCAGTTTCTCAGAAAGCTTCTTTCCAGATTTCATCGGAGGATATTTCCTTTTTCACCATAGCCCTCTATGGGTTTCCAAATATCACTTTGCCAATTCCACAAGAACTGTCTTAGCGAAAGGCTTCTTGAGGGGAAATCTGGAACTCTGTGGGATGATTTCACAGAACACAAAGAAGTTTCTCAGAAAGCTACTTTCTCTTTGTTATCGGAGGATTTTTCCTTTGGCCCTATAGTCTTCAAAGGGATCGGAAATATCTGTTCTCAAATTCCACCGAAATAAGGCTAGCAAAGAGATCCAAGAAATACAGATGTAACTCTGTGAGATAAATTAACAGAACACTAAGCAGTTTCTCAGAAAGCTTCTTTCCAGATTTCATCTGAGGATAATTCCTTTTTCCCCATAGCCCTCTAAGGGCTTCCAAATATCACTTTGCCAATTCCACTAGAACTGTCTTAGCGAGAGACTTCTTGAGGGGAAAGCTGTAATTCTGTGAGATGATTTCACAGAACACAAAGAAGTTTCTCAGAAAGCATCTTTCTCTTTGTTTTCAGAGGATATTTCCATTGGCCCTATAGTCTTCAAAGGGATCCGAAATATCTGAACTCAGATTCCACAGAAATAAGACCAGCAAAGAGATCCACGAAATACAGATGTAACTCTGTTAGTGGAAGTCAGAGAACACTAAGCGGTTTCTCAGAAAGCTTCTTTCCAGATTTCATCTGAGGATATTTCCTTTTTCACCATAGCCCTCTATGGGCTTCCAAATATCACTTTGCCAAATCCACAAGAACTGTCTTGGTAAAAGGCTTCTTGAGGGGAAAGCTGTAACTCTGTGAGATGATTTCACAGAACACAAAGAAGTTTCTCAGAAAGATTCTTTCTTTTTGTTATCGGAGGATATTTCTTTGGCCCTAAAGTCTTCAAAGGGATCCGAAATATCTGTTCTCAGATTCCACAGAAATAAGGCTAGCAAAGAGATCCACGAAATACAGATGTAACTCTGTGAGTGGAAGTCAGAGAACACTAAGCGGTTTCTCAGAAAGCTTCTTTCCAGATTTCATCTGAGGATATTTCCTTTTTCACCATAGCCCTCTATGGACTTCCAAATATCACTTTGCCAATTCCACAAGAACCGTCTTAGCGAAAGGCTTCTTGAGGGGAAAGCTGTAACTCTGTGAGATGATTTCACAGAACACAAAGAAGTTTCTCAGAAAGCTTCTTTCTCTTTGTTATCGGAGGATATTTCCTTTGGCCCTGTAGTCTTCAAAGGGATCCGAAATATCTGTTCTCAGATTCCACAGAAATAAGGCCAGGAAAGAGATCCACGAAATATAGATGTAACTCTGTGAGATGAAATAACAGAACACTAAGCAGTTTCTCAGAAAGCTTCTTTCCAGATTTCATCTGAGGATATTTCCTTTTTCACCATATCCCTCAATGGGCTTCCAAATATCACTTTGCCAATCCCACAAGAACTGTCTTAGCGAAAGACTTCTTGAGGGGAAAGCTGTAACTCTGTGGGATGATTTCACAGAACACAAAGAAGTTTCTCAGAAAGCTTCTTTCTCTTTGTTATCCGAGGATTTTTCCTTTGGCTCTACAGTCTTCAAAGGGATCGGAAATATCTGTTCTCAGATTCCACAGAAATAAGGCTAGCAAAGAGATCCAAGAAATATAGATGTAACTCTGTGAGATAAATTAACAGAACACTAAGCAGTTTCTCAAAAAGCTTCTTTCCAGATTTCATCTGAGGATATTTCCTTTTTCACCATAGCCCTCTATGGGCTTCCAAATATCACTTTGCCAATTCCATAAGAACTGTCTTAGCGGAAGACTTCCTGAGGGGAAAGCTGTAATCTGTGAGATGATTTCACAGAACACAAAGAAGTTTCTCCGAAAGCTCCTTTCTCTTTATTATCGGAGGATATTTCTTTGGCCCTAAAGTCTTCAAAGGGATACGAAATATCTGTTCTCAGATTCCACAGAAATAAGGCTAGCAAGAGATCCAGGAAATACAGATGTAACTCTGTGAGTGGAAGTCAGAGAACACTAAGCGGTTTCTCAGAAAGCTTCTTTCCAGATTTCATCTGAGGATATTTCCTTTTTCACCATAACCCTCTATGGGCTTCCGAATATCACTTTGCCAATTCCACAAGAACTTTCTTAGCGAAAGGCTTCTTGAGGGGAAAGCTGTAACTCTGTGGGATGATTTCACAGAACACAAAGAAGTTTCTCAGAAAGCTTCTTTCTCTTTGTTATCGGAGGATTTTTCCTTTTGCCGTATAGTCTTCAAAGGGATCCGAAATATCTGTTCTCAGATTCCACAGAAATAAGGCTAGCAAAGAGATCCATGAAATACAGATGTAACTCTATGAGATGAATTAACAGAACACTAAGTGGTTTCTCAGAAAGCTTCTTTCCAGATTTCATCTGAGGATATTTCCTTTTTCACCATAGCCCTCTATGGACTTCCAAATATCACTTTGCCAATTCCACAAGAACTGTCTTAGCGAAAGGCTTCTTGAGGGGAAAGCTGTAACTCTGTGAGATGATTTCACAGAACACAAAGAAGTTTCTCAGAAAGCTTCTTTCTCTTTGTTATCGGAGGATATTTCCTTTGGCCTTATAGTCTTCAAAGGGATCCGAAATCTCTGTTCTCAGATTCCACAGAAATAAGGCTAGCAAAGAGATCCACGAAATACAGATGTAACTCTGTGAGTCGAAGTCAGAGAACACTAAGCGGTTTCTCAGAAAGCTTCTTTCCAGATTTCATCTGAGGATATTTCCTTTTTCACCATAGCCCTCTATGGGCTTCCAAATATCACTTTGCCAATTCCACAAGAACAGTCTTAGCGAAAGGCTTCTTGAGGGGAATGCTGTAACTCTGTGAGCTGATTTCACAGAACACAAAGGAGTTTCTCAGAAAGCTTCTTTCTCTTTGTTATCGGAGGATATTTCCTTTGGCCCTATAGTCTTCAAAGGGAAACGAAATATCTGTTCTCAGATTCCACAGAAATAAGGCTAGCAAACAGATCCACGAAATACAGATGTAACTCTCTGAGATGAAATAACAGAACACTAAGCAGTTTCTCAGAAAGCTTCTTTCCAGATTTCATCTGAGGATATTTCCTTTTTCACCATAGCCCTCTATGGGCTTCCAAATATCACTTTGCCAATTCCACAAGAACTGTCTTAGCGAAAGGCTTCTTGAGGGGAAAGCTGTAACTCTGTGAGATGATTTCACAGAACACAAAGAAGTTTCTCAGAAAGCTTCTTTCTCTTTGTTATCGGAGGATATTTCCTTTGGCCCTATAGTCTTCCAAGGGATCCGAAATATCTGTTCTCAAATTACACAGAAATAAGGTTAGCAAAGAGATCCACGAAATAAAGATGTAACTCTGTGAGATGAATTAACAGAACACTAAGCAGTTTCTCAGAAAGCTTCTTTCCAGATTTCATCTGAGGATATTTCCTTTTTCACCATAGCCCTCTAAGGGCTTCCAAATATCACTTTGCCAATTCCACAAGAACTGTCTTAGCGAAAGGCTTCTTGAGGGGAAAGCTGTAACTCTGTGAGATGATTACACAGAACACAAAGAAGTTTCTCAGAAAGCTTCTTTCTCTTTGTTATCGGAGGATATTTCCCTTGGCACAATAGTCTTCAAAGGGATCCGAAATATCTGTTCTCAGATTCCACAGAAATAAGGCTAGCAAAGAGATCCAGGAAATACAGATGTAACTCTGTAAGTGGAAGTCAGAGAACACTAAGCGGTTTCTCAGAAAGCTTCTTTCCAGATTTCATCTGAGGATATTTCCTTTTTCACCATAGCCCTCTATGGGCTTCCAAATATCACTTTGCCAATTCCACAAGAACAGTCTTAGCGAAAGGCTTCTTGAGGGGAATGCTGTAACTCTGTGAGCTGATTTCACAGAACACAAAGAAGTTTCTCAGAAAGCTTCTTTCTCTTTGTTATCGGAGGATATTTCCTTTGGCCCTATAGTCTTCAAAGGGATCCGAAATATCTGTTCTCAGATTCCACAGAAATAAGGCTAGCAAACAGATCCACGAAATACAGATGTAACTCTGTGAGATGAAATAACAGAACACTAAGCAGTTTCTCAGAAAGCTTCTTTCCAGATTTCATCTGAGGATATTTCCTTTTTCACCATAGCCTTCTATGGGCTTCCAAATATCACTTTGCCAATTCCACAAGAACTGTCTTAGCGAAAGGCTTCTTGAGGGGAAAGCTGTAACTCTGTGAGATGATTTCACAGAACACAAAGAAGTTTCTCAGAAAGCTTCTTTCTCTTTGTTATCGGAGGATATTTCCTTTGGCCCTATAGTCTTCCAAGGGATCCGAAATATCTGTTCTCAAATTACACAGAAATAAGGATAGCAAAGAGATCCACGAAATACAGATGTAACTCTGTGAGATGAATTAACAGAACACTAAGCAGTTTCTCAGAAAGCTTCTTTCCAGATTTCATCTGAGGATATTTCCTTTTTCAACATAGCCCTCTATGGGCTTCCAAATATAACTTTGCCAATTCCACAAGAACTGTCTTAGCGAAAGGCTTCTTGAGGGGAAAGCTGTAACTCTGTGAGATGATTTCACAGAACACAAAGAAGATTCTCAGAAAGCTTCTTTCTCTTTGTTATCGGAGGATATTTCCCTTGGCACAATAGTCTTCAACGGGATCCGAAATATCTGTTCTCAGATTCCACAGAAATAAGGCTAGCAAAGAGATCCAGGAAATACAGATGTAACTCTGTAAGTGGAAGTCAGAGAACACTAAGCGGTTTCTCAGAAAGCTTCTTTCCAGATTTCATCTGAGGATATTTCCTTTTTCACCATAGCCTTCTATGGGCTTCCAAATTTCACTTTGCCAATTCCACAAGAACTGTCTTAGCAAAAGGCTTCTTGAGGGGAAAGCTGTAACTCTGTGAGATGATTTCACAGAACACAAAGAAGTTTCTCAAAAAGCTTATTTCTCTTTGTTATTGGAGAATATTTCCTTTGGCCCAATAGTCTTCAAAGGGATCGGAAATATCTGTTCTCAGATTCCACAGAAATAAGGCTAGCAAAGAGATCCACGAAATACAGATGTAACTCTGTGAGATGAATTATCAGAACACTAAGCAGTTTCTCAGAAAGCTTCTTTCCAGTTTTCATCTGAGGATATTTCCTTTTTCACCATAGCCCTCTATGGGCTTCCGAATATCACTTTGCCAATTCCACAAGAACTGTCTTAGCCAAAGGCTTCTTGAAGGGAAAGCTGTAACTCTGTGAGATGATTTCACAGAACACAAAGAAGTTTCTCAGAAAGCTTCTTTCTCTTTGTTATCGGAGGATTTTTCCTTTGCCCCGATAGTCTTCAAAGTGATCCGAAATATCTGTTCTCATATTCCACAGAAAAAAGGCTAGCAAAGAGATCCAAGAAATACAGATGTAACTCTGTGAGATAAATTAACAGAACACTAAGCAGTTTCTCAGAAAGCTTCATTCCAGGTTTCATCTGAGGATATTTCCTTTTTCACCATAGCCCTCTATGGGCTTCCAAATATCACTTTGCCAATTCCACAAGAACTGTCTTAGCGAAAGACTTCTTGAGGGTAAAGCTGTAACTCTGTGAGATGATTTCACAGAACACAAAGAAGTTTCTCAGAAAGGTTCTTTCCTCTTTGTTATCGGAGGATATTTCCTTTGGCCCTATAGTCTTCAAAGGGATCCGAAATATCTGTTCTCAGATTCCACAGAAATAAGGCTAGCAAAGAGATCCACGAAATACAGATGTAACTCTGTGAGATGAATTAACAGAACACTAAACAGTTTCTCAGAAATCTTCTTTCCAGATTTCATCTGAGGATATTTCCTTCTTCACCATAGCCCTCTATGGACTTCCAAATATCACTTTGCCAATTCCACAAGAACTGTCTTAGCGAAAGGCTTCTTGAGGGGAAAGCTGTAACTCTGTGAGATGATTTCACAGAACACAAAGAAGTTCCTCAGAAAGCTTCTTTCTCTTTGTTATCGGAGGATATTTCCTTTGTCCCTATAGTCTTCAAAGGTATCCGAAATATCTGTTCTCAGGTTCCACAGAAATAAGGCCAGCAAAGAGATCCACGAAATACAGATGTAACTCTGTGAGATTAATTAACAGAACACTAAGCAGTTTCTCAGAAAGCTTCTTTCCAGATTTCATCTGAGGATATTTCCTTTTTCACCATAGCCCTCTATGGGCTTCCAAATATCACTTTGCCAATTCCACAAGAACTGTCTTAGCGAAAGGCTTCTTGAGGGGAAAGCTGTAACTCTGTGAGATGAATTCAAAGAACACAAAGAAGTATCTCAGAAAGCTTCTTTCTCTTTGTTATCGGAAGATATTTCCTTTGGCCCTATAGTCTTCAAAGGGATCCGAAATATCTGTTCTCAGATTCCACAGAAATAAGGCTAGCAAAGAGATCCACGAAATACAGATGTAACTCTGTGAGTGGAAGTCAGAGAACACTAAGCGGTTTCTAAGAAAGCTTCTTTCCAGATTTCATTTGAGGATATTTCCTTTTTCACCATAGCCCTCTATGGGCATCCAAATATCACTTTGCCAATTAGACAAGAACTGTCTTAGGGAAAGGCTTCTTGAGCGGAAAGCTGTAACTCTGTGAGATGATTTCACAGAACACAAAGAAGTTTCTCAGAAAGCTTCTTTCTCTTTGTTATCGGAGGATATTTCCTTTGGCCCTATAGTCTTCAAAGAGATCCGAAATATCTGTTCTCAGATTCCACAGAAATAAGGCTAGCAAAGAGATCCACGAAATACAGATGTAACACGGTGAGTTGAATTAACAGAACACTAAGCAGTTTCTCAGAAAGCTTCTCTTCAGATTTCATCCGAGGATATTTCCTTTTTCACCATAGCCCTCTATGGACTTCCAAATATCACTTTGCCAATTCCACAAGAACTGTCTTAGCGAAAGGCTTCTTGAGGGGAAAGCTATAACTCTGTGAGATGATTTCACAGAACACAAAGAAGTTTCTCAGAAAGCTTCTTTCTCTTTGTTATCGGAGGATATTTCCTTTGGCCCTATAGTCTTCAAAGGGATCGGAAATATCTGTTTTCAGATTCCACACAAATAAGGCTAGCAAAGAGATCCACGAAATACAGATGTAACTCTGTGAGATGAAATAACAGAACACTAAGCAGTTTCTCAGGAAGCTTCTTTCCAGATTTCATCTGAGGATATTTCCTTTTTCACCATAGCCCTCTATGGGCTTCCAAATATCACTTTGCCAATTCCACAAGAACTGTCTTAGCGAAAGGCTTCTTGAGGGGAAAGCTGTAACTCTGTGGGATGATTTCACAGAACACAAAGAAGTTTCTCAGAAAGCTTCTTTCTCTTTGTTATCGGAGGATTTTTCCTTTGGCCCTATAGTCTTCAAAGGGATCGGAAATATCTGTTCTCAGATTCCACAGAAATAAGGCTAGCAAAGAGATCCACGAAATACAGATGTAACTCTGTGAGATGAATTAACAGAACACTAAGCAGTTTCTCAGAAAGCTTCTTTCCAGATTTCATCTGATGATATTTCCTTTTTCACCATAGCCCTCTATGGACTTCCAAATATCACTTTGCCAATTCCACAAGAACTGTCTTAGCGAAAGGCTTCTTGAGGGGAAAGCTGTAACTCTGTGAGATGATTTCACAGAACACAAAGAAGTTTCTCAGAAAGCTTCTTTCTCTTTGTTATCGGAGGATATTTCCTTTGGCCCTGTAGTCTTCAAAGGGATCCGAAATATCTGTTCTCAGATTCCACAGAAATAAGGCTAGCAAAGAGATCCACGAAATACAGATGTAACTCTGTGAGATGAAATAATAGAACACTAAGCAGTTTCTCAGAAAGCTTCTTTCCAGATTTCATCTGAGGATATTTCCTTTTTCACCATAGCCCTCTATGGGCTTCCAAATATCACTTTGCCAATTCCACAAGAACTGTCTAAGCGAAAGGCTTCTTGAGGGGAAAGCTGTAACTCTGTGGGATGATTTCACAGAACACAAAGAAGTTTCTCAGAAAGATTCTTTCTCTTTGTTATCGGAGGATTTTTCCTTTGGCTCTACAGTCTTCAAAGGGATCGGAAATATCTGTTCTCAGATTCCACAGAAATAAGGCTAGCAAAGAGATCCAAGAAATACAGATGTAACTCTGTGAGATAAATTAACAGAACACTAAGCAGTTTCTCAAAAAGCTTCTTTCCAGATTTCATCTGAGGATATTTCCTTTTTCACCATAGCCCTCTATGGGCTTCCAAATATCACTTTGCCAATTCCATAAGAACTGTCTTAGCGGAAGACTTCCTGAGGGGAAAGCTGTAACTCTGTGAGATGATTTCACAGAACACAAAGAAGTTCCTCCGAAAGCTCCTTTCTCTTTGTTATCGGAGGATATTTCTTTGGCCCTAAAGTCTTCAAAGAGATCCGAAATATCTGTTCTCAGATTCCACAGAAATAAGGCTAGCAAGAGATCCAGGATATACAGATGTAACTCTGTGAGTGGAAGTCAGAGAACACTAAGCGGTTTCTCAGAAAGCTTCTTTCCAGATTTCATCTGAGGATATTTCCTTTTTCACCATAGCCCTCTATGGGCTTCCAAATATCACTTTGCCAATTCCACAAGAAATGTCTTAGTGAAAGGCTTCTTGAGGGGAAAGCGGTAACTCTGTGAGATGATTTCACAGAACACAAAGAAGTTTCTCAGAAAGCTTCTTTCTCTTTGTTATCGGAGCATATTTCTTTGGCCCTATAGTCTTCAAAGGGATCCGAAATATCTGTTCTCAGATTCCACAGAAATAAGGCTAGCAAAGAGATCCACGAAATACAGATGTAACTCTGTGAGATGAATTAACAGTACACTAGGCAGTTTCTCAGAAAGCTTCTTTCCAGATTTCATCTGAGGATATTTCCTTTTTCACCATATCCCTCAATGGGCTTCCGAATATCACTTTGCCAATTCCACAAGAACTTTCTTAGCGAAAGGCTTCTTGAGGGGAAAGCTGTAACTCTGTGGGATGATTTCACAGAACACAAAGAAGTTTCTCAGAAAGCTTCTTTTTCTTTGTTATCGGAGGATATTTCCTTGGGCCCTATAGTCTTCAAAGGGATCCGAAATATCAGTTCTCAGATTCCACAGAAATAAGGCTAGCAAAGAGATCCACGAAATACAGATGTAACTCTGTGAGATGAAATAACAGAACACTAAGCAGTTTCAAAGAAAGCTTCTTTCCAGATTTCATCTGAGGATATTTCCTTTTTCACCATAGCCCTCTATGGGCTTCCAAATATCACTTTGCCAATTCCACAAGAACTGTCTTAGCGAAAGGCTTCTTGAGGGGAAAGCTGTAACTCTGTGACATGATTTCACAGAACACAAAGAAGTTTCTCAGAAAGCTTCTTTCTCTTTGTTATCGGAGAATTTTTCCTTTGGCCCTATAGTCTTCAAAGGGATCGGAAATATCTGTTCTCAGATTCCACAGAAATAAGGCTAGCAAAGAGATCCACGAAATACAGATGTAACTCTGTGAGATGAATTAACAGAACACTAAGCAGTTTCTCAGAAAGCTTCTTTCCAGATTTCATCTGATGATATTTCCTTTTTCACCATAGCCCTCTATGGACTTCCAAATATCACTTTGCCAATTCCACAAGAACTGTCTTAGCGAAAGGCTTCTTGAGGGGAAAGCTGTAACTCTGTGAGATGATTTCACAGAACACAAAGAAGTTTCTCAGAAAGCTTCTTTCTCTTTGTTATCGGAGAATATTTCCTTTGGCCCTGTAGTCTTCAAAGGGATCCGAAATATCTGTTCTCAGATTCCACAGAAATAAGGCTAGCAAAGAGATCCACGAAATACAGATGTAACTCTGTGAGATGAAATAATAGAACACTAAGCAGTTTCTCAGAAAGCTTCTTTCCAGATTTCATCTGAGGATATTTCCTTTTTCACCATAGCCCTCTATGGGCTTCCAAATATCACTTTGCCAATTCCATAAGAACTGTCTTAGCGGAAGACTTCCTGAGGGGAAAGCTGTAACTCTGTGAGATGATTTCACAGAACACAAAGAAGTTCCTCCGAAAGCTCCTTTCTCTTTGTTATCGGAGGATATTTCTTTGGCCCTAAAGTCTTCAAAGAGATCCGAAATATCTGTTCTCAGATTCCACAGAAATAAGGCTAGCAAGAGATCCAGGAAAAAAAGATGTAACTCTGTGAGTGGAAGTCAGAGAACACTAAGCGGTTTCTCAGAAAGCTTCTTTCCAGATTTCATCTGAGGATATTTCCTTTTTCACCATAGCCCTCTATGGGCTTCCAAATATCACTTTGCCAATTCCACAAGAACTGTCTTAGCGAAAGGCTTCTTGAGGGGAAAGCTGTAACTCTGTGAGATGATTTCACAGAACACAAAGAAGTTTCTCAGAAAGCTTCTTTCTCTTTGTTATCGGAGGATATTTCCTTTGGCCCTATAGTCTTCCAAGGTATCCGAAATATCTGTTCTCAAATTACACAGAAATAAGGCTAGCAAAGTGATCCACGAAATACAGATGTAACTCTGTGAGATGAATTAACAGAACACTAAGCAGTTTCTCAGAAAGCTTCTTTCCAGATTTCATCTGAGGATATTTCCTTTTTCACCATAGCCCTCTAATGGCTTCCAAATATCACTTTGCCAATTCCACAAGAACTGTCTTAGCGAAAGGCTTCTTGAGGGGAAAGCTGTAACTCTGTGAGATGATTTCACAGAACACAAAGAAGTTTCTCAGAAAGCTTCTTTCTCTTTGTTATCGGAGGATATTTCCCTTGGCCCAATAGTGTTCAAAGGGATCCGAAATATCTGTTCTCAGATTCCACAGAAATAAGGCTAGCAAAGAGATCCAGGAAATACAGATGTAACTCTGTAAGTGGAAGTCAGAGAACACTAAGCGGTTTCTCAGAAAGCTTCTTTCCAGATTGCATCTGAGGATATTTCCTTTTTCACCATAGCCCTCTATGGGCTTCCAAATTTCACTTTGCCAATTCCACAAGAACTGTCTTAGCGAAAGGCTTCTTGAGGGGAAAGCTGTAACTCTGTGAGATGATTTCACAGAACACAAAGAAGTTTCTCAGAAAGTTTCTTTCTCTTTGTTATCGGAGGATATTTCCTTTGTCCCTATAGTCTTCAAAGGTATCCGAAATATCTGTTCTCAGGTTCCACAGAAATAAGGCCAGCAAAGAGATCCACGAAATACAGATGTAACTCTGTGAGATGAATTAACAGAACACTAAGCAGTTTCTCAGAAAGCTTCTTTCCAGATTGCATGTGAGGATATTTCCTTTTTCACCGTAGCCCTCTATGGCTTCCAAATATCACTTTGGCAATTCCACAAGAACTGTCTTAGCGAAAGGCTTCTTGAGGGGAAAGCTGTAACTCTGTGAGATGAATTCAAAGAACACAAAGAAGTATCTCAGAAAGCTTCTTTCTCTTTGTTATCGGAAGATATTTCCTTTCGCCCTATAGTCTTTTAAGGGATCCGAATTATCTGTTCTCAGATTCCACAGAAATAAGGCTAGCAAAGGATCCACGAAATACAGATGTAACTCTGTGAGATGAATTAACAGAACACTAAGCAGTTTCTCAGAAAGCTTCTTTCCGAATTTCATCTGAGGATATTTCCTTTTTCACCATAGCCCACTATGGGCTTCCAAATATCACTTTGCCAATTCCACAAGAACTGTCTTAGCGAAAGGCTTCTTGAGGGGAAAGCTGTAACTCTGTGAGATGATTTCACAGAACACAAAGAAGTTTCTCAGAAAGCTTCTTTCTCTTTGTTATCGGAGGATATTTCCTTTGGCCCTATAGTCTTCAAAGGGATCCGAAATATCTGTTCTCAGATTCCTCAGAAATAACGCTAGCAAAGAGATCCACGAAATACAGATGTAACTCTGTGAGATCAATTTACAGTACAGTAAGCAGTTTCTCAGAAAGCTTCTTTCCAGATTTCATCTGAGGATATTTCCTTTTTCACCATAGCCCTCTATGGGCTTCCAAATATCACTTTGCCAATTCCACAATAACTATCTTAGCGAAAGGCTTCTTGAGGGGAAAGCTGTAACTCTGTGAGATGATTTCAGAGAACAGAAAGAATTTCTCAGAAAGCTTCTTTCTCTTTGTTATCGGAGGATATTTCTTTGGCCCTATAGACTTCAAAGGGATCCGAAATATCTGTTCTCAGATTCCACAGAAATAAGGCTAGCAAAGAGATCCACGAAATACAGATGTAACTCTGTGAGATGAATTCACAGAACACTAAGGAGTTTCTTAGAAAGCTTCTTTCCAGATTTCATCTGAGGATATTTCCTTTTTCACCATAGCCCTCTATTGGCTTCTTAATATCACTTTGCCAATTCCAGAAAAACTGTCTTTGCGAAAGGCTTCTTGAGGGGAAAGCTGTAACTCTGTGAGATGATTTCACAGAACACAAAGAAGTTTCTCAGAAAGCTTCTTTCTCTTTGTTATCGGAGGATATTTCTTTTGCCCTATAGTCTTCAAAGGGATCCGAAATATCTGTTCTCAGGCTCCACAGATAAAAAGGCTACAAAGAGATCCACGAAATACAGATGTAACTCTGTGAGATGAATTAACAGAACACTAAGCAGTTTCTCAGAAAGCTTCTTTCCAGATTTCATCTGACGATATTTCCTTTTTCACCATAGCCCTCTAGGGGCTTCCAAATATGACTTTGCCAATTCCACAAGAACTGTCTTAGCGAAAGGCTTCTTGAGGGGAAACCTGTAACTCTGTGAGCTGATTTCACAGAACACAAAGAAGTTACTCAGAAAGCTTCTTTCTCTTTGTTATCGGAGGATATTTCCTTGGCCTTAGAGTCTTCAAAGGGATCCGAAATATCTGTTCTCAGATTCCACAGAAATAAGGCTAGCAAACAGATCCACGAAATACAGATATAACTCTGTGAGATGAATTAACAGAACACTAAGCAGTTTCTCTGAAAGCTTCTTTCCAGATTTCATCTGAGGATATTTCCTTTTTCAACATAGCCCTCTATGGGCTTCCAAATATCACTTTGCCAATTCCACAAGAACTGTCTTAGCGAAAGGCTTCTTGAGGGGAAAGCTGTAACTCTGTGAGATGATTTCACAGAACACAAAGAAGTTTCTCAGAAAGCTTCTTTCTCTTTGTTATCGGAGGTTATTTCCTTTGGTCCTATAGTCTTCAAGGGATCCGAAATATCTGTTCTCAGAATCCACAGAAATAAGGCTAGCAAAGAGATCCACGAAATACAGATGTAACTCTGTGAGATGAATTAACAGAACACTAAGCAGTTTCTCAGAAAGCTTCTTTCCAGATTTTATCTGAGGATATTTCCTTTTTCACCATAGCCCTCTATGGGCTTCCAAATATCACTTTGCCAATTCCCCAAGAACTGTCTTAGCGAAAGGCTTCTTGAGGGTAAAGCTGTAACTCTGTGAGATGATTTCAGAGAACACAAAGAAGTTTCTCAGAAAGCTTCTTTCTCTTTGTTATCGGAGGATATTTCCTTTGGCCCTATAGTCTTCAAAGAGATCCGAAATATCTGTTCTCAGATTCCACAGAAATAAGGCTAGCAAAGAGATCCACGAAATACAGATGTAACTCTGTGAGATGAAATAACAGAACACTAAGCAGTTTCTCAGAAAGCTTCTTTCCAGATTTCATCTGAGGATATTTCCTTTTTCACCATAGCCCTCTATGGGCATCCAAATATCACTTTGCCAATTCCACAAGAACTGTCTTAGCGAAAGGCATCTTGAGGGGAAAGCTGTAACTCTTTGAGGTGATTTTACAGAACACAAAGAAGTTTTTCAGAAAGCTTCTTTCTCTTTGTTATCGGAGGATTTTTCCTTTGGCCCTATAGTCTTCAAAGGGATCGGAAATATCTGTTCTCAGATTCCACAGAAATAAGGCTAGCAAAGAGATCCACGAAATACAGATGTAACTCTGTGAGATGAATTAACAGAACACTAAGCAGTTTCTCAGAAAGCTTCTTTCCAGATTTCATCTGAGGATATTTCCTTTTTCACCATACCCCTCTACGGGCTTCCAAATATCACTTTGCCAATTCCACAAGAACTGTCTTAGCGAAAGGCTTCTTGAGATCAAAGATGTATCTCTGTGAGATGATTTCACAGAACACAAAGAAGTTTCTCAGAAAGCTTCTTTCTCTTTGTTATCGGAGGATATTTCCTTTGGCCCTATAGTCTTCAAAGGGATCCGAAATATCTGTTCTCAGATTCCACAGAAATAAGGCTAGCAAAGAGATCCACGAAATACAGATGTAACTCTGTGAGATGAATTAACAGAACACGAAGCAGTTTCTCAGAAAGCTTCTTTCCAGATTTCATCTGAGGATATTTCCTTTTTCACCATACCCCTCTATAGGCTTCCAAATATCACTTTGCCAATTCCACAAGAACTGTCTTAGCGAAAGGCTTCTTGAGGGGAAAGCTGTAACTCTGTGAGATGATTTCACAGAACACAAAGAAGTTTCTCAGGAAGCTTCTTTCTCTTTGTTATCGGAGGATATTTCCTTTGGCCCTATAGTCTTCAAAGGGATCCGAAATATCTGTTCTCAGATTCCACAGAAATAAGGCTAGCAAAGAGATCCACGAAATACAGACGTAACTCCCTGAGATGAATTAACAGAACACTAAGCAGTTTCTCAGAAAGCTTCTTTCCAGATTTCATCTGAGGATATTTCCTTTTTCACCGTAGCCCTCTATGGGCTTCCAAATATCACTTTGCCAATTCCACAAGAACTGTATTAGCGAAAGGCTTCTTGAGGGGAAAGCTGTAACTCTGTGAGATGATTTCACAGAACACAAAGAAGTTTCTCAGAAAGCTTCTTTCTCTTTGTTATCGGAGGATATTTCCTTTGGCCTAATAGTCTTCAAAGGGATCCGAAATATCTGTTCTCAGATTCCACAGAAATAAGGCTATCAAAGAGAGCCACGAAATACAGATGTAACTCTGTGAGATGAATTTACAGTACACTAAGCAGTTTCTCAGAAAGCTTCTTTCCAGATTTCATCTGAGGATATTTCCTTTTTCACCATAGCCCTCTATGGGCTTCCAAATATCACTTTGCCAATTCCACAAGAACTGTCTTAGCGAAAGGCTTCTTGAGGGGAAAGCTGTAACTCTGTGAGATGATTTCACACAACACAAAGAAGTTTCTCAGAAAGCTTCTTTCTCTTTGTTATCGGAGGATATTTCCTTTGGCCCTATAGTCTTCAAAGGGATCCGAAATATCTGTTCTCAGATTCCACAGAAATAAGGCTAGCAAAGAGATCCACGAAATACAGATGTAACTCTGTGAGATGAATTAACAGAACACTGAGCAGTTTCTCAGAAAGCTTCTTTCCAGATTTCATCTGAGGATATTTCCTTTTTCACCACAGCCCTCTATGGGCTTACAAATATCACTTTGCCAATTCCACAAGAACTGTCTTAGCGAAAGGCTTCTTGAGGGGAAAGCTTTAACTCTGTGAGATGATTTCACAGAACACAAAGAAGTTTCTCAGAAAGCTTCTTTCTCTTTGTTATCGGAGGATATTTCCTTTGGTCCTATAGTCTTCAAAGGGATCCGAAATATCTGTTCTCAGATTCCACAGAAATAGGGCTAGCAAAGAGATCCACGAAATACAGATGTAACTCTGTGAGATGAATTAACAGAACACTAAGCAGTTTCTCAGAAAGCTTCTTTCCAGATTTCATCTGAGGATATTTCCTTTTTCACCATAGCCCTCTATGGGCTTCCAAATATCTCTTTGCCAATTCCACAATAACTGTCTTAGCGAAAGGCTTCTTGAGGGGAAAGCTGTAACTCTGTGAGATGATTTCACAGAACACAAAGAAGTTTCTCAGAAAGCTTCTTTCTCTTTGTTATCGGAGGATATTTCCTTTGGCCCTATAGTCTTCAAAGGGATCCGAAATATCTGTTCTCAGATTCCACAGAAATAAGGCTAGCAAAGAGATCCACGAAATACAGATGTAACTCTCTGAGATGAAATAACAGAACACTAAGCAGTTTCTCAGAAAGCTTCTTTCCAGATTTCATCTGAGGATATTTCCTTTTTCACCATACCTCTCTATGGGCATCCAAATATCACTTTGCCAATTCCACAAGAACTGTCTTAGCGAAAGGCTTCTTGAGCGGAAAGCTGTAACTCTTTGAGATGATTTTACAGAACACAAAGAAGTTTCTCAGAAAGCTTCTTTCTCTTTGATATCGGAGGATTTTTCCTTTGGCCCTATAGTCTTCAAAGGGATCGGAAATATCTGTTCTCAGATTCCACAGAAATAAGGCTAGCAAAGAGATCCATGAAATACAGATGTAACTCTGTGAGATGAATTAACAGAACACTGAGCAGTTTCTCAGAAAGCTTCTTTCCAGATTTCATCTGAGGATATTTCCTTTTTCACCATAGCCCTCTATGGGCTTCCAAATATCACTTTGCCAATTCCAGAAGAACTGTGTTAGCGAAAGGCTTCTTGAGGGGAAAGCTGTAACACTGTGAGATGATTTCTCAGAACACAAAGAAATTTCTCAGACAGCTTCTTTCTCTTTGTTATCGGAGGATATTTCCTTTGGCCCTATAGTCTTCAAAGGGATCCGAAATATCTGTTCTCAGATTCCACAGAAATAAGGCTAGCAAAGAGATCCACGAAATACAGATGTAACTCTGTGAGATGAATTAACAGAACACTAAGCAGTTTCTCAGAAAGCTTCTTTCCAGATTTCATCTGAGGATATTTCCTTTTTCACCAAAGCCCTCTATGGGCTTCCAAATATCGCTTTACCAATTCCACAAGAACTGTCTTAGCGAAAGGCTTCTTCAGGGGAAAGCTGTAACTCTGTGAGATGATTTCACAGAACACAAAGAAGTTTCTCAGAAAGCTTCTTTCTCTTTGTTATCGGAGGATATTTCCTTTGGCCCTATAGTCTTCAAAGGGATCAGAAATATCTGTTGTCAGATTCCACAGAAATAAGGCTAGCAAAGAGATCCACGACATACATATGTAACACTGTGAGATGAATTAACAGAACACTAAGGAGTTTCTCAGAAAGCTTCTTTCCAGATTTCATCTGAGGATATTTCCTTTTTCAAAATAGCCCTCTATGGGCTTCCAAATATCACTTTGCCAATTCCGCAAGAACTGTCTTAGCGAAAGGCTTCTTGAGGGGAAAGCTGTAACTCTGTGAGATGATTTCACAGAACACAAAGAAGATTCTCAAAAAGCTTCTTTCTCTTTGTTATCGGAGGATATTTCCTTTTGTCCTATAGTCTTCAAAGGGATCAGAAATATCTGTTCTCAGATTCCACAGAAATAAGGCTAGCAAAGAGATCCACGAAATACAGATGTAACTCTGTGAGATGAATTAACAGAACACTAAGCAGTTTCTCAGAAAGCTTCTTTCCAGATTTCATCTGAGGATATTTCCTTTTTCACCATAGCCCTCTATGGGCTTCCAAATATCACTTTGGCAATTCCACAAGAACTGTCTTAGCGAAAGGCTTCTTGAGGGTAAAGCTGTAACTCTGTGAGATGATTTCAGAGAACACAAAGAAGTTTCTCAGAAAGCTTCTTTCTCTTTGTTATCGGAGGATATTTCCTTTGGCCCTATAGTCTACAAAGAGATCCGAAATATCTGTTCTCAGATTCCACAGAAATAAGGCTAGCAAAGAGATCCACGAAATACAGATGTAACTCTGTGAGATGAAATAACAGAACACTAAGCAGTTTCTCAGAAAGCTTCTTTCCAGATTTCATCTGAGGATATTTCCTTTTTCACCATAGCCCTCTATGGGAATCCAAATATCACTTTGCCAATTCCACAAGAACTGTCTTAGCGAAAGGTTTCTTGAGGGGAAAGCTGTAACTCTTTGAGATGATTTTTCAGAACACAAAGAAGTTTTTCAGAAAGCTTCTTTCTCTTTGTTATCGGAGGATTTTTCCTTTGGCCCTATAGTCTTCAAAGGGATCGGAAATATCTGTTCTCAGATTCCACAGAAATAAGGCTAGCAAAGAG
The DNA here is from genome assembly GCF_037993035.2 of Macaca fascicularis. Classification (NCBI taxonomy): domain Eukaryota; kingdom Metazoa; phylum Chordata; class Mammalia; order Primates; family Cercopithecidae; genus Macaca; species Macaca fascicularis. The sequence continues at coordinate 84,171,668 of NC_088379.1, forward strand.
ATCCACGAAATACAGATGTAACTCTGTGAGATGAATTAACCGAACACTAAGCAGTTTCTCAGAAAGCTTCTTTCCAGATTTCATCTGAGGATATTTCCTTTTTCACCATAGCCCTCTATGGGCTTCCAAATATCACTTTGCCAATTCCACAAGAACTGTCTTAGCGAAAGACTTCTTGAGGTCAAAGATGTATCTCTGTGAGATGATTTCACAGAACACAAAGAAGTTTCTCAGAAAGCTTCTTTCTCTTTGTTATCGGAGGATATTTCCTTTGGCCCTATAGTCTTCAAAGGGATCCGAAATATCTGTTCTCAGATTCCACAGAAATAAGGCTAGCAAAGAGATCCACGAAATACAGATGTAACTCTGTGAGATGAATTCACAGAACACTAAGGAGTTTCTTAGAAAGCTTCTTTCCAGATTTCATCTGAGGATATTTCCTTTTTCACCATAGCCCTCTATTGGCTTCTAAATATCACTTTGCCAATTCCAGAAAAACTGTCTTTGCGAAAGGCTTCTTGAGGGGAAAGCTGTAACTCTGTGAGATGATTTCACAGAACACAAAGAAGTTTCTCAGAAAGCTTCTTTCTCTTTGTTATCGGAGGATATTTCTTTTGCCCTATAGTCTTCAAAGGGATCCGAAATATCTGTTCTCAGGCTCCACAGATAAAAAGGCTACAAAGAGATCCACGAAATACAGATGTAACTCTGTGAGATGAATTAACAGAACACTAAGCAGTTTCTCAGAAAGCTTCTTTCCAGATTTCATCTGACGATATTTCCTTTTTCACCATAGCCCTCTAGGGGCTTCCAAATATGACTTTGCCAATTCCACAAGAACTGTCTTAGCGAAAGGCTTCTTGAGGGGAAACCTGTAACTCTGTGAGCTGATTTCACAGAACACAAAGAAGTTACTCAGAAAGCTTCTTTCTCTTTGTTATCGGAGGATATTTCCTTGGCCCTAGAGGCTTCAAAGGGATCCGAAATATCTGTTCTCAGATTCCACAGAAATAAGGCTAGCAAACAGATCCACGAAATACAGACGTAACTCTGTGAGATGCAATAACAGAACACTAAGCAGTTTCTCAGAAAGCTTCTTTCCAGATTTCATCTGAGGATATTTCCTTTTTCACCATAGCCCTCTATGGGCTTCCAAATATCACTTTGCCAATTCCACAAGAACTGTCTTATCGTAAGGCTTCTTGAGGGGAAAGCTGTAACTCTGTGAGATGATTTCACAGAACACAAAGAAGTTTCTCAGAAAGCTTCTTTCTCTTTGTTATCGGAGGATATTTCTTTGGCCCTATAGTCTTCAAAGGGATCCGAAATATCTGTTCTCAGATTCCACAGAAATAAGGCTAGCAAAGAGATCCACGAAATACAGATGTAACTCTGTGATATGAATTAACAGAACACTAAGGAGTTTCTCAGAAAGCTACTTTCCAGATTTCGTCTGAGGATATTTCCTTTTTCACCATAGCCCTCTATGGGCTTCCAAGTTTCACTTTGCCAATCCCAGAAAAACTGTCTTAGCGAAAGGCTTCTTGAGGGGAAAGCTGTAACTCTGTGAGATGATTTCACAGAACAAAAAGAAGTTTCTCAGAAAGCTTCTTTCTCTTTGTTATCGGAGGATATTTTTTTTGCCCTACAGTCTTCAAAGGGATCCGAAATATCTGTTCTCAGGTTCCACAGAAATAAGGCTAGCAAAGAGATCCACGTAATACAGATGTAACTCTGTGAGATGAATTAACAGAACACTAAGCAGTTTCTCAGAAAGCTTCTTTCCAGATTTCATCTGAGGATATTTCCTTTTTCACCATAGCCCTCTATGGGCTTCCAAATATCACTTTGCCAATTCCACAAGAACTGTCTTAGCGAAAGGCTTCTTGAGGGGAAAGCTGTAACTCTGTGAGATGATTTCACAGAACACAAAGAAGATTCTCAGAAAGCTTCTTTCTCTTTGTTATCGGAGGATATTTCCTTTGGTCCTATAGTCTTCAAAGGGATCCGAAATATCTGTTCTCAGAATCCACAGAAATAAGGCTAGCAAAGAGATCCACGAAATACAGATGTAACTCTGTGAGATGAATTAACAGAACACTAAGCAGTTTCTCAGAAAGCTTCTTTCCAGATTTCATCTGAGGATATTTCCTTTTTCACCATAGCCCTCTATGGGCTTCCAAATATCACTTTGCCAATTCCCCAAGAACTGTCTTAGCGAAAGGCTTCTTGAGGGTAAAGCTGTAACTCTGTGAGATGATTTCAGAGAACACAAAGAAGTTTCTCAGAAAGCTTCTTTCTCTTTGTTATCGGAGGATATTTCCTTTGGCCCTATAGTCTTCAAAGAGATCCGAAATATCTGTTCTCAGATTCCACAGAAATAAGGCTAGCAAAGAGATCCACGAAATACAGATGTAACTCTGTTAGATGAAATAACAGAACACTAAGCAGTTTCTCAGAAAGCTTCTTTCCAGATTTCATCTGAGGATATTTCCTTTTTCACCATAGCCCTCTATGGGCATCCAAATATCACTTTGCCAATTCCACAAGAACTGTCTTAGCGAAAGGCATCTTGAGGGGAAAGCTGTAACTCTTTGAGGTGATTTTACAGAACACAAAGAAGTTTTTCAGAAAGCTTCTTTCTCTTTGTTATCGGAGGATTTTTCCTTTGGCCCTGTAGTCTTCAAAGGGATCCGAAATATCTGTTCTCAGATTCCACAGAAATAAGGCTAGCAAAGAGATCCACGAAATACAGATGTAACTCTGTGAGATGAATTAACAGAACACTAAGCAGTTTCTCAGAAAGCTTCTTTCCAGATTTCATCTGAGGATATTTCCTTTTTCACCATACCCCTCTACGGGCTTCCAAATATCACTTTGCCAATTCCACAAGAACTGTCTTAGCGAAAGGCTTCTAGAGATCAAAGATGTATCTCTGTGAGATGATTTCACAGAACACAAAGAAGTTTCTCAGAAAGCTTCTTTCTCTTTGTTATCGGAGGATATTTCCTTTGGCCCTATAGTCTTCAAAGGGATCCGAAATATCTGTTCTCAGATTCCACAGAAATAAGGCGAGCAAAGAGATCCACGAAATACAGATGTAACTCTGTGAGATGAATTAACAGAACACGAAGCAGTTTCTCAGAAAGCTTCTTTCCAGATTTCATCTGAGGATATTTCCTTTTTCACCATACCCCTCTATAGGCTTCCAAATATCACTTTGCCATTTCCACAAGAACTGTCTTAGCGAAAGGCTTCTTGAGGGGAAAGCTGTAACTCTGTGAGATGATTTCACAGAACACAAAGAAGTTTCTCAGGAAGCTTCTTTCTCTTTGTTATCGGAGGATATTTCCTTTGGCCCTATAGTCTTCAAAGGGATCCGAAATATCTGTTCTCAGATTCCACAGAAATAAGGCTAGCAAAGAGATCCACGAAATACAGACGCAACTCCCTGAGATGAATTAACAGAACACTAAGCAGTTTCTCAGAAAGCTTCTTTCCAGATTTCATCTGAGGATATTTCCTTTTTCACCGTAGCCCTCTATGGGCTTCCAAATATCACTTTGCCAATTCCACAAGAACTGTATTAGCGAAAGGCTTCTTGAGGGGAAAGCTGTAACTCTGTGAGATGATTTCACAGAACACAAAGAAGTTTCTCAGAAAGCTTCTTTCTCTTTGTTATCGGAGGATATTTCCTTTGGCCTAATAGTCTTCAAAGGGATCCGAAATATCTGTTCTCAGATTCCACAGAAATAAGGCTATCAAAGAGAGCCACGAAATACAGAAGTAACTCTGTGAGATGAATTTACAGTACACTAAGCAGTTTCTCAGAAAGCTTCTTTCCAGATTTCATCTGAGGATATTTCCTTTTTCACCATAGCCCTCTATGGGCTTCCAAATATCACTTTGCCAATTCCACAAGAACTGTCTTAGCGAAAGGCTTCTTGAGGGGAAAGCTGTAACTCTGTGAGATGATTTCACAGAACACAAAGAAGTTTCTCAGAAAGCTTCTTTCTCTTTGTTATCGGAGGATATTTCCTTTGGCCCTATAGTCTTCAAAGGGATCCGAAATATCTGTTCTCAGATTCCACAGAAATAAGGCTAGCAAAGAGATCCACGAAATACAGATGTAACTCTGTGAGATGAATTAACAGAACACTGAGCAGTTTCTCAGAAAGCTTCTTTCCAGATTTCATCTGAGGATATTTCCTTTTTCACCACAGCCCTCTATGGGCTTACAAATATCACTTTGCCAATTCCACAAGAACTGTCTTAGCGAAAGGCTTCTTGAGGGGAAAGCTGTAACTCTGTGAGATGATTTCACAGAACACAAAGAAGTTTCTCAGAAAGCTTCTTTCTCTTTGTTATCGGAGGATATTTCCTTTGGTCCTATAGTCTTCAAAGGGATCCGAAATATCTGTTCTCAGATTCCACAGAAATAGGGCTAGCAAAGAGATCCACGAAATACAGATGTAACTCTGTGAGATGAATTAACAGAACACTAAGCAGTTTCTCAGAAAGCTTCTTTCCAGATTTCATCTGAGGATATTTCCTTTTTCACCATAGCCCTCTATGGGCTTCCAAATATCTCTTTGCCAATTCCACAATAACTGTCTTAGCGAAAGGCTTCTTGAGGGGAAAGCTGTAACTCTGTGAGATGATTTCACAGAACACAAAGAAGTTTCTCAGAAAGCTTCTTTCTCTTTGTTATCGGAGGATATTTCCTTTGGCCCTATAGTCTTCAAAGGGATCCGAAATATCTGTTCTCAGATTCCACAGAAATAAGGCTAGCAAAGAGATCCACGAAATACAGATGTAACTCTGTGAGATGAAATAACAGAACACTAAGCAGTTTCTCAGAAAGCTTCTTTCCAGATTTCATCTGAGGATATTTCCTTTTTCACCATACCTCTCTATGGGCATCCAAATATCACTTTGCCAATTCCACAAGAACTGTCTTAGCGAAAGGCTTCTTGAGCGGAAAGCTGTAACTCTTTGAGATGATTTTACAGAACACAAAGAAGTTTCTCAGAAAGCTTCTTTCTCTTTGATATCGGAGGATTTTTCCTTTGGCCCTATAGTCTTCAAAGGGATCGGAAATATCTGTTCTCAGATTCCACAGAAATAAGGCTAGCAAAGAGATCCATGAAATACAGATGTAACTCTGTGAGATGAATTAACAGAACACTGAGCAGTTTCTCAGAAAGCTTCTTTCCAGATTTCATCTGAGGATATTTCCTTTTTCACCATAGCCCTCTATGGGCTTCCAAATATCACTTTGCCAATTCCAGAAGAACTGTGTTAGCGAAAGGCTTCTTGAGGGGAAAGCTGTAACACTGTGAGATGATTTCTCAGAACACAAAGAAATTTCTCAGACAGCTTCTTTCTCTTTGTTATCGGAGGATATTTCCTTTGGCCCTATAGTCTTCAAAGGGATCCGAAATATCTGTTCTCAGATTCCACAGAAATAAGGCTAGCAAAGAGATCCACGAAATACAGATGTAACTCTGTGAGATGAATTAACAGAACACTAAGCAGTTTCTCAGAAAGCTTCTTTCCAGATTTCATCTGAGGATATTTCCTTTTTCACCAAAGCCCTCTATGGGCTTCCAAATATCGCTTTACTAATTCCACAAGAACTGTCTTAGCCAAAGGCTTCTTCAGGGGAAAGCTGTAACTCTGTGAGATGATTTCACAGAACACAAAGAAGTTTCTCAGAAAGCTTCTTTCTCTTGTTATCGGAGGATATTTCCTTTGGCCCTATAGTCTTCAAAGGGATCAGAAATATCTGTTGTCAGATTCCACAGAAATAAGGCTAGCAAAGAGATCCACGACATACATATGTAACACTGTGAGATGAATTAACAGAACACTAAGCAGTTTCTCAGAAAGCTTCTTTCCAGATTTCATCTGAGGATACTTCCTTTTTCAAAATAGCCCTCTATGGGCTTCCAAATATCACTTTGCCAATTCCGCAAGAACTGTCTTAGCGAAAGGCTTCTTGAGGGGAAAGCTGTAACTCTGTGAGATGATTTCACAGAACACAAAGAAGATTCTCAAAAAGCTTCTTTCTCTTTGTTATCGGAGGATATTTCCTTTTGTCCTATAGTCTTCAAAGGGATCCGAAATATCTGTTCTCAGATTCCACAGAAATAAGGCTAGCAAAGAGATCCACGAAATACAGATGTAACTCTGTGAGATGAATTAACAGAACACTAAGCAGTTTCTCAGAAAGCTTCTTTCCAGATTTCATCTGAGGATATTTCCTTTTTCACCATAGCCCTCTATGGGCTTCCAAATATCACTTTGGCAATTCCACAAGAACTGTCTTAGCGAAAGGCTTCTTGAGGGTAAAGCTGTAACTCTGTGAGATGATTTCAGAGAACACAAAGAAGTTTCTCAGAAAGCTTCTTTCTCTTTGTTATCGGAGGATATTTCCTTTGGCCCTATAGTCTTCAAAGAGATCCGAAATATCTGTTCTCAGATTCCACAGAAATAAGGCTAGCAAAGAGATCCACGAAATACAGATGTAACTCTGTGAGATGAAATAACAGAACACTAAGCAGTTTCTCAGAAAGCTTCTTTCCAGATTTCATCTGAGGATATTTCCTTTTTCACCATAGCCCTCTATGGGAATCCTAATATCACTTTGCCAATTCCACAAGAACTGTCTTAGCGAAAGGTTTCTTGAGGGGAAAGCTGTAACTCTATGAGATGATTTTACAGAACACAAAGAAGTTTTTCAGAAAGCTTCTTTCTCTTTGTTATCGGAGGATTTTTCCTTTGGTCCTATAGTCTTCAAAGGGATCGGAAATATCTGTTCTCAGATTCCACAGAAATAAGGCTAGCAAAGAGATCCACGAAATACAGATGTAACTCTGTGAGATGAATTAACCGAACACTAAGCAGTTTCTCAGAAAGCTTCTTTCCAGATTTCATCTGAGGATATTTCCTTTTTCACCATAGCCCTCTATGGGCTTCCAAATATCACTTTGCCAATTCCACAAGAACTGTCTTAGCGAAAGACTTCTTGAGGTCAAAGATGTATCTCTGTGAGATGATTTCACAGAACACAAAGAAGTTTCTCAGAAAGCTTCTTTCTCTTTGTTATCGGAGGATATTTCCTTTGGCCCTATAGTCTTCAAAGGGATCCGAAATATCTGTTCTCAGATTCCACAGAAATAAGGCTAGCAAAGAGATCCACGAAATACAGATGTAACTCTGTGAGATGAATTAACAGAACACGAAGCAGTTTCTCAGAAAGCTTCTTTCCAGATTTCATCTGAGGATATTTCCTTTTTCACCATACCCCTCTATGGGCTTCCAAATATCACTTTGCCAATTCCACAAGAACTGTCTTAGCGAAAGGCTTCTTGAGGGGAAAGCTGTAACTCTGTGAGATGATTTCACAGAACACAAAGAAGTTTCTCAGAAAGCTTCTTTCTCTTTGTTATCGGAGGATATTTCCTTTGGCCCTATAGTCTTCAAAGGGATCCGAAATATCTGTTCTCAGATTCCACAGAAATAAGGCTAGCAAAGAGATCCACGAAATACAGATGTAACTCTGTGAGATGAATTAACAGAACACTGAGCAGTTTCTCAGAAAGCTTCTTTCCAGATTTCATCTGATGATATTTCCTTTTTCACCACAGCCCTCTATGGGCTTACAAATATCACTTTGCCAATTCCACAAGAACTGTCTTAGCGAAAGGCTTCTGGAGGGGAAAGCTGTAACTCTGTGAGATGATTTCACAGAACACAAAGAAGTTTCTCAGAAAGCTTCTTTCTCTTTGTTATCGGAGGATATTTCCTTTGGTCCTATAGTCTTCAAAGGGATCCGAAATATCTGTTCTCAGATTCCACAGAAATAGGGCTAGCAAAGAGATCCACGAAATACAGATGTAACTCTGTGAGATGAATTAGCAGAACACTAAGCAGTTTCTCAGAAAGCTTCTTTCCAGATTTCATCTGAGGATATTTCCTTTTTCACCATAGCCCTCTATGGGCTTCCAAATATCTCTTTGCCAATTCCACAATAACTGTCTTAGCGAAAGGCTTCTTGAGGGGAAAGCTGTAACTCTGTGAGATGATTTCACAGAACACAAAGAAGTTTCTCAGAAAGCTTCTTTCTCTTTGTTATCGGAGGATATTTCCTTTGGCCCTATAGTCTTCAAAGGGATCCGAAATATCTGTTCTCAGATTCCACAGAAATAAGGCTAGCAAAGAGATCCACGAAATACAGATGTAACTCTGTGAGATGAAATAACAGAACACTAAGCAGTTTCTCAGAAAGCTTCTTTCCAGATTTCATCTGAGGATATTTCCTTTTTCACCATACCTCTCTATGGGCATCCAAATATCACTTTGCCAATTCCACAAGAACTGTCTTAGCGAAAGGCTTCTTGAGCGGAAAGCTGTAACTCTTTGAGATGATTTTACAGAACACAAAGAAGTTTCTCAGAAAGCTTCTTTCTCTTTGACATCGGAGGATTTTTCCTTTGGCCCTATAGTCTTCAAAGGGATCGGAAATATCTGTTCTCAGATTCCACAGAAATAAGGCTAGCAAAGAGATCCATGAAATACAGATGTAACTCTGTGAGATGAATTAACAGAACACTGAGCAGTTTCTCAGAAAGCTTCTTTCCAGATTTCATCTGAGGATATTTCCTTTTTCACCATAGCCCTCTATGGGCTTCCAAATATCACTTTGCCAATTCCAGAAGAACTGTGTTAGCGAAAGGCTTCTTGAGGGGAAAGCTGTAACACTGTGAGATGATTTCTCAGAACACAAAGAAATTTCTCAGACAGCTTCTTTCTCTTTGTTATCGGAGGATATTTCCTTTGGCCCTATAGTCTTCAAAGGGATCCGAAATATCTGTTCTCAGATTCCACAGAAATAAGGCTAGCAAAGAGATCCACGAAATACAGATGTAACTCTGTGAGATGAATTAACAGAACACTAAGCAGTTTCTCAGAAAGCTTCTTTCCAGATTTCATCTGAGGATATTTCCTTTTTCACCAAAGCCCTCTATGGGCTTCCAAATATCGCTTTACTAATTCCACAAGAACTGTCTTAGCGAAAGGCTTCTTCAGGGGAAAGCTGTAACTCTGTGAGATGATTTCACAGAACACAAAGAAGTTTCTCAGAAAGCTTCTTTCTCTTTGTTATCGGAGGATATTTCCTTTGGCCCTATAGTCTTCAAAGGGATCAGAAATATCTGTTGTCAGATTCCACAGAAATAAGGCTAGCAAAGAGATCCACGACATACATATGTAACACTGTGAGATGAATTAACAGAACACTAAGGAGTTTCTCAGAAAGCTTCTTTCCAGATTTCATCTGAGGATATTTCCTTTTTCACCATAGCCCTCTATGTGCTTCCAAATATCACTTTGCCAATTCCACAAGAACTGTCTTAGCGAAAGGCTTCTTGAGGGGAAAGCTGTAACTCTGTGAGATGATTTCACAGAACACAAAGAAGATTCTCAAAAAGCTTCTTTCTCTTTGTTATCGGAGGATATTTCCTTTTGTCCTATAGTCTTCAAAGGGATCCGAAATATCTGTTCTCAGATTCCACAGAAATAAGGCTAGCAAAGAGATCCACGAAATACAGATGTAACTCTGTGAGATGAATTAACAGAACACTAAGCAGTTTCTCAGAAAGCTTCTTTCCAGATTTCATCTGAGGATATTTCCTTTTTCACCATAGCCCTCTATGGGCTTCCAAATATCACTTTGGCAATTCCACAAGAACTGTCTTAGCGAAAGGCTTCTTGAGGGTAAAGCTGTAACTCTGTGAGATGATTTCAGAGAACACAAAGAAGTTTCTCAGAAAGCTTCTTTCTCTTTGTTATCGGAGGATATTTCCTTTGGCCCTATAGTCTTCAAAGAGATCCGAAATATCTGTTCTCAGATTCCACAGAAATAAGGCTAGCAAAGAGATCCACGAAATACAGATGTAACTCTGTGAGATGAAATAACAGAACACTAAGCAGTTTCTCAGAAAGCTTCTTTCCAGATTTCATCTGAGGATATTTCCTTTTTCACCATAGCCCTCTATGGGCTTCAAAATATCACTTTGCCAATTCCAGAAAAACTGTGTTTGCGAAAGGCTTCTTGAGGGGAAAGCTGTAACTCTGTGAGATGATTTCACAGAACACAAAGAAGTTTCTCAGAAAGCTTCTTTCTCTTTGTTATCAGAGGATATTTCTTTTGCCCAATAGTCTTCAAAGGGATCCGAAGTATCTGTTCTCAGGTTCCACAGAAATAAGGCTAGCAAAGAGCTCCACGTAATACAGATGTAACTCTGTGAGATGAAATAACAGAACACTAAGCAGTTTCTCAGAAAGCTTCTTTCCAGATTTCATCTGAGGATATTTCCTTTTTCACCATAGCCCTCTATGGGCTTCCAAATATCACTTTGCCAATTCCACAAGAACTGTCTTAGCGAAAGGCTTCTTGAGGAGAAAGCTGTAACTCTGTGAGCTGATTTTACAGAACACAAAGAAGTTACTCAGAAAGCTTCTTTCTCTTTGTTATCGGAGCATATTTCCTTGGCCCTAGAGTCTTCAAAGGGATCCGAAATATCTGTTCTCAGATTCCACAGAAATAAGGCTAGCAAACAGATCCACGAAATACAGATGTATCTCTGTGAGATGAATTAACAGAACACTAAGCAGTTTCTCAGAAAGCTTCTTTACAGATTTCATCTGAGGATATTTCCTTTTTCACCATAGCCCTCTATGGGCTTCCAAATATCACTTTGCCAATTCCACAAGAACTGTCTTAGCGAAAGGCTTCTTGAGGGGAAAGCTGTAACTCTGTGAGATGATTTCACAGAACACAAAGAAGTTTCTCAGAAAGCTTCTTTCTCTTTGTTATCGGAGGATATTACTTTGGCCCTATAGACCTCAAAGGGATCCGAAATATCTGTTCTCAGATTCCACAGAAATAAGGCTAGCAAAGAGATCCACGAAATACAGATGTAACTCTGTGAGATGAATTCACAGAACACTAAGGAGTTTCTCAGAAAGCTTCTTTCCAGATTTCATCTGAGGATATTTCCATTTTCACCATAGCCCTCTATGGGCTTCTAAATATCACTTTGCCAATTTCAGAAAAACTGTCTTTGCGAAAGGCTTCTTGAGGGGAAAGCTGTAACTCTGTGAGATGATTTCACAGAACACAAAGAAGTTTCTCAGAAAGCTTCTTTCTCTTTGTTATCGGAGGATATTTCTTTTACCCTATAGTCTTCAAAGGGATCCGAAATATCTGTTCTCAGGTTCCACAGAAATAAGGCTAGCAAAGAGATCCACGTAATACAGATGTAACTCTGTGAGATGAATTAACAGAACACTAAGCAGTTTCTCAGAAAGCTTCTTTCCAGATTTCATCTGAGGATATTTCCTTTTTCACCGTAGCCCTCTATGGGCTGCCAAATATGACTTTGCCAATTCCAAAAGAACTGTCTTAGCGAAAGGCTTCTTGAGGGGAAAGCTGTAACTCTGTGAGCTGATTTCACAGAACTCAAAGAAGTTACTGAGAAAGCTTCTTTCTCTTTGTTATCGGAGGATATTTCCTTGGCCTTAGAGTCTTCAAAGGGATCCCAAATATCTGTTCTCAGATTCCACAGAAATAAGGCTAGCAAACAGATCCACGAAATACAGACGTAACTCTGTGAGATGCAATAACAGACACGAAGCAGTTTCTCAGAAAGCTTCTTTCCAGATTTCATCTGAGGATATTTCCTTTTTCACCATAGCCCTCTATGGGCTTCCAAATATCACTTTGCCAATTCCACAAGAACTGTCTTAGCGAAAGGCTTCTTGAGGGGAAAGCTGTAACTCTGTGAGATGATTTCACAGAACACAAAGAAGTTTCCTAGAAAGCTTCTTTCTCTTTGTTATCGGAGGATATTTCTTTAGCCCTATAGTGTTCAAAGGGATCCGAAATATCTGTTCTCAGATTCCACAGAAATAAGGCTAGCAAAGAGATCCACGAAATACAGATGTAACTCTGAGAGATGAATTAACAGAACACTAAGGAGTTTCTCAGAAAGCTACTTTCCAGATTTCGTCTGAGGATATTTCCTTTTTCACCATAGCCCTCGATGGGCTTCCAAATATCACTTTGCCAATTCCAGAAAAACTGTCTTAGCGAAAAGTTTCTTGAGGGGAAAGCTGTAACTCTGTGAGATGATTTCACAGAACAAAAAGAAGTTTCTCAGAAAGCTTCTTTCTCTTTGTTATCGGAGGATATTTCTTTTACCCTATAGTCTTCAAAGGGATCCGAAATATCTGTTCTCAGGTTCCACAGAAATAAGGCTAGCAAAGAGATCCACGTAATACAGATGTAACTCTGTGAGATGAATTAACAGAACACTAAGCAGTTTCTCAGAAAGCTTCTTTCCAGATTTCATCTGAGGATATTTCCTTTTTCACCATAGCCCTCTATGGGCTGCCAAATATGACTTTGCCAATTCCAAAAGAACTGTCTTAGCGAAAGGCTTCTTGAGGGGAAAGCTTTAACTCTGTGAGCTGATTTCACAGAACTCAAAGAAGTTACTGAGAAAGCTTCTTTCTCTTTGTTATCGGAGGATATTTCCTTGGCCTTAGAGTCTTCAAAGGGATCCCAAATATCTGTTCTCAGATTCCACAGAAATAAGGCTAGCAAACAGATCCACGAAATACAGACGTAACTCTGTGAGATGCAATAACAGACACGAAGCAGTTTCTCAGAAAGCTTCTTTCCAGATTTCATCTGAGGATATTTCCTTTTTCACCATAGCCCTCTATGGGCTTCCAAATATCACTTTGCCAATTCCACAAGAACTGTCTTATCGAAAGGCTTCTTGAGGGGAAAGCTGTAACTCTGTGAGATGATTTCACAGAACACAAAGAAGTTTCCTAGAAAGCTTCTTTCTCTTTGTTATCGGAGGATATTTCTTTAGCCCTATAGTGTTCAAAGGGATCCGAAATATCTGTTCTCAGATTCCACAGAAATAAGGCTAGCAAAGAGATCCACGAAATACAGATGTAACTCTGAGAGATGAATTAACAGAACACTAAGGAGTTTCTCAGAAAGCTACTTTCCAGATTTCGTCTGAGGATATTTCCTTTTTCACCATAGCCCTCGATGGGCTTCCAAATATCACTTTGCCAATTCCAGAAAAACTGTCTTAGCGAAAAGTTTCTTGAGGGGAAAGCTGTAACTCTGTGAGATGATTTCACAGAACAAAAAGAAGTTTCTCATAAAGCTTCTTTCTCTTTGTTATCGGAGGATATTTCCTTGGCCCTATAGTCTTCAAAGGAATCCGAAATATCTGTTCTCAGATTCCACAGAAATAAGGCTAGCAAAGAGATCCACGAAACAGAGATGTAACTCTGTGAGATGAATTAACAGAACACTAAGCAGTTTCTCAGAAAGCTTCTTTCCAGATTTCATCTGAGGATATTTCCTTTTTCACCATAGCCCTCTATGGGCTTCCAAATATCACTTTGCCAATTCCACAAGAACTGTCTTAGCGAAAGGCTTCTTGAGGGGAAAGCTGTAACTCTGTGAGATGATTTCACAGAACACAAAGAAGTTTCTCAGAAAGCTTCTTTCTCTTTGTTATCGGAGGATATTTCCTTTGGCCCTATAGTCTTCAAAGGGATCCGAAATATCTGTTCTCAGATTCCAGAGAAATAAGGCTAGCAAAGAGATCCACGACATATAGATGTAACACTGTGAGATGAATTAACAGAACACTAAGCAGTTTCTCAGAAAGCTTCTTTCCAGATTTCATCTGAAGATATTTCCTTTTTCAGCATAGCCCTCTATGGGCTTCCAAATATCACTTTGCCAATTCCACAAGAACTATCTTAGCGAAAGGCTTCTTGAGGGAAAAGCTGTAACTCTGTGAGATGATTTCACAGAACACAAAGAAGTTTCTCAGAAAGCTTCTTTCTCTTAGTTATCGGAGGATATTTCCTTTGGCCCTATAGTCTTCAGAGGGATCCGAAATATCTCTTCTCAGATTCCACAGAAATAAGGCTAGCAAACAGATCCACGAAATACAAACGTAACTCTGTGAGATGCAATAACAGAACACTAAGCAGTTTCTCAGAAAGCTTCTTTCCAGATTTCATCTGAGGATATTTCCTTTTACACCATAGCCCTCTATGGGCTTCCAAATATCACTTTGCCAATTCCACAAGAACTGTCTTAGCGAAAGGCTTCTTGAGGGGGAAGCTGTAACTCTGTGAGATGATTTCACAGAACACAAAGAAGTTTCTCAGAAAGCTTCTTTCTCTTTGTTATCGGAGGATATTTCTTTGGCCCTATAGTCTTCAAAGGGATCCGAAATATCTGTTCTCAGATTCCAAAGAAATCAGGCTAGCAAAGAGATCCACGAAATACAGATGTAACTCTGTGAGATGAATTAACAGAACACTAAGCAGTTTCTCAGAAAGCTTCTTTCCAGATTTCATCTGAGGATATTTCCTTTTTCACCATAGCCCTCTATGGGCTTCCAAATATCACTTTGCCAATTCCACAAGAACTGTCTTAGCGAAAGGCTTCTTGAGGGGAAAGCTGTAACTCTGTGAGATGATTTCACAGAAAACAAAGAAGTTTCTCAGAAAGCTTCTTTCTCTTTGTTATCGGAGGATATTTCCTTGGCCCTATAGTCTTCAAAGGGATCGGAAATATCTGTTCTCAGATTCCACAGAAATAAGGCTAGCAAACAGATCCACGAAAAAGAGATGTAACTCTGTGAGATGCAATAACAGAACACTAAGCAGTTTCTCAGAAAGCTTCTTTCCAGATTTCATCTGAGGATATTTCCTTTTTCACCATAGCCCTCTATGGGCTTCCAAATATCACTTTGCGAATTCCACAAAAACTGTCTTAGCGAAAGGCTTCTTGAGGGGAAAGCTGTAACTCTGCGAGATGATTTCACAGAACACAAAAAAGTTTCTCAGAAAGCTTCTTTCTCTTTGTTACCAGAGGATATTTCCTTTGACCATATAGTCTTCAAAGGGATCCGAAATATCTGTTCTCAGATTCCACAGAAATAAGGCTAGCAAAGAGACCAACGAAATACAGATGTAACTCTGTGAGATGATTTAACAGAACACTAAGCAGTTTCTCAGAAAGCTTCTTTCCAGATTTCATCTGAGGATATTTCCTTTTTCACCATAGCCCTCTATGGGCTTCCAAATATCACTTTGCCAATTCCACAAGAACTGTCTTAGAGAAAGGCTTCTTGAGGGAAAAGCTGTAACTCTGTGAGATGATTTCACAGAACACAAAGAAGTTTCTCAGAAAGCTTCTTTCCCTTTGTTTTCGGAGAATATTTCCTTTGACCCTATAGTCTTCAAAGGGATCCGAAATATCTGTTCTCAGTTTCCACAGAAATAAGGCTAGAAAACAGATCCACGACATACAGATGTAACTCTGTGAGATGCAATAACAGAACACTAAGCAGTTTCTCCGAAATCTTCTTTCCAGATTTCATCTGAGGATATTTCCTTTTTCACCATAGCCCTCCATGGGCTTCCAAATATCACTTTGCCAATTCCACAAGAACTGTCTTAGCGAAAAGCTTCTTGAGGGGAAAGCTGTAACTCTGTGAGATGATTTCACAGAACACAAAGAAGTTTCTCAGAAAGCTTCTTTCTCTTTGTTATCGGAGGATATTTCCTTTGGCCCTATAGTCTTCAAAGGGATCCGAAATATCTGTTCTCAGATTCCACAGAAATAAGGCTAGCAAAGAGATCCATGAAATACAGATGTAACTCTGTGAGATGAATTAACAGAACAGTAAGCAGTTTCTCAGAAAGCTTCTTTCCAGATTTCATCTGAGGATATTTCCTTTTTCACCATAGCCCTCTATGGGCTTCCAAATATCACTTTGCCAATACCAGTAAAACTCTCTTAGCGAAAGGCTTCTTGAGGGGAAAGCTGTAACTCTGTGAGATGATTTCACAGAACACAAAGAAGTTTCTCAGAAAGCTTCTTTCTCTTTGTTATCGGAGGATATTTCCTTTGGCTCTATAGTCTTCAAAGGGATCCGAATATCTGTTCTCAGATTCCACAGAAATAAGGCTAGCAAAGAGATCCACGACATACATATGTAACACTTTGAGTTGAATTAACAGAACACTAAGCAGTTTCTCAGAAAGCTTCTTTCCAGATTTCATATGAGGATATTTCCTTTTTCACCGTAGCCCTCTATGGGCTTCCAAATATCACTTTGCCAATTCCACAAGAACTGTCTTAGAGAAAGGCTTCTTGAGGGAAAAGCTGTAACTCTGTGAGATGATTTCACAGAACACAAAGAAGTTTCTCAGAAAGCTTCTTTCTCTTTGTTATCGGAGGATATTTCCTTTGGCCCTATAGTCTTCAAAGGGAACCGAAATATCTCTTCTCAGATTCCATAGAAATAAGGCTAGCAAACAGATCCACGAAATACAGATGTAACTCTCTGAGATGAAATAACAGAACACTAAGCAGTTTCTCAGAAAGCTTCTTTCCAGATTTCATCTGAGGATATTTCCTTTTTCACCATAGCCCTCTATGGGCTTCCAAATATCACTTTGCCAATAAGAGTAAAACTCTCTTACCGAAAGGCTTCTTGAGGGGAAAGCTGTAACTCTGTGAGATGATTTCACAGAACACAAAGAAGTTTCTCAGGAAGCTTCTTTCTCTTTGTTATCGGAGGATATTTCTTTGGCCCTATAGTCTTCAAAGGGATCCGAAATATCTGTTCTCAGGTTCCACAGAAATAAGGCTAGCAAAGAGATCCACGAAATACAGATGTAACTCTCTGAGATGAATTAACAGAACACTAAGCAGTTTCTCAGAAAGCTTCTTTCCAGATTTCATCTGAGGATATTTCCTTTTTCACCATAGCCCTCTATGGGCTTCCAAATATCACTTTGCCAATTCCACAAGAAATGTCTTAGCGAAAGGCTTCTTGAGGGGAAAGCTGTAACTCTGTGAGATGATTTCACAGAACACAAAAAAGTTTCTCAGAAAGCTTCTTTCTCTTTGTTATCGGAGGATATTTCCTTTGGCCATATAGTCTTCAATGGGATTCGAAATATCTGTTCTCAGGTTCCACAGAAATAAGGCTAGCAAAGAGATCCACGAAATACAGATGTAACTCTGTGAGATGATTTAACAGAACACTAAGCAGTTTCTCAGAAAGCTTCTTTCCAGATTTCATCTGAGGATATTTCCTTTTTCACCATAGCCCTCTATGGGCTTCCAAATATAACTTTGCCAATTCCACAAGAACTGTCTTAGCGAAAGGCTTCTTGAGGGGGAAGCTGTAACTCTGTGAGATGATTTCACAGAACACAAAGAAGTTTCTCAGAAAGCTTCTTTCTCTTTGTTATCGGAGGATATTTCTTTGGCCCTATAGTCTTCAAAGGGATCCGAAATATCTGTTCTCAGATTCCACAGAAATAAGGCTAGCAAAGAGATCCACGAAATACAGATGTAACTCTGTGAGATGAATTCACAGAACACTAAGGAGTTTCTCAGAAAGCTTCTTTCCAGATTTCATCTGAGGATATTTCCTTTTTCACCATAGCCCTCTATGGGCTTCAAAATATCACTTTGCCAATTCCAGAAAAACTGTGTTTGCGAAAGGCTTCTTGAGGGGAAAGCTGTAACTCTGTGAGATGATTTCACAGAACACAAAGAAGTTTCTCAGAAAGCTTCTTTCTCTTTGTTATCGGAGGATATTTCTTTTGCCCAATAGTCTTCAAAGGGATCCGAAGTATCTGTTCTCAGGTTCCACAGAAATAAGGCTAGCAAAGAGCTCCACGTAATACAGATGTAACTCTGTGAGATGAAATAACAGAACACTAAGCAGTTTCTCAGAAAGCTTCTTTCCAGATTTCATCTGAGGATATTTCCTTTTTCACCATAGCCCTCTATGGGCTTCCAAATATCACTTTGCGAATTCCACAAAAACTGTCTTAGCGAAAGGCTTCTTGAGGGGAAAGCTGTAACTCTGTGAGATGATTTCACAGAACACAAAAAAGTTTCTCAGAAAGCTTCTTTCTCTTTGTTATCAGAGGATATTTCCTTTGGCCATATAGTCTTCAAAGGGATCCGAAATATCTGTTCTCAGATTCCACAGAAATAAGGCTAGCAAAGAGATCCACGAAATACAGATGTAACTCTGTGAGATGATTTAACAGAACACTAAGGAGTTTCTCAGAAAGCTTCTTTCCAGATTTCATCTGAGGATATTTCCTTTTTCACCATAGCCCTCTATGGGCTTCCAAATATCACTTTGCCAATTCCACAAGAACTGTCTTAGCGAAAGGCTTCTTGAGGGAAAAGCTGTAACTCTGTGAGATGATTTCACAGAACACAAAGAAGTTTCTCAGAAAGCTTTTTTCCCTTTGTTTTCGGAGAATATTTCCTTTGACCGTATAGTCTTCAAAGGGATCCGAAATATCTGTTCTCAGGTTCCACAGAAATAAGGCTAGAAAACAGATCCACGAAATACAGATGTAACTCTGTGAGATGCAATAACAGAACACTAAGCAGTTTCTCCGAAATCTTCTTTCCAGATTTCATCTGAGGATATTTCCTTTTTCACCATAGCCCTCTATGGGCTTCCAAATATCACTTTGCCAATTCCACAAGAACTGTCTTAGCGAAAGGCTTCTTGAGGGGAAAGCTGTAACTCTGTGAGATGATTTCACAGAACACAAAGAAGTTTCTCAGAAAGCTTCTTTCTCTTTGTTATCGGAGGATATTTCCTTTGGCCCTAT
The DNA here is from genome assembly GCF_037993035.2 of Macaca fascicularis. Lineage (NCBI taxonomy): Eukaryota > Metazoa > Chordata > Mammalia > Primates > Cercopithecidae > Macaca > Macaca fascicularis. The sequence goes on from NC_088379.1 coordinate 84,190,448, forward strand.
AGTCTTCAAAGGGATCCGAAATATCTGTTCTCAGATTCTACAGAAACAAGGCTAGCAAAGAGATCCATGAAATACAGATGTAACTCTGTGAGATGAATTAACAGAACACTAAGCAGTTTCTCAGAAAGCTTCTTTCCAGATTTCATCTGAGGATATTTCCTTTTTCACCATAGCCCTCTATGGGCTTCCAAATATCACTTTGCCAATTCCACAAGAACTGTCTTAGCGAAAGGCTTCTTGAGGGGAAAGCTGTAACTCTGTGAGATGATTTCACAGAACACAAAGAAGTTTCTCAGAAAGCTTCTTTCTCTTTGTTATCGGAGGATATTTCCTTTGGCCCTATAGTCTTCAAAGGGATCAGAAATATCTGTTCTCAGATTCCACAGAAATAAGGCTAGCAAAGAGATCCACGAAATACAGATGTAACTCTGTGAGATGAATTAACAGAACACTAAGCAGTTTCTCAGAAAGCTTCTTTCCAGATTTCATCTGAGGATATTTCCTTTTTCACCATAGCCCTCTATGGGCTTCCAAATATCACTTTGCCAATTCCACAAGAACTGTCTTAGCGAAAGGCTTCTTGAGGGGAAAGCTGTAACTCTGTGAGATGATTTCACAGAACACAAAGAAGTTTCTCAGAAAGCTTCTTTCTCTTTGTTATCGGAGGATATTTCCTTTGGCCCTATAGTCTTCAATGGGATCCGAAATATCTGTTCTCAGATTCCACAGAAATAAGGCTAGCAAACAGATCCACGAAAAACAGATGTAACTCTGTGAGATGAAATAACAGAACACTAAGCAGTTTCTCAGAAATCTTCTTTCCAGATTTCATCTGAGGATATTTCCTTTTTCACCATAGCCCTCTATGGGCTTCCAAATATCACTTTGCCAATTCCACAAGAACTGTCTTAGCGAAAGGCTTCTTGAAGGGAAAGCTGTAACTCTGTGAGATGATTTCACAGAACACAAAGAAGTTTCTCAGAAAGCTTCTTTCTCTTTGTTATCGGAGGATATTTCCTTTGGCCCTATAGTCTTCAAAGGGATCCGAAATATCTGTTCTCAGATTCCACAGAAATAAGGCTAGCAAAGAGATCCACGACATATAGATGTAACACTGTGAGATGAATTAACAGAACACTAAGCAGTTTCTCAGAAAGCTTCTTTCCAGATTTCATCTGAGGATATTTCCTTTTTCACAATAGCCCTCTATGGGCTTCCAAATATCACTTTGCCAATTCCACAAGAACTGTCTTAGCGAAAGGCTTCTTGAGGGAAAAGCTGTAACTCTGTGAGATGATTTCACAGAACACAAAGAAGTTTCTCAGAAAGATTCTTTCTCTTTGTTATCGGAGGATATTTCCTTTGGCCCTATAGTCTTCAAAGGGATCCGAAATATCTGTTCTCAGATTCCACAGAAATAAGGCTAGCAAAGAGATCCACGACATATAGATGTAACACTGTGAGATGAATTAACAGAACACTAAGCAGTTTCTCAGAAAGCATCTTTCCAGATTTCATCTGAGGGTATTTCCTTTTTCACCATAGCCCTCTATGGGCTTCCAAATATCACTTTACCAATTCCACAAGAACTGTCTTAGCGAAAGGCTTCTTGAGGGAAAAGCTGTAACTCTGTGAGATGATTTCACAGAACACAAAGAAGTTTCTCAGAAAGCTTCTTTCTCTTTGTTTTCGGAGGATATTTCCTTTAGCCCTATAGTCTTCAAAGGGATCGGAAATATCAGTTCTCAGATTCCACAGAAATAAGGCTAGCAAAGAGATCCACGAAATACAGATGTAACTCTGTGAGGTGATTTAACAGAACACTAAGCAGTTTCTCCGAAAGCTTCTTTCCAGATTTCATCTGAGGATATTTCCTTTTTCACCATAGCCCTCTATTGGCTTCCAAATATCACTTTGCCAATTCCAGTAAAACTGTCTTAGCGAAAGGCTTCATGAGGGAAAAGATGTAACTCTGTGAGATGATTTCACAGAACACAAAGAAGTTTCTCAGAAAGCTTCTTTCTCTTTGTTATCGGAGGATATTTCTTTTGCCCTATAGTCTTCAAAGGGATCAGAAATATCTGTTCTCAGGTTCCACAGAAATAAGGCTAGCAAAGAGATCCACGACATACAGATGTAACTCTGTGAGATGAATTAACAGAACACTAAGCAGTTTCTCAGAAAGCTTCTTTCCAGATTTCATCTGAGGATATTTCCTTTTTCACCATAGCCCTCTATGGGCTTCCAAATATCACTTTGCCAATTCCACAAGAACTGTCTTAGCGAAAGGCTTCTGGAGGGGAAAGCTGTAACTTTGTGAGCTGATTTCACAGAACACAAAGAAGTTTCTCAGAAAGCTTCTTTCTCTTTGTTATCGGAGGATATTTCCTTGGCCCTATAGTCTTCAAAGGATCCGAAATATCTGTTCTCAGATTCCACAGAAATAAAGCTGGCAAACAGATCCACGAAATACAGATGTAACTCTGTGAGATGAATTAACAGAACACTAAGCAGTTTCTCAGAAAGCTTCTTTCCAGATTTCATCTGAGGATATTTCCTTTTTCACCATAGCCCTCTATGGGCTTCCAAATATCACTTAGCCAAATCCAAAAGAACTGTCTTAGCGAAAGGCTTCTTGAAGGGAACGCTGTAACTCTGTGAGATGATTTCACAGAACACCAAAAAGTTTCTCAGAAAGCTTCTTTCTCTTTTTTATCGGAGGATATTTCCTTTGGCCATATACTCTTCAACGGGATCCGAAATATCTCTTCTCAGATTCCACATAAATAAGGCTAGCAAAGAGATCCACGAAATACAGATGAAACTCTGTGAGATGAATTAAGAGAACACTAAGCAGTTTCTCAGAAAGCTTCTTTCCAGATTTCATCTGAGGACATTTCCTTTTTCACCATAGCCCTCTATGGGCTTCCAAATATCACTTTGCCAATTCCACAAGAACTGTCTTAGCGAAAGGCTTCTTGAGGGGAAAGCTGTAACTCTGTGAGATGATTTCACAGAACACAAAGAAGTTTCGCAGACAGCTTCTTTCTCTTTGTTATCGGAGGATATTTCCTTTGGCCCTATAGTCTTCAAAGGGATCCGAAGTATCTGTTCTCTGAATCCACAGAAATAAGGCTAGCAAAGAGATCCACGAAATACTGATGTAACTCTGTGAGATGAATTAACAGAACACTAAGCAGTTTCTCAGAAATCTTCTTTCCAGATTTCATCTGAGGATATTTCCTTTTTCACCATAGCCCTGTATGGGCTTCCAAATATCACTTTGCCAATTCCACAAGAACTGTCTTATCGAAAGGCTTCTTGAGGGGAAAGCTGTAACTCTGTGAGATGATTTCATAGAAAACAGAGAAGTTTCTCAGAAAGCTTCTTTCTCTTTGTTATCGGAGGATATTTCCTTTGGCCATATAGTCTTCAAAGGGATCCGAAATATCTGTTCTCAGGTTCCACAGAAATAAGGCTAGCAAACAGATCCACGAAATACAGATGTAACTCTGTGAGATGCAATAACAGAACACTAAGCAGTTTCTCAGAAAGCTTCTTTCCAGATATCATCTGAGGATATTTCCTTTTTCACCATAGCCCTCTATGGGCTTCCAAATATCACTTTGCCAATTCCACAAGAACTGTCTTAGCGAAAGACTTCTTGAGGGGAAAGCTGTAACTCTGTGAGATGACTTCACAGAACACAAAGAAGTTTCTCAGAAAGCTTCTTTCTATTTGTTATCGGAGGATATTTCCTTTGGCCCTACAGTATTCAAAGGGTTCCGAAATATCTGTTCTCAGATTCCACAGAAATAAGGCTAGCAAAGAGATCCACGAAATACAGATGTAAAACTGTGAGATGAATTAACAGAACACTAAGGAGTTTCTCAGAAAGCTTCTTTCCAGATTTCATCTGAGGATATTTCCTTTTTCACCATAGCCCTCTATGGGCTTCCAAATATCACTTTGCCAATTCCAGAAAAACTGTCTTAGCGAAAGGCTTCTTGAGGGGAAAGCTGTAACTCTGTGAGATGATTTCACAGAACACAAAGAAGTTTCTCAGAAAGCTTCTTTCTCTTTGTTATCGGAGGATATTTCCTTTGGCCCTACAGTCTTCAAAGGGATCCGAAATATCTGTTCTCAGATTCCACAGAAATAAGGCTAGCAAAGAGATCCACGAAATACAGATGTAACTCTGTGAGGTGATTAAACAGAACACTAAGCAGTTTCTCAGAAAGCTTCTTTCCAGATTTCATCTGAGGATATTTCCTTTTTCACCATAGCCCTCTAAGGGCTTCCAAATATCACTTTGCCAATTCCACAAGAACTGTCTTAGCGAAAGGCTTCTTGAGGGAAAAGCTGTAACTCTGTGAGATGATTTCACAGAACACAAAGAAGTTTCTCAGAAAGCTTCTTTCTCTTTGTTTTCGGAGGATATTTCCTTTGGCCCTATAGTCTTCAAAGGGATCGGAAATATCATTTCTTAGATTCCACAGAAATAAGGGAAGCAAAGAGATTCACGAAATACAGATGTAACTCTGTGAGGTGATTTAACAGAACACTAAGCAGTTTCTCAGAAAGCTTCTTTCCAGATTTCATCTTAGGATATTTCCTTTTTAACCATAGCCCTCTATGGGCTTCCAAATATCACTTTGCAAATTCCAGTAAAACTGTCTTAGCGAAAGGCTTCATGAGGGAAAAGCTGTAACTCTGTGAGATGATTTCACAGAACACAAAGAAGTTTCTCAGAAAGCTTCTTTCTCTTTGTTATTGGAGGATATTTCTTTTGCCCTATAGTCTTCAAAGGGATCCGAAATATCTGTTCTCAGGTTCCACAGAAATAAGGCTAGCAAGGAGATCCACGAAATACAGATGTAACTCTGTGAGATGAATTAACAGAACACTAAGCAGTTTCTCAGAAAGCTTCTTTCCAGATTTCATCTGAGGATATTTCCTTTTTCACCATAGCCCTCTATGGGCTTCCAAATATCACTTTGCCAATTCCACAAGAACTGTCTTAGCGAAAGGCTTCTTGAGGGAAAAGCTGTAACTCTGTGAGATGATTTCACAGAACACAAAGAAGTTTCTAAGAAAGCTTCTTTCTCTTTGTTATCGGAGGATATTTCCTTTGGCCATATACTCTTCAACGGGATCCGAAATATCTCTTCTCAGATTCCACAGAAATAAGGCTAGCAAAGAGATCCACGAAATACAGATGAAACTCTGTGAGATGAATTAACAGAGCACTAAGCAGTTTGTCAGAAAGCTTCTTTCCAGATTTCATCTGAGGACATTTCCTTTTTCACCATAGCCCTCTATGGGCTTCCAAATATCACTTTGCCAATTCCACAAGAACTGTCTTAGCGAAAGGCTTCTTGAGGGGAAAGCTGTAACTCTGTGAGATGATTTCACAGAACACAAAGAAGTTTCTCAGAAAGCTTCTTTCTCTTTGTTATCGGAGGATATTTCCTTTGGCCCTATAGTCTTCAAAGGGATCCGAAATATCTGTTCTCTGATTCCACAGAAATAAGGCTAGCAAAGAGATCCATGAAATAATGATGTAACTCTGTGAGATGAATTAACAGAACACTAAGCAGTTTCTCAGAAAGCTTCTTTCCAGATTTCATCTGAGGATATTTCCTTTTTCACCATAGCCCTCTATGGGCTTCCAAATATCACTTTGCCAATTCCACAAGAACTGTCTTAGCGAAAGGCTTCTTGAGGGGAAAGCTGTAACTCTGTGAGATGACTTCACAGAACACAAAAAAGTTTCTCAGAAAGCTTCTTTCTCTTTTTTATCGGAGGATATTTCCTTTGGCCATATAGTCTTCAAAGGGATCCGAAATATCTGTTCTCAGGTTCCACAGAAATAAGGCTAGCATAGAGATCCACGAAATACAGATGTAACTCTGTGAGATGAATTAACAGAACACTAAACAGTTTCTCAGAAAGCTTCTTTCCAGATTTCATCTGAGGATATTTCCTTTGTCACCATAGCCCACTATGGGCTTCCAAATATCACTTTGCCAATTCCACAAGAACTGTCTTAGCGAAAGGCTTCTTGAGGGGAAAGCTGTAACTCTGTGAGATGATTTCACAGAACACAAAGAAGTTTCTCAGGAAGCTTCTTTCTCTTTGTTATCGGAGGATATTTCTTTTGCCCTATAGTCTTCCAAGTTATCCGAAATATCTGTTCTCAGGTTCCACAGAAATAAGGCTAGCAAAGACATCTACGAAATACAGATGTAACTCTGTGAGATGAATTAACAGAACACTAAGCAGTTTCTCAGAAAGCTTCTTTCCAGATTTCATCTGAGGATATTTCCTTTTACACCATAGCCCTCTATGGGCTTCCAAATATCACTTTGCCAATTCCACAAGAACTGTCTTAGCGAAAGGCTTCTTGAGGGGAAAGCTGTAACTCTGTGATATGATTTCACAGAACACAAAGAAGTTTCTCAGAAAGCTTCTTTCTCTTTGTTATCGGAGGATATTTCCTTTGGCCCTATTGTCTTCCAAGGGATCCGAAATATCTGTTCTCAGGTTCCACAGAAATAAGGCTAGCAAAGAGATCCACGAAATACACATGTAACTCTGTGAGATGAATTAACCGAACACTGAGCAGTTTCTCAGAAAGCTTCTTTCCAGATTTCATCTGAGGATATTTCCTTTTTCACCATAGCCCTCTATGGGCTTCCAAATATCACTTTGCCAATTCCACAAGAACTGTCTTAGCGAAAGTCTTCTTGAGGGGAAAGCTGTAACTCTGTGAGATGATTTCACAGAACACAAAGAAGTTTCTCAGAAAGCTTCTTTCTCTTTCTTATCGGAGGATATTTCCTTTGGCCCTATAGTCTTCAAAGGGATCCGAAATATCTGTTCTCCGACACCACAGAAATAAGGCTAGCAAAGAGATCCATGAAATACAGATGTAACTCTGTGAGATGAATTAACAGAACACTAAGCAATTTCTCAGAAAGCTTCTTCCCAGATTACATCTGAGGATATTTCCTTTTTCACCATAGCCCTCTATGGGCTTCCAAATATCACTTTGCCAATTCCACAAGAACTGTCTTAGCGAAAGGCTTCTTGAGGGGAAAGCTGTAACTCTGTGAGATGATTTCACAGAACACAAAGAAGTTTCTCAGAAAGCTTCTTTCTCTTTGTTATCGGAGGATATTTCCTTTGGCCCTATAGTCTTCAAAGGGATCCGAAATATGTGTTCTCAGATTCCACAGAAATAAGGCTAGCAAACAGATCCACGAAAGACAGATGTAACTCTGTGAGATGAAATAACAGAACACTAAGCAGTTTCTCAGAAAGCTTCTTTCCAGATTTCATCTGAGGATATTTCCTTTTTCACCATAGCCCTCTATGGGCTTCCAAATATCACTTTGCCAATTCCAGAAAAACTGTCTTAGCGAAAGGCTTCTTGAAGTGAAAGCTGTAACTCTGTGAGATGATTTCACAGAACACAAAGAAGTTTCTCAGAAAGCTTCTTTCTCTTTGTTATCGGAGGATATTTCCTTTGGCCCTATACTCTTCAAAGGGATCCGAAATATCTGTTCTCAGATTCCACAGAAATAAGGCTAGCAAAGAGATCCACGGCATACAGATGTAACTTTGTGAGATGAATTATCAGAACACTAAGCAGTTTCTCAGAAAGCTTCTTTCCAGATTTCATCTGAGGATATTTCCTTTTTCACCATAGCCCTCTATGGGCTTCCAAATATCACTTTGCCAATTCCACAAGAACTGTCTTAGGGAAAGGCTTCTTGAGGGGAAAGCTGTAACTCTGTGAGATGATTTCACAGAACACAAAGAAGTTTCTCAGAAAGCTTCTTTCTCTTTGTTATCAGAGGATATTTCTTTGGCCCTATAGTCTTCAAAGGGATCCGAAATATCTGTTCTCAGATTCCACAGAAATAAGGCTAGCAAAGAGATCCACGAAATACAGATGTAACTCTGTGAGATGAATTCACAGAACACTAAGGAGTTTCTCAGAAAGCTTCTTTCCAGATTTCATCTGAGGATATTTCCTTTTTCACCATAGCCTTCTATGGGCTTCAAAATATCACTTTGCCAATTCCAGAAAAACTGTCTTTGCGAAAGGCTTCTTGAGGGGAAAGCTGTAACTCTGTGAGATGATTTCACAGAACACAAAGAAGTTTCTCAGAAAGCTTCTTTCTATTTGTTATCGGAGGATATTTCTTTTGCCCTATAGTCTTCAAAGGGATCCGAAATATCTGTTCTCAGGTTCCACAGAAATAAGGCTAGCAAAGAGATCCACGTAATACAGATATAACTCTGTGAGATGAATTAACAGAACACTAAGGAGTTTCTCAGAAAGCTTCTTTCCAGATTTCATCTGAGGATATTTCCTTTTTCACCATAGCCCTCTAAGGGCTTCCAAATATCACTTTGCCAATTCCAGAAAAACTGTCTTAGCGAAAGGCATCTTGAGGGGAAAGCTGTAACTCTGTGAGATGATTTCACGGAACACAAAGAAATTTTTCAGAAAGTTTCTTTCTCTTTATTATCGGAGGATATTTCCTTTGGCCCTATAGTCTTCAAAGGGATCCGGAATATCTGTTCTCAGATTCCACAGAAATAAGGGTAGCAAAGAGCTCCACGAAATACAGATGTAACTCTGTGAGATGATTTAACAGAACACTAAGCAGTTTCTCAGAAAGCTTCTTTCCAGATTTCATCTGAGGATATTTCCTTTTTCACCATAGCCCTCTATGGGCTTCCAAATATCACTTTGCCAATTCCAGAAGAACTGTCTTAGCGAAAGGCTTCTTGAGGGGAAATCTGTAACACTGTGAGATGATTTCTCAGAACACAAAGAAATTTCTCAGAAAGCTTCTTTCTCTTTGTTATCGGAGGATATTTCCTTTGGCCCTATAGTCTTCAAAGGGATCCGAAATATCTGTTCTCAGATTCCATAGACGTAAGGCTAGCAAAGAGATCCACGAAATACAGATGTAAATCTGTGAGATGAATTAACAGAGCACTAAGCAGTTTCTCAGAAAGCTTCTTTCCAGATTTCATCTGAGGATATTTCCTTTTTCACCATAGCCCTCTATGGGCTTCCAAATATAACTTTGCCAATTCCACAGAAAATGTCTTAGCGAAAGGCTTCTTGGGGGGAAAGCTGTAACTCTGTGAGATGATTTCACAGAACACAAAGAAGTTTCTCAGAAAGCTTCTTTCTCTTTGTTATCGGAGGATATTTCCTTTGGCCCTATAGCCTTCAAAGGGATCCGAAATATCTGTTCTCAGATTCCACAGAAATAACGCTAGTAAAGAGATCCACGAAATACAGATGTAACTCTGTGAGATGAATTAACAGAACACTAAGCAGTTTCTCAGAAAGCTTCTTTCCAGATTTCATCTGAGGATATTTCCTTTTTCACCATAGCCCTCTATGGGCTTCCAAATATCACTTTGCCAATTCCACAAGAACTGTCTTAGCGAAAGGCTTCTTGAGGGGAAAGCTGTAACTCTGTGAGATGATTTCACAGAACACAAAGAAGATTCTCAGAAAGCTTCTTTCTCTTTGTTATCGGAGGATATTTCCTTTGGCCCTATAGTCTTCAAAGGGATCCGAAATATCTGTTCTCAGATCCACAGAAATAAGGCTAGCAAACAGATCCACGAAAGACAGATGTAACTCTGTGAGATGAAATAACAGAACACTAAGCAGTTTCTCAGAAAGCTTCTTTCCAGATTTCATCTGAGGATATTTCCTTTTTCACCATAGCCCTCTATGGGCTTCCAAATATCACTTTGCCAATTCCACAAGAACTGTCTTAGCGAAAGGCTTCTTGAGGGGAAAGCTGTAACTCTGTGAGATGATTTCACAGAACACAAAGAAGTTTCTCAGAAAGCTTCTTTCTCTTTGTTATCGGAGGATATTTCCTTTGGCCCTATAGTCTTCAAAGGGATCCGAAATATCTGTTCTCAGATTCCACAGAAATAAGGCTAGCAAACAGATCCACGAAAGACAGATGTAACTCTGTGAGATGAAATAACAGAACACTAAGCAGTTTCTCAGAAAGCTTCTTTCCAGATTTCATCTGAGGATATTTCCTTTTTCACCATAGCCCTCTATGGGCTTCCAAATATCACTTTGCCAATTCCAGAAAAACTGTCTTAGCGAAAGGCTTCTTGAAGTGAAAGCTGTAACTCTGTGAGATGATTTCACAGAACACAAAGAAGTTTCTCAGAAAGCTTCTTTCTCTTTGTTATCGGAGGATATTTCCTTTGGCCCTATACTCTTCAAAGGGATCCGAAATATCTGTTCTCAGATTCCACAGAAATAAGGCTAGCAAAGAGATCCACGGCATACAGATGTAACTTTGTGAGATGAATTATCAGAACACTAAGCAGTTTCTCAGAAAGCTTCTTTCCAGATTTCATCTGAGGATATTTCCTTTTTCACCATAGCCCTCTATGGGCTTCCAAATATCACTTTGCCAATTCCACAAGAACTGTCTTAGGGAAAGGCTTCTTGAGGGGAAAGCTGAAACTCTGTGAGATGATTTCACAGAACACAAAGAAGTTTCTCAGAAAGCTTCTTTCTCTTTGTTATCAGAGGATATTTCTTTGGCCCTATAGTCTTCAAAGGGATCCGAAATATCTGTTCTCAGATTCCACAGAAATAAGGCTAGCAAAGAGATCCACGAAATACAGATGTAACTCTGTGAGATGAATTCACAGAACACTAAGGAGTTTCTCAGAAAGCTTCTTTCCAGATTTCATCTGAGGATATTTCCTTTTTCACCATAGCCTTCTATGGGCTTCAAAATATCACTTTGCCAATTCCAGAAAAACTATCTTTGCGAAAGGCTTCTTGAGGGGAAAGCTGTAACTCTGTGAGATGATTTCACAGAACACAAAGAAGTTTCTCAGAAAGCTTCTTTCTATTTGTTATCGGAGGATATTTCTTTTGCCCTATAGTCTTCAAAGGGATCCGAAATATCTGTTCTCAGGTTCCACAGAAATAAGGCTAGCAAAGAGATCCACGTAATACAGATATAACTCTGTGAGATGAATTAACAGAACACTAAGGAGTTTCTCAGAAAGCTTCTTTCCAGATTTCATCTGAGGATATTTCGTTTTTCACCATAGCCTTCTAAGGGCTTCCAAATATCACTTTGCCAATTCCAGAAAAACTGTCTTAGCGAAAGGCTTCTTGAGGGGAAAGCTGTAACTCTGTGAGATGATTTCACAGAACAAAAAGAAGTTTCTCAGAAAGCTTCTTTCTCTTTGTTATCGGAGGATATTTCCTTGGCCCTATAGTCTTCAAAGGGATCCGAAATATCTGTTCTCAGATTCCACAGAAATAAGGCTAGCAAAGAGATCCACGAAATACAGATGTAACTCTGTGAGATGAACTAACAGAACACTAAGCAGTTTCTCAGAAAGCTTCTTTCCAGATTTCATCTGAGGATATTTCCTTTTTCACCATAGCCCTCTATGGGCTTCCAAATATCACTTTGCCAATTCCACAAGAATTGTCTTACCGAAAGGCTTCTTGAGGGCAAAGCTGTAACTCTGTGAGATGATTTCACAGAACACAAAGAAGTTTCTCAGAAAGCTTCTTTCTCTTTGTTATTGGAGGATATTTCCTTGGCCCTATAGTCTTCAAAGGGATCGGAAATATCTGTTCTCAGATTCCACAGAAATAAGGCTAGCAAAGATAACCACGAAATACCGATGTAACTCTGTGAGATGAATTAACAGAACACTAAGCAGTTTCTCAGAAAGCTTCTTTCCAGATTTCATCTAAGGATATTTCCTTTTTCACCGTAGCCCTCTATGGGCTTCCAAATATCACTTTGCCAATTCCACAAGAACTGTCTTAGCGAAAGGCTTCTTGAAGGGAAAGCTGTAACTCTGTGAGATGATTTCACGGAACACAAAGAAGTTTTTCAGAAAGTTTCTTTCTCTTTATTATCGGAGGATATTTCCTTTGGCCCTATAGTCTTCAAAGGGATCCGGAATATCTGTTCTCAGATTCCACAGAAATAAGGGTAGCAAAGAGCTCCACGAAATACAGATGTAACTCTGTGAGATGATTTAACAGAACACTAAGCAGTTTCTCAGAAAGCTTCTTTCCAGATTTCATCTGAGGATATTTCCTTTTTCACCATAGCCCTCTATGGGCTTCCAAATATCACTTTGCCAATTCCAGAAGAACTGTCTTAGCGAAAGGCTTCTTGAGGGGAAAGCTGTAACACTGTGAGATGATTTCTCAGAACACAAAGAAATTTCTCAGAAAGCTTCTTTCTCTTTGTTATCGGAGGATATTTCCTTTGGCCCTATAGTCTTCAAAGGGATCCGAAATATCTGTTCTCAGATTCCATAGACGTAAGGCTAGCAAAGAGATCCACGAAATACAGATGTAAATCTGTGAGATGAATTAACAGAGCACTAAGCAGTTTCTCAGAAAGCTTCTTTCCAGATTTCATCTGAGGATATTTCCTTTTTCACCATAGCCCTCTATGGGCTTCCAAATATAACTTTGCCAATTCCACAGAAAATGTCTTAGCGAAAGGCTTCTTGGGGGGAAAGCTGTAACTCTGTGAGATGATTTCACAGAACATAAAGAAGTTTCTCAGAAAGCTTCTTTCTCTTTGTTATCAGAGGATATTTCTTTGGCCCTATAGTCTTCAAAGGGATCCGAAATATCTGTTCTCAGATTCCACAGAAATAAGGCTAGCAAAGAGATCCACGAAATACAGATGTAACTCTGTGAGATGAATTCACAGAACACTAAGGAGTTTCTCAGAAAGCTTCTTTCCAGATTTCATCTGAGGATATTTCCTTTTTCACCATAGCCCTCTATGGGCTTCAAAATATCACTTTGCCAATTCCAGAAAAACTGTCTTTGCGAAAGGCTTCTTGAGGGGAAAGCTGTAACTCTGTGAGATGATTTCACAGAACACAAAGAAGTTTCTCAGAAAGCTTCTTTCTATTTGTTATCGGAGGATATTTCTTTTGCCCTATAGTCTTCAAAGGGATCCGAAATATCTGTTCTCAGGTTCCACAGAAATAAGGCTAGCAAAGAGATCCACGTAATACAGATATAACTCTGTGAGATGAATTAACAGAACACTAAGCAGTTTCTCAGAAAGCTTCTTTCCAGATTTCATCTGAGGATATTTCCTTTTTCACCATAGCCCTCTAAGGGCTTCCAAATATCACTTTGCCAATTCCAGAAAAACTGTCTTAGCGAAAGGCTTCTTGGGGGGAAAGCTGTAACTCTGTGAGATGATTTCACAGAACAAAAAGAAGTTTCTCAGAAAGCTTCTTTCTCTTTGTTATCGGAGGATATTTCCTTGGCCCTATAGTCTTCAAAGGGATCCGAAATATCTGTTCTCAGATTCCACAGAAATAAGGCTAGCAAAGAGATCCACGAAATACAGATGTAACTCTGTGAGATGAACTAACAGAACACTAAGCAGTTTCTCAGAAAGCTTCTTTCCAGATTTCTTCTGAGGATATTTCCTTTTTCACCATAGCCCTCTATGGGCTTCCAAATATCACTTTGCCAATTCCACAAGAATTGTCTTACCGAAAGGCATCTTGAGGGCAAAGCTGTAACTCTGTGAGATGATTTCACAGAACACAAAGAAGTTTCTCAGAAAGCTTCTTTCTCTTTGTTATTGGAGGATATTTCCTTGGCCCTATAGTCTACAAAGGGATCGGAAATATCTGTTCTCAGATTCCACAGAAATAAGGCTAGCGAAGATAACCACGAAATACCGATGTAACTCTGTGAGAGGAATTAACAGAACACTAAGCAGTTTCTCAGAAAGCTTCTTTCCAGATTTCATTGAGGATATTTCCTTTTTCACCATAGCCCTCTATGGGCTTCCAAATATCACTTTGCCAATTCCACAAGAACTGTCTTATCGAAAGGCTTCTTGAGGGGAAAGCTGTAACTCTGTGAGATGATTTCACAAACACAAAGAAGTTTCTCAGAAAGCTTCTTTCTCTTTGTTATCGGAGGATATTTCCTTTGGCCATATAGTCTTCAAAGGGATCCGAAATATCTGTTCTCAGGTTCCACAGAAATAAGGCTAGCAAACAGATCCATGAAATACAGATGTAACTCTGTGAGATGCAATAACAGAACACTAAGCAGTTTCTCAGAAACCTTCTTTCCAGACATCATCTGAGGATATTTCCTTTTTCACCATAGCCCTCTATGGGCTTCCAAATATCACTTTGCCAATTCCACAAGAACTGTCTTAGCGAAAGGGTTCTTGAGGAGAAAGCTGTAACTCTGTGAGATGATTTCACGGAACACAAAGAAGTTTTTCAGAAAGTTTCTTTCTCTTTATTATCGGAGGATATTTCCTTTGGCCCTATAGTCTTCAAAGGGATCCGGAATATCTGTTCTCAGATTCCACAGAAATAAGGGTAGCAAAGAGCTCCACGAAATACAGATGTAACTCTGTGAGATGATTTAACAGAACACTAAGCAGTTTCTCAGAAAGCTTCTTTCCAGATTTCATCTGAGGATATTTCCTTTTTCACCATAGCCCTCTATGGGCTTCCAAATATCACTTTGCCAATTCCAGAAGAACTGTCTTAGCGAAAGGCTTCTTGAGGGGAAAGCTGTAACACTGTGAGATGATTTCTCAGAACACAAAGAAATTTCTCAGAAAGCTTCTTTCTCTTTGTTATCGAAGGATATTTCCTTTGGCCCTATAGTCTTCAAAGGGATCCGAAATATCTGTTCTCTGATTCCACAGAAATACGGCTAGCAAAGAGATCCACGAAATACTGATGTAACTCTGTGAGATGAATTAACAGAACACTAAGCAGTTTCTCAGAAAGCTTCTTTCCAGATTTCATTGAGGATATTTCCTTTTTCACCATAGCCCTCTATGGGCTTCCAAATATCACTTTGCCAATTCCACAAGAACTGTCTTAGCGAAAGGCTTCTTGAGGGGAAAGCTGTAACTCTGTGAGATGATTTCACAGAACACAAAGAAGTTTCTCAGAAATCTTCTTTCTCTTTGTTATCGGAGGATATTTCCTTTGGCCATATAGTCTTCAAAGGGATCCGAAATATCTGTTCTCAGGTTCCACAGAAATAAGGCTAGCAAACAGATCCACGAAATACAGATGTAACTCTGTGAGATGCAATAACAGAACACTAAGCAGTTTCTCAGAAAGCTTCTTTCCAGACATCATCTGAGGATATTTCCTTTTTCACCATAGCCCTCTATGGGCTTCCAAATATCACTTTGCCAATTCCACAAGAACTGTCTTAGCGAAAGTCTTCTTGAGGGGAAAGCTGTAACTCTGTGAGATGATTTCACAGAACACAAAGAAGTTTCTCAGAAAGCTTCTTTCTCTTTGTTATCGGAGGATATTTCCTTTGTCCCTATAGTCTTCAAAGGGATCCAAAATATCTGTTCTCAGATTCCACAGAAATAAGGCTAGCAAACAGATCCACGAAAGACAGATGTAACTCTGTGAGATGAAATAACAGAACACTAAGCAGTTTCTCAGAAAGCTTCTTTCCAGATTTCATCTGAGGATATTTCCTTTTTCACCATAGCCCTCTATGGGCTTCCAAATATCAC
Source organism: Macaca fascicularis (assembly GCF_037993035.2). Lineage (NCBI taxonomy): Eukaryota > Metazoa > Chordata > Mammalia > Primates > Cercopithecidae > Macaca > Macaca fascicularis. The sequence goes on from NC_088379.1 coordinate 84,206,062, forward strand.
TTTGCCAATTCCACAAGAACTGTCTTAGCGAAAGGCTTCTTGAAGTGAAAGCTGTAACTCTGTGAGATGATTTCACAGAACACAAAGAAGTTTCTCAGAAAGCTTCTTTCTCTTTGTTATCGGAGGATATTTCCTTTGGCCCTATACTCTTCTAAGGGATCCGAAATATCTGTTCTCAGATTCCACAGAAATAAGGCTAGCAAAGGGATCCATGGCATACAGATGTAACTTTGTGAGATGAATTATCAGAACACTAAGCAGTTTCTCAGAAAGCTTCTTTCCAGATTTCATCTGAGGATATTTCCTTTTTCACCATAGCCCTCTATGGGCTTCCAAATATCACTTTGCCAATTCCACAAGAACTGTCTTAGGGAAAGGCTTCTTGAGGGGAAAGCTGTAACTCTGTGAGATGATTTCACAGAACACAAAGAAGTTTCTCAGAAAGCTTCTTTCTCTTTGTTATCAGAGGATATTTCTTTGGCCCTATAGTCTTCAAAGGGATCCGAAATATCTGTTCTCAGATTCCACAGAAATAAGGCTAGCAAAGAGATCCACGAAATACAGATGTAACTCTGTGAGATGAATTCACAGAACACTAAGGAGTTTCTCAGAAAGCTTCTTTCCAGATTTCATCTGAGGATATTTCCTTTTTCACCATAGCCCTCTATGGGCTTCAAAATGTCACTTTGCCAATTCCAGAAAAACTGTCTTTGCGAAAGGCTTCTTGAGGGGAAAGCTGTAACTCTGTGAGATGATTTCACAGAACACAAAGAAGTTTCTCAGAAAGCTTCTTTCTATTTGTTATCGGAGGATATTTCTTTTGCCCTATAGTCTTCAAAGGGATCCGAAATATCTGTTCTCAGGTTCCACAGAAATAAGGCTAGCAAAGAGATCCACGTAATACAGTAATAACTCTGTGAGATGAATTAACAGAACACTAAAAAGTTTCTCAGAAAGCTTCTTTCCAGATTTCATCTGAGGATATTTCCTTTTTCACCATAGCCCTCTAAGGGCTTCCAAATATCACTTTGCCAATTCCAGAAAACCTGTCTTAGCGAAAGGCTTCTTGAGGGGAAAGCTGTAACTCTGTGAGATGATTTCACAGAACAAAAAGAAGTTTCTCAGAAAGCTTCTTTCTCTTTGTTATCGGAGGATATTTCCTTGGCCCTATAGTCTTCAAAGGGATCCGAAATATCTGTTCTCAGATTCCACAGAAATAAGGCTAGCAAAGAGATCCACGAAATACAGATGTAACTCTGTGAGATGAACTAACAGAACACTAAGCAGTTTCTCAGAAAGCTTCTTTCCAGATTTCTTCTGAGGATATTTCCTTTTTCACCATAGCCCTCTATGGGCTTCCAAATATCACTTTGCCAATTCCACAAGAATTGTCTTACCGAAAGGCTTCTTGAGGGCAAAGCTGTAACTCTGTGAGATGATTTCACAGAACACAAAGAAGTTTCTCAGAAAGCTTCTTTCTCTTTGTTATTGGAGGATATTTCCTTGGCCCTATAGTCTTCAAAGGGATCGGAAATATCTGTTCTCAGATTCCACAGAAATAAGGCTACCAAGATAACCACGAAATACCGATGTAACTCTGTGAGATGAATTAACAGAACACTAAGCAGTTTCTCAGAAAGCTTCTTTCCAGATTTCATCTAAGGATATTTCCTTTTTCACCTTAGCCCTCTATGGGCTTCCAAATATCACTTTGCCAATTCCACAAGAACTGTCTTAGCGAAAGGCTTCTTGAGGGGAAAGCTGTAACTCTGTGAGATGATTTCACGGAACACAAAGAAGTTTTTCAGAAAGTCTCTTTCTCTTTATTATCGGAGGATATTTCCTTTGGCCCTACAGTCTTCAAAGGGATCCGGAATATCTGTTCTCAGATTCCACAGAAATAAGGGTAGCAAAGAGCTCCACGAAATACAGATGTAACTCTGTGAGATGATTTAACAGAACACTAAGCAGTTTCTCAGAAAGCTTCTTTCCAGATTTCATCTGAGGATATTTCCTTTTTCACCATAGCCCTCTATGGGCTTCCAAATATCACTTTGCCAATTCCAGAAGAACTGTCTTAGCGAAAGGCTTCTTGAGGGGAAAGCTGTAACACTGTGAGATGATTTCTCAGAACACAAAGAAATTTCTCAGAAAGCTTCTTTCTCTTTGTTATCCGAGGATATTTCCTATGGCCCTATAGTCTTCAAAGGGATCCGAAATATCTGTTCTCAGATTCCATAGACGTAAGGCTAGCAAAGAGATCCACGAAATACAGATGTAACTCTGTGAGATGAATTAACAGAGCACTAAGCAATTTCTCAGAAAGCTTCTTTCCAGATTTCATCTGAGGATATTTCCTTTTTCACCATAGCCCTCTATGGGCTTCCAAATATAACTTTGCCAATTCCACAGAAAATGTCTTAGCGAAAGGCTTCTTGGGGGGAAAGCTGTAACTCTGTGAGATGATTTCACAGAACCCAAAGAAGTTTCTCAGAAAGCTTCTTTCTCTTTGTTATCGGAGGATATTTCCTTTGGCCCTATAGTCTTCAAAGGGATCCGAAATATCTGTTCTCAGATTCCACAGAAATAACGCTAGTAAAGAGATCCACGAAATACAGATGTAACTCTGTGAGATGAATTAACAGAACACTAAGCAGTTTCTCAGAAAGCTTCTTTCCAGATTTCATCTGAGGATATTTCCTTTTTCACCATAGCCCTCTATGGGCTTCCAAATATCACTTTGCCAATTCCACAAGAACTGTCTTAGCGAAAGGCTTCTTGAGGGGAAAGCTGTAACTCTGTGAGATGATTTCACAGAACACAAAGAAGATTCTCAGAAAGCTTCTTTCTCTTTGTTATCGGAGGATATTTCCTTTGGCCCTATAGTCTTCAAAGGGATCCGAAATATCTGTTCTCAGATTCCACAGAAATAAGGCTAGCAAACAGATCCACGAAAGACAGATGTAACTCTGTGAGATGAAATAACAGAACACTAAGCAGTTTCTCAGAAAGCTTCTTTCCAGATTTCATCTGAGGATATTTCCTTTTTCACCATAGCCCTCTATGGGCTTCCAAATATCACTTTGCCAATTCCACAAGAACTGTCTTAGCGAAAGGCTTCTTGAGGGGAAAGCTGTAACTCTGTGAGATGATTTCACAGAACACAAAGAAGTTTCTCAGAAAGCTTCTTTCTCTTTGTTATCGGAGGATATTTCCTTTGGCCCTATAGTCTTCAAAGGGATCCGAAATATCTGTTCTCAGATTCCACAGAAATAAGGCTAGCAAAGAGATCCACGACATATAGATGTAACACTGTGAGATGAATTAACAGAACACTAAGCAGTTTCTCAGAAAGCTTCTTTCCAGATTTCATCTGAGGATATTTCCTTTTTCACCATAGCCCTCTATGGGCTTCCAAATATCACTTTACCAATTCCACAAGAACTGTCTTAGCGAAAGGCTTCTTGAGGGAAAAGCTGTAACTCTGTGAGATGATTTCACAGAACACAAAGAAGTTTCTCAGAAAGCTTCTTTCTCTTTGTTATCGGAGGATATTTCCTTTGGCCCTGTAGTCTTCAAAGGGATCCGAAATATCTGTTCTCAGATTCCACAGAAATAAGGCTAGCAAAGAGATCCACGACATACAGATGTAACTCTGTGAGATGAATTATCAGAATACTTAGCAGTTTCTCAGAAAGCTTCTTTCCAGATTTCATCTGAGGATATTTCCTTTTACACCATAGCCCTCTATGGGCTTCCAAATATCACTTTGCCAATTCCACAAGAACTGTCTTAGCGAAAGGCTTCTTGAGGGGAAAGCTGTAACTCTGTGAGATGATTTCACAGAACACAAAGAAGTTTCTCAGAAAGCTTCTTTCTCTTTGTTATAGGAGGATATTTCCTTTGGCCATATACTCTTCAACGGGATCCGAAATATCTGTTCTCAGATTCCACAGAAATAAGGCTAGCAAAGAGATCCACGAAATACAGATGAAACTCTGTGAGATGAATTAACAGAACACTAAGCAGTTTGTCAGAAAGCTTCTTTCCAGATTTCATCTGAGGACATTTCCTTTTTCACCATAGCCCTCAATGGGCTTCCAAATATCACTTTGCCAATTCCACAAGAACTGTCTTAGCGAAACGCTTCTTGAGGGGAAAGCTGTAACTCTGTGAGATGATTTCACAGAACACAAAGAAGTTTCTCAGAAAACTTCTTTCTCTTTATTATCGGAGGATATTTCCTTTGGCCCTATAGTCTTCAAAGGGATCCGAAATATCTGTTCTCTGATTCCACAGAAATAAGGCTAGCAAAGAGATCCACGAAATACTGATGTAACTCTGTGAGATGAATTAACAGAACACTAAGCAGTTTCTCAGAAAGCTTCTTTCCAGATTTCATCTGAGGATATTTCCTTTTTCACCATAGCCCTCTATGGGCTTCCAAATATCACTTTGCCAATTCCACAAGAACTGTCTTATCGAAAGGCTTCTTGAGGGGTAAGCTGTAACTCTGTGAGATGATTTCACAGAACACAAAGAAGTTTCTCAGAAAGCTTCTTTCTCTTTGTTATCGGAGGATATTTCCTTTGGCCATATAGTCTTCAAAGGGATCCGAAATATCTGTTCTCAGGTTCCACAGAAATAAGGCTAGCAAACAGATCCACGAAATACAGATGTAACTCTGTGAGAAGCAAAAACAGAACACTAAGCAGTTTCTCAGAAAGCTTCTTTCCAGACATCATCTGAGGATATTTCCTTTTTCACCATAGCCCTATATGGGCTTCCAAATATCGCTTTGCCAATTCCACAAGAACTGACTTAGCGAAAGGCTTCTTGAGGGTAAAGTTGTAACTCTGTGAGATGATTTCACAGAACACAAAGAAGTTTCTCAGAAAGCTTCTTTCTCTTTGTTATCGGAGGATATTTCTTTGGCCCTATAGTCTTCAAAGGGATCCGAAATATTTGTTCTCAGATTCCACAGAAATAAGGCTAGCAAAGAGATCCACGAAATACAGATGTAACTCTGTGAGATGAATTAACAGAACACTAAGCAGTTTCTCAGAAAGCTTCTTTCCAGATTTCATCTGAGGATATTTCCTTTTTCACCATAGCCCTCTATGGGCTTCCAAATATCACTTTGCCAATTCCACAAGAACTGTCTTAGCGAAAGGCTTCTGGAGGGGAAAGCTGTAACTCTGTGAGATGATTTCACAGAACACAAAGAAGTTTCTCAGAAAGCTTCTTTCTCTTTGTTATCGGAGGGTATTTCCTTGGCCCTATAGTCTTCAAAGGGATCCGAAATATCTGTTCTCAGATTCCGCAGAAATAAAGCTGGCAAACAGATCCACGAAATACAGATGTAACTCTGTGAGATGCAATAACAGAACACTAAGCAGTTTCTCAGAAAGCTTCTTTCCAGATTTCATCTGAGGATATTTCCTTTTTCACCATAGCCCTCTATGGGCTTCCAAATATCACTTTGCCAAATCCACAAGAACTGTCTTAGCGAAAGGCTTCTTGAGGGGAAAGCTGTAACTCTGTGAGATGATTTCACAGAACACCAAAAAGTTTCTCAGAAAGCTTCTTTCTCTTTGTTATCGGAGGATATTTCCTTTGGCCATATACTCTTCAATGGGATCCGAAATATCTGTTCTCAGATTCCACAGAAATAAGGCTAGCAAAGAGATACACGAAATACAGATGAAACTCTGTGAGATGAATTAACAGAACACTAAGCTGTTTGTCAGAAAGCTTCTTTCCAGATTTCATCTGAGGACATTTCCTTTTTCACCATAGCCCTCTATGGGCTTCCAAATATCACTTTGCCAATTCCACAAGAACTGTCTTAGCGAAAGGCTTCTTGAGGGAAAAGCTGTAACTCTGTGAGATGATTTCACAGAACACAAAGAAGTTTCTCAGAAAGCTTTTTTCTCTTTGTTATCGGAGGATATTTCCTTTGGCCCTATAGTCTTCAAAGGGATCCGAAATATCTGTTCTCTGATTCCACAGAAATAAGGCTAGCAAAGAGATCCACGAAATACTGATGTAACTCTGTGAGATGAATTAACAGAACACTAAGCAGTTTCTCAGAAAGCTTCTTTCCAGATTTCATCTGAGGATATTTCCTTTTTCACCATAGCCCTCTATGGGCTTCCAAATATCACTTTGCCAATTCCACAAGAACTGTCTTATCGAAAGGCTTCTTGAGGGGAAAGCTGTAACTCTGTGAGATGATTTCACAGAACACAAAGAAGTTTCTCAGAAAGCTTCTTTCTCTTTGTTATCGGAGGATATTTCCTTTGGCCATATAGTCTTCAAAGGGATCCGAAATATCTGTTCTCAGGTTCCACAGAAATAAGGCTAGCAAACAGATCCACGAAATACAGATGTAACTCTGTGAGATGCAATAACAGAACACTAAGCAGTTTCTCAGAAAGCTTCTTTCCTGATATCATCTGAGGATATTTCCTTTTTCACCATAGCCCTCTATGGGCTTCCAAATATCACTTTGCCAATTCCACAAGAACTGTCTTAGCGAAAGGCTTCTTGAGGGTAAAGTTGTAACTCTGTGAGATGATTTCACAGAACACAAAGAAGTTTCTGAGAAAGCTTCTTTCTCTTTGTTATTGGAGGATATTTCCTTTGGCCCTACAGTCTTCAAAGGGATCCGAAATATCTGTTCTCAGATTCCACAGAAATAAGGCTAGCAAAGAGATCCACGAAATACAGATGTAACTCTGTGAGATGAATTAACAGAACACTAAGCAGTTTCTCAGAAAGCTTCTTTCCAGATTTCATCTGAGGATATTTCCTTTTTCACCATAGCCCTCTAAGGGCTTCCAAATATCACTTTGCTAATTCCAGTAAAACTGTCTTAGCGAAAGGCTTCATGAGGGAAAAGCTGTAACTCTGTGAGATGATTTCACAGAACACAAAGAAGTTTCTCAGAAAGCTTCTTTCTCTTTGTTATCGGAGGATATTTCTTTGGCCCTATGGTCTTCAAAGGGATCCGAAATATCTGTTCTCAGGTTCCACAGAAATAAGGCTAGCAAAGAGATCCACGAAATACAGATGTAACTCTGTGAGATGAATTAACAGAACACTAAGGAGTTTCTCAGAAAGCTTCTTTCCAGATTTCATCTGAGGATATTTCCTTTTTCACCATAGACCTCTATGGGCTTCCAAATATCACTTTGCCAATTCCACAAGAACTGTCTTAGCGAAAGGCTTCTTGAGGGGAAAGCTGTAACTCTGTGAGATGACTTCACAGAACACAAAGAAGTTTCTCAGAAAGATTCTTTCTCTTTGTTATCGGAGGATATTTCCTTTGGCCCTATAGTCTTCAAAGGGATCCGAAATATCTGTTCTCAGATTCCACAGAAATAAGGCTAGCAAAGAGATCCACGAAATACAGATGTAACTCTGTGAGGTGATTTAACAGAACACTAAGCAGTTTCTCAGAAAGCTTCTTTCCAGATTTCATCTGAGGATATTTCCTTTTTCACCATAGCCCTCTATGGGCTTCCAAATATCACTTTGCCAATTAAACAAGAACTGTCTTAGCGAAAGGCTTCTTGAGGGAAAAGCTGTAACTCTGTGAGATGATTTCACAGAACACAAAGAAGTTTCTCAGAAAGCTTCTTTCTCTTTGTTTTCGGAGGATATTTCCTTTGGCCCTATAGTCTTCAAAGGGATCGGAAATATCAGTTCTCAGATTCCACAGAAATAAGGCTAGCAAAGACATCCACGAAATACAGATGTAACTCTGTGAGGTGATTTAACAGAACACTAAGCAGTTTCTCAGAAAGCTTCTTTCCAGATTTCATCTGAGGATATTTCCTTTTTCACCATAGCCCTCTATGGGCTTCCAAATATCACTTTGCCAATTCCACAAGAACTGTCTTAGCGAAAGGCTTCTTGAGGGGAAAGCTGTAACTCTGTGAGATGATTTCACAGAACACTAAGAAGTTTCTCAGAAAGCTTCTTTCTCTTTGTTATCGGAGGATATTTCCTTTGGCCCTATAGTCTTCAAAGGGATCCGAAATATCTGTTCTCTGATTCCACAGAAATAAGGCTAGCAAAGAGATCCACGAAATACAGATGTAACTCTGTGAGATGATTTAACAGACCACTCAGCAGTTTCTCAGAAAGCTTCTTTCCAGATTTCATCTGAGGATATTTCCTTTTTCACCATAGCCCTATATGGGCTTCCAAATATCACTTTGCCAATTCCACAAGAACTGTCTTAGCGAAAGGCTTCTTGAGGGGAAAGCTGTAACTCTGTGAGATGATTTCACAGAACACAAAGAAGTTTCTCAGAAAGCTTCTTTCTCTTTGTTTTCGGAGGATATTTCCTTTGGCCCTATAGTCTTCAAAGGGATCCGAAATATCTGTTCTCAGGTTCCACAGAAATAAGGCTAGCAAACAGATCCACGAAATACAGATGTAACTCTGTGAGATGCAATAACAGAACACTAAGCAGTTTCTCAGAAAGCTTCTTTCCAGATATCATCTGAGGATATTTCCTTTTTCACCATAGCCCTCTATGGGCTTCCAAATATCACTTTCCAATTCCACAAGAACTGTCTTAGCGAAAGGCTTCTTGAGGGGAAAGCTGTAACTCTGTGAGATGATTTCACAGAACACAAAGAAGTTTCTCAGAAAGCTTCTTTCTCTTTGTTATCGGAGGATATTTCCTTGGGCCCTATAGTCTTCAAAGGGATCCGAAATATCTGTTCTCAGATTCCACAGAAATAAGGCTAGCAAAGAGATCCACGAAATACAGATATAACTCTGTGAGATGAATTAACAGAACACTAAGCAGTTTGTCAGAAAGCTTCTTTCCAGATTTCATCTGAGGATATTTCCTTTTTCACCATAGCCCTCTATGGGCCTCCAAATATCACATTGCCAATTCCACAAGAACTGTCTTAGCGAAAGGCTTCTTGAGGGGAAAGCTGTAACTCTGTGAGATGATTTCACAGAACACAAAGAAGTTTCTCAGAAAGCTTCTTTCTCTTTGTTATCGGAGGATATTTCCTTTGGCCCTATAGTCTTCAAAAGGATCCGAAATATCTGTTCTCAGATTTCACAGAAATAAGGCTAGCAAAGAGATCCACGAAATACAGGTGTAACACTGTGAGATGAATTAACAGAACACTAAGGAGTTTCTCAGAAAGCTTCTTTCCAGATTTCATCTGAGGATATTTCCTTTTTCACCATAGCCCTCTATGGGCTTCCAAATATCACTTTGCCAATTCCACAAGAACTGTCTTAGTGAAAGGTTTCTTGAGGGGAAAGCTGTAACTCTGTGAGATGATTTCACAGAACACAAAGAAGATTCTCAGAAAGCTTCTTTCTCTTTGTTATCGGAGGATATTTCCTTTGGCCCTATAGTCTTCAAAGGGATCCGAAATATCTGTTCTCAGATTCCACAGAAATAAGGCTAGCAAAGAGATCCACGAAATACAGGTGTAACACTGTGAGATGAATTAACAGAACACTAAGCAGTTTCTCAGAAAGCTTCTTTCCAGATTTCATCTGAGGATATTTCCTTTTTCACCATAGCCCTCTAAGGGCTTCCAAATATCACTTTGCTAATTCCAGTAAAACTGTCTTAGCGAAAGGCTTCATGAGGGAAAAGCTGTAACTCTGTGAGATGATTTCACAGAACACAAAGAAGTTTCTCAGAAAGCTTCTTTCTCTTTGTTATCGGAGGATATTTATTTGGCCCTATAGTCTTCAAAGGGATCCGAAATATCTGTTCTCAGGTTCCACAGAAATAAGGCTAGCAAAGAGATCCACGAAATACAGATGTAACTCTGTGAGATGAATTAACAGAACACTAAGGAGTTTCTCAGAAAGCTTCTTTCCAGATTTCATCTGAGGATATTTCCTTTTTCACCATAGACCTCTATGGGCTTCCAAATATCACTTTGCCAATTCCACAAGAACTGTCTTAGCGAAAGGCTTCTTGAGGGGAAAGCTGTAACTCTGTGAGATGATTTCACAGAACACAAAGAAGTTTCTCAGAAAGATTCTTTCTCTTTGTTATCGGAGGATATTTCCTTTGGCCCTATAGTCTTCAAAGGGATCCGAAATATCTGTTCTCAGATTCCACAGAAATAAGGCTAGCAAAGAGATCCACGAAATACAGATGTAACTCTGTGAGGTGATTTAACAGAACACTAAGCAGTTTCTCAGAAAGCTTCTTTCCAGATTTCATCTGAGGATATTTCCTTTTTCACCATAGCCCTCTATGGGCTTCCAAATATCACTTTGCCAATTCCACAAGAACTGTCTTAGCGAAAGGCTTCTTGAGGGGAAAGCTGTAACTCTGTGAGATGATTTCACAGAACACTAAGAAGTTTCTCAGAAAGCTTCTTTCTCTTTGTTATCGGAGGATATTTCCTTTGGCCCTATAGTCTTCAAAGGGATCCGAAATATCTGTTCTCTGATTCCACAGAAATAAGGCTAGCAAAGAGATCCACGAAATACAGATGTAACTCTGTGAGATGATTTAACAGACCACTCAGCAGTTTCTCAGAAAGCTTCTTTCCAGATTTCATCTGAGGATATTTCCTTTTTCACCATAGCCCTATATGGGCTTCCAAATATCACTTTGCCAATTCCACAAGAACTGTCTTAGCGAAAGGCTTCTTGAGGGGAAAGCTGTAACTCTGTGAGATGATTTCACAGAACACAAAGAAGTTTCTCAGAAAGCTTCTTTCTCTTTGTTTTCGGAGGATATTTCCTTTGGCCCTATAGTCTTCAAAGGGATCCGAAATATCTGTTCTCAGGTTCCACAGAAATAAGGCTAGCAAACAGATCCACGAAATACAGATGTAACTCTGTGAGATGCAATAACAGAACACTAAGCAGTTTCTCAGAAAGCTTCTTTCCAGATATCATCTGAGGATATTTCCTTTTTCACCATAGCCCTCTATGGGCTTCCAAATATCACTTTCCAATTCCACAAGAACTGTCTTAGCGAAAGGCTTCTTGAGGGGAAAGCTGTAACTCTGTGAGATGATTTCACAGAACACAAAGAAGTTTCTCAGAAAGCTTCTTTCTCTTTGTTATCGGAGGATATTTCCTTGGGCCCTATAGTCTTCAAAGGGATCCGAAATATCTGTTCTCAGATTCCACAGAAATAAGGCTAGCAAAGAGATCCACGAAATACAGATATAACTCTGTGAGATGAATTAACAGAACACTAAGCAGTTTGTCAGAAAGCTTCTTTCCAGATTTCATCTGAGGATATTTCCTTTTTCACCATAGCCCTCTATGGGCCTCCAAATATCACATTGCCAATTCCACAAGAACTGTCTTAGCGAAAGGCTTCATGAGGGGAAAGCTGTAACTCTGTGAGATGATTTCACAGAACACAAAGAAGTTTCTCAGAAAGCTTCTTTCTCTTTGTTATCGGAGGATATTTCCTTTGGCCCTATAGTCTTCAAAAGGATCCGAAATATCTGTTCTCAGATTTCACAGAAATAAGGCTAGCAAAGAGATCCACGAAATACAGGTGTAACACTGTGAGATGAATTAACAGAACACTAAGGAGTTTCTCAGAAAGCTTCTTTCCAGATTTCATCTGAGGATATTTCCTTTTTCACCATAGCCCTCTATGGGCTTCCAAATATCACTTTGCCAATTCCACAAGAACTGTCTTAGTGAAAGGTTTCTTGAGGGGAAAGCTGTAACTCTGTGAGATGATTTCACAGAACACAAAGAAGATTCTCAGAAAGCTTCTTTCTCTTTGTTATCGGAGGATATTTCCTTTGGCCCTATAGTCTTCAAAGGGATCCGAAATATCTGTTCTCAGATTCCACAGAAATAAGGCTAGCAAACAGATCCACGAAAGACAGATGTAACTCTGTGAGATGAAATAACAGAACACTAAGCAGTTTCTCAGAAAGCTTCTTTCCAGATTTCATCTGAGGATATTTCCTTTTTCACCATAGCCCTCTATGGGCTTCCAAATATCACTTTGCCAATTCCACAAGAACTGTCTTAGCGAAAGGCTTCTTGAGGGGAAAGCTGTAACTCTGTGAGATGATTTCACAGAACACAAAGAAGTTTCTCAGAAAGCTTCTTTCTCTTTGTTATCGGAGGATATTTCCTTTGGCCCTATAGTCTTCAAAGGGATCCGAAATATCTGTTCTCAGATTCCACAGAAATAAGGCTAGCAAAGAGATCCACGACATATAGATGTAACACTGTGAGATGAATTAACAGAACACTAAGCAGTTTCTCAGAAAGCTTCTTTCCAGATTACATCTGAGGATATTTCCTTTTTCACCATAGCCCTCTATGGGCTTCCAAATATCACTTTACCAATTCCACAAGAACTGTCTTAGCGAAAGGCTTCTTGAGGGAAAAGCTGTAACTCTGTGAGATGATTTCACAGAACACAAAGAAGTTTCTCAGAAAGCTTCTTTCTCTTTGTTATCGGAGGATATTTCCTTTGGCCCTGTAGTCTTCAAAGGGATCCGAAATATCTGTTCTCAGATTCCACAGAAATAAGGCTAGCAAAGAGATCCACGACATACAGATGTAACTCTGTGAGATGAATTATCAGAATACTTAGCAGTTTCTCAGAAAGCTTCTTTCCAGATTTCATCTGAGGATATTTCCTTTTACACCATAGACCTCTATGGGCTTCCAAATATCACTTTGCCAATTCCACAAGAACTGTCTTAGCGAAAGGCTTCTTGAGGGGAAAGCTGTAACTCTGTGAGATGATTTCACAGAACACAAAGAAGTTTCTCAGAAAGCTTCTTTCTCTTTGTTATAGGAGGATATTTCCTTTGGCCATATACTCTTCAACGGGATCCGAAATATCTGTTCTCAGATTCCACAGAAATAAGGCTAGCAAAGAGATCCACGAAATACAGATGAAACTCTGTGAGATGAATTAACAGAACACTAAGCAGTTTGTCAGAAAGCTTCTTTCCAGATTTCATCTGAGGACATTTCCTTTTTCACCATAGCCCTCAATGGGCTTCCAAATATCACTTTGCCAATTCCACAAGAACTGTCTTAGCGATACGCTTCTTGAGGGGAAAGCTGTAACTCTGTGAGATGATTTCACAGAACACAAAGAAGTTTCTCAGAAAGCTTCTTTCTCTTTATTATCGGAGGATATTTCCTTTGGCCCTATAGTCTTCAAAGGGATCCGAAATATCTGTTCTCTGATTCCACAGAAATAAGGCTAGCAAAGAGATCCACGAAATACTGATGTAACTCTGTGAGATGAATTAACAGAACACTAAGCAGTTTCTCAGAAAGCTTCTTTCCAGATTTCATCTGAGGATATTTCCTTTTTCACCATAGCCCTCTATGGGCTTCCAAATATCACTTTGCCAATTCCACAAGAACTGTCTTATCGAAAGGCTTCTTGAGGGGTAAGCTGTAACTCTGTGAGATGATTTCACAGAACACAAAGAAGTTTCTCAGAAAGCTTCTTTCTCTTTGTTATCGGAGGATATTTCCTTTGGCCATATAGTCTTCAAAGGGATCCGAAATATCTGTTCTCAGGTTCCACAGAAATAAGGCTAGCAAACAGATCCACGAAATACAGATGTAACTCTGTGAGATGCAATAACAGAACACTAAGCAGTTTCTCAGAAAGCTTCTTTCCTGATATCATCTGAGGATATTTCCTTTTTCACCATAGCCCTCTATGGGCTTCCAAATATCACTTTGCCAATTCCACAAGAACTGTCTTAGCGAAAGGCTTCTTGAGGGTAAAGTTGTAACTCTGTGAGATGATTTCACAGAACACAAAGAAGTTTCTGAGAAAGCTTCTTTCTCTTTGTTATTGGAGGATATTTCCTTTGGCCCTACAGTCTTCAAAGGGATCCGAAATATCTGTTCTCAGATTCCACAGAAATAAGGCTAGCAAAGAGATCCACGAAATACAGATGTAACTCTGTGAGATGAATTAACAGAACACTAAGCAGTTTCTCAGAAAGCTTCTTTCCAGATTTCATCTGAGGATATTTCCTTTTTCACCATAGCCCTCTAAGGGCTTCCAAATATCACTTTGCTAATTCCAGTAAAACTGTCTTAGCGAAAGGCTTCATGAGGGAAAAGCTGTAACTCTGTGAGATGATTTCACAGAACACAAAGAAGTTTCTCAGAAAGCTTCTTTCTCTTTGTTATCGGAGGATATTTCTTTGGCCCTATAGTCTTCAAAGGGATCCGAAATATCTGTTCTCAGGTTCCACAGAAATAAGGCTAGCAAAGAGATCCACGAAATACAGATGTAACTCTGTGAGATGAATTAACAGAACACTAAGGAGTTTCTCAGAAAGCTTCTTTCCAGATTTCATCTGAGGATATTTCCTTTTTCACCATAGACCTCTATGGGCTTCCAAATATCACTTTGCCAATTCCACAAGAACTGTCTTAGCGAAAGGCTTCTTGAGGGGAAAGCTGTAACTCTGTGAGATGATTTCACAGAACACAAAGAAGTTTCTCAGAAAGATTCTTTCTCTTTGTTATCGGAGGATATTTCCTTTGGCCCTATAGTCTTCAAAGGGATCCGAAATATCTGTTCTCAGATTCCACAGAAATAAGGCTAGCAAAGAGATCCACGAAATACAGATGTAACTCTGTGAGGTGATTTAACAGAACACTAAGCAGTTTCTCAGAAAGCTTCTTTCCAGATTTCATCTGAGGATATTTCCTTTTTCACCATAGCCCTCTATGGGCTTCCAAATATCACTTTGCCAATTAAACAAGAACTGTCTTAGCGAAAGGCTTCTTGAGGGAAAAGCTGTAACTCTGTGAGATGATTTCACAGAACACAAAGAAGTTTCTCAGAAAGCTTCTTTCTCTTTGTTTTCGGAGGATATTTCCTTTGGCCCTATAGTCTTCAAAGGGATCGAAATATCAGTTCTCAGATTCCACAGAAATAAGGCTAGCAAAGACATCCACGAAATACAGATGTAACTCTGTGAGGTGATTTAACAGAACACTAAGCAGTTTCTCAGAAAGCTTCTTTCCAGATTTCATCTGAGGATATTTCCTTTTTCACCATAGCCCTCTATGGGCTTCCAAATATCACTTTGCCAATTCCACAAGAACTGTCTTAGCGAAAGGCTTCTTGAGGGGAAAGCTGTAACTCTGTGAGATGATTTCACAGAACACTAAGAAGTTTCTCAGAAAGCTTCTTTCTCTTTGTTATCGGAGGATATTTCCTTTGGCCCTATAGTCTTCAAAGGGATCCGAAATATCTGTTCTCTGATTCCACAGAAATAAGGCTAGCAAAGAGATCCACGAAATACAGATGTAACTCTGTGAGATGATTTAACAGACCACTCAGCAGTTTCTCAGAAAGCTTCTTTCCAGATTTCATCTGAGGATATTTCCTTTTTCACCATAGCCCTATATGGGCTTCCAAATATCACTTTGCCAATTCCACAAGAACTGTCTTAGCGAAAGGCTTCTTGAGGGGAAAGCTGTAACTCTGTGAGATGATTTCACAGAACACAAAGAAGTTTCTCAGAAAGCTTCTTTCTCTTTGTTTTCGGAGGATATTTCCTTTGGCCCTATAGTCTTCAAAGGGATCCGAAATATCTGTTCTCAGGTTCCACAGAAATAAGGCTAGCAAACAGATCCACGAAATACAGATGTAACTCTGTGAGATGCAATAACAGAACACTAAGCAGTTTCTCAGAAAGCTTCTTTCCAGATATCATCTGAGGATATTTCCTTTTTCACCATAGCCCTCTATGGGCTTCCAAATATCACTTTCCAATTCCACAAGAACTGTCTTAGCGAAAGGCTTCTTGAGGGGAAAGCTGTAACTCTGTGAGATGATTTCACAGAACACAAAGAAGTTTCTCAGAAAGCTTCTTTCTCTTTGTTATCGGAGGATATTTCCTTGGGCCCTATAGTCTTCAAAGGGATCCGAAATATCTGTTCTCAGATTCCACAGAAATAAGGCTAGCAAAGAGATCCACGAAATACAGATATAACTCTGTGAGATGAATTAACAGAACACTAAGCAGTTTGTCAGAAAGCTTCTTTCCAGATTTCATCTGAGGATATTTCCTTTTTCACCATAGCCCTCTATGGGCCTCCAAATATCACATTGCCAATTCCACAAGAACTGTCTTAGCGAAAGGCTTCTTGAGGGGAAAGCTGTAACTCTGTGAGATGATTTCACAGAACACAAAGAAGTTTCTCAGAAAGCTTCTTTCTCTTTGTTATCGGAGGATATTTCCTTTGGCCCTATAGTCTTCAAAAGGATCCGAAATATCTGTTCTCAGATTTCACAGAAATAAGGCTAGCAAAGAGATCCACGAAATACAGGTGTAACACTGTGAGATGAATTAACAGAACACTAAGGAGTTTCTCAGAAAGCTTCTTTCCAGATTTCATCTGAGGATATTTCCTTTTTCACCATAGCCCTCTATGGGCTTCCAAATATCACTTTGCCAATTCCACAAGAACTGTCTTAGTGAAAGGTTTCTTGAGGGGAAAGCTGTAACTCTGTGAGATGATTTCACAGAACACAAAGAAGATTCTCAGAAAGCTTCTTTCTCTTTGTTATCGGAGGATATTTCCTTTGGCCCTATAGTCTTCAAAGGGATCCGAAATATCTGTTCTCAGATTCCACAGAAATAAGGCTAGCAAACAGATCCACGAAAGACAGATGTAACTCTGTGAGATGAAATAACAGAACACTAAGCAGTTTCTCAGAAAGCTTCTTTCCAGATTTCATCTGAGGATATTTCCTTTTTCACCATAGCCCTCTATGGGCTTCCAAATATCACTTTGCCAATTCCACAAGAACTGTCTTAGCGAAAGGCTTCTTGAGGGGAAAGCTGTAACTCTGTGAGATGATTTCACAGAACACAAAGAAGTTTCTCAGAAAGCTTCTTTCTCTTTGTTATCGGAGGATATTTCCTTTGGCCCTATAGTCTTCAAAGGGATCCGAAATATCTGTTCTCAGATTCCACAGAAATAAGGCTAGCAAAGAGATCCACGACATATAGATGTAACACTGTGAGATGAATTAACAGAACACTAAGCAGTTTCTCAGAAAGCTTCTTTCCAGATTTCATCTGAGGATATTTCCTTTTTCACCATAGCCCTCTATGGGCTTCCAAATATCACTTTACCAATTCCACAAGAACTGTCTTAGCGAAAGGCTTCTTGAGGGAAAAGCTGTAACTCTGTGAGATGATTTCACAGAACACAAAGAAGTTTCTCAGAAAGCTTCTTTCTCTTTGTTATCGGAGGATATTTCCTTTGGCCCTGTAGTCTTCAAAGGGATCCGAAATATCTGTTCTCAGATTCCACAGAAATAAGGCTAGCAAAGAGATCCACGAAATACAGATGTAACTCTGTGAGATGAACTAACAGAACACTAAGCAGTTTCTCAGAAAGCTTCTTTCCAGATTTCATCTGAGGATATTTCCTTTTTCACCATAGCCCTCTATGGGCTTCCAAATATCACTTTGCAAATTCCACAAGAACTGTCTTAGCGAAAGGCTTCTTGAGGGGAAAGCTGTAACTCTGTGAGATGATTTCACAGAACACAAAGAAGTTTCTCAGAAAGCTTCTTTCCCTTTGTTATCGGAGGATATTTCTTTGGCCCTATAGTCTTCAAAGGGATCCGAAATATCTGTTCTCAGATTCCACAGAAATAAGGCTAGGAAACAGATCCACGAAATACAGATGTAACTCTGTGAGATGCAATAACAGAACACTAAGCAGTTTCTCAGAAAGCTTCTTTCCAGATATCATCTGAGGATATTTCCTTTTTCACCATAGCCCTCTATGGGCTTCCAAATATCACTTTGCCAATTCCACAAGAACTGTCTTAGCGAAACGCTTCTTGAGGGGAAAGCTGTAACTCTGTGAGATGATTTCACAGAACACAAAGAAGTTTCTCAGAAAGCTTCTTTCTCTTTGTTATCGGAGGATATTTCCTTTGGCCCTATAGTCTTCAAAAGGATCCGAAATATCTGTTCTCAGATTCCACAGAAATAAGGCTAGCAAAGAGATCCATGAAATACAGGTGTAACATTGTGAGATGAATTAACAGAACACTAAGCAGTTTCTCAGAAAGCTTCTTCCCAGATTTCATCTGAGGATATTTCCTTTTTCACCATAGCCCTATATGGGCTTCCAAATATCACTTTGCCAATTCCACAAGAACTGTCTTAGTGAAAGGTTTCTTGAGGGGAAAGCTGTAACTCTGTGAGATGATTTCACAGAACACAAAGAAGTTTCTCAGAAAGCTTCTTTCTCTTTGTTATCGGAGGATATTTCTTTGGCCCTATAGTCTTCAAAGGGATCCGAAATATCTGTTCTCTGATTCCACAGAAATAAGGCTAGCAAAGAGATCCAAGAAATACAGATGTAACTCTGTGAGATGATTTAACAGACCACTCAGCAGTTTCTCAGAAAGCTTCTTTCCAGATTTCATCTGAGGATATTTCCTTTTTCACCATAGCCCTATATGGGCTTCCAAATATCACTTTGCCAATTCCACAAGAACTGTCTTAGCGAAAGGCTTCTTGAGGGGAAAGCTGTAACTCTGTGAGATGATTTCACAGAACACAAAGAAGTTTCTCAGAAAGCTTCTTTCTCTTTGTTTTCGGAGGATATTTCCTTTGGCCCTATAGTCTTCAAAGGGATCCGAAATATCTGTTCTCAGGTTCCACAGAAATAAGGCTAGCAAACAGATCCATGAAATACAGATGTAACTCTGTGAGATGCAATAACAGAACACTAAGCAGTTTCTCAGAAACCTTCTTTCCAGACATCATCTGAGGATATTTCCTTTTTCACCATAGCCCTCTATGGGCTTCCAAATATCACTTTGCCAATTCCACAAGAACTGTCTTAGCGAAAGGGTTCTTGAGGAGAAAGCTGTAACTCTGTGAGATGATTTCACGGAACACAAAGAAGTTTTTCAGAAAGTTTCTTTCTCTTTATTATCGGAGGATATTTCCTTTGGCCCTATAGTCTTCAAAGGGATCCGGAATATCTGTTCTCAGATTCCACAGAAATAAGGGTAGCAAAGAGCTCCACGAAATACAGATGTAACTCTGTGAGATGATTTAACAGAACACTAAGCAGTTTCTCAGAAAGCTTCTTTCCAGATTTCATCTGAGGATATTTCCTTTTTCACCATAGCCCTCTATGGGCTTCCAAATATCACTTTGCCAATTCCAGAAGAACTGTCTTAGCGAAAGGCTTCTTGAGGGGAAAGCTGTAACACTGTGAGATGATTTCTCAGAACACAAAGAAATTTCTCAGAAAGCTTCTTTCTCTTTGTTATCGAAGGATATTTCCTTTGGCCCTATAGTCTTCAAAGGGATCCGAAATATCTGTTCTCTGATTCCACAGAAATACGGCTAGCAAAGAGATCCACGAAATACTGATGTAACTCTGTGAGGTGAATTAACAGAACACTAAGCAGTTTCTCAGAAAGCTTCTTTCCAGATTTCATTGAGGATATTTCCTTTTTCACCATAGCCCTCTATGGGCTTCCAAATATCACTTTGCCAATTCCACAAGAACTGTCTTAGCGAAAGGCTTCTTGAGGGGAAAGCTGTAACTCTGTGAGATGATTTCACAGAACACAAAGAAGTTTCTCAGAAAGCTTCTTTCTCTTTGTTATCGGAGGATATTTCCTTTGGCCATATAGTCTTCAAAGGGATCCGAAATATCTGTTCTCAGGTTCCACAGAAATAAGGCTAGCAAACAGATCCACGAAATACAGATGTAACTCTGTGAGATGCAATAACAGAACACTAAGCAGTTTCTCAGAAAGCTTCTTTCCAGACATCATCTGAGGATATTTCCTTTTTCACCATAGCCCTCTATGGGCTTCCAAATATCACTTTGCCAATTCCACAAGAACTGTCTTAGCGAAAGTCTTCTTGAGGGGAAAGCTGTAACTCTGTGAGATGATTTCACAGAACACAAAGAAGTTTCTCAGAAAGCTTCTTTCTCTTTGTTATCGGAGGATATTTCCTTTGTCCCTATAGTCTTCAAAGGGATCCAAAATATCTGTTCTCAGATTCCACAGAAATAAGGCTAGCAAACAGATCCACGAAAGACAGATGTAACTCTGTGAGATGAAATAACAGAACACTAAGCAGTTTCTCAGAAAGCTTCTTTCCAGATTTCATCTGAGGATATTTCCTTTTTCACCATAGCCCTCTATGGGCTTCCAAATATCACTTTGCCAATTCCACAAGAACTGTCTTAGCGAAAGGCTTCTTGAAGTGAAAGCTGTAACTCTGTGAGATGATTTCACAGAACACAAAGAAGTTTCTCAGAAAGCTTCTTTCTCTTTGTTATCGGAGGATATTTCCTTTGGCCCTATACTCTTCTAAGGGATCCGAAATATCTGTTCTCAGATTCCACAGAAATAAGGCTAGCAAAGGGATCCATGGCATACAGATGTAACTTTGTGAGATGAATTATCAGAACACTAAGCAGTTTCTCAGAAAGCTTCTTTCCAGATTTCATCTGAGGATATTTCCTTTTTCACCATAGCCCTCTATGGGCTTCCAAATATCACTTTGCCAATTCCACAAGAACTGTCTTAGGGAAAGGCTTCTTGAGGGGAAAGCTGTAACTCTGTGAGATGATTTCACAGAACACAAAGAAGTTTCTCAGAAAGCTTCTTTCTCTTTGTTATCAGAGGATATTTCTTTGGCCCTATAGTCTTCAAAGGGATCCGAAATATCTGTTCTCAGATTCCACAGAAATAAGGCTAGCAAAGAGATCCACGAAATACAGATGTAACTCTGTGAGATGAATTCACAGAACACTAAGGAGTTTCTCAGAAAGCTTCTTTCCAGATTTCATCTGAGGATATTTCCTTTTTCACCATAGCCCTCTATGGGCTTCAAAATGTCACTTTGCCAATTCCAGAAAAACTGTCTTTGCGAAAGGCTTCTTGAGGGGAAAGCTGTAACTCTGTGAGATGATTTCACAGAACACAAAGAAGTTTCTCAGAAAGCTTCTTTCTATTTGTTATCGGAGGATATTTCTTTTGCCCTATAGTCTTCAAAGGGATCCGAAATATCTGTTCTCAGGTTCCACAGAAATAAGGCTAGCAAAGAGATCCACGTAATACAGTAATAACTCTGTGAGATGAATTAACAGAACACTAAAAAGTTTCTCAGAAAGCTTCTTTCCAGATTTCATCTGAGGATATTTCCTTTTTCACCATAGCCCTCTAAGGGCTTCCAAATATCACTTTGCCAATTCCAGAAAACCTGTCTTAGCGAAAGGCTTCTTGAGGGGAAAGCTGTAACTCTGTGAGATGATTTCACAGAACAAAAAGAAGTTTCTCAGAAAGCTTCTTTCTCTTTGTTATCGGAGGATATTTCCTTGGCCCTATAGTCTTCAAAGGGATCCGAAATATCTGTTCTCAGATTCCACAGAAATAAGGCTAGCAAAGAGATCCACGAAATACAGATGTAACTCTGTGAGATGAACTAACAGAACACTAAGCAGTTTCTCAGAAAGCTTCTTTCCAGATTTCTTCTGAGGATATTTCGTTTTCACCATAGCCCTCTATGGGCTTCCAAATATCACTTTGCCAATTCCACAAGAATTGTCTTACCGAAAGGCTTCTTGAGGGCAAAGCTGTAACTCTGTGAGATGATTTCACAGAACACAAAGAAGTTTCTCAGAAAGCTTCTTTCTCTTTGTTATTGGAGGATATTTCCTTGGCCCTATAGTCTTCAAAGGGATCGGAAATATCTGTTCTCAGATTCCACAGAAATAAGGCTACCAAGATAACCACGAAATACCGATGTAACTCTGTGAGATGAATTAACAGAACACTAAGCAGTTTCTCAGAAAGCTTCTTTCCAGATTTCATCTAAGGATATTTCCTTTTTCACCTTAGCCCTCTATGGGCTTCCAAATATCACTTTGCCAATTCCACAAGAACTGTCTTAGCGAAAGGCTTCTTGAGGGGAAAGCTGTAACTCTGTGAGATGATTTCACGGAACACAAAGAAGTTTTTCAGAAAGTCTCTTTCTCTTTATTATCGGAGGATATTTCCTTTGGCCCTACAGTCTTCAAAGGGATCCGGAATATCTGTTCTCAGATTCCACAGAAATAAGGGTAGCAAAGAGCTCCACGAAATACAGATGTAACTCTGTGAGATGATTTAACAGAACACTAAGCAGTTTCTCAGAAAGCTTCTTTCCAGATTTCATCTGAGGATATTTCCTTTTTCACCATAGCCCTCTATGGGCTTCCAAATATCACTTTGCCAATTCCAGAAGAACTGTCTTAGCGAAAGGCTTCTTGAGGGGAAAGCTGTAACACTGTGAGATGATTTCTCAGAACACAAAGAAATTTCTCAGAAAGCTTCTTTCTCTTTGTTATCCGAGGATATTTCCTATGGCCCTATAGTCTTCAAAGGGATCCGAAATATCTGTTCTCAGATTCCATAGACGTAAGGCTAGCAAAGAGATCCACGAAATACAGATGTAACTCTGTGAGATGAATTAACAGAGCACTAAGCAATTTCTCAGAAAGCTTCTTTCCAGATTTCATCTGAGGATATTTCCTTTTTCACCATAGCCCTCTATGGGCTTCCAAATATAACTTTGCCAATTCCACAGAAAATGTCTTAGCGAAAGGCTTCTTGGGGGGAAAGCTGTAACTCTGTGAGATGATTTCACAGAACCCAAAGAAGTTTCTCAGAAAGCTTCTTTCTCTTTGTTATCGGAGGATATTTCCTTTGGCCCTATAGTCTTCAAAGGGATCCGAAATATCTGTTCTCAGATTCCACAGAAATAACGCTAGTAAAGAGATCCACGAAATACAGATGTAACTCTGTGAGATGAATTAACAGAACACTAAGCAGTTTCTCAGAAAGCTTCTTTCCAGATTTCATCTGAGGATATTTCCTTTTTCACCATAGCCCTCTATGGGCTTCCAAATATCACTTTGCCAATTCCACAAGAACTGTCTTAGCGAAAGGCTTCTTGAGGGGAAAGCTGTAACTCTGTGAGATGATTTCACAGAACACAAAGAAGATTCTCAGAAAGCTTCTTTCTCTTTGTTATCGGAGGATATTTCCTTTGGCCCTATAGTCTTCAAAGGGATCCGAAATATCTGTTCTCAGATTCCACAGAAATAAGGCTAGCAAACAGATCCACGAAAGACAGATGTAACTCTGTGAGATGAAATAACAGAACACTAAGCAGTTTCTCAGAAAGCTTCTTTCCAGATTTCATCTGAGGATATTTCCTTTTTCACCATAGCCCTCTATGGGCTTCCAAATATCACTTTGCCAATTCCACAAGAACTGTCTTAGCGAAAGGCTTCTTGAGGGGAAAGCTGTAACTCTGTGAGATGATTTCACAGAACACAAAGAAGTTTCTCAGAAAGCTTCTTTCTCTTTGTTATCGGAGGATATTTCCTTTGGCCCTATAGTCTTCAAAGGGATCCGAAATATCTGTTCTCAGATTCCACAGAAATAAGGCTAGCAAAGAGATCCACGACATATAGATGTAACACTGTGAGATGAATTAACAGAACACTAAGCAGTTTCTCAGAAAGCTTCTTTCCAGATTTCATCTGAGGATATTTCCTTTTTCACCATAGCCCTCTATGGGCTTCCAAATATCACTTTACCAATTCCACAAGAACTGTCTTAGCGAAAGGCTTCTTGAGGGAAAAGCTGTAACTCTGTGAGATGATTTCACAGAACACAAAGAAGTTTCTCAGAAAGCTTCTTTCTCTTTGTTATCGGAGGATATTTCCTTTGGCCCTGTAGTCTTCAAAGGGATCCGAAATATCTGTTCTCAGATTCCACAGAAATAAGGCTAGCAAAGAGATCCACGACATACAGATGTAACTCTGTGAGATGAATTATCAGAATACTTAGCAGTTTCTCAGAAAGCTTCTTTCCAGATTTCATCTGAGGATATTTCCTTTTACACCATAGCCCTCTATGGGCTTCCAAATATCACTTTGCCAATTCCACAAGAACTGTCTTAGCGAAAGGCTTCTTGAGGGGAAAGCTGTAACTCTGTGAGATGATTTCACAGAACACAAAGAAGTTTCTCAGAAAGCTTCTTTCTCTTTGTTATAGGAGGATATTTCCTTTGGCCATATACTCTTCAACGGGATCCGAAATATCTGTTCTCAGATTCCACAGAAATAAGGCTAGCAAAGAGATCCACGAAATACAGATGAAACTCTGTGAGATGAATTAACAGAACACTAAGCAGTTTGTCAGAAAGCTTCTTTCCAGATTTCATCTGAGGACATTTCCTTTTTCACCATAGCCCTCAATGGGCTTCCAAATATCACTTTGCCAATTCCACAAGAACTGTCTTAGCGAAACGCTTCTTGAGGGGAAAGCTGTAACTCTGTGAGATGATTTCACAGAACACAAAGAAGTTTCTCAGAAAGCTTCTTTCTCTTTATTATCGGAGGATATTTCCTTTGGCCCTATAGTCTTCAAAGGGATCCGAAATATCTGTTCTCTGATTCCACAGAAATAAGGCTAGCAAAGAGATCCACGAAATACTGATGTAACTCTGTGAGATGAATTAACAGAACACTAAGCAGTTTCTCAGAAAGCTTCTTTCCAGATTTCATCTGAGGATATTTCCTTTTTCACCATAGCCCTCTATGGGCTTCCAAATATCACTTTGCCAATTCCACAAGAACTGTCTTATCGAAAGGCTTCTTGAGGGGTAAGCTGTAACTCTGTGAGATGATTTCACAGAACACAAAGAAGTTTCTCAGAAAGCTTCTTTCTCTTTGTTATCGGAGGATATTTCCTTTGGCCATATAGTCTTCAAAGGGATCCGAAATATCTGTTCTCAGGTTCCACAGAAATAAGGCTAGCAAACAGACCCACGAAATACAGATGTAACTCTGTGAGAAGCAAAAACAGAACACTAAGCAGTTTCTCAGAAAGCTTCTTTCCAGACATCATCTGAGGATATTTCCTTTTTCACCATAGCCCTATATGGGCTTCCAAATATCGCTTTGCCAATTCCACAAGAACTGACTTAGCGAAAGGCTTCTTGAGGGTAAAGTTGTAACTCTGTGAGATGATTTCACAGAACACAAAGAAGTTTCTCAGAAAGCTTCTTTCTCTTTGTTATCGGAGGATATTTCTTTGGCCCTATAGTCTTCAAAGGGATCCGAAATATTTGTTCTCAGATTCCACAGAAATAAGGCTAGCAAAGAGATCCACGAAATACAGATGTAACTCTGTGAGATGAATTAACAGAACACTAAGCAGTTTCTCAGAAAGCTTCTTTCCAGATTTCATCTGAGGATATTTCCTTTTTCACCATAGCCCTCTATGGGCTTCCAAATATCACTTTGCCAATTCCACAAGAACTGTCTTAGCGAAAGGCTTCTGGAGGGGAAAGCTGTAACTCTGTGAGCTGATTTCACAGAACACAAAGAAGTTTCTCAGAAAGCTTCTTTCTCTTTGTTATCGGAGGGTATTTCCTTGGCCCTATAGTCTTCAAAGGGATCCGAAATATCTGTTCTCAGATTCCGCAGAAATAAAGCTGGCAAACAGATCCACGAAATACAGATGTAACTCTGTGAGATGCAATAACAGAACACTAAGCAGTTTCTCAGAAAGCTTCTTTCCAGATTTCATCTGAGGATATTTCCTTTTTCACCATAGCCCTCTATGGGCTTCCAAATATCACTTTGCCAAATCCACAAGAACTGTCTTAGCGAAAGGCTTCTTGAGGGGAAAGCTGTAACTCTGTGAGATGATTTCACAGAACACCAAAAAGTTTCTCAGAAAGCTTCTTTCTCTTTGTTATCGGAGGATATTTCCTTTGGCCATATACTCTTCAACGGGATCCGAAATATCTGTTCTCAGATTCCACAGAAATAAGGCTAGCAAAGAGATACACGAAATACAGATGAAACTCTGTGAGATGAATTAACAGAACACTAAGCTGTTTGTCAGAAAGCTTCTTTCCAGATTTCATCTGAGGACATTTCCTTTTTCACCATAGCCCTCTATGGGCTTCCAAATATCACTTTGCCAATTCCACAAGAACTGTCTTAGCGAAAGGCTTCTTGAGGGGAAAGCTGTAACTCTGTGAGATGATTTCACAGAACACAAAGAAGTTTCTCAGAAAGCTTTTTTCTCTTTGTTATCGGAGGATATTTCCTTTGGCCCTATAGTCTTCAAAGGGATCCGAAATATCTGTTCTCTGATTCCACAGAAATAAGGCTAGCAAAGAGATCCACGAAATACTGATGTAACTCTGCGAGATGAATTAACAGAACAATAAGCAGTTTCTCAGAAAGCTTCTTTCCAGATTTCATCTGAGGATATTTCCTTTTTCACCATAGCCCTCTATGGGCTTCCAAATATCACTTTGCCAATTCCACAAGAACTGTCTTATCGAAAGGCTTCTTGAGGGGAAAGCTGTAACTCTGTGAGATGATTTCACAGAACACAAAGAAGTTTCTCAGAAAGCTTCTTTCTCTTTGTTATCGGAGGATATTTCCTTTGGCCATATAGTCTTCAAAGGGATCCGAAATATCTGTTCTCAGGTTCCACAGAAATAAGGCTAGCAAACAGATCCACGAAATACAGATGTAACTCTGTGAGATGCAATAACAGAACACTAAGCAGTTTCTCAGAAAGCTTCTTTCCTGATATCATCTGAGGATATTTCCTTTTTCACCATAGCCCTCTATGGGCTTCCAAATATCACTTTGCCAATTCCACAAGAACTGTCTTAGCGAAAGGCTTCTTGAGGGTAAAGTTGTAACTCTGTGAGATGATTTCACAGAACACAAAGAAGTTTCTGAGAAAGCTTCTTTCTCTTTGTTATTGGAGGATATTTCCTTTGGCCCTACAGTCTTCAAAGGGATCCGAAATATCTGTTCTCAGATTCCACAGAAATAAGGCTAGCAAAGAGATCCACGAAATACAGATGTAACTCTGTGAGATGAATTAACAGAACACTAAGCAGTTTCTCAGAAAGCTTCTTTCCAGATTTCATCTGAGGATATTTCCTTTTTCACCATAGCCCTCTAAGGGCTTCCAAATATCACTTTGCTAATTCCAGTAAAACTGTCTTAGCGAAAGGCTTCATGAGGGAAAAGCTGTAACTCTGTGAGATGATTTCACAGAACACAAAGAAGTTTCTCAGAAAGCTTCTTTCTCTTTGTTATCGGAGGATATTTCTTTGGCCCTATAGTCTTCAAAGGGATCCGAAATATCTGTTCTCAGGTTCCACAGAAATAAGGCTAGCAAAGAGATCCACGAAATACAGATGTAACTCTGTGAGGTGATTTAACAGAACACTAAGCAGTTTCTCAGAAAGCTTCTTTCCAGATTTCATCTGAGGATATTTCCTTTTTCACCATAGCCCTCTATGGGCTTCCAAATATCACTTTGCCAATTAAACAAGAACTGTCTTAGCGAAAGGCTTCTTGAGGGAAAAGCTGTAACTCTGTGAGATGATTTCACAGAACACAAAGAAGTTTCTCAGAAAGCTTCTTTCTCTTTGTTTTCGGAGGATATTTCCTTTGGCCCTATAGTCTTCAAAGGGATCGGAAATATCAGTTCTCAGATTCCACAGAAATAAGGCTAGCAAAGACATCCACGAAATACAGATGTAACTCTGTGAGGTGATTTAACAGAACACTAAGCAGTTTCTCAGAAAGCTTCTTTCCAGATTTCATCTGAGGATATTTCCTTTTTCACCATAGCCCTCTATGGGCTTCCAAATATCACTTTGCCAATTCCACAAGAACTGTCTTAGCGAAAGGCTTCTTGAGGGGAAAGCTGTAACTCTGTGAGATGATTTCACAGAACACTAAGAAGTTTCTCAGAAAGCTTCTTTCTCTTTGTTATCGGAGGATATTTCCTTTGGCCCTATAGTCTTCAAAGGGATCCGAAATATCTGTTCTCTGATTCCACAGAAATAAGGCTAGCAAAGAGATCCACGAAATACAGATGTAACTCTGTGAGATGATTTAACAGACCACTCAGCAGTTTCTCAGAAAGCTTCTTTCCAGATTTCATCTGAGGATATTTCCTTTTTCACCATAGCCCTATATGGGCTTCCAAATATCACTTTGCCAATTCCACAAGAACTGTCTTAGCGAAAGGCTTCTTGAGGGGAAAGCTGTAACTCTGTGAGATGATTTCACAGAACACAAAGAAGTTTCTCAGAAAGCTTCTTTCTCTTTGTTTTCGGAGGATATTTCCTTTGGCCCTATAGTCTTCAAAGGGATCCGAAATATCTGTTCTCAGGTTCCACAGAAATAAGGCTAGCAAACAGATCCACGAAATACAGATGTAACTCTGTGAGATGCAATAACAGAACACTAAGCAGTTTCTCAGAAAGCTTCTTTCCAGATATCATCTGAGGATATTTCCTTTTTCACCATAGCCCTCTATGGGCTTCCAAATATCACTTTCCAATTCCACAAGAACTGTCTTAGCGAAAGGCTTCTTGAGGGGAAAGCTGTAACTCTGTGAGATGATTTCACAGAACACAAAGAAGTTTCTCAGAAAGCTTCTTTCTCTTTGTTATCGGAGGATATTTCCTTGGGCCCTATAGTCTTCAAAGGGATCCGAAATATCTGTTCTCAGATTCCACAGAAATAAGGCTAGCAAAGAGATACACGAAATACAGATATAACTCTGTGAGATGAATTAACAGAACACTAAGCAGTTTGTCAGAAAGCTTCTTTCCAGATTTCATCTGAGGATATTTCCTTTTTCACCATAGCCCTCTATGGGCCTCCAAATATCACATTGCCAATTCCACAAGAACTGTCTTAGCGAAAGGCTTCTTGAGGGGAAAGCTGTAACTCTGTGAGATGATTTCACAGAACACAAAGAAGTTTCTCAGAAAGCTTCTTTCTCTTTGTTATCGGAGGATATTTCCTTTGGCCCTATAGTCTTCAAAAGGATCCGAAATATCTGTTCTCAGATTTCACAGAAATAAGGCTAGCAAAGAGATCCACGAAATACAGGTGTAACACTGTGAGATGAATTAACAGAACACTAAGGAGTTTCTCAGAAAGCTTCTTTCCAGATTTCATCTGAGGATATTTCCTTTTTCACCATAGCCCTCTATGGGCTTCCAAATATCACTTTGCCAATTCCACAAGAACTGTCTTAGTGAAAGGTTTCTTGAGGGGAAAGCTGTAACTCTGTGAGATGATTTCACAGAACACAAAGAAGATTCTCAGAAAGCTTCTTTCTCTTTGTTATCGGAGGATATTTCCTTTGGCCCTATAGTCTTCAAAGGGATCCGAAATATCTGTTCTCAGATTCCACAGAAATAAGGCTAGCAAAGAGATCCACGAAATACAGGTGTAACACTGTGAGATGAATTAACAGAACACTAAGCAGTTTCTCAGAAAGCTTCTTTCCAGATTTCATCTGAGGATATTTCCTTTTTCACCATAGCCCTCTAAGGGCTTCCAAATATCACTTTGCTAATTCCAGTAAAACTGTCTTAGCGAAAGGCTTCATGAGGGAAAAGCTGTAACTCTGTGAGATGATTTCACAGAACACAAAGAAGTTTCTCAGAAAGCTTCTTTCTCTTTGTTATCGGAGGATATTTCTTTGGCCCTATAGTCTTCAAAGGGATCCGAAATATCTGTTCTCAGGTTCCACAGAAATAAGGCTAGCAAAGAGATCCACGAAATACAGATGTAACTCTGTGAGATGAATTAACAGAACACTAAGGAGTTTCTCAGAAAGCTTCTTTCCAGATTTCATCTGAGGATATTTCCTTTTTCACCATAGACCTCTATGGGCTTCCAAATATCACTTTGCCAATTCCACAAGAACTGTCTTAGCGAAAGGCTTCTTGAGGGGAAAGCTGTAACTCTGTGAGATGATTTCACAGAACACAAAGAAGTTTCTCAGAAAGATTCTTTCTCTTTGTTATCGGAGGATATTTCCTTTGGCCCTATAGTCTTCAAAGGGATCCGAAATATCTGTTCTCAGATTCCACAGAAATAAGGCTAGCAAAGAGATCCACGAAATACAGATGTAACTCTGTGAGGTGATTTAACAGAACACTAAGCAGTTTCTCAGAAAGCTTCTTTCCAGATTTCATCTGAGGATATTTCCTTTTTCACCATAGCCCTCTATGGGCTTCCAAATATCACTTTGCCAATTCCACAAGAACTGTCTTAGCGAAAGGCTTCTTGAGGGGAAAGCTGTAACTCTGTGAGATGATTTCACAGAACACTAAGAAGTTTCTCAGAAAGCTTCTTTCTCTTTGTTATCGGAGGATATTTCCTTTGGCCCTATAGTCTTCAAAGGGATCCGAAATATCTGTTCTCTGATTCCACAGAAATAAGGCTAGCAAAGAGATCCACGAAATACAGATGTAACTCTGTGAGATGATTTAACAGACCACTCAGCAGTTTCTCAGAAAGCTTCTTTCCAGATTTCATCTGAGGATATTTCCTTTTTCACCATAGCCCTATATGGGCTTCCAAATATCACTTTGCCAATTCCACAAGAACTGTCTTAGCGAAAGGCTTCTTGAGGGGAAAGCTGTAACTCTGTGAGATGATTTCACAGAACACAAAGAAGTTTCTCAGAAAGCTTCTTTCTCTTTGTTTTCGGAGGATATTTCCTTTGGCCCTATAGTCTTCAAAGGGATCCGAAATATCTGTTCTCAGGTTCCACAGAAATAAGGCTAGCAAACAGATCCACGAAATACAGATGTAACTCTGTGAGATGCAATAACAGAACACTAAGCAGTTTCTCAGAAAGCTTCTTTCCAGATATCATCTGAGGATATTTCCTTTTTCACCATAGCCCTCTATGGGCTTCCAAATATCACTTTCCAATTCCACAAGAACTGTCTTAGCGAAAGGCTTCTTGAGGGGAAAGCTGTAACTCTGTGAGATGATTTCACAGAACACAAAGAAGTTTCTCAGAAAGCTTCTTTCTCTTTGTTATCGGAGGATATTTCCTTGGGCCCTATAGTCTTCAAAGGGATCCGAAATATCTGTTCTCAGATTCCACAGAAATAAGGCTAGCAAAGAGATCCACGAAATACAGATATAACTCTGTGAGATGAATTAACAGAACACTAAGCAGTTTGTCAGAAAGCTTCTTTCCAGATTTCATCTGAGGATATTTCCTTTTTCACCATAGCCCTCTATGGGCCTCCAAATATCACATTGCCAATTCCACAAGAACTGTCTTAGCGAAAGGCTTCTTGAGGGGAAAGCTGTAACTCTGTGAGATGATTTCACAGAACACAAAGAAGTTTCTCAGAAAGCTTCTTTCTCTTTGTTATCGGAGGATATTTCCTTTGGCCCTATAGTCTTCAAAAGGATCCGAAATATCTGTTCTCAGATTTCACAGAAATAAGGCTAGCAAAGAGATCCACGAAATACAGGTGTAACACTGTGAGATGAATTAACAGAACACTAAGGAGTTTCTCAGAAAGCTTCTTTCCAGATTTCATCTGAGGATATTTCCTTTTTCACCATAGCCCTCTATGGGCTTCCAAATATCACTTTGCCAATTCCACAAGAACTGTCTTAGTGAAAGGTTTCTTGAGGGGAAAGCTGTAACTCTGTGAGATGATTTCACAGAACACAAAGAAGATTCTCAGAAAGCTTCTTTCTCTTTGTTATCGGAGGATATTTCCTTTGGCCCTATAGTCTTCAAAGGGATCCGAAATATCTGTTCTCAGATTCCACAGAAATAAGGCTAGCAAACAGATCCACGAAAGACAGATGTAACTCTGTGAGATGAAATAACAGAACACTAAGCAGTTTCTCAGAAAGCTTCTTTCCAGATTTCATCTGAGGATATTTCCTTTTTCACCATAGCCCTCTATGGGCTTCCAAATATCACTTTGCCAATTCCACAAGAACTGTCTTAGCGAAAGGCTTCTTGAGGGGAAAGCTGTAACTCTGTGAGATGATTTCACAGAACACAAAGAAGTTTCTCAGAAAGCTTCTTTCTCTTTGTTATCGGAGGATATTTCCTTTGGCCCTATAGTCTTCAAAGGGATCCGAAATATCTGTTCTCAGATTCCACAGAAATAAGGCTAGCAAAGAGATCCACGACATATAGATGTAACACTGTGAGATGAATTAACAGAACACTAAGCAGTTTCTCAGAAAGCTTCTTTCCAGATTTCATCTGAGGATATTTCCTTTTTCACCATAGCCCTCTATGGGCTTCCAAATATCACTTTACCAATTCCACAAGAACTGTCTTAGCGAAAGGCTTCTTGAGGGAAAAGCTGTAACTCTGTGAGATGATTTCACAGAACACAAAGAAGTTTCTCAGAAAGCTTCTTTCTCTTTGTTATCGGAGGATATTTCCTTTGGCCCTGTAGTCTTCAAAGGGATCCGAAATATCTGTTCTCAGATTCCACAGAAATAAGGCTAGCAAAGAGATCCACGACATACAGATGTAACTCTGTGAGATGAATTATCAGAATACTTAGCAGTTTCTCAGAAAGCTTCTTTCCAGATTTCATCTGAGGATATTTCCTTTTACACCATAGCCCTCTATGGGCTTCCAAATATCACTTTGCCAATTCCACAAGAACTGTCTTAGCGAAAGGCTTCTTGAGGGGAAAGCTGTAACTCTGTGAGATGATTTCACAGAACACAAAGAAGTTTCTCAGAAAGCTTCTTTCTCTTTGTTATAGGAGGATATTTCCTTTGGCCATATACTCTTCAACGGGATCCGAAATATCTGTTCTCAGATTCCACAGAAATAAGGCTAGCAAAGAGATCCACGAAATACAGATGAAACTCTGTGAGATGAATTAACAGAACACTAAGCAGTTTGTCAGAAAACTTCTTTCCAGATTTCATCTGAGGACATTTCCTTTTTCACCATAGCCCTCAATGGGCTTCCAAATATCACTTTGCCAATTCCACAAGAACTGTCTTAGCGATACGCTTCTTGAGGGGAAAGCTGTAACTCTGTGAGATGATTTCACAGAACACAAAGAAGTTTCTCAGAAAGCTTCTTTCTCTTTATTATCGGAGGATATTTCCTTTGGCCCTATAGTCTTCAAAGGGATCTGAAATATCTGTTCTCTGATTCCACAGAAATAAGGCTAGCAAAGAGATCCACGAAATACTGATGTAACTCTGTGAGATGAATTAACAGAACACTAAGCAGTTTCTCAGAAAGCTTCTTTCCAGATTTCATCTGAGGATATTTCCTTTTTCACCATAGCCCTCTATGGGCTTCCAAATATCACTTTGCCAATTCCACAAGAACTGTCTTATCGAAAGGCTTCTTGAGGGGTAAGCTGTAACTCTGTGAGATGATTTCACAGAACACAAAGAAGTTTCTCAGAAAGCTTCTTTCTCTTTGTTATCGGAGGATATTTCCTTTGGCCATATAGTCTTCAAAGGGATCCGAAATATCTGTTCTCAGGTTCCACAGAAATAAGGCTAGCAAACAGATCCACGAAATACAGATGTAACTCTGTGAGATGCAATAACAGAACACTAAGCAGTTTCTCAGAAAGCTTCTTTCCTGATATCATCTGAGGATATTTCCTTTTTCACCATAGCCCTCTATGGGCTTCCAAATATCACTTTGCCAATTCCACAAGAACTGTCTTAGCGAAAGGCTTCTTGAGGGTAAAGTTGTAACTCTGTGAGATGATTTCACAGAACACAAAGAAGTTTCTGAGAAAGCTTCTTTCTCTTTGTTATTGGAGGATATTTCCTTTGGCCCTACAGTCTTCAAAGGGATCCGAAATATCTGTTCTCAGATTCCACAGAAATAAGGCTAGCAAAGAGATCCACGAAATACAGATGTAACTCTGTGAGATGAATTAACAGAACACTAAGCAGTTTCTCAGAAAGCTTCTTTCCAGATTTCATCTGAGGATATTTCCTTTTTCACCATAGCCCTCTAAGGGCTTCCAAATATCACTTTGCTAATTCCAGTAAAACTGTCTTAGCGAAAGGCTTCATGAGGGAAAAGCTGTAACTCTGTGAGATGATTTCACAGAACACAAAGAAGTTTCTCAGAAAGCTTCTTTCTCTTTGTTATCGGAGGATATTTCTTTGGCCCTATAGTCTTCAAAGGGATCCGAAATATCTGTTCTCAGGTTCCACAGAAATAAGGCTAGCAAAGAGATCCACGAAATACAGATGTAACTCTGTGAGATGAATTAACAGAACACTAAGGAGTTTCTCAGAAAGCTTCTTTCCAGATTTCATCTGAGGATATTTCCTTTTTCACCATAGACCTCTATGGGCTTCCAAATATCACTTTGCCAATTCCACAAGAACTGTCTTAGCGAAAGGCTTCTTGAGGGGAAAGCTGTAACTCTGTGAGATGATTTCACAGAACACAAAGAAGTTTCTCAGAAAGATTCTTTCTCTTTGTTATCGGAGGATATTTCCTTTGGCCCTATAGTCTTCAAAGGGATCCGAAATATCTGTTCTCAGATTCCACAGAAATAAGGCTAGCAAAGAGATCCACGAAATACAGATGTAACTCTGTGAGGTGATTTAACAGAACACTAAGCAGTTTCTCAGAAAGCTTCTTTCCAGATTTCATCTGAGGATATTTCCTTTTTCACCATAGCCCTCTATGGGCTTCCAAATATCACTTTGCCAATTAAACAAGAACTGTCTTAGCGAAAGGCTTCTTGAGGGAAAAGCTGTAACTCTGTGAGATGATTTCACAGAACACAAAGAAGTTTCTCAGAAAGCTTCTTTCTCTTTGTTTTCGGAGGATATTTCCTTTGGCCCTATAGTCTTCAAAGGGATCGAAATATCAGTTCTCAGATTCCACAGAAATAAGGCTAGCAAAGACATCCACGAAATACAGATGTAACTCTGTGAGGTGATTTAACAGAACACTAAGCAGTTTCTCAGAAAGCTTCTTTCCAGATTTCATCTGAGGATATTTCCTTTTTCACCATAGCCCTCTATGGGCTTCCAAATATCACTTTGCCAATTCCACAAGAACTGTCTTAGCGAAAGGCTTCTTGAGGGGAAAGCTGTAACTCTGTGAGATGATTTCACAGAACACTAAGAAGTTTCTCAGAAAGCTTCTTTCTCTTTGTTATCGGAGGATATTTCCTTTGGCCCTATAGTCTTCAAAGGGATCCGAAATATCTGTTCTCTGATTCCACAGAAATAAGGCTAGCAAAGAGATCCACGAAATACAGATGTAACTCTGTGAGATGATTTAACAGACCACTCAGCAGTTTCTCAGAAAGCTTCTTTCCAGATTTCATCTGAGGATATTTCCTTTTTCACCATAGCCCTATATGGGCTTCCAAATATCACTTTGCCAATTCCACAAGAACTGTCTTAGCGAAAGGCTTCTTGAGGGGAAAGCTGTAACTCTGTGAGATGATTTCACAGAACACAAAGAAGTTTCTCAGAAAGCTTCTTTCTCTTTGTTTTCGGAGGATATTTCCTTTGGCCCTATAGTCTTCAAAGGGATCCGAAATATCTGTTCTCAGGTTCCACAGAAATAAGGCTAGCAAACAGATCCACGAAATACAGATGTAACTCTGTGAGATGCAATAACAGAACACTAAGCAGTTTCTCAGAAAGCTTCTTTCCAGATATCATCTGAGGATATTTCCTTTTTCACCATAGCCCTCTATGGGCTTCCAAATATCACTTTCCAATTCCACAAGAACTGTCTTAGCGAAAGGCTTCTTGAGGGGAAAGCTGTAACTCTGTGAGATGATTTCACAGAACACAAAGAAGTTTCTCAGAAAGCTTCTTTCTCTTTGTTATCGGAGGATATTTCCTTGGGCCCTATAGTCTTCAAAGGGATCCGAAATATCTGTTCTCAGATTCCACAGAAATAAGGCTAGCAAAGAGATCCACGAAATACAGATATAACTCTGTGAGATGAATTAACAGAACACTAAGCAGTTTGTCAGAAAGCTTCTTTCCAGATTTCATCTGAGGATATTTCCTTTTTCACCATAGCCCTCTATGGGCCTCCAAATATCACATTGCCAATTCCACAAGAACTGTCTTAGCGAAAGGCTTCTTGAGGGGAAAGCTGTAACTCTGTGAGATGATTTCACAGAACACAAAGAAGTTTCTCAGAAAGCTTCTTTCTCTTTGTTATCGGAGGATATTTCCTTTGGCCCTATAGTCTTCAAAAGGATCCGAAATATCTGTTCTCAGATTTCACAGAAATAAGGCTAGCAAAGAGATCCACGAAATACAGGTGTAACACTGTGAGATGAATTAACAGAACACTAAGGAGTTTCTCAGAAAGCTTCTTTCCAGATTTCATCTGAGGATATTTCCTTTTTCACCATAGCCCTCTATGGGCTTCCAAATATCACTTTGCCAATTCCACAAGAACTGTCTTAGTGAAAGGTTTCTTGAGGGGAAAGCTGTAACTCTGTGAGATGATTTCACAGAACACAAAGAAGATTCTCAGAAAGCTTCTTTCTCTTTGTTATCGGAGGATATTTCCTTTGGCCCTATAGTCTTCAAAGGGATCCGAAATATCTGTTCTCAGATTCCACAGAAATAAGGCTAGCAAACAGATCCACGAAAGACAGATGTAACTCTGTGAGATGAAATAACAGAACACTAAGCAGTTTCTCAGAAAGCTTCTTTCCAGATTTCATCTGAGGATATTTCCTTTTTCACCATAGCCCTCTATGGGCTTCCAAATATCACTTTGCCAATTCCACAAGAACTGTCTTAGCGAAAGGCTTCTTGAGGGGAAAGCTGTAACTCTGTGAGATGATTTCACAGAACACAAAGAAGTTTCTCAGAAAGCTTCTTTCTCTTTGTTATCGGAGGATATTTCCTTTGGCCCTATAGTCTTCAAAGGGATCCGAAATATCTGTTCTCAGATTCCACAGAAATAAGGCTAGCAAAGAGATCCACGACATATAGATGTAACACTGTGAGATGAATTAACAGAACACTAAGCAGTTTCTCAGAAAGCTTCTTTCCAGATTTCATCTGAGGATATTTCCTTTTTCACCATAGCCCTCTATGGGCTTCCAAATATCACTTTACCAATTCCACAAGAACTGTCTTAGCGAAAGGCTTCTTGAGGGAAAAGCTGTAACTCTGTGAGATGATTTCACAGAACACAAAGAAGTTTCTCAGAAAGCTTCTTTCTCTTTGTTATCGGAGGATATTTCCTTTGGCCCTGTAGTCTTCAAAGGGATCCGAAATATCTGTTCTCAGATTCCACAGAAATAAGGCTAGCAAAGAGATCCACGAAATACAGATGTAACTCTGTGAGATGAACTAACAGAACACTAAGCAGTTTCTCAGAAAGCTTCTTTCCAGATTTCATCTGAGGATATTTCCTTTTTCACCATAGCCCTCTATGGGCTTCCAAATATCACTTTGCCAATTCCACAAGAACTGTCTTAGTGAAAGGTTTCTTGAGGGGAAAGCTGTAACTCTGTGAGATGATTTCACAGAACACAAAGAAGTTTCTCAGAAAGCTACTTTCTCTTTGATTTCGGAGGATATTTCTTTGGCCCTATATTCTTCAAAGGGATCCGAAATATCTGTTCTCAGATTCCACAGAAGTAAGGCTAGCAAAGAGATCCACGAAATACAGATGTAACTCTGTGAGATGAATTAACAGAACACTAAGCAGTTTCTCAGAAAGCTTCTTTCCAGATTTCTTCTGAGGATAGTTCGTTTTTCACCATAGCCCTCTATGGGCTTCCAAATATCACTTTGCAAATTCCACAAGAACTGTCTTAGCGAAAACTTCTTGAGGGGAAAGCTGCAACTCTGTGAGATCATTTCACAGAACACAAAGAAGTTTCTCAGAAAGCTTCTTTCCCTTTTTTATCGGAGGATATTTCTTTGGCCCTATAGTCTTCAAAGGGATCCGAAATATCTGTTCTCAGTTTCCACAGAAATAAGGCTAGCAAGGAGATCCACGAAATACAGATGTAACTCTGTGAGATGAACTAACAGAACACTAAGCAGTTTCTCAGAAAGCTTCTTTCCAGATTTCATCTGAGGATATTTCCTTTTTCACCATAGCCCTCTATGGGCTTCCAAATATCACTTTGCAAATTCCACAAGAACTGTCTTAGCGAAAGGCTTCTTGAGGGGAAAGCTGTAACTCTGTGAGATGATTTCACAGAACACAAAGAAGTTTCTCAGAAAGCTTCTTTCTCTTTGTTTTCGGAGGATATTTCCTTTGGCCCTATAGTCTTCAAAGGGATCCGAAATATCTGTTCTCAGGTTCCACAGAAATAAGGCTAGCAAACAGATCCACGAAATACAGATGTAACTCTGTGAGATGCAATAACAGAACACTAAGCAGTTTCTCAGAAAGCTTCTTTCCAGATATCATCTGAGGATATTTCCTTTTTCACCATAGCCCTCTATGGGCTTCCAAATATCACTTTGCCAATTCCACAAGAACTGTCGTAGTGAAAGGTTTCTTGAGGGGAAAGCTGTAACTCTGTGAGATGATTTCACAGAACACAAAGAAGTTTCTCAGAAAGCTTCTTTCTCTTTGTTATCGGAGGATATTTCTTTGGCCCTATAGTCTTCAAAGGGATCCGAAATATCTGTTCTCAGATTCCACAGAAGTAAGGCTAGCAAAGAGATCCACGAAATACAGATGTAACTCTGTGAGATAAATTAACAGAACACTAAGCAGTTTCTCAGAAAGCTTCTTTCCAGATTTCTTCTGAGGATATTTCGTTTTTAACCATAGCCCTCTATGGGCTTCAAAATATCACTTTGCAAATTCCACAAGAACTGTCTTAGCGAAAGGCTTCTTGAGGGGAAAGCTGTAACTCTGTGATATGATTTCACGGAACAAAAAGAAGTTTCTCAGAAAGCTTCTTTCTCTTTGTTATCGGAGGATATTTCCTTTGGCCCTATAGTCTTCAAAGGGATCCGAAATATCTGTTCTCAGATTCCACAGAAATAAGGCTAGCAAAGAGATCCACGAAATACAGATGTAACTCTCTGAGATGAATTAACAGAACACTAAGCAGTTTCTCAGAAAGCTTCTTTCCAGATTTCTTCTGAGGATATTTCCTTTTTCACCCTAGCCCTCTATGGGCTTCCAAATATCACTTTGCAAATTCCACAAGAACTGTGTTAGCGAAAGGCTTCTTGAGGGGAAAGCTGTAACTCTGTGATATGATTTCACGGAACACAAAGAAGTTTCTCAGAAAGCTTCTTTCTCTTTGTTATCGGAGAATATTTCCTTTGGCCCTATAGTCTTCAAAGGGATCCGAAATATCTGTTCTCAGATTCCACAGAAATAAGGCTTGCAAAGAGATCCACGAAATACAGATGTAACTCTCTGAGATGAATTAACAGAACACTAAGCAGTTTCTCAGAAAGCTTCTTTCCAGATTTCTTCTGAGGATATTTCCTTTTTCACCCTAGCCCTCTATGGGCTTCCAAATATCACTTTGCCAATTCCACAAGAACTGTCTTAGCGAAAGGCTTCTTGAGGGGAAAGCTGTAACTCTGTGAGATGATTTTACAGAACACAAAGAAGTTTCTCAGAAAGCTTCTTTCTCTTTGTTATCGGAGGATATTTCCTTTGGCCCTATAGTCTTCAATGGGATCCGAAATATCTGTCCTCAGATTCCACAGAAATAAGGCTAGCAAAGAGATCCACGAAATACAGATGTAACTCTGTGAGATGAATTAACAGAACACTAAGCAGTTTCTCAGAAAGCTTCTTTCCAGATTTCATCTGAGGATATTTCCTTTTTCACCATAGCCCTCTAAGGGCTTCCAAATATCACTTTGCCAATTCCACAAGAACTGTCTTAGCGAAAGGCTTCTTGAGGGGAAAGCTGTAACTCTGTGAGATGATTTCACAGAACACAAAGAAGTGTCTCAGAAAGCTTCTTTCTCTTTGTTATCGGAGGATATTTCCTTTGGCCCTATAGTCTTCAAAGGGATCCGAAATATCTGTTCTCAGATTCCACAGAAATAAGGCTAGCAAAGACATCCACGAAATACAGATGTAACTCTGTGAGATGAATTAACAGAACACTAAGCAGTTTCTCAGAAAGCTTCTTTCCAGATTTCATCTGAGGATATATCGTTTTTCACCATAGCCCTCTATGGGCTTCCAAATATCACTTTGCCAATTCCACAAGAACTGTCTTAGCGAAAGGCTTCATGAGGGGAAAGCTGTAATTCTGTGAGATGATTTCACAGAACACAAAGAAGTTTCTCAGAAAGCTTCTTTCTCTTTGTTATCGGAGGATATTTCCTTTGGCACTATAGTCTTCAAAGGTATCCGAAATATCTGTTCTGAGATTCCACAGAAATAAGGCTAGCAAAGAGATCCACGAAATACAGATGTAACTCTGTGAGATGAATTAACAGAACCCTAAGCAGTTTCTCAGAAAGCTTCTTTCCAGATTTCATCTGAGGATATATCTTTTTTCACCTTAGCCGTCTATGGGCTTCCAAATATCACTTTGCCAATTCCACAAGAATTGTCTTAGCGAAAGGCTTCTTGAAGGGAAAGCTGTAACTCTGTGAGATGATTTCACAGAACACAAAGAAGTTTCTCAGAAAGCTTCTTTCTCTTTGTTATCGGAGGATATTTCCTTTGGCCCTATAGTTCAAAGGAATCCGAAATATCTGTTATCAGGTTCCACAGAAATAAGGCTAGCAAAGAGATCCACGAAATACAGATGTAACTCTGTGAGATGAATTAACAGAACACTAAGCAGTTTCTCAGAAATCTTCTTTCCAGATTTCATCTGAGGATATTTCCTTTTTCACCATAGCCCTCTATGGGCTTCCAAATATCACTTTACCAATTCCACAAGAACTGTCTTAGCGAATGACTTCTTGAGTCGAAAGCTGTAACTCTGTGAGATGATTTCACAGAACACAAAAAGTTTCTCAGAAAGCTTCTTTCTCTTTGTTATCGGAGGATATTTCTTTGGCCCTATTGTCTTCAAAGGGATCCGAAATATCTGTTCTCAGATTCCACAGAAATAAGGCTAACAAAGAGATCCACGAAATACAGATGTAACACTGTGAGTGGAAGTCAGAGAACACTAAGCAGTTTCTCAGAAAGCTTCTTTCCAGATTTCATCTGAGGATATTTCCTTTTTCACCATAGCCCTCCATGGGCTTCCAAATATCACTTTGCCAATTCCACAAGAACTGAATTAGCGAAAGGCTTCTTGAGGGGAAAGCTGTAACTCTGTGAGATGATTTCACAGAACACAAAGAAGTTTCTCAGAAAGCTTCT
Organism: Macaca fascicularis; assembly: GCF_037993035.2. Classification (NCBI taxonomy): domain Eukaryota; kingdom Metazoa; phylum Chordata; class Mammalia; order Primates; family Cercopithecidae; genus Macaca; species Macaca fascicularis. Next base: position 84,247,289 of record NC_088379.1, read on the forward strand.
TTCTCTTTGATATCGGAGGATATTTCCCCTGGCCCTATAGTCTTCAAAGGGATCCTAAATATCTGTTCTCAGTTTCCACAGAAATAAGGCTAGCAAAGAGATCCACGACATACAGATGTAACTCTGTGAGATGAATTAACAGAACACAAAGCAGTTTCTCAGAAAGCTTCTTTCCAGATTTCATCTGAGGATATTTCCTTTTTCACCATAGCCCTCTATGGGCTTCCAAATATCACTTTGCCAATTCCACAAGAACTGTCTTAGCGAAAGGCTTCCTGAGGGGAAAGCTGTAACTCTGTGAGATGATTTCACAGAACACAAAGAAGTTTCTCAGAAAGCTTCCTTCTCTTTGTTATCGGAGGATATTTCCTTTGGCCCTGTAGACTTCAAAGGGATCCGAAATATCTGTTCTCAGATTCCACAGAAATAAGGCTAGCAAAGAGATCCAGGAAATACAGATGTAACTCTGTGGGATGAATTAACAGAACACTAAGCAGTTTCTCAGAAAGCTTCTTTCCAGATTTCATCTGAGGATATTTCCTTTTTCACCATAGCCCTCCATGGGCTTCCAAATATCACTTTGCCAATTCCACAAGAACTGTCTTAGCGAAAGGCTTCTTGAGGGGAAAGCTGTAACTCTGTGAGATGATTTCACAGAACACAAAGAAGTTTCTTGGAAAGCTTCTTTCTCTTTGTTATCGGAGGATATTTCCTTTGGCCCTATAGTCTTCAAAGGGATCCGAAATATCTGTTCTCAGATTCCACAGAAATAAGGCTAGCAAAGAGATCCACGAAATACAGGTGTAATTCTGTGAGATGAATTAACAGAACACTAAGCAGTTTCTCAGAAAGCTTCTTTCCAGATTTCATCTGAGGATATTTCCTTTCTCACCATAGCCCTCTATGGGCTTCCAAATATCACTTTGCCAATTCCAAAAGAACTGTCTTAGCGAAAGGCTTCTTGAGGGGAAAGCTGTAATTCTGTGAGAAGATTTCACAGAACACAAAGAAGTTTCTCAGAAAGCATCTTTCTCTTTGTTATCGGAGGATAGTTCCTTTGGCCCTATAGTCTTCAAAGGGATCCGAAATATCTCTTTTCAGATTCCATAGAAATAAGGCTAGCAAAGAGATCCACGAAATACAGATGTAACTCTGTGAGATGAATTAACAGAACACTAAGCAGTTTCTCAGAAAGCTTCTTTCCAGATTTCATCTGAGGATATTTCCTTTTTCACCACAGCCCTCTATGGGCTTCCAAATATCACTTTGCCAATTCCACAAGAACTGTCTTAGCGAAAGGCTTCATGAGGGGAAAGCTGTAACTCTGTGAGATGATTTCACAGAACACAAAGAAGTTTCTCAGAAAGCTTCTTTCTCTTTGTTATCGGAGGATATTTCCTTTGGCACTATAGTCTTCAAAGGTATCCGAAATATCTGTTCTGTGATTCCACAGAAATAAGGCTAGCAAAGAGATCCACGAAATACAGATGTAACTCTGTGAGATGAATTAACAGAACACTAAGCAGTTTCTCAGAAAGCTTCTTTCCAGATTTCATCTGAGGATATTTCCTTTTTCACCATAGCCCTCCATGGGCTTCCAAATATCACTTTGCCAGTTCCACAAGAACTGAATTAGCGAAAGGCTTCTTGAGGGGAAAGCTGTAACTCTGTGAGATGATTTCACAGAACACAAAGAAGTTTCTCAGAAAGCTTCTTTCTCTTTGTTATCGGAGGATATTTCCCCTGGCCCTATAGTCTTCAAAGGGATCCTAAATATCTGTTCTCAGTTTCCACAGAAATAAGTCTAGCAAAGAGATCCACGACATACAGATGTAACTCTGTGAGATGAATTAACAGAACACTAAGCAGTTTCTCAGAAAGCTTCTTTCCAGATTTCATCTGAGGATATTTCCTTTTTCACCATAGCCCTCTATGGGCTTCCAAATATCACTTTGCCAATTCCACAAGAACTGTCTTAGCGAAAGGCTTCTTGAGGGGAAAGCTGTAACTCTGTGAGATGATTTCACAGAACACAATGAAGTTTCTCGGAAAGCTTCTTTCTCTTTGTTATCGGAGGATATTTCCTTTGGACCTTTAGTCTTCAAAGGGATCCGAAATAACTGTTCTCAGATTCCACAGAAATAAGGCTAGCAAAGAGATCCACGAAATACAGATGTAACTCTGTGAGATGAATTAACAGAACACTAAGCAGTTTCTCAGAAAGCTTCTTTCCAGATTTCGTCTGAGGATATTTCCTTTTTCACCATAGCCCTCAATGGGCTTCCAAATATCACTTTGCCAATTCCACAAGAACTGTCTTAGCGAAAGGCTTCTTGATGGGAAAGCTGTAACTCTGTGAGATGATTTCACAGAACACAAAGAAGTGTCTCAGAAAGGTTCTTTCTCTTTGTTATCGGAGGATATTTCCTTTGGCCCTATAGTCTTCAAAGGGATCCGAAATATCTCTTTTCAGATTCCATAGAAATAAGGCTAGCAAAGAGATCCACGAAATACAGATGTAACTCTGTGAGATGAATTAACAGAACACTAAGCAGTTTCTCAGAAAGCTTCTTTCCAGATTTCATCTGAGGATATTTCCTTTTTCACCACAGCCCTCTATGGGCTTCCAAATATCACTTTGCCAATTCCACAAGAACTGTCTTAGCGAAAGGCTTCATGAGGGGAAAGCTGTAACTCTGTGAGATGATTTCACAGAACACAAAGAAGTTTCTCAGAAAGCTTCTTTCTCTTTGTTATCGGAGGATATTTCCTTTGGCACTATAGTCTTCAAAGGTATCCGAAATATCTGTTCTGTGATTCCACAGAAATAAGGCTAGCAAAGAGATCCACGAAATACAGATGTAACTCTGTTTGGTGAATTATCAGATCACTAAGCAGTTTCTCAGAAAGCTTCTTTCCAGATTTCATCTGAGGATATATCTTTTTTCACCTTAGCCGTCTATGGGCTTCCAAATATCACTTTGCCAATTCCACAAGAATTGTCTTAGCGAAAGGCTTCTTGAAGGGAAAGCTGTAACTCTGTGAGATGATTTCACAGAACACAAAGAAGTTTCTCAGAAAGCTTCTTTCTCTTTGTTATCGGAGGATATTTCCTTTGGCCCTTTAGTTCAAAGGGATCCGAAATATCTGTTCTCAGGTTCCACAGAAATAAGGCTAGCAAAGAGATCCACGAAATACAGATGTAACTCTGTGAGATGAATTAACAGAACACTAAGCAGTTTCTCAGAAATCTTCTTTCCAGATTTCATCTGAGGATATTTCCTTTTTCACCATACCCCTCTATGGCTTCCAAATATCACTTTACCAATTCCACAAGAACTGTCTTAGCGAATGACTTCTTGAGGCGAAAGCTGTAACTCTATGAGATGATTTCACAGAACACAAAGAAGTTTCTCAGAAAGCTTCTTTCTCTTTGTTATCGGAGGATATTTCTTTGGCCCTATAGTCTTCAAAGGGATCCGAAATATCTGTTCTCAGATTCCACAGAAATAAGGCTAACAAAGAGATCCACGAAATACAGATGTAACACTGTGAGTGGAAGTCAGAGAACACAAAGCAGTTTCTCAGAAAGCTTCTTTCCAGATTTCATCTGAGGATATTTCCTTTTTCACCATAGCCCTCCATGGGCTTCCAAATATCACTTTGCCAATTCCACAAGAACTGAATTAGCGAAAGGCTTCTTGAGGGGAAAGCTGTAACTCTGTGAGATGATTTCACAGAACACAAAGAAGTTTCTCAGAAAGCTTCTTTCTCTTTGTTATCGGAGGATATTTCCCCTGGCCCTATAGTCTTCAAAGGGATCCTAAATATCTGTTCTCGGTTTCCACAGAAATAAGGCTAGCAAAGAGATCCACGACATACAGATGTAACTCTGTGAGATGAATTAACAGAACACTAAGCAGTTTCTCAGAAAGCTTCTTTCCAGATTTCATCTGAGGATATTTCCTTTTTCACCATAGCCCTCTATGGGCTTCCAAATATCACTTTGCCAATTCCACAAGAACTGTCTTAGCGAAAGGCTTCTTGAGGGGAAAGCTGTAACTCTGTGAGATGATTTCACAGAACACAATGAAGTTTCTTGGAAAGCTTCTTTCTCTTTGTTATCGGAGGATATTTCCTTTGGCCCTATAGTCTTCAAAGGGATCCGAAATATCTGTTCTCAGATTCCACAGAAATAAGGCTAGCAAAGAGATCCACGAAATACAGGTGTAATTCTGTGAGATGAATTAACAGAACACTAAGCAGTTTCTCAGAAATCTTCTTTCCAGATTTCATCTGAGGATATTTCGTTTTTCACCATAGCCCTCTATGGGCTTCCAAATATCACTTTGCCAATTCCACAAGAACTGTCTTAGCGAAAGGCTTCTTGAGGGGAAAGCTGTAATTCTGTGAGATGATTTCACAGAACACAAAGAAGTTTCTCAGAAAGCTTCTTTCTCTTTGTTATCGGAGGATAGTTCCTTTGGCCCTATAGTCTTCAAAGGGATACGAAATATCTGTTCTCAGGTTCCATAGAAATAAGGCAAGCAAGGAGATCCACGAAATACAGATGTAACACTGTGAGATGAATTAACAGAACACTAAGCAGTTTCTCAAAAGCTCCTTTCCAGATTTCATCTGAGGATATATCCTTTTTCACCTTAGACCTCTATGGGCTTCCAAATATCACTTTGCCAATTCCACAAGAAATGTCTTAGCGAAAGGCTTCTTGAAGGGAAAGCTGTAACTCTGTGAGATGATTTCACAGAACACAAAGAAGTTTCTCAGAAAGCTTCTTTCTCTTTGTTATCGGAGGATATTTCCTTTGGCCCTATAGTTCAAAGGGATCCGAAATATCTGTTCTCAGATTCCACAGAAATAAGGCTAGCAAAGAGATCCACGAAATACAGACGTAACTCTGTGAGATGAAATAACAGAACACTAAGCAGTTTCTCAGAAAGCTTCTTTTCAGATTTCATCTGAGGATATTTCCTTTTTCACCATAGCCCTCTATGGGCTTCCAAATATCACTTTGCCAATTCCACAAGAACTGTCTTAGCGAAAGGCTTCTTGAGGGGAAAGCTGTAACTCTGTGAGATGATTTCACAGAACACAAAGAAGTTTCTCAGAAAGCTTCTTTCTCTTTGTTATCGGAGGATATTTCCTTTGGCCCTATAGTCTTCAATGGGATCCGAAATATCTGTCCTCAGATTCCACAGAAATAAGGCTAGCAAAGAGATCCACGAAATACAGATGTAACTCTGTGAGATGAACTAACAGAACACTAAGCAGTTTCTCAGAAAGCTTCTTTCCAGATTTCATCTGAGGATATTTCCTTTTTCACCATAGCCCTCTAAGGGCTTCCAAATATCACTTTGCCAATTCCACAAGAACTGTCTTAGCGAAAGGCTTCTTGAGGGGAAAGCTGTAACTCTGTGAGATGATTTCACAGAACACAAAGAAGTTTCTCAGAAAGCTTCTTTCTCTTTGTTATCGGAGGATATTTCCTTTGGCCCTATAGTCTTCAAAGGGATCCGAAATATCTGTTCTCAGGTTCCACAGAAATAAGGCTAGCAAACAGATCCATGAAATACAGATGTAACTCTGTGAGATGCAATAACAGAACACTAAGCAGTTTCTCAGAAAGCTTCTTTCCAGATATCATCTGAGGATATTTCCTTTTTCACCATAGCCCTCTATGGGCTTCCAAATATCACTTTGCCAATTCCACAAGAACTGTATTAGCGAAAGGATTCTTGAGGGGAAAGCTGTAACTCTGTGAGATGATTTCACAGAACACAAAGAAGTTTCTCAGAAAGCTTCTTTCTCTTTGTTATCGGAGGATATTTCCTTTGGCCCTATAGTCTTCAAAAGGATCCGAAATATCTGTTCTCAGATTCCACAGAAATAAGGCTAGCAAAGAGATCCACGAAATACAGGTGTAACACTGTGAGATGAATTAACAGAACACTAAGCAGTTTCTCAGAAAGCTTCTTCCCAGATTTCATCTGAGGATATTTCCTTTTTCACCAAAGCCCTCTATGGGCTTCCAAATATCACTTTGCCAATTCCACAAGAACTGTCTTAGTGAAAGGTTTCTTGAGGGGAAAGCTGTAACTCTGTGAGATGATTTCACAGAACACAAAGAAGTTTCTCAGAAAGCTTCTTTCTCTTTGTTATCGGACGATATTTCTTTGGCCCTATAGTCTTCAAAGGGATCCGAAATATCTGTTCTCAGATTCCACAGAAGTAAGGCTAGCAAAGAGATCCACGAAATACAGATGTAACTCTGTGAGATGAATTAACAGAACACTAAGCAGTTTCTCAGAAAGCTTCTTTCCAGATTTCTTCTGAGGATATTTCGTTTTTCACCATAGCCCTCCATGGGCTTCCAAATATCACTTTGCAAATTCCACAAGAACTGTCTTAGCGAAAGGCTTCTTGAGGGGAAAGCTGTAACTCTGTGAGATGATTTCACAGAACACAAAGAAGTTTCTCATAAAGCATCTTTCCCTTTTTTATCGGAGGATATTTCCTTTGTCCCTATAGTCTTCAAAGGGATCCGAAATATCTGTTTTCAGATTCCACAGAAATAAGGCTAGCAAAGAGATCCACGAAATACAGATGTAACTCTGTGAGATGATTTAACAGAACACTAAGCAGTTTCTCAGAAAGCTTCTTTACAGATTTCATGTGACGATATTTCCTTTTTCACCATAGCCCTCTATGGGCTTCCAAATATCACTTTGCAAATTCCACAAGAACTGTCTTAACGAAAGGCTTCTTGAGGGGAAAGCTGTAACTCTGTGATATGATTTCACGGAACACAAAGAAGTTTCTCAGAAAGCTTCTTTCTCTTTGTTATCGGAGGATATTTCCTTTGGCCCTATAGTCTTCAAAGGGATCCGAAATATCTGTTCTCAGATTCCACAGAAATAAGGCTAGCAAAGAGATCCACGAAATACAGATGTAACTCTGTGAGATGAATTAACAGAACACTAAGCAGTTTCTCAGAAAGCTTCTTTCCCGATTTCATCTGAGGATATTTCCTTTTTCACCACAGCCCTCTATGGGCTTCCAAATATCACTTTGCCAATTCCACAAGAACTGTCTTAGCGAAAGGCTTCATGTGAGGAAAGCTGTAACTCTGTGAGATGATTTCACAGAACACAAAGAAGTTTCTCAGAAAGCTTCTTTCTCTTTGTTATCGGAGGATATTTCCTTTGGCACTATAGTCTTCATAGGTATCCGAAATATCTGTTCTGAGATTCCACAGAAATAAGGCTAGCAAAGAGATCCACGAAATACAGATGTAACTCTGTGAGATGAATTAACAGAACACTAAGCAGTTTCTCAGGAAGCTTCTTTCCAGATTTCATCTGAGGATATATCTTTTTTCACCTTAGCCGTCTATGGGCTTCCAAATATCACTTTGCCAATTCCACAAGAATTGTCTTAGCGAAAGGCTTCTTGAAGGGAAAGCTGTAACTCTGTGAGATGATTTCACAGAACACAACGAAGTTTCTCAGAAAGCTTCTTTCTCTTTGTTATCGGAGGATATTTCCTTTGCCCCTATAGTTCAAAGGGATCCGAAATATCTGTTCTCAGGTTCCACAGAAATAAGGCTAGCAAAGAGATCCACGAAATACAGATGTAACTCTGTGAGATGATTTAACAGAACACTAAGCAGTTTCTCAGAAAGCTTCTTTCCAGATTTCATGTGACGATATTTCCTTTTTCACCATAGCCCTCTATGGGCTTCCAAATATCACTTTGCAAATTCCACAAGAACTGTCTTAGCGAAAGGCTTCTTGAGGGGAAAGCTGTAACTCTGTGAGATGATTTCACGGAACAAAAAGAAGTTTCTCAGAAAGCTTCTTTCTCTTTGTTATCGGAGGATATTTCCTTTGACACTATAGTCTTCAAAGGGATCCGAAATATCTGTTTTCAGATTACACAGAAATAAAGCTGGCAAAGAGATTCACGAAATACAGATGTAACACTGTGAGATTTATTAACAGAATACTAAGCAGTTTCTCAGAAAGCTTCTTTCCAGATTTCATCTGAGGATATTTCCTTTTTCACCATAGCCTCTATAGGCTTCCAATATCACATTGCCAATTCCACAAGAACTGTCTTAGCGAAAGGCTTCTTGAGGGGAAAGCTGTAACTCTGTGAGGTGATTTCACAGAACACAAAGAAGTTTCTGAGAAAGCTTCTTTCTCTTTATTATCGGAGGATATTTCCATTGGCCATTAGTCTTCAAAGGGATCCGAAATATCTGTTCTCACATTCCATAGAAATAAGGCTAGCAAAGAGATCCACGAAATACAGAAGTAACTCTGTGAGTAGAAGTCAAAGAACACTAAGCAGTTTCTCAGAAAGCTTCTTTCCTGATTTCATCTGAGGATATTTCCTTTTTCACCTTAGCCCTCTATGGGCTTCAAAATATCACTTTTCCAATTAAACAAAAACTGTCTTAGCGAAAGGCTATGTGAGGGGAAAGTTGTAACTCTGTGAGATGATTTCACAGAACACAAAGAAGTTTCTCAGAAAGCTTCTTTCTCTTTGTTAACCGAGGATATTTCCTTTGGCCCTATAGTCTTCAAAGGGATCCGAAATATCTGTTGTCAGATTCCACAGAAATAAGGCTAGCAAAGAGATCCACGAAATACAGATGTAACTCTGTGAGATGAATTAACAGAACACTAAGCAGTTTCTCAGAAAGCTTCTTTCCCGATTTCATCTGAGGATATTTCCTTTTTCACCGTAGCCCTCTATGGGCTTCCAAATATCACTTTGCCAATTCCACAAGAACTGTCTTAGCGAAAGGCTTCTTGAGGGGAAAGCTGAAATTCTGTGAGATGATTTCACAGAACACAATGAAGTTTCTTGGAAAGCTTCTTTCTCTTTGTTATCGGAGGATATTTCCTTTGGCCCTATAGTCTTCAAAGGGATCCGAAATATCTGTTCTCAGATTCCACAGAAATAAGGCTAGCAAAGAGATCCACGAAATACAGGTGTAATTCTGTGAGATGAATTAACAGAACACTAAGCAGTTTCTCAGAAATCTTCTTTCCAGATTTCATCTGAGGATATTTCCTTTGTCACCATAGCCCTCTAAGGGCTTCCAAATATCACTTTGCCAATTCCACAAGAACTGTCTTAGCGAAAGGCTTCTTGAGGGGAAAGCTGTAATTCTGTGAGATGATTTCACAGAACACAAAGAAGTTTCTCAGAAAGCTTCTTTCTCTTTGTTATCGGAGGATAGTTCCTTTGGCCCTAGAGTCTTCAAAGGGATCCGAAATATCTGTTCTCAGGTTCCATAGAAATAAGGCAAGCAAGGAGATCCACGAAATACAGATGTAACACTGTGAGATGAATTAACAGAACACTAAGCAGTTTCTCATAAAGCTCCTTTCCAGATTTCATCTGAGGATATATCCTTTTTCACCATAGCCCTCTATGGGCTTCCAAATATCACTTTGCCAATTCCACAAGAAATGTCTTAGCGAAAGGCTTCTTGAAGGGAAAGCTGTAACTCTGTGAGATGATTTCACAGAACACAAAGAAGTTTCTCAGAAAGCTTCTTTCTCTTTGTTATCGGAGGATATTTCCTTTGGCCCTATAGTCTTCAAAGGGATCCGAAATATCTGTTCTCAGATTCCACAGAAATAAGGCTAGCAAAGAGATCCACGAAATACAGGTGTAATTCTGTGAGATGAATTAACAGAACACTAAGGAGTTTCTCAGAAAGCTTCTTTCCAGATTTCATCTGAGGATATTTCCTTTTCCACCATAGCCCTCTATGGGCTTCCAAATATAACTTTTCCAATTCCACAAGAACTGTCTTAGCGAAAGGCTTCTTGAGGGGAAAGCTGAAACTCTGTGAGCTGATTTCACAGAACACAAAGAAGTTTCTCATAAAGCTTCTTTCTCTTTGTTATCGGAGGATATTTCCTTTGGCCCTATAGTCTTCAAAGGGATCCGAAATATCGGTTCTCAGATTCCACAGAAATAAGGCTAGCAAACAGATCGACGAAATACAGATGTAACACTGTGAGATGAAATAACAGAACACTAAGCAGTTTCTCAGAAAGCTTCTTTCCAGATTTCATCTGAGGATATTTCCTTTTTCACCATAGCCCTCTATGGGCTTCCAAATATAACTTTTCCAATTCCACAAGAACTGTCTTAGCGAAAGGCTTCTTGAGGGGAAAGCTGTAACTCTGTGAGCTGATTTCACAGAACACAAAGAAGTTTCTCATAAAGCTTCTTTCTCTTTGTTATCGGAGGATATTTCCTTTGGCCCTATAGTCTTCAAAGGGATCCGAAATATCGGTTCTCAGATTCCACAGAAATAAGGCTAGCAAACACATCGATGAAATACAGATGTAACACTGTGAGATGAAATAACAGAACACTAAGCAGTTTCTCAGAAAGCTTCTTTCCAGATTTCATCTGAGGATATTTCCTTTTTCACCATAGCCCTCCATGGGCTTCCAAATATCACTTTGCCAATTCCCCAAGAACTGTCTTAGCGAAAGGCTTCTTGAGGGGAAAGCTGTAACTCTGTGAGATGATTTCACAGAACACAAAGAAGTTTCTCAGAAGGCTTCTTTCTCTTTGTTATCGGAGGATATTTCCTTTGGCCCTATAGTCTTCAAAGGGATCCGAAATATCTGTTCTCAGATTCCACAGAAAAAAGGCTAGCAAAGAGATCCACGAAATACAGATGTAACTTTGTGAGATGAATTGACAGAACACTAAGCAGTTTTTCAGAATGCTTCTTTACAGTTTTAATCTGTGGATATTTCCTTTTTCACCATAGACCTCTATGGGCTTCCAAATATCACTTTGCCAATTCCACAAGAACTGTCTTAGCGAAAGGCTTCTTGAGGGGAAAGCTGTAACTCTGTGAGATGATTTGACAGAACACAAAGACGTTTCTCAGAAAGCTTCTTTCTCTTTGTTATCGGAGGATATTTCCTTTGGCCCTATAGTCTTCAAAGGGATCTGAAATATCTGTTCTCAGATTCCACAGAAATAAGGCTAGCAAAGGGATCCACGACATACAGATGTAACACTGTGAGATGAATTTACAGAACACTAAGCAGTTTCTCAGAAAGCTTCTTTCCAGATTTCATCTGAGGATATTTCCTTTTTCACCATAGCCCTCTATGGGCTTCCAAATATCACTTTGCCAATTCCACAAGAAGTGTCTTAGCGAAAGGCTCCTTGAGGGGAAAGCTGTAACTCTGTGAGATGATTTCACAGAACACAAAGAAGTTTCTCAGAAAGTTTCCTTCTCTTTGTTATCGGCGGATATTTCCTTTGGCCCTGTAGTCTTCAAAGGGATCCGAAATATCTGTTCTCAGGTTCCACAGAAATAAGGCTAGCACAGAGATCCAGGAAACACAGATGTAACTCTGTGCGATGAATTAACAGAACACTAAGCAGTTTCTCAGAAAGCTTCTTTCCAGATTTCATCTGAGGATTTTTCCTTTTTCACCATAGCCTTCTACGGACTTCCAAATATCACTTTGTCAATTCCACAAGAAATGTCTTAGCGAAAGGCTTCTTGAGGGGAAAGCTGTAACTCTGTGAGATGATTTCACAGAACACAAAGAGTTTCTCAGAAAGCTTCTTTCTCTTTGTTATCGGAGGATATTTCCTTTGGCCCTATAGTCTTCAAAGGGATCCAAAATATCTGTTCTCAGATTCCACAGAAATAAGGCTAGCAAAGAGATCCACGAAATACAGATGTAACAATGTGAGTGGAAGTCAGAGAACACTAAGCAGTTTCTCAGAAAGCTTCTTTCCAGATTTCATCTGAGGATATTTCCTTTTTCAGCATAGCCCTCTATGGGCTTCCAAATATCACTTTGCCAATTCCACAAGAACTGTCTTAGCGAAAGGCTTCTTGAGGGGAAAGCTGTAACTCTGTGAGCTGATTTCACTGAACACAAAGAAGTTTGTCAGAAAGCTTCTTTCTCTTTGTTATCGGAGGATATTTCCTTTGGCCGTAGAGGCTTCAAAGGGATCCGAAATATCTGTTCTCAGGTTCCACAGAAATAAGGCTAGCAAAGAGATCCACGAAATACAGATGTAACTCTGTGAGATGAATTAACAGAACACTAAGCAGTTTCTCAGAAAGCTTCTTTTCAGATTTCTTCCGAGGATATTTCCTTTTTCTCCATAGCCCTCTATGGGCTTCCAAATATCACTTTTCCAATTCCACAAGAACTATCTTAGCGAAAGGCTTCTTGAGGGGAAAGCTGTAACTCTGTGAGATGATATCACAGAACACAAAGAAGTTTCTCAGAAAGCTTCTTTCTCTTTGTTATCGGAAGATATTTCCTTTGGCCCTATAGTCTTCAAAGTTATCCGAAATATCTGTTCTCAGATTCCACAGAAATAAGGCTAGCAAAGAGATCCAAGAAATACAGATGTAACTCTGTGCGATGAATTATCAGAACACTAAGCAGTTTCTCAGAAAGCTTCTTTCCAGATTTCATCTGAGGATATTTCCTTTTTCACCATAGCCCTCTAAGGGCTTCCAAATATCACTTTGCCAATTCCACAAGAACTGTCTTAGCGAAAGGTTTCTTGAGGGGAAAGCTGTAACTCTGTGATATTATTTCTCAGAACACAAAGCAGTTTCTCAGAAAGCTTCTTTTTCTTTGTTATCGGTGGATATTTCCTTTGGCCCTATAGTCTTCAAAGGGATCGGAAATATCTATTCTCAGATTCCACAGAAATAAGGCTAGCAAAGAAATCCACGAAATACAGATGTAACTCTGTGAGATGAATTAACAGAACACTAAGCAGTTTCTCAGAAAGCTTCTTTCCAGATTTCATCTGAGGATATTTCCTTTTTCACCATAGCCCTCTAAGGGCTTCCAAATATCACTTTGCCAATTCCACAAGAACTGTCTTAGCGAAAGGCTTCTTGAGGGGAAAGCTGTAACTCTGTGATATGATTTCACAGAACACAAAGAAGTTTCTCAGAAAGCTTCTTTCTCTTTGTTATCGGAGGATATTTCCTTTGGACTTATAGTCTTCAAGGAGATCCGAAATATCTGTTCTCAGGTTCCACAGAAATAAGGCTAGCAAAGAGATCCACGAAATACAGATGTAACTCTGTGAGATGAATTAACAGAACACTAAGCAGTTTCTCAGAAAGCTTCTTTCCAGATTTCATCTGAGGATATTTCCTTTTTCACCATAGTCCTCTAAGGGCTTCCAAATATCACTTTGCCAATTCCACAAGAACTGTCTTAGCGAAAGGCTTCTTGAGGGGAAAGCTGTAACTCTGTGATATGATTTCACAGAACACAAAGAAGTTTCTCAGAAAGCTTCTTTCTCTTTGTTATCGGAGGATATTTCCTTTGGACTTATAGTCTTCAAGGAGATCCGAAATATCTGTTCTCAGGTTCCACAGAAATAAGGCTAGCAAAGAGATCCACGAAATACAGATGTAACTCTGTGAGATGAATTAACAGAACACCAAGCAGTTTCTCAGAATGCTTCTTTACAGCTTTAATCTGTGGATATTTCCTTTTTCACCATAGCCCTCTATGGGCTTCCAAATATCACTTTGCCAATTCCACAAGAACTGTCTTATCGAATGGCTTCTTGAGGGGAAAGCTGTAACTCTGTGAGATGATTTCACAGAACACAAGACGTTTCTCAGAAAGCTTCTTTCTCTTTGTTATCGGAGGATATTTCCTTTGGCCCTATAGTCTTCAAAGGGATCTGAAATATCTGTTCTCAGATTCCACAGAAATAAGGCTAGCAAAGGGATCCACGACATACAGATGTAACACTGTGAGATGAATTTACAGAACACTAAGCAGTTTCTCAGAAAGTTTCTTTCCAGATTTCATCTGAGGATATATCCTTTTTCACCATAGCCCTCTATGGGCTTCCAAATATCACTTTGCCAATTCCACAAGAAGTGTCTTAGCGAAAGGCTCCTTGAGGGGAAAGCTGTAACTCTGTGAGATGATTTCACAGAACACAAAGAAGTTTCTCAGAAAGATTCCTTCTCTTTGTTATCGGAGGATATTTCCTTTGGCCCTGTAGTCTTCAAAGGGATCCGAAATATCTGTTCTCAGGTTCCACAGAAATAAGGCTAGCACAGAGATCCAGGAAATACAGATGTAACTCTGTGCGATGAATTAACAGAACACTAAGCAGTTTCTCAGAAAGCTTCTTTCTCTTTGTTATCGGAGGATATTTCCTGTGGCCCTATAGTCTTCAAAGGGATCCGAAATATCTGTTCTCAGATTCCACAGAAATAAGGCTAGCAAAGAGATCCACGAAATACAGATGTAACTCTGTGAGATGAATTAACAGAACACTAAGCAGGTTCTCAGAAAGCTTCTTTCCAGACTTCATCTGAGGATATTTCCTATTTCACCATAGCCCTCTATGGGCTTCCAAATATCACTTTGCCAATTCCACAAGAACTGTCTTAGCGAAAGGCTTCTTGAGGGGAAAGCTGTAACTCTGTGAGATGATTTCTCAGAACACAAAGAAGTTTCTCAGAAAGCTTCTTTCTCTTTGTTATCAGAGGATATTTCCTTTGGCCCTATAGTCTTCAAAGGGATCCAAAATATCTGTTCTGAGATTCACAGAAATAAGGCTAGCAAAGGGATCCACGAAATACAGATGTAACACTGTGAGTGGAAGTCAGCGAACACTAAGCAGTTTCTCAGAAAGCTTCTTTCCAGATTTCATCTGAGGATATTTCCTTTTTCACCATAGCCCTCTAAGGGCTTCCAAATATCACTTTGCCAATTCCACAAGAACTGTCTTAGCGAAAGGCTTCTTGAGGGGAAAGCTGTAACTCTGTGATATGATTTCACAGAACACAAAGAAGTTTCTCAGAAAGCTTCTTTCTCTTTGTTATCGGAGGATATTTCCTTTGGACTTATAGTCTTCAAGGAGATCCGAAATATCTGTTCTCAGGTTCCACAGAAATAAGGCTAGCAAAGAGATCCACGAAATACAGATGTAACTCTGTGAGATGAATTAACAGAACACTAAGCAGTTTCTCAGAAAGCTTCTTTCCAGATTTCATCTGAGGATATTTCCTTTTTCACCATAGCCCTCCATGGGCTTCCAAATATCACTTTGCCAATTCCACAAGAACTGTCTTAGCGAAAGGCTTCTTGAGGGGAAAGCTGTAACTCTGTGAGATGATTTCACAGAACACAAAGAAGTTTCTCAGAAGGCTTCTTTCTCTTTGTTATCGGAGGATATTTCCTTTGGCCCTATAGTCTTCAAAGGGATCGGAAATATCTGTTCTCAGATTCCACAGAAATAAGGCTAGCAAAGAGATCCACGAAATACAGATGTAACTTTGTGAGATGAATTGAGATAACACTAAGCAGTTTCTCAGAATGCTTCTTCACAGCTTTAATCTGTGGATATTTCCTTTTTCACCATAGCCCTCTATGGGCTTCCAAATATCACTTTGCCAATTCCACAGAACTGTCTTATCGAAAGGCTTCTTGAGGGGAAAGCTGTAACTCTGTGAGATGATTTCACAGAACACAAAGACGTTTCTCAGAAAGCTTCTTTCTCTTTGTTATCGGAGGATATTTCCTTTGGCCCTATAGTCTTCAAAGGGATCTGAAATATCTGTTCTCAGATTCCACAGAAATAAGGCTAGCAAAGGGATCCACGACATACAGATGTAACACTGTGAGATGAATTTACAGAACACTAAGCAGTTTCTCAGAAAGCTTCTTTCCAGATTTCATCTGAGGATATATCCTTTTTCACCATAGCCCTCTATGGGCTTCCAAATATCACTTTGCCAATTCCACAAGAAGTGTCTTAGCGAAAGGCTCCTTGAGGGGAAAGCTGTAACTCTGTGAGATGATTTCACAGAACACAAAGAAGTTTCTCAGAAAGATTCCTTCACTTTGTTATCGGAGGATATTTGCTTTGGCCCTGTAGTCTTCAAAGGGATCCGAAAAATATGTTCTCAGGTTCCCCAGAAATAAGGCTAGCACAGAGATCCAGGAAATACAGATGTAACTCTGTGCGATGAATTAACAGAACACTAAGCAGTTTCTCAGAAAGCTTCTTTCTCTTTGTTTTCGGAGGATATTTCCTGTGGCCCTATAGTCTTCAAAGGGATCCGAAATATCTGTTCTCAGATTCCACAGAAATAAGGCTAGCAAAGAGATCCACGAAATACAGATGTAACTCTGTGAGATGAATTAACAGAACACTAAGCAGGTTCTCAGAAAGCTTCTTTCCAGACTTCATCTGAGGATATTTCCTATTTCACCATAGCCCTCTATGGGCTTCCAAATATCACTTTGCCAATTCCACAAGAACTGTCTTAGCGAAAGGCTTCTTGAGGGGAAAGCTGTAACTCTGTGAGATGATTTCTCAGAACACAAAGAAGTTTCTCAGAAAGCTTCTTTGTCTTTGTTATCGGAGGATATTTCTTTGGCCCTATAGTCTTCAAAGGGATCCAAAATATCTGTTCTCAGATTCCACAGAAATAAGGCTAGCAAAGAGATCCACGAAATACAGATGTAACACTGTGAGTGGAAGTCAGCGAACACTAAGCAGTTTCTCAGAAAGCTTCTTTCCACATTTCATCTGAGGATATTTCCTTTTTCAGCATAGCCCTCTATGGGCTTCCAAATATCACTTTGCCAATTCCACAAGAACTGTCTTAGCGAAAGGCTTCTTGAGGGGAAAGCTGTAACTCTGTGAGCTGATTTCACAGAACACAAAGAAGTTTCTCAGAAAGCTTCTTTCTCTTTGTTATCGGAGGATATTTCCTTTGGACGTAGAGTCTTCAAGGGGATCCGAAATATCTGTTTTCAGGTTCCACAGAAATAAGGCTAGCAACGAGATCCACGAAATACAGATGTAACACTGTGAGATGAATTAACAGAACACTAAGCAGTTTCTCAGAAAGCTTCTTTCCAGATTTCATCTGAGGATATTTCGTTTTTCACCATAGCCCTCTATGGGCTTCCAAATATCACTTTGCCAATTCCACAAGAACTGTCTTAGCGAAAGGCTTCTTGAGGGGAAAGCTGTAACTCTGTGAGATGATTTCACGGAACACAAAGAAGTTTCTCAGAAAGCTTCTTTCTCTTTGTTATCGGAGGATATTTCCTTTGGCCCTATAGTCTTCAAAGGGATCCGAAATATCTGTTCTCAGGTTCCACAGAAATAAGGCTAGCAAAGAGATCCACGAAATACAGATGTAACTCTGTGAGATGAATTAACAGAACACTAAGCAGTTTCTCAGAAAGCTTCTTTTCAGATTTCTTCCGAGGATATTTCCTTTTTCACCATAGCCCTCTATGGGCTTCCAAATATCACTTTGCCAATTCCACAAGAACTGTCTTAGCGAAAGGCTTCTTGAGGCGAAAGCTGTAACTCTGTGAGATGATATCACAGAACACAAAGAAGTTTCTCAGAAAGCTTCTTTCTCTTTGTTATCGGAAGATATTTCCTTTGGCCCTATAGTCTTCAAAGTGATCCGAAATATCTGTTCTCAGATTCCACAGAAATAAGGCTAGCAAAGAGATCCAAGAAATACAGATGTAACTCTGTGAGATGAATTATCAGAACACTAAGCAGTTTCTCAGAAAGCTTCTTTTCAGATTTCATCTGAGGATATTTCCTTTTTCACCATAGCCCTCTATGGGCTTCCAAATATCACTTTGACAATTCCACAAGAACTGTCTTAGCGAAAGGCTTCTTGAGGGTAAAGCTGTAACTCTGTGAGATGATTTCACAGAACACAAAGAAGTTTCTCAGAAAGCTTCTTTCTCTTTGTTATCGGAGGATATTTCCTTTGGCCCTATAGTCTTCAAAGGGATCCGAAATATTTGTTTTCAGATTCCACAGAAATAAGGCTAGCAAAGAGATCCACGAAATACAGATGTAACTCTGTGAGATGAATTAACAGAACATTAAGCAGTTTCTCAGAAAGCTTCTTTCCAGATTTCATCTGAGGATATTTCCTTTTTCACCATAGCCCTCTATGGGCTCCTAAATATCACTTTTCCAATTCCACAAGAACTGTCTTAGCGAAAGGCTTCTTGAGGGGAAAGCTGTAACTCTCTGAGATGATTTCACAGAACACAAAGAAGTTTCTCAGAAAGCTTCTTTCTCTTTGTTATCGGACGATATTTCCTTTCTCCCTATAGTCTTCAAAGGGATCCGAAATATCTGTTCTCAGATTCCACAGAAATAAGGCTAGCAAAGAGATCCACGAAATACAGATGTAACTCTGTGAGATGTATTAACAGAACACTAAGCAGCTTCTCAGAAAGCTTGTTTCCAGACTTCATCTGAGGATATTTCCTATTTCACCAAAGCCCTCTATGGGCTTCCAAATATCACTTTGCCAATTCCACAAGAACTGTCTTAGCGAAAGCCTTCTTGAGGGGAAAGCTGTAACTCTGTGAGATTATTTCTCAGAACACAAAGAAGTTTCTCAGAAAGCTTCTTTTTCTTTGTTATCGGTGGATATTTCCTTTGGCCCTATAGTCTTCAAAGGGATCGGAAATATATGTTCTCAGATTCCACAGAAATAAGGCTAGCAAAGAAATCCACGAAATACAGATATAACTCTGTGAGATGAATTAACAGAACACTAAGCAGTTTCTCAGAAAGCTTCTTTCCAGATTTCATCTGAGGATATTTCCTTTTTCACCATAGCCCTCTATGGGCTTCCAAATATCACTTTGCCAATTCCACAAGAACTGTCTTAGCGAAAGGCTTCTTGAGGGGAAAGCTGTAACTCTGTGATATGATTTCACAGAACACAAAGAAGTTTCTCAGAAAGCTTCTTCATCTTTGTTATCGGAGGATATTTCCTTTATCCCTATAGTCTTCAAAGGGATCCGAAATATCTGTTCTCAGATACCACAGAAATAAGGCTAGAAAACAGATCCCAGAAATACAGATGTAACTCTGTGAGATGAATTAACAGAACACTAAGCAGTTTCTCAGAAAGCTTCTTTCCAGATTTCATCTGAGGATATTTCCTTTTTCACCATAGCCCTCTATGGGCTTCCAAATATCACTTTGCCAATTCCACAAGTACTGTCTTAGCGAAAGGCTTCTTGAAGGGAAAGCTGTAACTCTGTGAGATGATTTCACAGAACACAAAGAAATTTCTCAGAAAGCTTCTTTCTCTTTGTTATCGGAGGATATTTACTTTGGCCCTATAGTCTTCAAAGGGATCCGATATATCTGTTCTCAGATTCCACAGATAAGGCTAGCAAAGAGATCCACGAAATACAGATGTAACTCTGTGAGATGAATTAACAGAACACTAAGCAGTTTCTCAGAAAGCTTCTTTCCATTTTGATCTGAGGATATTTCCTTTTTCACCATAGACCTCTATGGGCTTCCAAATATCACTTTGCCAATTCCACAAGAACTGTCTTAGCGAAAGGCTTCTTGAGCGGAAAGCTGTAACTCTGTGACCTGATTTCACAGAACACAAAGAAGTTTCTCAGAAAGCTTCTTTCTCTTTGTTATCGGAGGATATTTCCTTTGGCCCTATAGTCTTCAAAGGGATCCGAAATATCTGTTCTCAGATTCCACAGAAATAAGGCTAGCAAAGAGATCCACGAAATACAGATGTAACTCTGTGAGATGAATTAACAGAACACTAAGCAGTTTCTCAGAAAGCTTCTTTCCAGATTTCATCTGAGGATATTTCCTTTTTCACCATAGCCCTCTATGGGCTTCCAAATATCACTTTGCCAATTCCACAAGAACTGTCTTAGCGAAAGGTTTCTTGAGGGGAAAGCTGTAACTCTGTGAGCTGATTTCACAGACCACAAAGAAGTTTCTCAGAAAGCTTCTTTCTCTTTTTTTATCGGAGGATATTTCCTTTGGCCCAATAGTCTTCAAAGGGATCCGAAATATCTGTTCTCAGATTCCACAGAAATAAGGCTAGCAAAGAGATCCACGAAATACAGACGTAACTCTGTGAGATGAATTAACAGAACACTAAGCAGTTTCTCAGAAAGCTTCTTTCCAGATTTCATCTGAGGATATTTCCTTTTTCACCATAGCCCTCCATGGGCTTCCAAATATCACTTTGCCAATTCCACAAGAACTGTCTTAGCGAAAGGCTTCTTGAGGGGAAAGCTGTAACTCTGTGAGATGATTTCACAGAACACAAAGAAGTTTCTCAGAAGGCTTCTTTCTCTTTGTTATCGGAGGATATTTCCTTTGGCCCTATAGTCTTCAAAGGGATCGGAAATATCTGTTCTCAGATTCCACAGAAATAAGGCTAGCAAAGAGATCCACGAAATACAGATGTAACTTTGTGAGATGAATTGAGATAACACTAAGCAGTTTCTCAGAATGCTTCTTCACAGCTTTAATCTGTGGATATTTCCTTTTTCACCATAGCCCTCTATGGGCTTCCAAATATCACTTTGCCAATTCCACAGAACTGTCTTATCGAAAGGCTTCTTGAGGGGAAAGCTGTAACTCTGTGAGATGATTTCACAGAACACAAAGACGTTTCTCAGAAAGCTTCTTTCTCTTTGTTATCGGAGGATATTTCCTTTGGCCCTATAGTCTTCAAAGGGATCTGAAATATCTGTTCTCAGATTCCACAGAAATAAGGCTAGCAAAGGGATCCACGACATACAGATGTAACACTGTGAGATGAATTTACAGAACACTAAGCAGTTTCTCAGAAAGCTTCTTTCCAGATTTCATCTGAGGATATATCCTTTTTCACCATAGCCCTCTATGGGCTTCCAAATATCACTTTGCCAATTCCACAAGAAGTGTCTTAGCGAAAGGCTCCTTGAGGGGAAAGCTGTAACTCTGTGAGATGATTTCACAGAACACAAAGAAGTTTCTCAGAAAGATTCCTTCACTTTGTTATCGGAGGATATTTGCTTTGGCCCTGTACTCTTCAAAGGGATCCGAAAAATATGTTCTCAGGTTCCCCAGAAATAAGGCTAGCACAGAGATCCAGGAAATACAGATGTAACTCTGTGCGATGAATTAACAGAACACTAAGCAGTTTCTCAGAAAGCTTCTTTCTCTTTGTTTTCGGAGGATATTTCCTGTGGCCCTATAGTCTTCAAAGGGATCCGAAATATCTGTTCTCAGATTCCACAGAAATAAGGCTAGCAAAGAGATCCACGAAATACAGATGTAACTCTGTGAGATGAATTAACAGAACACTAAGCAGGTTCTCAGAAAGCTTCTTTCCAGACTTCATCTGAGGATATTTCCTATTTCACCATAGCCCTCTATGGGCTTCCAAATATCACTTTGCCAATTCCACAAGAACTGTCTTAGCGAAAGGCTTCTTGAGGGGAAAGCTGTAACTCTGTGAGATGATTTCTCAGAACACAAAGAAGTTTCTCAGAAAGCTTCTTTGTCTTTGTTATCGGAGGATATTTCTTTGGCCCTATAGTCTTCAAAGGGATCCAAAATATCTGTTCTCAGATTCCACAGAAATAAGGCTAGCAAAGAGATCCACGAAATACAGATGTAACCCTGTGAGTGGAAGTCAAACATCACAGAGCAGTTTCTCAGAAAGCTTCTTTCCAGATTTCATCTGAGGATATTTCCTTTTTCACCATAGCCCTCTATGGGCTTCCAAATATCACTTTGCCAATTCCACAAGAACTGTCTTAGCGAAAGGCTTCTTGAGGGGAAAGCTGTAACTCTGTGAGCTGATTTCACAGAACACAAAGAAGTTTCTCAGAAAGCTTCTTTCTCTTTGTTATCGGAGGATATTTCCTTTGGACGTAGAGTCTTCAAGGGGATCCGAAATATCTGTTTTCAGGTTCCACAGAAATAAGGCTAGCAACGAGATCCACGAAATACAGATGTAACACTGTGAGATGAATTAACAGAACACTAAGCAGTTTCTCAGAAAGCTTCTTTCCAGATTTCATCTGAGGATATTTCGTTTTTCACCATAGCCCTCTATGGGCTTCCAAATATCACTTTGCCAATTCCAAAAGAACTGTCTTAGCGAAAGGCTTCTTGAGGGGAAAGCTGTAACTCTGTGAGATGATTTCACGGAACACAAAGAAGTTTCTCAGAAAGCTTCTTTCTCTTTGTTATCGGAGGATATTTCCTTTGGCCCTATAGTCTTCAAAGGGATCCGAAATATCTGTTCTCAGGTTCCACAGAAATAAGGCTAGCAAAGAGATCCACGAAATACAGATGTAACTCTGTGAGATGAATTAACAGAACACTAAGCAGTTTCTCAGAAAGCTTCTTTTCAGATTTCTTCCGAGGATATTTCCTTTTTCACCATAGCCCTCTATGGGCTTCCAAATATCACTTTGCCAATTCCACAAGAACTGTCTTAGCGAAAGGCTTCTTGAGGGGAAAGCTGTAACTCTGTGAGATGATATCACAGAACACAAAGAAGTTTCTCAGAAAGCTTCTTTCTCTTTGTTATCGGAAGATATTTCCTTTGGCCCTATAGTCTTCAAAGTGATCCGAAATATCTGTTCTCAGATTCCACAGAAATAAGGCTAGCAAAGAGATCCAAGAAATACAGATGTAACTCTGTGAGATGAATTATCAGAACACTAAGCAGTTTCTCAGAAAGCTTCTTTTCAGATTTCATCTGAGGATATTTCCTTTTTCACCATAGCCCTCTATGGGCTTCCAAATATCACTTTGACAATTCCACAAGAACTGTCTTAGCGAAAGGCTTCTTGAGGGTAAAGCTGTAACTCTGTGAGATGATTTCACAGAACACAAAGAAGTTTCTCAGAAAGCTTCTTTCTCTTTGTTATCGGAGGATATTTCCTTTGGCCCTATAGTCTTCAAAGGGATCCGAAATATTTGTTTTCAGATTCCACAGAAATAAGGCTAGCAAAGAGATCCACGAAATACAGATGTAACTCTTTGAGATGAATTAACAGAACATTAAGCAGTTTCTCAGAAAGCTTCTTTCCAGATTTCATCTGAGGATATTTCCTTTTTCACCATAGCCCTCTATGGGCTCCTAAATATCACTTTTCCAATTCCACAAGAACTGTCTTAGCGAAAGGCTTCTTGAGGGGAAAGCTGTAACTCTCTGAGATGATTTCACAGAACACAAAGAAGTTTCTCAGAAAGCTTCTTTCTCTTTGTTATCGGACGATATTTCCTTTCTCCCTATAGTCTTCAAAGGGATCCGAAATATCTGTTCTCAGATTCCACAGAAATAAGGCTAGCAAAGAGATCCACGAAATACAGATGTAACTCTGTGAGATGTATTAACAGAACACTAAGCAGCTTCTCAGAAAGCTTGTTTCCAGACTTCATCTGAGGATATTTCCTATTTCACCAAAGCCCTCTATGGGCTTCCAAATATCACTTTGCCAATTCCACAAGAACTGTCTTAGCGAAAGGCTTCTTGAGGGGAAAGCTGTAACTCTGTGAGATTATTTCTCAGAACACAAAGAAGTTTCTCAGAAAGCTTCTTTTTCTTTGTTATCGGTGGATATTTCCTTTGGCCCTATAGTCTTCAAAGGGATCGGAAATATATGTTCTCAGATTCCACAGAAATAAGGCTAGCAAAGAAATCCACGAAATACAGATATAACTCTGTGAGATGAATTAACAGAACACTAAGCAGTTTCTCAGAAAGCTTCTTTCCAGATTTCATCTGAGGATATTTCCTTTTTCACCATAGCCCTCTATGGGCTTCCAAATATCACTTTGTCAATTCCACAAGAACTGTCTTAGCGAAAGGCTTCTTGAGGGGAAAGCTGTAACTCTGTGAGATGATTTCACAGAACACAAAGAAGTTTCTCAGAAAGCTTCTTTCTCTTTGTTATCGGAGGATATTTCCTTTGGCCCTATAGTCTTCAAAGGGATCGGAAATATCTGTTCTCAGATTCCACAGAAATAAGGCTAGCAAACAGATCCACGAAATACAGATGTAACTCTGTGAGATGAAATAACAGAACACTAAGCAGTTTCTCAGAAAGCTTCTTTCCAGATTGCATCTGAGGATACTTCCTTTTTCACCCTAGCCCTGTATGGGTTTCCAAATATCACTTTGCCAATTCCACAAGAACTGTCTTAGCGAAAGGCTCCTTGAGGGGTAAGCTGTAACTCTGTGAGATGATTTCACAGAACACAAAGAAGTTTCTCAGAAAGCTTCTTTCTCTTTGTTAACGGAGGATATTTCCTTTGGCCCAATAGTCTTCAAAGGGATCCGAAATATCTGTTCTCAGATTCCACAGAAATA
Organism: Macaca fascicularis; assembly: GCF_037993035.2. Lineage (NCBI taxonomy): Eukaryota > Metazoa > Chordata > Mammalia > Primates > Cercopithecidae > Macaca > Macaca fascicularis. Next base: position 84,271,533 of record NC_088379.1, read on the forward strand.
AAGCTAGCAAAGAGATCCACGAAATACAGGTGTAACTCTGTGAGATGAATTAACAGAACACTAAGCCGTTTCTCAGAAAACTTCTTTCCAGATTTCATCTGAGGATATTTCCTTTTTCACCATAGTTCTCTACGGGCTTCCAAATATCACTTTGCCAATTTCACAAGAACTGTCTTAGCGAAAGGCTTCTTGAGGGGAAAGCTGTAACTCTGTGAGATGAATTCACAGAACACAAAGAAGTTTCTCAGAAAGCTTCTTTCTCTTTGTTATCGGAGGATATTTCCTTTGGCCCTATAGTCTTCAAAGGGATCCGAAATATCTGTTCTCAGATTCCACAGAAATAAGGCTAGCAAACAGATCCACGAAATACAGATGTAACTCTGTGAGATGAAATAACAGAACACTAAGCAGTTTCTCAGAAAGCTTCTTTCCAGATTGCATCTGAGGATACTTCCTTTTTCACCATAGCCCTGTATGGGTTTCCAAATATCACTTTGCCAATTCCACAAGAACTGTCTTAGCGAAAGGCTCCTTGAGGGGAAAGCTGTAACTCTGTGAGATGATTTCACAGAACACAAAGAAGTTTCTCAGAAAGCTTCTTTCTCTTTGTTATCGGAGGATATTACTTTGGCCCTATAGTCTTCAAAGGTATCCGAAATATCTGTTCTCAGATTCCACAGAAATAAAGCTAGCAAAGAGATCCACGAAATACAGGTGTAACTCTGTGAGATGAATTAACAGAACACTAAGCCGTTTCTCAGAAAACTTCTTTCCAGATTTCATCTGAGGATATTTCCTTTTTCACCATCGTTCTCTACGGGCTTCCAAATATCACTTTGCCAATTCCACAAGAACTGTCTTAGCGAAACGCTTCTTGAGGGGAAAGCTGTAACTCTGTGAGATGAATTCACAGAACAAAAAGAAGTATCTCAGAAAGCTTCTTTCTCTTTGTTATCGGAGGATATTTCCTTTGGCTCTATAATCTTCAAAGAGATCCGAAATATCTGTTCTCAGATTCCACAGAAATAAGGCTGGCAAATAGATCCACGATATACAGATGTAAGTCTGTGAGATGAATTGACAGAACACTAAGCAGTTTCTCAGCAAGCTTCTTTCCAGATTTCATCTGAGGATATTTCCTTTTTCACCATAGCCCTCTAAGGGCTTCCAAATATCACTTTGCCAATTCCACAAGAACTGTCTTAGTGAAAGGCTTCTTGAGGGGAAAGCTGTAACTCTGTGAGATTATTTCAGAAACACAAAGAAGTTTCTCAGAAAGCTTCTTTCTCTTTGTTATCGGAGGATATTTCCTTTGGCCCTATAGTCTTCAAAGGGATCCGAAATATCTGTTCTCAGATTCCACAGAAATAAGGCTAGCAAAGAGATCCACGAAATACAGATGTAACTCTGTGAGATGAAATAACAGAACACTAAGCAGTTTCTCAGAAAGCTTCTTTCCAGATTTCATCTGAGGATATTTCCTTTTTCACCTTAGCCCTCTATGGGCTTCCAAATATCACTTTGCCAATCCACAAGAACTGTCTTAGCGAAAGGCTTCTTGAAGGGAAAGCTGTAACTCAGTGAGCTGATTTCACAGAACACAAAGAAGTTTCTCAGAAAGCTTCTTTCTCTTTGTTATCAGAGGATATTTCCTTTGGCCCTATAGTCTTCAAAGGGATCCGAAATATCTGTTCTCAGATTCCACAGAAATAAGGCTAGCAAAGAGATCCACGAAATACAGATGTAACTCTGTGAGATGAATTAACAGAACACTAAGCAGTTTCCCAGAAAGCTTCTTTCCAGATTTCATCTGAGGATATTTCCTTTTTCACCATAGCCCTCTATGGGCTTACAAATATCACTTTGCCAATTCCACAAGAACTGTCTTAGCGAAAGGCTTCTTGAGGGGAAAGCTGTAACTCTGTGAGATGATTTCACAGAACACAAAGAAGTTTCTCAGAAAGCTTCTTTCTCTTTGTTATCGGAGGATATTTCCTTTGGCCCTATAGTCTTCAAAGGGATCCGAAATATCTGTTCTCAGATTCCACAGAAATAAGGCTAGCAAAGAGTTCCACGAATTACAGATGTAACTCTGTGAGATGAATTAACAGAACATTAAGCAGTTTCTCAGAAAGCTTCTTTCCAGATTTCACCTGAGGATATTTCCTTTTTCACCATAGCCCTCTATGGGCTCCCAAATATCACTTTTCCAATTCCACAAGAACTGTGTTTGCGAAAGGCTTCTTGAGGGGAAAGCTGTAACTCTGTGAGATGATTTCACAGAACACAAAGAAGTTTCTCAGAAAACTTCTTTCTCTTTGTTATCGGACGATATTTCCTTTCTCCCTATAGTCTTCAAAGGGATCCGAAATATCTGTTCTCAGATTCCACAGAAATAAGGCTAGCAAAGAGATCCACGAAATACAGATGTAACTCTGTGAGATGTATTAACAGAACACTAAGCAGCTTCTCAGAAAGCTTGTTTCCAGACTTCATCTGAGGATATTTCCTATTTCACCATAGCCCTCTATGGGCTTCCAAATATCACTTTGCCAATTCCACAAGAACTGTCTTAGCGAAAGGTTTCTTGAGGGGAAAGCTGTAACTCTGTGAGATTATTTCTCAGAACACAAAGCAGTTTCTCAGAAAGCTTCTTTTTCTTTGTTATCGGTGGATATTTCCTTTGGCCCTATAGTCTTCAAAGGGATCGGAAATATCTATTCTCAGATTCCACAGAAATAAGGCTAGCAAAGAAATCCACGAAATACAGATGTAACTCTGTGAGATGAATTAACAGAACACTAAGCAGTTTCTCAGAAAGCTTCTTTCCAGATTTCATCTGAGGATATTTCCTTTTTCACCATAGCCCTCTAAGGGCTTCCAAATATCACTTTGCCAATTCCACAAGAACTGTCTTAGCGAAAGGCTTCTTGAGGGGAAAGCTGTAACTCTGTGATATGATTTCACAGAACACAAAGAAGTTTCTCAGAAAGCTTCTTTCTCTTTGTTATCGGAGGATATTTCCTTTGGACTTATAGTCTTCAAGGAGATCCGAAATATCTGTTCTCAGGTTCCACAGAAATAAGGCTAGCAAAGAGATCCACGAAATACAGATGTAACTCTGTGAGATGAATTAACAGAACACTAAGCAGTTTCTCAGAAAGCTTCTTTCCAGATTTCATCTGAGGATATTTCCTTTTTCACCATAGTCCTCTAAGGGCTTCCAAATATCACTTTGCCAATTCCACAAGAACTGTCTTAGCGAAAGGCTTCTTGAGGGGAAAGCTGTAACTCTGTGATATGATTTCACAGAACACAAAGAAGTTTCTCAGAAAGCTTCTTTCTCTTTGTTATCGGAGGATATTTCCTTTGGACTTATAGTCTTCAAGGAGATCCGAAATATCTGTTCTCAGGTTCCACAGAAATAAGGCTAGCAAAGAGATCCACGAAATACAGATGTAACTCAGTGAGATGAATTAAAAGAACACTAAGCAGTTTCTCAGAATGCTTCTTTACAGCTTTAATCTGTGGATATTTCCTTTTTCACCATAGCCCTCTATGGGCTTCCAAATATCACTTTGCCAATTCCACAAGAACTGTCTTATCGAATGGCTTCTTGAGGGGAAAGCTGTAACTCTGTGAGATGATTTCACAGAACACAAAGACGTTTCTCAGAAAGCTTCTTTCTCTTTGTTATCGGAGGATATTTCCTTTGGCCCTATAGTCTTCAAAGGGATCTGAAATATCTGTTCTCAGATTCCACAGAAATAAGGCTAGCAAAGGGATCCACGACATACAGATGTAACACTGTGAGATGAATTTACAGAACACTAAGCAGTTTCTCAGAAAGCTTCTTTCCAGATTTCATCTGAGGATATATCCTTTTTCACCATAGCCCTCTATGGGCTTCCAAATATCACTTTGCCAATTCCACAAGAAGTGTCTTAGCGAAAGGCTCCTTGAGGGGAAAGCTGTAACTCTGTGAGATGATTTCACAGAACACAAAGAAGTTTCTCAGAAAGATTCCTTCTCTTTGTTATCGGAGGATATTTCCTTTGGCCCTGTAGTCTTCAAAGGGATCCGAAATATCTGTTCTCAGGTTCCACAGAAATAAGGCTAGCACAGAGATCCAGGAAATACAGATGTAACTCTGTGCGATGAATTAACAGAACACTAAGCAGTTTCTCAGAAAGCTTCTTTCTCTTTGTTATCGGAGGATATTTCCTGTGGCCCTATAGTCTTCAAAGGGATCCGAAATATCTGTTCTCAGATTCCACAGAAATAAGGCTAGCAAAGAGATCCACGAAATACAGATGTAACTCTGTGAGATGAATTAACAGAACACTAAGCAGGTTCTCAGAAAGCTTCTTTCCAGACTTCATCTGAGGATATTTCCTATTTCACCATAGCCCTCTATGGGCTTCCAAATATCACTTTGCCAATTCCACAAGAACTGTCTTAGCGAAAGGCTTCTTGAGGGGAAAGCTGTAACTCTGTGAGATGATTTCTCAGAACACAAAGAAGTTTCTCAGAAAGCTTCTTTCTCTTTGTTATCAGAGGATATTTCCTTTGGCCCTATAGTCTTCAAAGGGATCCAAAATATCTGTTCTGAGATTCACAGAAATAAGGCTAGCAAAGGGATCCACGAAATACAGATGTAACACTGTGAGTGGAAGTCAGCGAACACTAAGCAGTTTCTCAGAAAGCTTCTTTCCAGATTTCATCTGAGGATATTTCCTTTTTCACCATAGCCCTCTAAGGGCTTCCAAATATCACTTTGCCAATTCCACAAGAACTGTCTTAGCGAAAGGCTTCTTGAGGGGAAAGCTGTAACTCTGTGATATGATTTCACAGAACACAAAGAAGTTTCTCAGAAAGCTTCTTTCTCTTTGTTATCGGAGGATATTTCCTTTGGACTTATAGTCTTCAAGGAGATCCGAAATATCTGTTCTCAGGTTCCACAGAAATAAGGCTAGCAAAGAGATCCACGAAATACAGATGTAACTCTGTGAGATGAATTAACAGAACACTAAGCAGTTTCTCAGAAAGCTTCTTTCCAGATTTCATCTGAGGATATTTCCTTTTTCACCATAGCCCTCCATGGGCTTCCAAATATCACTTTGCCAATTCCACAAGAACTGTCTTAGCGAAAGGCTTCTTGAGGGGAAAGCTGTAACTCTGTGAGATGATTTCACAGAACACAAAGAAGTTTCTCAGAAGGCTTCTTTCTCTTTGTTATCGCAGGATATTTCCTTTGGCCCTATAGTCTTCAAAGGGATCGGAAATATCTGTTCTCAGATTCCACAGAAATAAGGCTAGCAAAGAGATCCACGAAATACAGATGTAACTTTGTGAGATGAATTGAGATAACACTAAGCAGTTTCTCAGAATGCTTCTTCACAGCTTTAATCTGTGGATATTTCCTTTTTCACCATAGCCCTCTATGGGCTTCCAAATATCACTTTGCCAATTCCACAAGAACTGTCTTATCGAAAGGCTTCTTGAGGGGAAAGCTGTAACTCTGTGAGATGATTTCACAGAACACAAAGACGTTTCTCAGAAAGCTTCTTTCTCTTTGTTATCGGAGGATATTTCCTTTGGCCCTATAGTCTTCAAAGGGATCTGAAATATCTGTTCTCAGATTCCACAGAAATAAGGCTAGCAAAGGGATCCACGACATACAGATGTAACACTGTGAGATGAATTTACAGAACACTAAGCAGTTTCTCAGAAAGCTTCTTTCCAGATTTCATCTGAGGATATATCCTTTTTCACCATAGCCCTCTATGGGCTTCCAAATATCACTTTGCCAATTCCACAAGAAGTGTCTTAGCGAAAGGCTCCTTGAGGGGAAAGCTGTAACTCTGTGAGATGATTTCACAGAACACAAAGAAGTTTCTCAGAAAGATTCCTTCACTTTGTTATCGGAGGATATTTGCTTTGGCCCTGTAGTCTTCAAAGGGATCCGAAAAATATGTTCTCAGGTTCCCCAGAAATAAGGCTAGCACAGAGATCCAGGAAATACAGATGTAACTCTGTGCGATGAATTAACAGAACACTAAGCAGTTTCTCAGAAAGCTTCTTTCTCTTTGTTTTCGGAGGATATTTCCTGTGGCCCTATAGTCTTCAAAGGGATCCGAAATATCTGTTCTCAGATTCCACAGAAATAAGGCTAGCAAAGAGATCCACGAAATACAGATGTAACTCTGTGAGATGAATTAACAGAATACTAAGCAGGTTCTCAGAAAGCTTCTTTCCAGACTTCATCTGAGGATATTTCCTATTTCACCATAGCCCTCTATGGGCTTCCAAATATCACTTTGCCAATTCCACAAGAACTGTCTTAGCGAAAGGCTTCTTGAGGGGAAAGCTGTAACTCTGTGAGATGATTTCTCAGAACACAAAGAAGTTTCTCAGAAAGCTTCTTTGTCTTTGTTATCGGAGGATATTTCTTTGGCCCTATAGTCTTCAAAGGGATCCAAAATATCTGTTCTCAGATTCCACAGAAATAAGGCTAGCAAAGAGATCCACGAAATACAGATGTAACACTGTGAGTGGAAGTCAGCGAACACTAAGCAGTTTCTCAGAAAGCTTCTTTCCACATTTCATCTGAGGATATTTCCTTTTTCAGCATAGCCCTCTATGGGCTTCCAAATATCACTTTGCCAATTCCACAAGAACTGTCTTAGCGAAAGGCTTCTTGAGGGGAAAGCTGTAACTCTGTGAGATGATATCACAGAACACAAAGAAGTTTCTCAGAAAGCTTCTTTCTCTTTGTTATCGGAAGATATTTCCTTTGGCCCTATAGTCTTCAAAGGGATCCGAAATATCTGTTCTCAGATTCCACAGAAATAAGGCTAGCAAAGAGATCCAAGAAATACAGATGTAACTCTGTGAGATGAATTATCAGAACACTAAGCAGTTTCTCAGAAAGCTTCTTTTCAGATTTCATCTGAGGATATTTCCTTTTTCACCATAGCCCTCTATGGGCTTCCAAATATCACTTTGACAATTCCACAAGAACTGTCTTAGCGAAAGGCTTCTTGAGGGTAAAGCTGTAACTCTGTGAGATGATTTCACAGAACACAAAGAGGTTTCTCAGAAAGCTTCTTTCTCTTTGTTATCGGAGGATATTTCCTTTGGCCCTATAGTCTTCAAAGGGATCCGAAATATTTGTTTTCAGATTCCACAGAAATAAGGCTAGCAAAGAGATCCACGAAATACAGATGTAACTCTGTGAGATGAATTAACAGAACATTAAGCAGTTTCTCAGAAAGCTTCTTTCCAGATTTCATCTGAGGATATTTCCTTTTTCACCATAGCCCTCTATGGGCTCCTAAATATCACTTTTCCAATTCCACAAGAACTGTCTTAGCGAAAGGCTTCTTGAGGGGAAAGCTGTAACTCTCTGAGATGATTTCACAGAACACAAAGAAGTTTCTCAGAAAGCTTCTTTCTCTTTGTTATCGGACGATATTTCCTTTCTCCCTATAGTCTTCAAAGGGATCCGAAATATCTGTTCTCAGATTCCACAGAAATAAGGCTAGCAAAGAGATCCACGAAATACAGATGTAACTCTGTGAGATGTATTAACAGAACACTAAGCAGCTTCTCAGAAAGCTTGTTTCCAGACTTCATCTGAGGATATTTCCTATTTCACCAAAGCCCTCTATGGGCTTCCAAATATCACTTTGCCAATTCCACAAGAACTGTCTTAGCGAAAGGCTTCTTGAGGGGAAAGCTGTAACTCTGTGAGATTATTTCTCAGAACACAAAGAAGTTTCTCAGAAAGCTTCTTTTTCTTTGTTATCGGTGGATATTTCCTTTGGCCCTATAGTCTTCAAAGGGATCGGAAATATATGTTCTCAGATTCCACAGAAATAAGGCTAGCAAAGAAATCCACGAAATACAGATATAACTCTGTGAGATGAATTAACAGAACACTAAGCAGTTCCTCAGAAAGCTTCTTTCCAGATTTCATCTGAGGATATTTCCTTTTTCACCATAGCCCTCTATGGGCTTCCAAATATCACTTTGCCAATTCCACAAGAACTGTCTTAGCGAAAGGCTTCTTGAGGGGAAAGCTGTAACTCTGTGATATGATTTCACAGAACACAAAGAAGTTTCTCAGAAAGCTTCTTCATCTTTGTTATCGGAGGATATTTCCTTTATCCCTATAGTCTTCAAAGGGATCCGAAATATCTGTTCTCAGATACCACAGAAATAAGGCTAGAAAACAGATCCCAGAAATACAGATGTAACTCTGTGAGATGAATTAACAGAACACTAAGCAGTTTCTCAGAAAGCTTCTTTCCAGATTTCATCTGAGGATATTTCCTTTTTCACCATAGCCCTCTATGGGCTTCCAAATATCACTTTGCCAATTCCACAAGTACTGTCTTAGCGAAAGGCTTCTTGAAGGGAAAGCTGTAACTCTGTGAGATGATTTCACAGAACACAAAGAAATTTCTCAGAAAGCTTCTTTCTCTTTGTTATCGGAGGATATTTACTTTGGCCCTATAGTCTTCAAAGGCTCCGATATATCTGTTCTCAGATTCCACAGATAAGGCTAGCAAAGAGATCCACGAAATACAGATGTAACTCTGTGAGATGAATTAACAGAACACTAAGCAGTTTCTCAGAAAGCTTCTTTCCATTTTGATCTGAGGATATTTCCTTTTTCACCATAGACCTCTATGGGCTTCCAAATATCACTTTGCCAATTCCACAAGAACTGTCTTAGCGAAAGGCTTCTTGAGCGGAAAGCTGTAACTCTGTGACCTGATTTCACAGAACACAAAGAAGTTTCTCAGAAAGCTTCTTTCTCTTTGTTATCGGAGGATATTTCCTTTGGCCCTATAGTCTTCAAAGGGATCCGAAATATCTGTTCTCAGATTCCACAGAAATAAGGCTAGCAAAGAGATCCACGAAATACAGATGTAACTCTGTGAGATGAATTAACAGAACACTAAGCAGTTTCTCAGAAAGCTTCTTTCCAGATTTCATCTGAGGATATTTCCTTTTTCACCATAGCCCTCTATGGGCTTCCAAATATCACTTTGCCAATTCCACAAGAACTGTCTTAGCGAAAGGTTTCTTGAGGGGAAAGCTGTAACTCTGTGAGCTGATTTCACAGACCACAAAGAAGTTTCTCAGAAAGCTTCTTTCTCTTTTTTTATCGGAGGATATTTCCTTTGGCCCAATAGTCTTCAAAGGGATCCGAAATATCTGTTCTCAGATTCCACAGAAATAAGGCTAGCAAAGAGATCCACGAAATACAGACGTAACTCTGTGAGATGAAATAACAGAACACTAAGCAGTTTCTCAGAAAGCTTCTTTCCAGATTTCATCTGAGGATATTTCCTTTTTCACCATAGCCCTCTATGGGCTTCCAAATATCACTTTGTCAATTCCACAAGAACTGTCTTAGCGAAAGGCTTCTTGAGGGGAAAGCTGTAACTCTGTGAGATGATTTCACCGAACACAAAGAAGTTTCTCAGAAAGCTTCTTTCTCTTTGTTATCGGAGGATATTTCCTTTGGCCCTATAGTCTTCAAAGGGATCCGAAATATCTGTTCTCAGATTCCACAGAAATAAGGCTAGCAAACAGATCCACGAAATACAGATGTAACTCTGTGAGATGAAATAACAGAACACTAAGCAGTTTCTCAGAAAGCTTCTTTCCAGATTGCATCTGAGGATACTTCCTTTTTCACCATAGCCCTGTATGGGTTTCCAAATATCACTTTGCCAATTCCACAAGAACTGTCTTAGCGAAAGGCTCCTTGAGGGGTAAGCTGTAACTCTGTGAGATGATTTCACAGAACACAAAGAAGTTTCTCAGAAAGCTTCTTTCTCTTTGTTAACGGAGGATATTTCCTTTGGCCCTATAGTCTTCAAAGGGATCCGAAATATCTGTTCTCAGATTCCACAGAAATAAAGCTAGCAAAGAGATCCACGAAATACAGGTGTAACTCTGTGAGATGAATTAACAGAACACTAAGCCGTTTCTCAGAAAACTTCTTTCCAGATTTCATCTGAGGATATTTCCTTTTTCACCATAGTTCTCTACGGGCTTCCAAATATCACTTTGCCAATTTCACAAGAACTGTCTTAGCGAAAGGCTTCTTGAGGGGAAAGCTGTAACTCTGTGAGATGAATTCACAGAACACAAAGAAGTTTCTCAGAAAGCTTCTTTCTCTTTGTTATCGGAGGATATTTCCTTTGGCCCTATAGTCTTCAAAGGGATCCGAAATATCTGTTCTCAGATTCCACAGAAATAAGGCTAGCAAAGAGATCCACGAAATACAGATGTAACTCTGTGAGATGAAATAACAGAACACTAAGCAGTTTCTCAGAAAGCTTCTTTCCAGATTGCATCTGAGGATACTTCCTTTTTCACCATAGCCCTGTATGGGTTTCCAAATATCACTTTGCCAATTCCACAAGAACTGTCTTAGCGAAAGGCTCCTTGAGGGGAAAGCTGTAACTCTGTGAGATGATTTCACAGAACACAAAGAAGTTTCTCAGAAAGCTTCTTTCTCTTTGTTATCGGAGGATATTTCCTTTGGCCCTATAGTCTTCAAAGGTATCCGAAATATCTGTTCTCAGATTCCACAGAAATAAAGCTAGCAAAGAGATCCACGAAATACAGGTGTAACTCTGTGAGATGAATTAACAGAACACTAAGCCGTTTCTCAGAAAACTTCTTTCCAGATTTCATCTGAGGATATTTCCTTTTTCACCATCGTTCTCTACGGGCTTCCAAATATCACTTTGCCAATTCCACAAGAACTGTCTTAGCGAAACGCTTCTTGAGGGGAAAGCTGTAACTCTGTGAGATGAATTCCCAGAACAAAAAGAAGTATCTCAGAAAGCTTCTTTCTCTTTGTTATCGGAGGATATTTCCTTTGGCTCTATAATCTTCAAAGAGATCCGAAATATCTGTTCTCAGATTCCACAGAAATAAGGCTTGCAAATAGATCCACGATATACAGATGTAAGTCTGTGAGATGAATTGACAGAACACTAAGCAGTTTCTCAGCAAGTTTTTCCAGATTTCATCTGAGGATATTTCCTTTTTCACCATAGCCCTCTAAGGGCTTCCAAATATCACTTTGCCAATTCCACAAGAACTGTATTAGTGAAAGGCTTCTTGAGGGGAAAGCTGTAACTCTGTGAGATGATTTCACAGAACAGAAAGAAGTTTCTCAGAAAGCTTCTTTCTCTTTGTTATCGGAGGATATTTCCTTTGGCCCTATAGTCTTCAAAGGGATCCGAAATATCTGTTCTCAGATTCCACAGAAATAAGGCTAGCAAAGAGATCCACGAAATACAGAGGTAACTCTGTGAGATGAAATAACAGAACACTAAGCAGTTTCTCAGAAAACTTCTTGCCAGATTTCATCTGAGGATATTTCCTTTTTCACCATAGCCCTCTAGGGGCTTCCAAATATCACTTTGCCAATTCCACAAGAACTGTCTTAGCGAAAGGCTTCTTGAATTGAAAGCTGTAACTCTGTGAGCTGATTTCACAGAACACAAAGAAGTTTCTCAGAAAGCTTCTTTCTCTTTGTTATCAGAGGATATTTCCTTTGGCCCTATAGTCTTCAAAGGGATCCGAAATATCTGTTCTCAGATTCCACAGTAATAAGGCTAGCAAAGAGATCCACGAAATACAGATGTAACTCTGTGAGATGAATTAACAGAACACTAAGCAGTTTCCCAGAAAGCTTCTTTCCATATTTCATCTGAGGATATTTCCTTTTTCACCATAGCCCTCTATGGGCTTCCAAATATCTCTTTGCCAATTCCACAAGAACTGTCTTAGCGAAAGGCTTCTTGAGGGGAAAGCTGTAACTCTGTGAGTTGATTTCACAGAACACAAAGAAGTTTCTCAGAAAACTTCTTTCTCTTTGTTATCGGAGGATGTTTCCTTTGGCCCTATAGTCTTCAAAGGGATTCGAAATATCTGTTCTCAGATTCCACAGAAATAAGGCTAGCAAAGAGTTCCACGAAATACAGGTGTAACTCTGTGAGATGAATTAACAGAACACTAAGCAGTTTCTCAGAAAGCTTCTTTCCAGATTTCATCTGAGGATATTTCCTTTTTCACCATAGCCCTCTATGGGCTTCCAAATATCACTTTGCCAATTCCACAAGAACTCTCTTAGCGAAAGGCTTCTTGAGGGGAAAGCTGTAACTCTGTGAGATGAATTCACAGAACACAAAGAAGTATCTCAGAAAGCTTCTTTCTCTTTGTTATCGGAGGATATTTCCTTTGTCTCTATAGTCTTCAAAGAGATCCGAAATATCTCTTCTCAGATTCCACAGAAATAAGGCTAGCAAAGAGATCCACGAAATACAGATGTAACTCTGTGAGATGAATTAACAGAACACTAAGCAGATTCTCAGAAAACTTCTTTCCAGATTTCATCTGAGTATATTTCCTTTTTCACCATAGCCCTATAAGTGCTTCCAAATATCACTATGCCAATTCCACAAGAACTGTCTTAGTGAAAGGCTTCTTGAGGGGAAAGCTGTAACTCTGTGAGATTATTTCAGAAACACAAAGAAGTTTCTCAGAAAGCTTCTTTCTCTTTGTTATCGGAGGATATTTCCTTTGGCCCTATAGTCTTCAAAGGGATCCGAAATATCTGTTCTCAGATTCCACAGAAATAAGGCTAGCAAAGAGATCCACGAAATACAGATGTAACTCTGTGAGATGAAATAACAGAACACTAAGCAGTTTCTCAGAAAGCTTCTTTCCAGATTTCATCTGAGGATATTTCCTTTTTCACCATAGCCCTCTATGGGCTTCCAAATATCACTTTGCCAATTCCACAAGAAGTGTCTTAGCGAAAGGCTTCTTGAAGGGAAAGCTGTAACTCAGTGAGCTGATTTCACAGAACACAAAGAAGTTTCTCAGAAAGCTTCTTTCTCTTTGTTATCAGAGGATATTTCCTTTGGCCCTATAGTCTTCAAAGGGATCCGAAATATCTGTTCTCAGATTCCACAGAAATAAGGCTAGCAAAGAGATCCACGAAATACAGATGTAACTCTGTGAGATGAATTAACAGAACACTAAGCAGTTTCCCAGAAAGCTTCTTTCCAGATTTCATCTGAGGATATTTCCTTTTTCACCATAGCCCTCTATGGGCTTACAAATATCACTTTGCCAATTCCACAAGAAAAGTCTTAGCGAAAGGCTTCTTGAGGGGAAAGCTGTAACTCTGTGAGATGATTTCACAGAACACAAAGAAGTTTCTCAGAAAGCTTCTTTCTCTTTGTTATCGGAGGATATTTCCTTTGGCCCTATAGTCTTCAAAGGGATCCGAAATATCTGTTCTCAGATTCCACAGAAATAAGGCTAGCAAAGAGATCCACGAAATACAGATGTAACTCAGTGAGATGAATTAACAGAATACTAAACAGTTTCTCAGAAAGCTTCTTTCCAGATTGCATCTGAGGATATTTCCTTTTTCAGCATAGCCCTCTATGGGCTTCCAAATATCACTTTGCCAATTCCACAAGAACTGTCTTAGCGAAAGTCTTCTTGAGGGGAAAGCTGTAACTCTGCGAGATGATTTCACAGAACACAAAGAAGTTTCTCAGAAAACTTCTTTCTCTTTGTTTTTTTTTGTTGTTTTTGTTTTTTTGTTTTTTTTTTTTTTGTGCTAGACTCCAATTTAATTCCAGCAACAGTTCACAGGCCATATTCACAGAAAAGTTAATCTGGGCTTTATGAGAGGTAGCCATTTTCTCTCTTTCTTTTTTTGTTTTGTTTTTTGGAGACAGGGTCTTGCTCTGTGGCCCAGGCTGGAGTGCAGCGGCACCTTCCCAGCCCACTGCAGCCTTGAACTCCCGGGCTCAGGCAATCCTCCCACCCCAGCCTCCCGAGCAGCTAGGACCTCATAAATGTGCCACCATGCCTGGCCAATCTTTAAGTTTTCTGCAGAGACGGGATCTCACTATCCTGTCCAGGCCGGTCTCAGATTCCTGGGCTCAAGCGATTCCGCTGATTCAGCCTCCCAAAGTGCTGGGACCACAAATGACAGCCACCGCATGCAGCCCATATTCCTTTTTAAGGAAAGATGCAGAGGTGTTAAAGATTAATATCAAGGCCGTTCGCGGTGGCTCAAGCCTGCAATCCCAGCACCTTGGGAGGCCGAGACGGGCGGATCACAAGGTCAGGAGATCGAGACCATCCCGGCTAACACGGCGAAACCCCGTCTCTACTAAAAACACACAAAAAACCAACCGGGCGAGGTGGCGGCGCCTGCGGTCCCAGCTACTCAGGAGGCCGAGGCAGGAGAATGGCGGGAACCCGGAAGGCGGAGCTTGCAGTGAGCTGAGATCCAGCCACCGCACCCCAGCCTGGGCGACAGAGCGAGACCCCGTCTCAAAAAAAAAAAAAAAAAAAAAAAGATTAATATCAAATTGTCCAGGCATGGTGTTTATGAAATTATGGGCCCTCTGAGAGGCAACCAAACACACACATGACTTCATTTCTTTATTAATTCCTGCCTCATCATCTTTTCTCATTGATGCTCCTTAATGTTAAAGGAATCTCTCTCTCTCTCACACACACGTAAGACCAAAACAAATATCTTGAACATGCAAAAAAATAGTGTACACTGCTGAATAGTGTGCACTGTTGAATAGTGTGCACTGTTGAAGTGTGCACTGCTGAATAGTGTGCACTGCTGAATAGTGTGCACTGCTGAATAGTGTGCACTGTTGAATAGTGTGCACTGCTGAATAGTGTACACTGTTGAATAGTGTGCACTGCTGAATAGTATACACGGTTGAATACTGTGCACTGTTGCAGTGTGATGTGCCTAGGGCATCAGGATCTTGGGAAAGCTCTAGGTTTTTGGCTTCGAAAGAAAACTGCATGTTGAATAACAGGTTTTTACATTTATTATTGTTGTGTATTTCCTCCCCTTTTTGCACTACTATCTACGCTGAGTGATCTATTGCCAACTGGCTCCAATTCTCCAAATCAAAGTGTGTGAGGAAAACACACTTGTGCAATCCTCTTTAACAGAAGATACACCAAGTAATCTGTCTGTCTACTTCTGTAACCCAGAAATAAAACCACTTGAAGGGCTGCTTGGCTGGAGGGGTCCGGTTGGGAGCGCATCCTGCCCTCAGTCGGAATCCATGGTGAACAGCTGGATGTCCTGTGGGTTCCAGTACAGGCCGACTGCTGAGTTGTAGACAAGAGACCAGACGTAGGGGATAAAAAACTCCTCAGGCTGCTCCTCTTCCACATATTTGAATTTCAATTCTGGAAATTTCTTCAGTCTGTCTTTGGGCAGCGCAATGACGCCTTGCTTAATGATTTCCAGGACCCGTTCCACTGACAGCTCAGCTCCAGCTTGCAGCAACCTTGAGCTAAAGAAGGTGATCACCAGATCAATATTTTGCATTATATCCTGAAATGAAGGATGAGTTCGAAATTGTTCGAAGAGATCGCGTTTGTAGAGCAGGGCGTATACCAAGTTTGGGTTGTGGTGAAGGGAATTTGTCAGGCAGGAGTTGATGATCTCTAACATCATTCGAATCACTTCTTCAATGACATTTAGGTCTTGTGCATAATCTGGTAGAGGAACATCATTAGAACTCAGCGAACCTCTCAAGGACTGTGTGGCTTGTTCCAGAACTTTGTTGTGTTTTTTAGACAGCAAAGAAAATAAACTGATGATCCTCTGGACAGCATACTGATGGAGAGAACGAAACTGTGCCGACATATTTGCTAAAGCTGCCAAACAGTTCGTGTGAAGGTACTTGTCTCTTGTCCTAGTCATGTTGTATTGAATGGTTCTTATTACGACCAGGATGAGGAGACTCCCCAAGGAGATTTCAGTTAAAACTCGTTCTGAATACCAAGTAATATTTTTTAGTATCACTTCATGAATGGATCTGTTGAAGCCATCATCTTCCGTAAGGATCAACAATATTATAAGGGCCATATACACATGGTGTGAATTCCTTTCTTCAACATGATACAGAATCTCAAGAATAGGTAAAACAAGATTTTCCATGTCTGTGCGAGCCAACATGTATGTTCTAATATTACTATTTTGATGAAGCAAGGTATACAAGAGGAGAGTTGCTTGATCAGATGTCTGCTGTTCACAAAGAGCTGTGTACAAACTATTAAAGTTGATCTGGAAGGCATGTGGAATTGATGAGGGGAAAGGACTGCTATCTTGTGTGTTCTTGAAGGACATAATGGCTTGTCTGTAGGGGTTTGGCGCATCTGAGGCATCTGTCAGATTGGCCAACACCAGCAGAAGCAGGAGACTCTGGTTGGCCAGAGGGGAAGAAAGCTCTGGAGAGGCAGTCGCTTTGCTGCCCACACCACCTAGCGTGAAGACAGTCCAGAGTCCTGTTGCTACTCCTGATGCAAGTCCATAAAGCAGTCCTCCCCCATCCGACTGCTGAGGGAAAACATGGGTTCCTGGAGGAGGTGGCTTTTCTTGTCTGATAAAGTTATATAATAAGGTCTTCACAAGTTTGCTGGTGTATGGAAGACATGGACCTCGCATCAAATACTTGTGGCTGATGCTCTGTCGCAAAACTTCTTTGTGGAAGAGCTGGCAGGAAAGGAAAACAACCATTGTTGATATAGCTTCTACTGATATTTCATATGTAATATCTAAGAGTGGAATATCAGTGATTAACTGCATCAAACAGCACAGCAATTCTTCCAAAAGATCTTCTGAGTCAGAACTGTAATTGCCAGGAGATTTTTCTTCATAAGTAAAATGAAGTTGTAATTCCTCTTCTGACATCTGACAGATGAACACTTTCAGCAAACAGCAAATAATAAACAAAGCATTGTGTGTCTGCCAAATGAAGATGTGGTTCTGACATTCTGCTGAGAGTTTTAGTTCTTTGGTTCTAGAAAGGAAGACCTTATCAGTGCACCAAGATTTCCTGTTCGAGGATTGTTTTCAACTAATGACCTGCAGACTGAAATGGTTGCTTCCTCCAAGAGTTTCAACTCAGTACTGCTAGTTGGTGCAGGGAAAGAAAACGAGAGAAGCTGATTCCAGAACGGGTCATTCTCAGAGACAGATTCCGTGCCGGATAACTTTTTCAAGTATTCATTTTTAGGAAGATCGCCGATTCTGCTGCTATTTGATCCCATCTTCTTCCTTAAGCAGATAACTTGTCCTTAAACCTGCATTTCCACAAGACAACCTGTCTCAGCCGGCGGGGGGATACACTCCAGCTCCACGGACCCACGGACTGACGGGCGGGTGGCAGAGGGGTCGGGAGAAGTCGCGGTCGCCGCCGCAGCCTCAGGTGGCGCACGCCAGCTCAGGCCTCCATGTTTCCACGTCCTGCGAGTAAGGATCCGGCTCCGGCTTGGCCTGCAGCTCGGCCCCGGCTCGGCTCCAGCCGGGGCCGCCTCGGTGCGGAGGCCGGGAGGCGGCGAGGGAAGAGGGAAGCGACCTAGAACGTGGCTAGGGCTCTCTTTCTTATCGGAGGATATTTCTTTGGCCCTATAGTCTTCAAAGGGATCCGAAATATCTGTTCTCTGATTCCACAGAAATAAGGCTAGCAAAGAGATCCACGAAATACAGATGTAACTCTGTGAGATGAATTAACAGTACACTAAGCAGTTTCTCAGAAAGCTTCTTTCCAGATTTCATCTGAGGATATTTCCTTTTTCACCGTAGCCCTCTATGAGCTTCCAAATATCACTTTGCCAATTCCACAAGAACTGTCTTAGCGAAAGGCTTCTTGAGGGGAAAGCTGTAACTCTGTGAGATGATTTCACAGAACACAAAGAAGTTTCTCAGAAAGCTTCTTTCTCTTTGTTATCGGAGGATATTTCCTTTGGCCCTATAGTCTTCAAAGGGATCCGAAATATCTGTTCTCAGGTTCCACAGAAATAAGGCTAGCAAAGAGATCCACGAAATACAGATGTAACTCTGTGAGATGAATTAACAGAACACTAAGCAGTTTCTCAGAAAGCTTCTTTCCAGATTTCATCTGAGGATATTTCCTTTTTCACCATAGCCCTCTAAGGGCTTCCAAATATCACTTTGCCAATTCCACAAGAACTGTATTAGTGAAAGGCTTCTTGAGGGGAAAGCTGTAACTCTGTGAGATTATTTCACAGAACACAAAGAAGTTTTTCAGAAAGCTTCTTTCTCTTTGTTATCGGAGGATATTTCCTTTGGCCCTATAGTCTTCAAAGGGATCCGAAATATCTGTTCTCAGGTTCCACAGAAATAAGGCTAGCAAAGAGATCCACGAAATACAGATGTAACTCTGAGAGATGAATTAACAGAACACTAAGCAGTTTCTCAGAAAGCTTCTTTCCAGATTTCATCTGAGGATATTTCCTTTTTCACCATAGCCCTCTATGGGCTTCCAAATATCACTTTGCCAATTCCACAAGAACTGTCTTAGCGAAAGGCTTCTTGAAGGGAAAGCTGTAATTCTGTGAGATGATTTCACAGAACACAAAGAAGTTTCTCAGAAAGCTTCTTTCTCTTTGTATTCAGAGGATATTTCCTTTGGCCCTATAGTCTTCAAAGGGATCCGAAATATCTGTTCTCAGATTCCAAAGAAATAAGGCTAGCAAACAGATAAACGAAATACAGATGTAACTCTGTGAGATGAATTAACAGAACACTAAGAAGTTTCCCAGAAAGCTTCTTTCCAGATTTCATCTGAGGATATTTCCTTTTTCACCATAGCCCTCTATGGGCTTCCAAATATCACTTTGCTAATTCCACAAGAACTGTCTTAGTGAAAGGCTTCTTGAGGGGAAAGCTGTAACTTTCTGAGATGATTTCACAGAACACAAAGAAGTTTCTCAGAAAGCTTCTTTCTCTTTGTTATCGGAGGATATTACTTTGGCCCTATAGTCTTCAAAGGGATCCGAAATATCTGTTCTCAGATTCCACAGAAATAAGGCTAGGAAAGAGATCCACGAAATACAGATGTAACTCTGTGAGATGAATTAACAGAACACTAAGCAGTTTCTCAGAAAGCTTCTTTCCAGATTTCATCTGAGGATATTTCCTTTTTCACCATACCCCTCTATGGGCTTCCAAATATCACTTTGCCAATTCCACAAGAACTGTCTTAGCGAAAGGCTTCTTGAGGGGAAAGCTGTAACTCTGTGAGATGATTTCATAGAACACAAAGAAGTTTCTCAGAAAGCTTCTTTCTCTTTGTTATCGGAGGATATTTCTTTGGCCCTATAGTCTTCAAAGGGATCCGAAATATCTGTTCTCAGATTCCACAGAAATAAGGCTAGCAAAGAGATCTACGAAATACAGATGTAACTCTGTGAGATGAATTAACAGTACACTAAGCAGTTTCTCAGAAAGCTTATTTCCAGATTTCATCTGAGGATATTTCCTTTTTCACCATAGCCCTCTATGGGCTTCCAAATATCACTTGCCGATTCCACAAGAACTGTCTTAGCGAAAGGCTTCTTGATGGGAAAGCTGTAACTCTGTGAGATGATTTCACAGAACACAAAGAAATTTCTCAGAAAGCTTCTTTCTCTTTGTTATCGGAGGATATTTCCTTTGGCCCTATACTCTTCAAAGGTATCCGAAATATCTGTTCTCAGATTCCACAGAAATAAAGCTAGCAAAGAGATCCACGAAATACAGGTGTAACTCTGTGAGATGAATTAACAGAACACTAAGCCGTTTCTCAGAAAGCTTCTTTCCAGATTTCATCTGAGGATATTTCCTTTTTCACCATAGTTCTCTATGGGCTTCCAAATATCACTTTGCCAATTCCACAAGAACTGTATTAGCGAAAGGCTTCTTGAGGGGAAAGCTGTAACTCTGTGAGATGAATTCACAGAACAAAAAGAAGTATCTCAGAAAGCTTCTTTCTCTTTGTTATCGGAGGATATTTCCTTTGGCTCTATAGTCTTCAAAGAGATCCGAAATATCTGTTCTCAGATTCCACAGAAATAAGGCTAGCAAATAGATCCACGAAATACAGATATAACTCTGTGAGATGAATTAACAGAACACTAAGCAGTTTTTCAGAAAGCTTCTTTCCAGATTTCATCTGAGGATATTTCCTTTTTCATCATAGCCCTCTAAGGGCTTCCAAATATCACTTTGCCAATTCCACAAGAACTGTATTAGTGAAAGGCTTCTTGAGGGGAAAGCTGTAACTCTCTGAGATGATTTCACAGAACACAAAGAAGTTTTTCAGAAAGCTTCTTTCTCTTTGTTATTGGAGGATATTTCCTTTGGCCCTATAGTCTTCCAAGGGATCCGAAATATCTGTTCTCGGATTCCACAGAAATAAGACTAGCAAAGAGATCCACGAAATACATATGTAACTCTGTGAGATGAATTAACAGAACACTAAGCAGTTTCTCAGAAAGCTTCTTTACAGATTTCATCTGAGGATATTTCCTTTTTCACCATAGCCCTCTATGGGCTTCCAAATATCACTTTGCCAATTCCACAAGTACTGTCTTAGCGAAAGGCTTCTTGAGGGGAAGCTGTAACTCAGTGAGATGATTTCACAAAACACAAAGAAATTTCTCAGAAAGCTTCTTTCTCTTTGTTATCGGAGGATATTTCCTTTGGTCCTATAGTCTTCAAAGGGATCCGAAATATCTGTTCTCAGATTCCACAGAAGTAAGGCTAGCAAAGAGATCCACGAAATACAGATGTAACTCTGTGAGATGAATTAACAGAACACTCAGCAGTTTCTCAGAAAGATTCTTTCCAGATTTCATCTGAGGATATTTCCTTTTTCACCATAGCCCTCTATGGGCTTCCAAATATCACTTTGCCAATTCCACAAGAACTGTCTTAGCGAAAGGCTTCTTGAGGGGAAAGCTGTAACTCTGTGAGATGATTTCACAGAACACAAAGAAGTTTCTCAGAAAGCTTCTTTCTCTTTGTTATCGGATGATATTTCTTTGGCCCTATAGTCTTCAAAGGGATCCGAAATATCTGTTCTCAGGTTCCACAGAAATAAGGCTAGCAAAGAGATCCACGAAATACAGATGCAACTCTGTGAGGTGAATTAACAGAACACTAAGCAGTTTCTCAGAAAGCTTCTTTCCAGATTTCATCTGAGGATATTTCCTATTTCACCATAGCCCTCTATGGGCTTCCTAATATCACTTTGCCAATTCCACAAGAACTGTCTTAGCGAAAGGCTTCTTGAGGGGAAAGCTGTAACTCTCTGAGATGATTTCACAGAACACAAAGAAGTTTCTCAGAAAGCTTCTTTCTCTTTGTTATCGGAGGATATTTCCTTTGGCCCTATAGTCTTCAAAGGGATCCAAAATATCTGTTCTCAGGTTCCACAGAAATAAGGCTAGCAAAGAGATCCACGAAATACAGATGTAACACTGTGAGATGAAATAACAGAACCCTAAGAAGTTTCTCAGAAAGCTTCTTTCCAGATTTCATCTGAGGATATTTCCTTTTTCACCATAGGCCTCTATGGGCTTCCAAATATCACTTTGCCAATTCCACAAGAACTGTCTTAGCGAAAGGCTTCTTGATTGGAAAGCTGTAACTCTGTGATATGCTTTCACAGAACACAAAGAAGTTTCTCAGAAACCTTCTTTCTCTTTGTTATCGGAGGATATTTCCTTTGGCCCAATAGTCTTCAAAGGGATCCGAAATATCTGTTCTCAGATTCCACAGAAAGAAGGCTAGCAAAGAGATCCACGAAATACAGATGTAACACTGTGAGTGGAGGTCAGAGAACACTAAGCAGTTTCTCAGAAAGCTTCTTTCCAGATTTCATCTGAGGATATTTCCTTTCTCACCATAGCCCTCTATGGGCTTCCAAATATCACTTTGCCAATTCCACAAGAACTGTCTTAGCGAAAGGCTTCGTGAGGGGAAAGCTGTAACTCTGTGAGATGATTTCACAGAACACAAAGACGTTTCTCAGAAAGCTTCTTTCTCATTGTTCTTGGAGGATATTTCCTTTGGCCCTATAGACTTCAAAGGGATCCGAAATATCTGTTCTCAGATTCCACAGAAATAAGGCTAGCAAACAGATCCACGAAATACAGATGTAACTCTGTGAGATGAAATAACAGAACACTAAGCAGTTTCTCAGAAAGCTTCTTTCCAGATTTCATCTGAAGATATATCCATTTTCACCATAGCCTTCTATGGGCTTCCAAATATCACTTTGTCAATTCCACAAGAACTGTCTTAGCGAAAGGCTTCTTGAGGGGAAAGCTGTAACTCTGTGAGATGATTTCACAGAACACAAAGAAGTTTCTCAGAAAGCTTCTTTCTCTTTGTTATCGGAGGATATTTCCTTTGTCCCTATAGTCTTCAAAGATATCCGAAATATCTGTTCTCAGATTCCACAGAAATAAGGCTAGCAAAGAGATCCAGGAAATACAGATGTAACTCTGTGAGATGAAATAACAGAACACTAAGCAGTTTCTCAGAAAGCTTCTTTGCAGATTTCATCGGAGTATATTTCCTTTTTCACCATAGCCCTCTATGGGCTTCCAAATATCACTTTGCCAATTCCACAAGAACTGTCTTAGCGAAAGGCTTTTTGAGGGGAAAGCTGTAACTCTGTGAGATGATTTCAAAGAACACAAAGAAGTTTCTCAGAAAGCTTCTTTCTCTTTGTTATCGGAGGATATTTCCTTTGGCCCTATAGTCTTCAAAGGGATCCGAAATATCTGTTCTCCGATTCCACAGAAATAAGGCTAGCAAAGAGATCCACGAAATACAGATGTAACTCTGTGAGATGAATTAACAGAACACTAAGCAGTTTCTCAGAAAGCTTCTTTACAGATTTCATCTGAGGATATTTCCTTTTTCACCATAGGCCTCTATGGGCTTACAAATATCACTTTGCCAATTCCACAAGAACTGTCTTAGCGAAAGGCTTCTTGAGGGGAAAGCTGTAACTCTGTGAGATGATTTCACAGAACACAAAGAAGTTTCTCAGAAAGCTTCTTTCTCTTTGTTATCGGAGGATACTTCCTTTGGCCCTATAGTCTTCAAAGGGATCCGAAATATCTGTTCTCAGATTCCACAGAAATAAGGCTAGCAAAGAGATCCACGAAATAGAGAGGTAACTCTGTGAGATGAATTAACAGAACACTAAGCAGTTTCTCAGAAAGCTTCTTTCCAGATTGCATCTGAGGATATTTCCTTTTTCACCATAGCCCTCTATGGGCTTCCAAATATCTCTTTGCCAATTCCACAAGAACTGTCTTAGCGAAAGGCTTGTTGAGGGGAAAGCTGTAACTCTGTGAGATGATTTCACAGAACACAAAGAAGTTTCTCAGAAAACTTCTTTCTCTTTGTTATCGGAGGTTATTTCCTTTGTCCCTATAGTCTTCAAAGGTATCCGAAATATCTGTTCTCAGGTTCCACAGAAATAAGGCTAGCAAAGAGATCCACGAAATACAGATGCAACTCTGTGAGGTGAATTAACAGAACACTAAGCAGTTTCTCAGAAAGCTTCTTTCCAGATTTCATCTGAGGATATTTCCTTTTTCACCATAGCCCTCAATGGGATTCCTAATATCACTTTGCCAATTCCACAAGAACTGTCTTAGCGAAAGGCTTCTTGAGGGGAAAGCTGTAACTCTCTGAGATGATTTCACAGAACACAAAGAAGTTTCTCAGAAAGCTTCTTTCTCTTTGTTATCGGAGGATATTTCTTTTTTCCTATAGTCTTCAAAGGGATCCGAAATATCTGTTCTCAGGTTCCACAGAAATAAGGCTAGCAAAGAGATCCACGAAATACAGATGCAACTCTGTGAGGTGAATTAACAGAACACTAAGCAGTTTCTGAGAAAGCTTCTTTCCAGATTTCATCTGAGGATATTTTCTTTTTCACCATAGCCCTCTATGGGCTTCCTAATATCACTTTGCCAATTCCACAAGAACTGTCTTGGCGAAAGGCTTCTTGAGGGGAAAGCTGTAACTCTCTGAGATGATTTCACAGAACACAAAGAAGTTTCTCAGAAAGATTTTCTCTTTGTTATCGGAGGATATTTCCTTTGGCCCTAGCGTCTTCAAAGGGATCCAAAATATCTGTTCTCAGGTTCCACAGAAATAAGGCTAGCAAAGAGATCCACGAAATACAGATGTAACACTGTGAGATGAAATAACAGAACCCTAAGCAGTTTCTCAGAAAGCTTCTTTCCAGATTTCATCTGAGGATATTTCCTTTTTCACCATAGCCCTCTATGGGCTTCCAAATATCACTTTGCCAATTCCAAGAGAACTGTCTTAGGGAAAGGCTTCTTGATGGGAAAGCTGTAACTCTGTGATATGATTTCACAGAACACAAAGAAGTTTCTCAGAAACCTTCTTTCTCTTTGTTATCGGAGGATATTTCCTTTGGCCCTATAGTCTTCAAAGGGATCCGAAATATCTGTTCTCAGATTCCACAGAAATAAGGCTAGCAAAGAGATCCACGAAATACCGATGTAACACTGTGAGTGGAAGTCAGAGAACACTAAGCAGTTTCTCAGAAAGCTTCTTTCCAGATTTCATCTGAGGATATTTCCTTATTCACCATAGCCCTCTATGGGCTTCCAAATATCACTTTGCCAATTCCACAAGAACTGTCTTAGCGAAAGGCTTCTTGAGGGGAAAGCTGTAACTCTGTGAGATGATTTCACAGAACACAAAGACGTTTCTCAGAAAGCTTCTTTCTCTTTGTTATTGGAGGATATTTCCTTTGGCCCTATAGACTTCAAAGGGATCCGAAATATCTGTTCTCAGATTCCACAGAAATAAGGCTAGCAAACAGATCCACGAAATACAGATGTAACTCTGTGAGATGAAATAACAGAACACTAAGCAGTTTCTCAGAAAGCTTCTTTCCAGATTTCATCTGAGGATATTTCCATTTTCACCTTAGCCTTCTATGGGCTTCCAAATATCACTTTGCCAATTCCACAAGAACTGTCTTAGCGAAAGGCTTCTTGAGGGGAAAGCTGTAACTCTGTGAGATGATTTCACAAAACACAAAGAAGTTTCTCAGAAAGCTTCTTTCTCTTTGTTATCGGAGGATATTTCCTTTCTCCCTATAGTCTTCAAAGGGATCCTAAATATCTGTTCTCAGATTCCACAGAAAAAAGGCTAGCAAAGAGAGCCACGAAATACAGATGTAACTCTGTGAGACGAATTAACAGAACACTAAGCAGTTTCTCAGAAAGCTTCTTTCCAGATTTCATCTGAGGATATTTCCTTTTTCACCCTAGCCCTCTATGGGCTTCCAAATATCACTTTGCCAATTCCACAAGAACTGTCTTAGCGAAAGGCTTCTTGAGGCGAAACCTGTAACTCTGTGAGATGATTTCACAGAACACAAAGAAGTTTCTCAGAAAGCTTCTTTCTCTTTGTTATCGGAGGATATTTACTTTGGCCCTAGAGTCTTCAAAGGGATCCGAAATATCTGTTCTCAGATTCCACAGAAATAAGGCTAGCAAAGAGATCCACGAAATACAGATGTAACTCTGTGAGATGAATTAACAGAACACTAAGCAGTTTCTCAGAAAGCTTCTTTCAAGACTGCATCTGAGGATACTTCCTTTTTCACCATTGCCCTCTATGGGTTTCCAAATATCACTTTGCCAATTCCACCAGAACTGTCTTAGCGAAAGTCTTCTTGAGGGAAAAGCTGTAACTCTGTGAGATGATTTCACAGAACACAAAGAAGTTTCTCAGAAAGCTTCTTTCTCTTTTTTATCGGAGGATATTTCCTTTGGCCCTATAGTCTTCAAAGGTATCCGAAATATCTGTTCTCAGATTCCACAGAAATAAAGCTAGCAAAGAGATCCACGAAATACAGGTGTAACTCTGTGAGATGAAATAACAGAACACTAAGCAGTTTCTCAGAAAACTTCCTTCCAGATTTCATCTGAGGATATTTCCTTTTTCACCATAGCCCTCTAGGGGCTTCCAAATATCACTTGGCCAATTCCACAAGAACTGTCTTAGCGAAAGGCTTCTTGAAGGGAAAGCTGTAACTCTGTGAGCTGATTTCACAGAACACAAAGAAGTTTCTCAGAAAGCTTCTTTCTCTTTGTTATCAGAGGATATTTCCTTTGGCCCTATAGTCTTCAGAGGGATCTGAAATATCTGTTCGCAGATTCCACAGAAATAAGGCTAGCAAAGAGATCCAAGAAATACAGATGTAACTCTGTGAGATGAATTAACAGAACACTAAGCAATATCCCAGAAAGCTTCTTTCCAGATTTCATCTGAGGATATTTCCTTTTTCACCTTAGGCCTCTATGGGCTTCCAAATATCACTTTGCCATTCCACAAGAACTGTCTTAGTGAAAGGCTTCTTGAGGGGAAAGCTGTAACTTTCTGAGATGATTTCACAGAACACAAAGAAGTTTCTCAGAAAGCTTCTTTCTCTTTGTTATCGGAGGATATTTCCATTGGCCCTATAGTCTTCAAAGGGATCCGAAATATCTGTTCTCAGATTCCACAGAAATAAGGCTAGCAAAGAGATCCAGGAAATACAGATGTAACTCTGTGAGATGAAATAACAGAACACTAAGCAGTTTCTCAGAAAGCTTCTTTGCAGATTTCATCGGAGGATATTTCCTTTTTCACCATAGCCCTCTATGGGCTTCCAAATATCACTTTGCCAATTCCACAAGAACTGTCTTAGCGAAAGGCTTCTTGAGGTGAAAGCTGTAACTCTGTGAGATGATTTCACAGAACACAAAGAAGTTTCTCAGAAAGCTTCTTTCTCTTTGTTATCGGAGGATATTTCCTTTGGCCATATAGTCTTCAAAGGGATCCGAAATATCTGTTCTCAGATTCCACAGAAATAAGGCTAGCAAAGAGATCCACGAAATACAGATGTAACTCTGTGAGATGAATTAAGAGAACACTAAGCAGTTTCTCAGAAAGCTTCTTTACAGATTTCATCTGAGGATATTTACTTTTTCACCATAGGCCTCTATGGGCTTACCAATATCACTTTGCCAATTCCACAAGAACTGTCTTAGCGAAAGGCTTCTTGAGGGGAAAGCTGTAACTCTGTGAGATGATTTCACAGAACACAAAAAAGTTTCTCAGAAAGCTTCTTTCTCTTTGTTATCGGAGGATACTTCCTTTGGCCCTATAGTCTTCAAAGGGATCCGAAATATCCTTTCTCAGATTCCACAGAAATAAGGCTAGCAAAGAGATCCACGAAATACAGATGTAACTCTGTGAGATGAATTAACAGAACACTAACCAGTTGCTCAGAAAGCTTCTTTCCAGATTGCATCTGAGGATATTTCCTTTTTCACCATAGCCCTCTATGGGCTTCCAAATATCTCTTTGCCAATTCCACAAGAACTGCTTAGCGAAAGGCTTCTTGAGGGGAAAGCTGTAATTCTGTGAGATGATTTCACAGAACACAAAGAAGTTTCTCAGAAACTTCTTTCTCTTTGTTATCAGAGGATATTTCCTTTGTCCCTATAATCTTCAAAGGTATCCGAAATATCTGTTCTCAGATTCCACAGAAATAAGGCTAGCAAAGAGATCCACGAAATACAGATGTAACTCTGTGAGATGAATTAACAGAACACTAAGCAGTTTCTCAGAAAGCTTCTTTCCAGATTGCATCTGAGGATATTTCCTTTTTCACCATAGCCCTCTATGGGCTTCCAAATATCTCTTTGCCAATACCACAAGAACTGTCTTAGCGAAAGGCTTCTTGAGGGGAAAGCTGTAACTCTGTGAGATGATTTCACAGAACACAAAGAAGTTTCTCAGAAAGCTTCTTTCTCTTTGTTATCGGAGGATATTTCCTTTGGCCCTATAGTCTTCAAAGGGATCCGAAATATCTGTTCTCAGATTCCACAGAAATAAGGCTGGCAAAGAGATCCACGAAATACAGATGTAACTCTGTGAGATGAATTAACAGAACACTAAGCAGTTTCTATAAAAGCTTCTTTCCAGATTTCATCTGAGGATATTTCCTTTTTCACCATAGCCCTCTATGGGCTTCCAAATATCACTTTGCCAATTCCACAAGAACTGTCTTAGCGAAAGGCTTCTTGAGGGGAAAGCTGTAACTCTGTGAGATAATTTCACAGAACACAAAGAAGTTTCTCAGAAAGCTTCTTTCTCTTTGTTATCGGAGTATGTTTCCTTTGGCCCTATATTCTTCAAAGGGATCCGAAATATCTGTTCTCAGATTCCACAGAAAAAAGGCTAGCAAAGAGATCCACGAAATACAGATGTAACTCTGTGAGATGAATTAACAGAACACTAAGCAGTTTCTCAGAAAGCTTCTTTCCAGATTGCATCTGAGCATATTTCCTTTTTCACCGTAGCCCTCTATGGGCTTCCAAATATCACTTTGCCCATTCCACAAGAACTGTCTTAGCGAAAGGCTTCTTGAGGGGAAAGCTGTAACTCTGTGGATGATTTCACAGAACACAAAGAAGTTTCTCATAAAGCTTCTTTCTCTTTGTTATCGGAGGATATTTCCTTTGGCCCTATAGTCTTCAAAGTGATCCGAAATATCTGTTCTCAGGTTCCACAGAAAAAAGGCTACAAAGAGATCCACGAAATACAGATGTAACTCTGTGAGATGAATTAACAGAACACTAAGCAGTTTCTCAGAAAGCTTCTTTCCAGATTGCATCTGAGGATATTTCCTTTTTCACCATAGCCCTCTATGGGTTTCCAAATATCTCTTTGCCAATTCCCCAAGAACTGTCTTAGCGAAAGGCTTCTTGAGGGGAAAGCTGTAACTCTGGGAGATGATTTCACAGAACACAAAGAAGTTTCTCAGAAAACTTCTTTCTCTTTGTTATCGGAGGATATTTCCTTTGTCCCTATAGTCTTCAAAGGTATCCGAAATATCTGTCCTCAGATTCCACAGAAATACGGCTAGCAAAGAGATCCACGAAATACAGGTGTAACTCTGTGAGATGAATTAACAGAAAACTTAGCAGTTTCTCACAAAGCTTCTTTCCAAATTTCATCTGAGGATATTTCCTTTTTCACCATAGCCCTCTATGGGCTTCCAAATATCACTTTGACAATTCCACAAGAACTGTCTTAGCGAAAGGCTTCTTGAGGGGAAAGCTGTAACCCTGTGAGATGAATTCACAGAACACAAAGAAGTATCTCAGAAAGCTTCTTTCTCTTTGTTATCGGAGCATATTTCCTTTGGCTCTATAGTCTTCAAAGAAATCCAAAATATCTGTTCTCAGATTCCACAGAAATAATGCTAGCAAAGAGATCCACGAAATACAGATGTAACTCTGTGAGATGAATTAACAGAACACTAAGCAGATTCTCAGAGGGCTTCTTTCCAGATTTCATCTGAGGATATTTCCTTTTTCACCATAGCCCTCTAAGGGCTTCCAAATATCCCTTTGCCAATTCCACAAGAACTGTCTTAGTGAAAGGCTTCTTGAGGGGAAAGCTGTAACTCTGTGAGATGATTTCACAGAACACAAAGAAGTTTCTCAGAAAGCTTCTTTCTCTTTGTTATCGGAGGATATTTCCTTTGGCCCTATAGTCTTCAAAGGGATCCGAAATATCTGTTCTCAGACTCCACAGAAATAAGGCTAGCAAAGAGATCCACGAAATACAGAGGTAACTCTGTGAGATGAAATAACAGAACACTAAGCAGTTACTCAGAAAGCTTCTTTCCAGATTTCATCTGAGGATATTTCCTTTTTCACCATAGCCCTCTAGGGGCTTCCAAATATCACTTTGCCAATTCCACAAGAACTGTCTTAGCGAAAGGCTTCTTGAAGGGAAAGCTGTAACTCTGTGAGCTGATTTCAAAGAACACAAAGAAGTTTCTCAGAAAGCTTCTTTCTCTTTGTTATCAGAGGGTATTTCCTTTGGCCCTATAGTCTTCAAAGGGATCCGAAATATCTGTTCTCAGATTCCACAGAAATAAGGCTAGCAACGAGATCCAGGAAATACAGATGTAACTCTGTGAGATGATTTAACAGAACACTAAGCAGTTTCCCAGAAAGCTTCTTTCCAGATTTCATCTGAGGATATTTCCTTTTTCACCATAGCCCTCTATGGGCTTCCAAATATCACTTTGCCAATTCCACAAGAACTGTCTTAGTGAAAGGCTTCTTGAGGGGAAAGCTGTAACTCTGTGAGATGATTTCACAGAACACAAAGAAGTTTCTCAGAAAGCTTCTTTCTCTTTGTTATCGGAGGATATTTCTTTGGCCCTATAGTCTTCAAAGGGATCCGAAATATCTGTTCTCAGATTCCACAGAAATAAGGCTAGCAAAGAGATCCACGAAATACAGATGTAACTCTGTGAGATGAAATACCAGAACACTAAGCAGATTCTCAGAAAGCTTCTTTCCAGATTTCATCTGAGGATATTTCCTTTTTCACCATAGCCCTCTATGGGCTTCCAAATATTACTTTGCCTATTCCACAAGAACTGTCTTAGAGAAAGGCTTCTTGATGGGAAAGCTGTAACTCTGTGAGATGAATTCACAGAACACAAAGAAGTATCTCAGAAAGCTTCTTTCTCTTTGTTATCGGAGCATATTTCCTTTGGCTCTATAGTCTTCAAAGAGATCCGAAATATCTGTTCTCAGATTCCACAGAAATAAGGCTAGCAAAGAGATCCACGAAATACAGATGTAACTCTGTGAGATGAATTAACAGAACACTAAGCAGTTTCTCAAAAGCTTCTTTCCAGATTTCATCTGAGGATATTTCCTTTTTCACCATAGCCCTCTAAGGGCTTCCAAATATCACTTTGCCAATTCCACAAGAACTGTCTTAGCGAAAGGCTTCTTGAGGGGAAAGCTGTAACTCTGTGAGATGATTTCACAGAACACAAAGAAGTTTCTCAGAAAGCTTCTTTCTCTCTGTTATCGGAGGATATTACTTTGGCCCTATAGTCTTCAAAGGGATGCGAAATATCTGTTCTCAGATTCCACAGAAATAAGGCTAGCAAAGAGATCCACGAAATACAGATGTAACTCTGTGAGATGAATTAACAGTACACTAAGCAGTTTCTCAGAAAGCTTCTTTCCAGATTGCATCTGAGGATATTTCCTTTTTCACCATAGCCCTCTATGGGCTTCCAAATATCACTTTGCCAATTCCACAAGAACTGTCTTAGCGAAAGACTTCTTGAGGGGAAAGCTGTAACTCTGTGGATGATTTCACAGAACACAAAGAAGTTTCTCAGAAAGCTTCTTTCTCTTTGTTATCGGAGGATATTTCCTTTGGCCCTATAGTCTTCAAAGGGATCCGAAATATCTGTTCTCAGGTTCCACAGAAATAAGGCTAGCTAAGAGATCCACGAAATACAGATGTAACTCTGTGAGATGAATTAACAGAACACTAAGCAGTTTCTCAGAAAGCTTCTTTCCAGATTGCATCTGAGGATATTTCCTTTTTCACCATAGCCCTCTATGGGTTTCCAAATATCTCTTTGCCAATTCCCCAAGAACTGTCTTAGCGAAAGGCTTCTTGAAGGGAAAGCTGTAACTCTGGGAGATGATTTCACAGAACACAAAGAAGTTTCTCAGAAAACTTCTTTCTCTTTGTTATCGGAGGATATTTCCTTTGTCCCTATAGTCTTCAAAGGTATCCGAAATATCTGTCCTCAGATTCCACAGAAATACGGCTAGCAAAGTGATCCACGAAACACAGGTGTAACTCTGTGAGATAAATTAACAGAACACTAAGCAGTTTCTCACAAAGCTTCTTTCCAGATTTCATCTGAGGATATTTCCTTTTTCACCATAGTCCTCTATGGGCTTCCAAATATCACTTTGCCAATTCCACAAGAACTGTCTTAGCGAAAGGCTTCTTGAGGGGAAAGCTGTAACCCTGAGAGTTGAATTCACAGAACACAAAGAAGTATCTCAGAAAGCTTCTTTCTCTTTGTTATCGGAGCATATTTCCTTTGGCTCTATAGTCTTCAAAGAAATCCGAAATATCTGTTCTCAGATTCCACAGAAATAATGCTAGCAAAGAGATCCACGAAATACAGATGTAACTCTGTGAGATGAATTAACAGAACACTAAGCAGATTCTCAGAAAGCTTCTTTCCAGATTTCATCTGAGGATATTTCCTTTTTCACCATAGCCCTCTAAGGGCTTCCAAATATCACTTTGCCAATTCCACAAGAACTGTCTTAGTGAAAGGCTTCTTGAGGGGAAAGCTGTAACTCTGTGAGATTATTTCACAGAACACAAAGAAGTTTCTCAGAAAGCTTCTTTCTCTTTGTTATCGGAGGATATTTCCTTTGGCCCTATAGTCTTCAAAGGGATCCGAAATATCTGTTCTCAGACTCCACAGAAATAAGGCTAGCAAAGAGATCCACGAAATACAGAGGTAACTCTGTGAGATGAAATAACAGAACACTAAGCAGTTTCTCAGAAAGCTTCTTTCCAGATTTCATCTGAGGATATTCCCTTTTTCACCATACCCCTCTAGGGGCTTCCAAATATCACTTTGCCAATTCCACAAGAACTGTCTTAGCGAAAGGCTTCTTGAAAGGAAAGCTGTAACTCTGTGAGCTGATTTCACAGAACACAAAGAGTTACTCAGAAAGCTTCTTTCTCTTTGTTATCAGAGGGTATTTCCTTTGGCCCTATAGTCTTCAAAGGGATCTGAAATATCTGTTCTCAGATTCCACAGAAATAAGGCTAGCAACGAGATCCAGGAAATACAGATGTAACTCTGTGAGATGATTTAACAGAACACTAAGCAGTTTCCCAGAAAGCTTCTTTCCAGATTTCATCTGAGGATATTTCCTTTTCCCCATAGCCCTCTAAGGGCTTCCAAATATCACTTTGCCAATTCCACAAGAACTGTCTTAGTGAAAGGCTTCTTGAGGGGAAAGCTGTAACTTTCTGAGATGATTTCACAGAACACAAAGAAGTTTCTCAGAAATCTTCTTTCTCTTTGTTATCGGAGGATATTACTTTGGCCCTATAGTTTTCAAAGGAATCCGAAATATCTGTTCTCAGATTCCACAGAAATAAGGCTGGCAAACAGATCCACGAAATACAGATGTAACTCTGTGAGATGAATTAACAGAACACTAAGCAGTTTCTCAGAAAGCTTCTTTACAGATTTCATCTGAGGATATTTGCTTTTTCACCATACCCCCCTAGGGGCTTCCAAATATCACTTTGCCAATTCCACAAGAACCGTCTTAGCGAAAGGCTTCTTGAGGGGAAAGCTGTAACTCTGTGAGATGATTTCACAGAACACAAAGAAGTTTCTCAGAAAGCTTCTTTCTCTTTGTTATCGGAGGATATTTCTTTGGCCCTATAGTCTTCAAAGGGATCCGAAATATCTGTTCTCAGATTCCACAGAAATAAGGCTAGCAAAGAGATCCACGAAATACAGATGTAACTCTGTGAGATGAAATACCAGAACACTTAGCAGTTTCTCAGAAAGCTTCTTTCCAGATTTCATCTGAGGATATTTCCTTTTTCACCATAGCCCTCTATGGGCTTCCAAATATCACTTTGTCGATTCCACAAGAACTGTCTTAGCGAAAGGCTTCTTGATGGGAAAGCTGTATCTCTGTGAGATGAATTCACAGAACACAAAGAAGTATCTCAGAAAGCTTCTTTCTCTTTGTTATCGGAGCATATTTCCTTTGGCTCTATAGTCTTCAAAGAGATCCGAAATATCTGTTCTCAGATTCCACAGAAATAAGGCTAGCAAAGAGATCCACAAAATACAGATGTAACTCTGTGAGATGAATTAACAGAACACTAAGCAGTTTCTCAGAAAGCTTCTTTCCAGATTTCATCTGAGGATATTTCCTTTTTCACCATAGCCCTCTAAGGGCTTCCAAATACCACTTTGCCAATTCCACAAGAACTGTCTTAGTGAAAGGCTTCTTGAGGGGAAAGCTGTAACTCTGTGAGATGATTTCACAGAACACAAAGAAGTTTCTCAGAAAGCTTCTTTCTCTTTGTTTTCGGAGGATTTTTTCTTTGCCCCTATAGTCTTCAAAGCGATCCGAAATATCTGTTCTCAGATTCCACAGAAATAAGGCTAGCAAAGAGATCCACGAAATACAGAGGTAACTCTGTGAGATGAAATAACAGAACACTAAGCAGTTTCTCAGAATGCTTCTTTCCAGATTTCATCTGAGGATATATCCTTTTTCACCATAGCCCTCTACGGGCTTCCAAATATCACTTTGCCAATTCCACAAGAACTGTCTTAGCGAAAGGCTTCTTGAAGGGAAAGCTGTAACTCTGTGAGCTGATTTCACAGAACACAAAGAAGTTTCTCAGAAAGCTTCTTTCTCTTTGTTATCGGAGGATATTTCCTTTGGCCCTATAGTCTTCAAAGTGATCCGAAATATCTGTTCTCAGATTCCACAGAAGTAAGGCTAGCAAAGAGATCCAGGAAATACAGATGTAACTCTGTGAGATGAATTAACAGAACACTAAGCAGTTTCCCAGAAAGCTTCTTTCCAGATTTCATCTGAGGATATTTCCTTTTTCACCATAACCCTCTATGGGCTTCCAAATATCACATTGCCAATTCCACAAGAACTGTCTTAGTGAAAGGACTCTTGAGGGGAAAGATGTAACTCTGTGAGATGATTTCACAGAACACGAAGAAGTTTCTCAGAAAGCTTCTTTCTCTTTGTTATCGGAGGATATTTCCTTTGTCCCTATAGTCTTCAAAGGGATCCGAAATATCTGTTCTCAGATTCCACAGAAATAAGGCTAGCAAAGAGATCCACGAAATACAGAGGTAACTCTGTGAGATGAATTATCAGAACACTAAGCAGTTTCTCTGAAAGCTTCTTTCCAGATTTCATCTGAGGATATTTCCTTTTTCACCATAGCCCTCTAGGGGCTTCCAAATATCACTTTGCCAATTCCACAAGAACTGTCTTAGCGAAAGGCTTCTTGAAGGGAAAGCTGTAACTCTGTGAGCTGATTTCATAGAACACAAAGAAGTTTCTCAGAAAGCTTCTTTCTCTTTGTTATCAGAGGATATTTCCTTTGGCCCTATAGTCTTCAAAGGGATCCGAAATATCTGCTCTCAGATTCCACAGAAATAAGGCTAGCAAAGAGATCCACGAAATAGAGAGGTAACTCTGTGAGATGAATTAACAGTACACTAAGCAGTTTCTCAGAAAGCTTCTTTCCAGATTTCATCTGAGGATATTTCCTTTTTCACCGTAGCCCACTATGGGCTTCCAAATATCACTTTGCCAATTCCACAAGAACTGTCTTAGCGAAAGGCTTCTTGAGGGGAAAGCTGTAACTCTGTGATATGATTTCACAACACAAAGAAGTTTCTCAGAAAGCTTCTTTCTCCTTGTTATCGGAGGATATTTCCTTTGGCCCTATAGTCTTCAAAGGTATCCGAAATATCTGTTCTCAGATTCCACAGAAATAAGGCTAGCAAAGAGATCCACGAAATACAGATGTAACTCTGTGAGATGAAATACCAGAACACTAAGCAGTTTCTCAGAAAGCTTCTTTCCAGATTTCATCTGAGGATATTTCCTTTTTCACCATAGCCCTCTATGGGCTTCCAAATATCACTTTGCCGATTCCACAAGAACTGTCTTAGCGAAAGGCTTCTTGATGGGAAAGCTGTATCTCTGTGAGATGAATTCACAGAACACAAAGAAGTATCTCAGAAAGCTTCTTTCTCTTTGTTATCGGAGCATATTTCCTTTGGCTCTATAGTCTTCAAAGAGATCCGAAATATCTGTTCTCAGATTCCACAGAAATAAGGCTAGCAAAGAGATCCACGAAATACAGATGTAACTCTGTGAGATGAATTAACAGAACACTAAGCAGTTTCTCATAAAGCTTCTTTCCAGATTTCATCTGAGGATATTTCCTTTTTCACCATAGCCCTCTAGGGGCTTCCAAATATCACTTTGCCAATTCCACAAGAACTGTCTTAGCGAAAGGCTTCTTGAAGGGAAAGCTGTAACTCTGTGAGCTGATTTCATAGAACACAAAGAAGTTTCTCAGAAAACTTCTTTCTCTTTGTTATCAGAGGATATTTCCTTTGGCCCTATAGTCTTCAAAGGGATCCGAAATATCTGCTCTCAGATTCCTCAGAAATAAGGCTAGCAAAGAGATCCACGAAATACAGATGTAACTCTGTGAGATGAATTAACAGAACACTAAGCAGTTTCTCAGAAAGCTTCTTTCCAGATTTCATCTGAGGATATTTCCTTTTTCAACATACCACTCTATGGGCTTCCAAATATCACTTTGCCAATTCCACAAGAACTGTCTTAGCGAAAGGCTTCTTGAGGGGAAAGCTGTAACTCTGTGATATGATTTCACAACACAAAGAAGTTTCTCAGAAAGCTTCTTTCTCTTTGTTATCGGAGGATATTTCCTTTGGCCCTATAGTCTTCAAAGGTATCCGAAATATCTGTTCTCAGATTCCACAGAAATAAGGCTAGCAAAGAGATCCACGAAATACAGATGTAACTCTGTGAGATGAAATAACAGAACACTAAGCAGTTTCTCAGAAAGCTTCTTTCCAGATTTCATCTGAGGATATTTCCTTTTTCACCATAGCCCTCTATGGGCTTCCAAATATCACTTTGCCAATTCCACAAGAACTGTCTTAGCTAAAGGCTTCTTGAGGGGGAAGCTGTAACTCTGTAAAATGATTTCACAGAACACAAAGAAGTTTCTCAGAAAGCTTCTTTCTCTTTGTTATCGGAGGATATTTCCTTTGGCCCTATAGTCTTCAAAGGTATCCGAAATATCTGTTCTCAGATTCCACAGAAATAAGGCTAGCAAAGAGATCCACGAAATACAGATGTAACTCTGTGAGATGAATTAACAGAACACTAAGCAGTTTCTCAGAAAGCTTCTTTCCAGATTTCATCTGAGGATATTTCCTTTTTCACCATAGCCCTCTAGGCGCTTCCAAATATCACTTTGCCAATTCCACAAGAACTGTCTTAGCGAAAGGCTTCTTGAGGGGAAAGCTGTAACTCTGTGAGATGATTTCACAGAACACAAAGAAGTTTCTCGGAAAACTTCTTTCACTTTGTTATCGGAGGATATTTCCTTTCTCCCTGTATTCTTCAAAGGTATCCGAAATATCTGTTCTCAGATTCCACAGAAATAAGGCTAGCAAAGAGATCCACGAAATACAGGTGTAACTCTGTGAGATGAATTAACAGAACACTAAGCAGTTTCTCAGAAAGCTCCTTTCCAGATTTCATCTGAGGATATTTCCTTTTTCACCATAGCCCTCTATGTTCTTCCAAATATCACTTTGCCGATTCCAAAAGAACTGTCTAAGCGAAAGGCTTCTTGATGGGAAAGCTGTAACTCTGTGAGATGAATTCACAGAACACAAAGAAGTATCTCAGAAAGCTTCTTTCTCTTTGTTATCGGAGCATATTTCGTTTGGCTCTATAGTCTTCAAAGAGATCCGAAATATCTGTTCTCAGATTCCACAGAAATAAGGCTAGCAAAGAGATCCACGAAATTCAGATGTAACTCTGTGAGATGAATTAACAGAACACTAAGCAGTTTCTCAGAAAGCTTCTTTCCAGATTTCATCTGAGGATATTTCCTTTTTCACCATAGCCCTCTAAGGGCTTCCAAATATCACTTTGCCAATTCCACAAGAACTGTCTTAGTGAAAGGCTTCTTCAGGGGAAAGCTGTAACTCTGTGAGATGATTTCACAGAACACAAAGAAGTTTCTCAGAAAGCTTCTTTCTCTTTGTTTTCGGAGGATTTTTTCTTTGCCCCTATAGTCTTCAAAGCGATCCGAAATATCTGTTCTCAGATTCCACAGAAATAAGGCTAGCAAAGAGATCCACGAAATACAGAGGTAACTCTGTGAGATGAAATAACAGAACACTAAGCAGTTTCTCAGAAAGCTTCTTTCCAGATTTCATCTGAGGATATATCCTTTTTCACCATAGCCCTCTAGGGGCTTTCAAATATCACTTTGCCAATTCCACAAGAACTGTCTTAGCGAAAGGCTTCTTGAAGGGAAAGCTGTAACTCTGTGAGCTGATTTCACAGAACACAAAGAAGTTTCTCAGAAAGCTTCTTTCTCTTTGTTATCGGAGGATATTTCCTTTGGCCCTATAGTCTTCAAAGTGATCGGAAATATCTGTTCTCAGATTCCACAGAAATAAGGCTAGAAAAGAGATCCAGGAAATACAGATGTAACTCTGTGAGATGAATTAACAGAACACTAAGCAGTTTCCCAGAAAGCTTCTTTCCACATTTCATCTGAGGATATTTCCTTTTTCACCATAGCCCTCTATGGGCTTCCAAATATCACATTGCCAATTCCACAAGAACTGCCTTAGTGAAAGGCTTCTTGAGGGGAAAGCTGTAATACTGTGAGATGATTTCACAGAACACAAAGAAGTTTCTCAGAAAGCTTCTTTCTCTTTGTTATCGGAGGATATTTCCTTTGGCCCTATAGTCTTCAAAGGGATCCGAAATATCTGTTCTCAGATTCCACAGAAATAAGGCTAGCAAAGAGATCCACGAAATACAGAGGTAACTCTGTGAGATGAGTTATCAGAACACTAAGCAGTTTCTCAGAAAGCTTCTTTCCAGATTTCATCTGAGGATATTTCCTTTTTCACCATAGCCCTCTAGGGGCTTCCAAATATCACTTTGCCAATTCCACAAGAACTGTCTTAGCGAAAGGCTTCTTGAAGGGAAAGCTGTAACTCTGTGAGCTGATTTCATAGAACACAAAGAAGTTTCTCAGAAAGCTTCTTTCTCTTTGTTATCAGAGGATATTTCCTTTGGCCCTATAGTCTTCAAAGGGATCCGAAATATCTGTTCTCAGATTCCACAGAAATAAGGCTAGCAAAGAGATCCACGAAATACAGATGTAACTCTGTGAGATGAATTAACAGAACACTAAGCAGTTTCCCAGAAACCTTCTTTCCAGATTTCATCTGAGGATATTTCCTTTTTCAACATACCACTCTATGGGCTTCCAAATATCACTTTGCCAATTCCACAAGAACTGTCTTAGCGAAAGGCTTCTTGAGGGGAGAGCTGTAACTCTGTGATATGATTTCACAACACAAAGAAGTTTCTCAGAAAGCTTCTTTCTCCTTGTTATCGGAGGATATTTCCTTTGGCCCTATAGTCTTCAAAGGTATCCGAAATATCTGTTCTCAGATTCCACAGAAATAAGGCTAGCAAAGAGATCCACGAAATACAGATGTAACTCTGTGAGATGAAATAACAGAACACTAAGCAGTTTCTCAGAAAGCTTCTTTCCAGATTTCATCTGAGGATATTTCCTTTTTCACCATAGCCCTCTATGGGCTTCCAAATATCACTTTGCCAATTCCACAAGAACTGTCTTAGCTAAAGGCTTCTTGAGGGGAAAGCTGTAACTCTGTAAAATGATTTCACAGAACACAAAGAAGTTTCTCAGAAAGCTTCTTTCTCTTTGTTATCGGAGGATATTTCCTTTGGCCCTATAGTCTTCAAATGTATCCGAAATATCTGTTCTCAGATTCCACAGAAATAAGGCTAGCAAAGAGATCCACGAAATACAGATGTAACTCTGTGAGATGAATTAACAGAACACTAAGCAGTTTCTCAGAAAGCTTCTTTCCAGATTTCATCTGAGGATATTTCCTTTTTCACCAT
Organism: Macaca fascicularis; assembly: GCF_037993035.2. Lineage (NCBI taxonomy): Eukaryota > Metazoa > Chordata > Mammalia > Primates > Cercopithecidae > Macaca > Macaca fascicularis. The sequence continues at coordinate 84,311,151 of NC_088379.1, forward strand.
AGCCCTCTAGGCGCTTCCAAATATCACTTTGCTAATTCCCCAAGAATTGTCTTAACGAAAGGCTTCTTGAGGGGAAAGCTGTAACTCTGTGAGATGATTTCACAGAACACAAAGAAGTTTCTCAGAAAACTTCTTTCTCTTTGTTATCGGAGGATATTTCCTTTCTCCCTGTATTCTTCAAAGGTATCCGAAATATCTGTTCTCAGATTCCACAGAAATAAGGCTAGCAAAGAGAACCACGAAATACAGATGTAACTCTGTGAGATGAATTAAGAGAACACTAAGCAGTTTCTCAGAAAGCTTCTTTCCAGATTGCATCTGAGGATATTTCCTTTTTCACCATACCCCTCTATGGGCTTCCAAATATCACTTTGCCAATTCCACAAGAACTGTCTTAGCGAAAGGCTTCTTCAGGGGAAAGCTGTAACTCTGTGAGATGATTTCACAGAACACAAAGAAGTTTCTCAGAAAGCTTCTTTCTCTTTGTTATCGGAGGATAGTTCCTTTGGCCCTATAGTCTTCAAAGGGATCCGAAATATCTGTTCTCAGGTTCCACAGAAATAAGGCTAGCAAAGAGATCCACGAAATACAGATGTAACTCTGTGAGATGAATTAACAGAACACTAAGCAGTTTCTCAAAAAGCTTCTTTCCAGATTGCATCTGAGGATACTTCCTTTTTCACCGTAGCCCTCTATGGCCTTCCAAATATCTCTTTGCCAATTCCACAAGAACTGTCTTAGCGAAAGGCTTCTTGAGGGGAAAGCTGTAACTCTGTGAGATGATTTCACAGAACACAAAGAAGTTTCTAAGAAAACTTCTTTCCTTTCTTATCGGAGGTTATTTCCTTTGTCCCTATAGCCTTCAAAGGTATCCGAAATATCTGTTCTCAGATTCCACAGAAATAAGGCCAGCAAAGAGATCCACGAAATACAGGTGTAACTCTGTGAGATGAATTAACAGAACGCTAAGCAGTTTCTCAGAAAGCTTCTTTCCAGATTTCATCTGAGGATATTTCCTTTTTCACCATAGCCGTCTATGGGCTTCCAAATATCACTTTGCCAATTCCACAAGAACTGTCTTAGCGAAAGGCTTCTTGAGGGGAAAGCTGTTACTCTGTGAGATGAATTCACAGAACACAAAGAAGTATCTCAGAAAGCTTCTTTCTGTTTGTTATCGGAGGATATTTCCTTTGGCTCTATAGTCTTCAAAGGGATCCGAAATATGTGTTCTCAGATTCCACAGAAATAAGGCTAGCAAAGAGATCCACGAAATACAGAGGTAACTCTGTGAGATGAGTTATCAGAGCACTAAGCAGTTTCTCAGAAAGCTTCTTTCCATATTTCATCTGAGGATATTTCCTTTTTCACCATAGCCCTCTAGGGGCTTCCAAATATCACTTTGCCAATTCCACAAGAACTGTCTTAGCGAAAGGCTTCTTGAAGGGAAAGCTGTAACTCTGTGAGCTGATTTCATAGAACACAAAGAAGTTTCTCAGAAAGCTTCTTTCTCTTTGTTATCAGAGAATATTTCCTTTGGCCCTATACTCTTCAAAGGGATCCGAAATATCTGTTCTCAGATTCCACAGAAATAAGGCTAGCAAAGAGATCCACGAAATACAGATGTAACTCTGTGAGATGAATTAACAGAACACTAAGCAGTTTCCCAGAAAGCTTCTTTCCAGATTTCATCTGAGGATATTTCCTTTTTCAACATACCACTCTATGGGCTTCCAAATATCACTTTGCCAATTCCACAAGAACTGTCTTAGCGAAAGGCTTCTTGAGGGGAAAGCTGTAACTCTGTGAGATGATTTCACAGAGCACAAAGAAGTTTCTCAGAAAGCTTCTTTCTCTTTGTTATCGGAGGATATTTCTTTGGCCCTATAGTCTTCAAAGAGATCCGAAATATCTGTTCTCAGATTCCACAGAAATAAGGCTAGCAAAGAGATCCACGAAATACAGATGTAACTCTGTGAGATGAATTAACAGTACACTAAGCAGTTTCTCAGAAAGCTTCTTTCCAGATTTCATCTGAGGATATTTCCTTTTTCACCGTAGCCCACTATGGGCTTCCAAATATCACTTTGCCAATTCCACAAGAACTGTCTTAGCGAAAGGCTTCTTGAGGGGAAAGCTGTAACTCTGTGATATGATTTCACAACACAAAGAAGTTTCTCAGAAAGCTTCTTTCTCCTTGTTATCGGAGGATATTTCCTTTGGCCCTATAGTCTTCAAAGGTATCCGAAATATCTGTTCTCAGATTCCACAGAAATAAGGCTAGCAAAGAGATCCACGAAATACAGATGTAACTCTGTGAGATGAATTAACAGAACACTAAGCAGTTTCTCAGAAAGCTTCTTTCCAGATTTCATCTGAGGATATTTCCTTTTTCACCATAGCCCTCTAGGCGCTTCCAAATATCACTTTGCCAATTCCACAAGAACTGTCTTAGCGAAAGGCTTCTTGAGGGGAAAGCTGTAACTCTGTGAGATGATTTCACAGAACACAAAGAAGTTTCTCAGAAAACTTCTTTCTCTTTGTTATCGGAGGATATTTCCTTTCTCCCTGTATTCTTCAAAGGTATCCGAAATATCTGTTCTCAGATTCCACAGAAATAAGGTTAGCAAAGAGATCCACGAAATACAGGTGTAACTCTGTGAGATGAATTAACAGAACACTAAGCAGTTTCTCAGAAAGCTCCTTTCCAGATTTCATCTGAGGATATTTCCTTTTTCACCATAGCCCTCTATGTTCTTCCAAATATCACTTTGCCGATTCCACAAGAACTGTCTAAGCGAAAGGCTTCTTGATGGGAAAGCTGTAACTCTGTGAGATGAATTCACAGAACACAAAGAAGTATCTCAGAAAGCTTCTTTCTCTTTGTTATCGGAGCATATTTCCTTTGGCTCTATAGTCTTCAAAGAGATCTGAAATATCTGTTCTCAGATTCCACAGAAATAAGGCTAGCAAAGAGATCCACGAAATACAGATGTAACACTGTGAGATGAATTAACAGAACACTAAGCAGTTTCTCAGAAAGCTTCTTTCCAGATTTCATCTGAGGATATTTCCTTTTTCACCATAGCCCTCTAAGGGCTTGCAAATATCACTTTGCCAATTCCACAAGAACTGTCTTAGCGAAAGGCTTCTTGAGGGGAAAGCAGTAACTTTCTGAGATGATTTCACAGAACACAAAGAAGTTTCTCTGAAAGCTTCTTTCTCTTTGTTATCGGAGGATATTACTTTGACCCTATAGTCTTCAAAGGGATCCGAAATATCTGTTCTCAGATTCCACAGAAATAAGGCTAGCAAAGAGATCCACGAAATACAGATGTAACTCTGTGAGATGAATTAAGAGAACACTAAGCAGTTTCTCAGAAAGCTTCTTTCCAGATTTCATCTGAGGATATTTCCTTTTTCACCATACCCCTCTATGGGCTTCCAAATATCACTTTGCCAATTCCACAAGAACTATCTTAGCGAAAGGCTTCTTCAGGGGAAAGCTGTAACTCTGTGAGATGATTTCACAGAACACAAAGAAGTTTCTCAGAAAGCTTCTTTCTCTTTGTTATCGGAGGATATTTCCTTTGGCCCTATAGTCTTCAAAGGGATCCGAAATATCTGTTCTCAGATTCCACAGAAATAAGGCTAGCAAAGAGATCCACGAAATACAGATGTAACTCTGTGAGATTAATTAACAGAACACTAAACAGTTTCTCAGAAAGCTTCTTTCCATATTTCATCGGAGGATATTTCCTTTTTCACCATAGCCCTCTATGGGCTTCCAAATATCACTTTGCCAATTCCACAAGAACTGTCTTAGTGAAAGGCTTCTTGAGGGGAAAGCTGTAACTTTCTGAGATGATATCACAGAACACAAAGATGTTTCTCAGAAAGCTTCTTTCTCTTTGTTATCGGATGATATTTCTTTGGCCCTATAGACTTCAAAGGGATCCGAAATATCTGTTCTCAGATTCCACAGAAATAAGGCTAGCAAAGAGATCCACGACATACAGATGTAACTCTGTGAGATGAATTAACAGGACACTAAGCAGTTTCTCAGAAAGCTTCTTTCCAGATTTCATCTGAGGATATTTCCTTTTTCACCATAGCCCTCTAAGGGCTTCCAAATATCACTTTTCCAATTCCAGAAAAACTGTCTTAGCGAAAGGCTGCTTGAGGGGAATGCTGTAACTCTGTGAGATGATTTCACAGAACACAAAGAAGTTTCTCAGAAAGCTTCTTTCTCTTTGTTATCGGAGGATAGTTCCTTTGGCCCTATAGTCTTCAAAGGGATCCAAAATATCTGTTCTCAGGTTCCACAGAAATAAGGCTAGCAAAGAGATCCACGAAATACAGATGTAACTCTGTGAGATGAATTAACAGAACACTAAGCAGTTTCTCAGAAAGCTTCTTTCCAGATTGCATCTGAGGATACTTCCTTTTTCACCGTAGCCCTCTATGGCCTTCCAAATATCTCTTTGCCAATTCCACAAGAACTGTCTTAGCGAAAGGCTTCTTGAGGGGAAAGCTGTAACTCTGTGAGATGAATTCACAGAACACAAAGAAGTATCTCAGAAAGCTTCTTTCTCTTTGTTATCGGAGGATATTTCCTTTGGCTCTATAGTCTTCAAAGAGATCCGAAATATCTGTTCTCAGATTCCACAGAAATAATGCTAGCATAGAAATCCACGAAATACAGATGTAACTCTGTGAGATGAATTAACAGGACACTAAGCAGATTCTCAGAAAGCTTCTTTCCAGATTTCATCTGAGGATATTTCCTTTTTTACCATAGCCCTCTAAGGGCTTCCAAATATCATTTTGCCAATTCCACAAGAACTGTCTTAGCGAAAGGCTTCTTGAGGGGAAAGGTGTAACTCTGTGAGATTATTTCACAGAACACAAAGAAGTTTCTCAGAAAGCTTCTTTCTCTTTGTTATCGGAGGATATTTCCTTCGGCCCTATAGTCTTCAAGGGGATCCGAAATATCTGTTCTCAGACTCCACAGAAATAAGGCTAGCAAAGAGATCCACGAAATACAGATGTAACTCTGTGAGATGAAATAACAGAACACTAAGCAGTTTCCCAGAAAGTTTCTTTCCAGATTTCATCTGAGGATATTTCCTTTTTCACCATAGCCCTCTATGGGCTTCCAAATATCACTTTGCCAATTCCACAAGAACTGTCTTAGCTAAAGGCTTCTTCAGGGGAAAGCTGTAACTCTGTAAAATGATTTCACAGAACACAAAGAAGTTTCTCAGAAAGCTTCTTTCTCTTTGTTATCGGAGGATATTTCCTTTGGCCCTATAGTCTTCAAAGGTATCCGAAATATCTGTTCTCAGATTCCACAGAAGTAAGGCTAGCAAAGAGATCCACGAAATACAGATGTAACTCTGTGAGATGAATTAACAGAACACTAAGCAGTTTCTCAGAAAGCTTCTTTCCAGATTTCATCTGAGGATATTTCCTTTTTCACCATAGCCCTCTAGGCGCTTCCAAATATCACTTTGCCAATTACACAAGAACTGTCTTAGCGAAAGGCTTCTTGAGGTGAAAGCTGTAACTCTGTGAGATGATTTCACAGAACACAAACAAGTTTCTCAGAAAACTTCTTTCTCTTTGTTATCGGAGGATATTTCCTTTCTCCCTGTATTCTTCAAAGGTATCCGAAATATCTGTTCTCAGAATCCACAGAAATAAGGCTAGCAAATAGATCCACGAAATACAGGTGTAACTCTGTGAGATGAATTAACAGAACACTAAGCAGTTTCTCTGAAAGCTCCTTTCCAGATTTCATCTTAGGATATTTCCTTTTTCACCATAGCCCTCTAAGGGCTTGCAAATATCACTTTGGCAATTCCACAAGAACTGTCTTAGTGAAAGGCTTCTTGAGGGGAAAACTGTAACTCTGTGAGATGATTTCACAGAACACAAAGAAGTTTCTCAGAAAGCTTCTTTCTCTTTGTTTTCGGAGGATTTTTCCTTTGCCCCTATAGTCTTCAAAGGGAACCGAAATATCTGTTCTCAGATTCCACAGAAATAAGGCTAGCAAAGAGATCCACGAAATACAGAGGTAACTCTGTGAGATGAAATAACAGAACACTAAGCAGTTTCTCAGAAAGCTTCTTTCCAGATTTCATCTGAGGATATTTCCTTTTTCACCATAGCCCCCTAGGGGTTTCCAAATATCACTTTGCCAATTCCACAAGAACTGTCTTAGCGAAAGGCTTCTTGAAGGGAAAGCTGTTACTCTGTGAGCTGATTTTACAGAACACAAAGAAGTTTCTCAGAAAGCTTCGTTCTCTTTGTTATCGGAGGATATTTCCTTTGGCCCTATAGTCTTCAAAGGGATCCGAAATATCTGTTCTCAGCTTCCACAGAAATAAGGCTAGCAAAGACATCCAGGAAATACAGATGTAACTCTGTGAGATTAATTAACAGAACACTAAGCAGTTTCCCAGAAAGCTTCTTTCCAGATTTCATCTGAGGATATTTCCTTTTTCACCATAGCCCTCTATGGGCTTCCAAATATCACTTTGCCAATTCCACAAGAACTGTCTTAGTGAAAGGCTTCTTGAGGGGAAAGCTGTAACTTTCTGAGATGATTTCACAGAACACAAAGAAGTTTCTCAGAAAGCTTCTTTCTCTTTGTTATCGGAGGATATTACTTTGGCCCTATAGTCTTCAAAGGGATCCGAAATATCTGTTCTCAGATTCCACAGAAATAAGGCTAGCAAAGAGATCCACGAAATACAGATGTAACTCTGTGAGATGAATTAAGAGAACACTAAGCAGTTTCTCAGAAAGCTTCTTTCCAGATTTCATCTAAGGATATTTCCTTTTTCACCATACCCCTCTATGGGCTTCCAAATATCACTTTGCCAATTCCACAAGAACTGTCTTAGCGAAAGGCTTCTTGAGGGGAAAGCTGTAACTCTGTGAGATGATTTCACAGAACACAAAGAAGTTTCTCAGAAAACTTCTTTCCTTTTTTATCGGAGGTTATTTCCTTTGTCCCTATAGTCTTCAAAGGTATCCGAAATATCTGTTCTCAGATTCCACAGAAATAAGGCTAGCAAAGAGATCCACGAAATACAGGTGTAACTCTGTGAGATGAATTAACAGAACACTAAGCAGTTTCTCAGAAAGCTTCTTTCCAGATTTCATCTGAGGATATTTCCTTTTTCACCATAGCCATCTATGGGCTTCCAAATATCACTTTGCCAATTCCACAAGAACTGTCTTAGCGAAAGGCTTCTTGAGGGGAAAGCTGTAACTCTGTGAGATGAATTCACAGAACACAAAGAAGTATCTCAGAAAGCTTCTTTCTCTTTGTTATCGGAGGATATTTCCTTTGGCTCTATAGTCTTCAAAGAGATCCGAAATATCTGTTCTCAGATTCCACAGAAATAATGCTAGCATAGAAATCCACGAAATACAGATGTAACTCTGTGAGATGAATTAACAGAACACTAAGCAGATTCTCAGAAAGCTTCTTTCCAGATTTCATCTGAGGATATTTCCTTTTTCACCATAGCCTCCATGGGCTTCCAAATATCATTTTGCCAATTCCACAAGAACTGTCTTAGCGAAAGGCTTCTTGAGGGGAAAGGTGTAACTCTGTGAGATTATTTCACAGAACACAAAGAAGTTTCTCAGAAAGCTTCTTTCTCTTTGTTTTCGGAGGATATTTCCTTCGGCCCTATAGTCTTCAAGGGGATCCGAAATATCTGTTCTCAGATTCCACAGAAATAAGGCTAGCAAAGAGATCCACGAAATACAGATGTAACACTGTGAGATGAATTAACAGAACACTAAGCAGTTTCTCAGAAAGCTTCTTTCCAGATTTCATCTGAGGATATTTCCTTTTTCACCATAGCCCTCTAAGGGCTTGCAAATATCACTTTGGCAATTCCACAAGAACTGTCTTAGTGAAAGGCTTCTTGAGGGGAAAACTGTAACTCTGTGAGATGATTTCACAGAACACAAAGAAGTTTCTCAGAAAGCTTCTTTCTCTTTGTTTTCGGAGGATTTTCCCTTTGCCCCTATAGTCTTCAAAGGGAACCGAAATATCTGTTCTCAGATTCCACAGAAATAAGGCTAGCAAAGAGATCCACGAAATACAGAGGTAACTCTGTGAGATGAAATAACAGAACACTAAGCAGTTTCTCAGAAAGCTTCTTTCCAGATTTCATCTGAGGATATTTCCTTTTTCACCATAGCCCCCTAGGGGATTCCAAATATCACTTTGCCAATTCCACAAGAACTGTCTTAGCGAAAGGCTTCTTGAAGGGAAAGCTGTAACTCTGTGAGCTGATTTTACAGAACACAAAGAAGTTTCTCAGAAAGCTTCGTTCTCTTTGTTATCGGAGGATATTTCCTTTGGCCCTATAGTCTTCAAAGGGATCCGAAATATCTGTTCTCAGCTTCCACAGAAATAAGGCTAGCAAAGACATCCAGGAAATACAGATGTAACTCTGTGAGATGAATTAACAGAACACTAAGCAGTTTCCCAGAAAGCTTCTTTCCAGATTTCATCTGAGGATATTTCCTTTTTCACCATAGCCCTCTATGGGCTTCCAAATATCACTTTGCCAATTCCACAAGAACTGTCTTAGTGAAAGGCTTCTTGAGGGGAAAGCTGTAACTTTCTGAGATGATTTCACAGAACACAAAGAAGTTTCTCAGAAAGCTTCTTTCTCTTTGTTATCGGAGGATATTACTTTGGCCCTATAGTCTTCAAAGGGATCCGAAATATCTGTTCTCAGATTCCACAGAAATAAGGCTAGCAAAGAGATCCACGAAATACAGATGTAACCCTGTGAGATGAATTAAGAGAACACTAAGCAGTTTCTCAGAAAGCTTCTTTCCAGATTTCATCTGAGGATATTTCCTTTTTCACCATACCCCTCTATGGGCTTCCAAATATCACTTTGCCAATTCCACAAGAACTGTCTTAGCGAAAGGCTTCTTGAGGGGAAAGCTGTAACTCTGTGAGATGATTTCACAGAACACAAAGAAGTTTCTCAGAAAGCTTCTTTCTCTTTGTTATCGGAGGATATTTCCTTTGGCCCTATAGTCTTCAAAGGGATCCGAAATATCTGTTCTCAGATTCCACAGAAATAAGGCTAGCAAAGAGATCCACGAAATACAGATGTAACTCTGTGAGATTAATTAACAGAACACTAATCAGTTTCTCAGAAAGCTTCTTTCCATATTTCATCGGAGGATATTTCTTTTTTCACCATAGCCCTCTATGGGCTTCCAAATATCACGTTGCCAATTCCACAAGAACTGTCTTAGTGAAAGGCTTCTTGAGGGGAAAGCTGTAACTTTCTGAGATGATTTCACAGAACACAAAGAAGTTTCTCAGAAAGCTTCTTTCTCTTTGTTATCGGAGGATATTTCTTTGGCCCTATAGTCTTCAAAGGGATCCGAAATATCTGTTCTCAGATTCCACAGAAATAAGGCTAGCAAAGAGATCCACGACATACAGATGTAACTCTGTGAGATGAATTAACAGGACACTAAGCAGTTTCTCAGAAAGCTTCTTTCCAGATTTCATCTGAGGATATTTCCTTTTTCACCATAGCCCTCTAAGGGCTTCCAAATATCACTTTTCCAATTCCAGAAAAACTGTCTTAGCGAAAGGCTGCTTGAGGGGAATGCTGTAACTCTGTGAGATGATTTCACAGAACACAAAGAAGTTTCTCAGAAAGCTTCTTTCTCTTTGTTATCGGAGGATAGTTCCTTTGGCCCTATAGTCTTCAAAGGGATCCGAAATATCTGTTCTCAGGTTCCACAGAAATAAGGCTAGCAAAGAGATCCACGAAATACAGATGTAACTCTGTGAGATGAATTAACAGAACACTAAGCAGTTTCTCAGAAAGCTTCTTTCCAGATTGCATCTGAGGATACTTCCTTTTTCACCGTAGCACTCTATGGCCTTCCAAATATCTCTTTGCCAATTCCACAAGAACTGTCTTAGCGAAAGGCTTCTTGAGGGGAAAGCTGTAACTCTGTGAGATGATTTCACAGAACACAAAGAAGTTTCTCAGAAAACTTCTTTCCTTTGTTATCGGAGGTTATTTCCTTTGTCCCTATAGTCTTCAAAGGTATCCGAAATATCTGTTCTCAGATTCCACAGAAATAAGGCTAGCAAAGAGATCCACGAAATACAGGTGTAACTCTGTGAGATGAATTAACAGAACACTAAGCAGTTTCTCAGAAAGCTTCTTTCCAGATTTCATCTGAGGATATTTCCTTTTTCACCTTAGCCCTCTATGGGCTTCCAAATATCACTTTGCCAATTCCACAAGAACTGTCTTAGCGAAAGGCTTCTTGAGGGGAAAGCTGTAACTCTGTGAGATGAATTCACAGAACACAAAGAAGTATCTCAGAAAGCTTCTTTCTCTTTGTTATCGGAGGATATTTCCTTTGGCTCTATAGTCTTCAAAGAGATCCGAAATATCTGTTCTCAGATTCCACAGAAATAATGCTAGCATAGAAATCCACGAAATACAGATGTAACTCTGTGAGATGAATTAACAGAACACTAAGCAGATTCTCAGAAAGCTTCTTTCCAGATTTCATCTGAGGATATTTCCTTTTTCACCATAGCCTCTATGGGCTTCCAAATATCATTTTGCCAATTCCACAAGAACTGTCTTAGCGAAAGGCTTCTTGAGGGGAAAGGTGTAACTCTGTGAGATTATTTCACAGAACACAAAGAAGTTTCTCAGAAAGCTTCTTTCTCTTTGTTATAGGAGGATATTTCCTTCGGCCCTATAGTCTTCAAGGGGATCCGAAATATCTGTTCTCAGATTCCACAGAAATAAGGCTAGCAAAGAGATCCACGAAATACAGAGGTAACTCTGTGAGATGAAATAACAGAACACTAAGCAGTTTCCCAGAAAGCTTCTTTCCAGATTTCATCTGAGGATATTTCCTTTTTCACCATAGCCCTCTATGGGCTTCCAAATATCACTTTGCCAATTCCACAAGAACTGTCTTAGCGAAAGGCTTCTTGAAGGGAAAGCTGTAACTCTGTGAGCTGATTTCACAGAACACAAAGAAGTATCTCAGAAAGCTTCTTTCTCTTTGTTATCGGAGGATATTTCCTTTGGCCCTGTAGTCTTCAAAGGGATCGAAATATCTGTTCTCAGCTTCCACAGAAATAAGGCTAGCAAAGAGATCCACGAAATACAGAGGTAACTCTGTGAGATGAAATAACAGAAAACTAAGCAGTTTCTCAGAAAGCTTCTTTCCAGATTTCATCTGAGGATATTTCCTTTTTCACCATAGCCCTCTAGGGGCTTCCAAATATCACTTTGCCAATTCCACAAGAACTGTCTTAGCGAAAGGCTTCTTGAAGGGAAAGCTGTAACTCTGTGAGCTGATTTCACAGAACACAAAGAAGTTTCTCAGAAAGCTTCTTTCTCTTTGTTATCAGAGGATATTTCCTTTGGCCCTATAGTCTTCAAAGGGATCCGAAATATCTGTTCTCAGATTCCACAGAAATAAGGCTAGCAAAGAGATCCACGAAATACAGATGTAACTCTGTGAGATGAATTAACAGAACACTAAGCAGTTTCCCAGAAAGCTTCTTGCCAGATTTCATCTGAACATATTTCCTTTTTCACCATAGCCCTCTATGGGCTTCCAAATATCACTTTGCCAATACGACAAGAACTGTCGTAGTGAAAGGTTTCTTGAGGGGAAAGGTGTAACTTTCTGAGATGATTTCACAGAACACAAAGAAGTTTCTCAGAAAGCTTCTTTCTCTTTGTTATCGGAGGATATTACTTTGGCCCTATAGTCTTCAAAGGGATCCGAAATATCTGTTCTCAGATTCCACAGAAATAAGGCTAGCAAAGAGATCCCCGAAATACAGATGTAATTCTGTGAGATGAATTAACAGAACACTAAGCAGTTTCTAAGAAAGCTTCTTTCCAGATTTCATCTGAGGATATTTCCTTTTTGACCATAGCCCTCTATGGGCTTACAAATATCACTTTGCCAATTCCACAAGAACTGTCTTAGCGAAAGGCTTCTTGAGGGGAAAGCTGTAACTCTGTGAGATGATTTCACAGAACACAAAGAAGTTTCTCAGAAAGCTTCTTTGTCTTTGTTATCGGAGCATAGTTCCTTTGGCCCTATAGTCTTCAAAGGGATCCGAAATATCTGTTCTCAGGTTCCACAGAAATAAGGCTAGCAAAGAGATCCACGAAATACAGGTGTAACTCTGTGAGATGAATTAACAGAACGCTAAGCAGTTTCTCAGAAAGCTTCTTTCCAGATTTCATCTGAGGATATTTCCTTTTTCACCATAGCCGTCTATGGGCTTCCAAATATCACTTTGCCAATTCCACAAGAACTGTCTTAGCGAAAGGCTTCTTGAGGGGAAAGCTGTAACTCTGTGAGATGAATTCACAGAACACAAAGAAGTATCTCAGAAAGCTTCTTTCTCTTTGTTATCGGAGAATATTTCCTTTGGCTCTATAGTCTTCAAAGAGATCCGAAATATCTGTTCTCAGATTCCACAGAAATAATGCTAGCATAGAAATCCACGAAATACAGATGTAACTCTGTGAGATGAATTAACAGAACACTAAGCAGATTCTCAGAAAGCTTCTTTCCAGATTTCATCTGAGGATATTTCCGTTTTCACCATAGCCTCTATGGGCTTCCAAATATCATTTTGCCAATTCCACAAGAACTGTCTTAGCGAAAGGCTTCTTGAGGGGAAAGGTGTAACTCTGTGAGATTATTTCACAGAACACAAAGAAGTTTCTCAGAAAGCTTCTTTCTCTTTGTTATCGGAGGATATTTCCTTCGGCCCTATAGTCTTCAAGGGGATCCGAAATATCTGTTCTCAGATTCCACAGAAATAAGGCTAGCAAAGAGATCCACTAAATACAGAGGTAACTCTGTGAGATGAAATAACAGAACACTAAGCAGTTCCCCAGAAAGCTTCTTTCCAGATTTCATCTGAGGATATTTCCTTTTTCACCATAGCCCTCCATGGTCTTCCAAATATCACTTTGCCAATTCCACAAGAACTGTCTTAGCGAAAGGCTTCTTGAGGGGAAAGCTGTAACTCTGTGAGCTGATTTCACAGAACAAAAAGAAGTATCTCAGAAAGCTTCTTTCTCTTTGTTATCGGAGGATATTTCCTTTGGCCCTATAGTCGTCAAAGGGATCCGAAATATCTGTTCTCAGCTTCCACAGAAATAAGGCTAGCAAAGAGATCCACGAAATACAGATGTAACTCTGTGAGATGAATTAACAGAACACTAAGCAGTTTCTCAGAAAGCTTCTTGCCAGATTTCATCTGAGGATATTTCCTTTTTCACCATAGCCCTCTATGGGTTTCCAAATATCACTTTGCCAATACGACAAGAACTGTCGTAGTGAAAGGTTTCTTGAGGGGAAAGCTGTAACTTTCTGAGATGATTTCACAGAACACAAAGAAGTTTCTCAGAAAGCTTCTTTCTCTTTGTTATCGGAGGATATTACTTTGGCCCTATAGTCTTCAAAGGGATCCGAAATATCTGTTCTCAGATTCCACAGAAATAAGGCTAGCAAAGAGATCCACGAAATACAGATGTAACTCTGAGAGATGAATTATCAGAACAATAAGCAGTTTCCCAGAAAGATTCTTTCCAGATTTCATCTGAGGATATTTCCTTTTTCACCATACCCCTCTAATGGCTTCCAAATATCACTTTGCCAATTCCACAAGAACTGTCTTAGCGAAAGGCTTCTTGAGGGGAAAGCTGTAACTCTGTGAGATGATTTCACAGAACACAAAGAAGTTTCTCAGAAAGCTTCTTTCTCTTTGTTATCGGAGGATATTTCCTTTGGCCCTATAGTCTTTAAAGGGATCCGAAATATCTGTTCTCAGATTCCACAGAAATAAGGCTAGCAAAGAGATCCACGAAATACAGATGTAACTCTGTGAGATGAATTAACAGAACACTAAGCAGTTTCTAAGAAAGCTTCTTTCCAGATTTCATCTGAGGATATTTCCTTTTTGACCATAGCCCTCTATGGGCTTACAAATATCACTTTGCCAATTCCACAAGAACTGTCTTAGCGAAAGGCTTCTTGAGGGGAAAGCTGTAACTCTGTGAGATGATTTCACAGAACACAAAGAAGTTTCTCAGAAAGCTTCTTTGTCTTTGTTATCGGAGGATAGTTCCTTTGGCCCTATAGTCTTCAAAGGGATCCGAAATATCTGTTCTCAGGTTCCACAGAAATAAGGCTAGCAAAGAGATCCACGAAATACAGGTGTAACTCTGTGAGATGAATTAACAGAACGCTAAGCAGTTTCTCAGAAAGCTTCTTTCCAGATTTCATCTGAGGATATTTCCTTTTTCTCCATAGCCGTCTATGGGCTTCCAAATATCACTTTGCCAATTCCACAAGAACTGTCTTAGCGAAAGGCTTCTTGAGGGGAAAGCTGTAAATATGTGAGATGAATACACAGAACACAAAGAAGTATCTCAGAAAGCTTCTTTCTCTTTGTTATCGGAGGATATTTCCTTTGGCTCTATAGTCTTCAAAGAGATCCGAAATATCTGTTCTCAGATTCCACAGAAATAATGCTAGCAAAGAGATCCACGAAATACAGATGTAACTCTGTGAGATGAATTAACAGAACACTAAGCAGATTCTCAGAAAGCTTCTTTCCAGATTTCTTCTGAGGATATTTCCTTTTTCACCATAGCCCTCTTTGGGCTTCCAAATATCACTTTGCCAATTCCACAAGAACTGTCTTAGTGAAAGGCTTCTTGAGGGGAAAGCTGTAACTCTGTTAGATTATTTCACAGAACACAAAGAAGTTTCTCAGAAAGCTTCTTTCTCTTTGTTATCGGAGGATAGTTCCTTTGGCCCTATCGTCTTCAAAGGGATCCGAAATATCTGTTCTCATATTCCACAGAAATAAGGCTAGCAAAGAGATCCACGAAATACAGATGTAACTCTGTGAGATGAATTAAGAGAACACTAAGCAGTTTCCCAGAAAGCTTCTTTCCAGATTTCATCTGAGGATATTTCCTTTTTCACCATAGCCCTCTATGGGTTTCCAAATATCACTTTGCCAATTCCACAAGAACTGTCTTAGTGAAAGGCTTCTTGAGGGGAAAGCTGTAACTTTCTGAGATGATTTCACAGAACACAAAGAAGTTTCTCAGAAAGCTTCTTTGTCTTTGTTATCGGAGGATAGTTCCTTTGACCCTATAGTCTTCAAAGGGATCCGAAATATCTGTTCTCAGGTTCCACAGAAATAAGGCTAGCAAAGAGATCCACGAAATACAGATGTAACTCTGTGAGATGAATTAACAGAACACTAAGCAGTTTCTCAGAAAGCTTCTTTCCAGATTGCATCTGAGGATACTTCCTTTTTCACCGTAGCCCTCTATGGCCTTCCAAATATCTCTTTGCCAATTCCAGAAGAACTGTCTTAGCGAAAGGCTTCTTGAGGGGAAAGCTGTAACTCTGTGAGATGATTTCACAGAACACAAAGAAGTTTCTCAGAAAACTTCTTTCCTTTGTTATCGGAGGTTATTTCCTTTGTCCCTATAGTCTTCAAAGGTATCCGAAATATCTGTTCTCAGATTCCACAGAAATAAGGCTAGCAAAGAGATCCACGAAATACAGGTGTAACTCTGTGAGATGAATTAACAGAACGCTAAGCAGTTTCTCAGAAAGCTTCTTTCCAGATTTCATCTGAGGATATTTCCTTTTTCACCATAGCCCTCTATGGGCTTCCAAATATCACTTTGCCAATTCCACAAGAACTGTCTTAGCGAAAGGCTTCTTGAGGGGAAAGCTGGAACTCCGTGAGATGAATTCACAGAACACAAAGAAGTATCTCAGAAAGCTTCTTTCTCTTTGTTATCGGAGGATATTTCCTTTGGCTCTATAGTCTTCAAAGAGATCCGAAATATCTGTTCTCAGATTCCACAGAAATAATGCTAGCATAGAAATCCACGAAATACAGATGTAACTCTGTGAGATGAATTAACAGAACACTAAGCAGATTCTCAGAAAGCTTCTTTCCAGATTTCATCTGAGGATATTTCCTTTTTCACCATAGCCCTCTAAGGGCTTCCAAATATCATTTTGCCAATTCCACAAGAACTGTCTTAGCGAAAGGCTTCTTGAGGGGAAAGCTGTAACTCTGTGAGATTATTTCACAGAACACAAAGAAGTTTCTCAGAAAGCTTCTTTCTCTTTGTAATCGGAGGATATTTCCTTTGGCCCTATAGTCTTCAAAGGGATCCGAAATATCTGTTCTCAGATTCCACAGAAATAAGGCTAGCAAAGAGATCCACGAAATACAGATGTAACTCTGTGAGATGAATTAACAGAACACTAAGCAGTTTCCCAGAAAGCTTCTTTCCAGATTTCATCTGAGGATATTTCCTTTTTCACCATAGCCCTCTATGGGCTTCCAAATATCACTTTGCCAATTCCACAAGAACTGTCTTAGCGAAAGGCTTCTTGATGGGAAAGCTGTAACTTTCTGAGGTGATTTCACAGAACACAAAGAAGTTTCTCAGAAAGCTTCTTTCTCTTTGTTATCGGAGGCTATTATTTTGGCCCTATAGTCTTCAAAGGGATCCGAAATATCTGTTCTCAGATTCCACAGAAATAAGGCTACTAAAGAGATCCAGGAACTACAGATGTAACTCTGTGAGATGAATTAACAGAACAATAAGCAGTTTCTCAGAAAGCTTCTTTCCAGATTTCATCTGAGGATATTTCCTTTTTCACCATACCCCTCTATGGGCTTCCAAATATCACTTTGCCAATTCCACAAGAACTGTCTTAGCTAAAGGCTTCTTGAGGGGAAAGCTGTAACTCTGTGAGATGATTTCACAGAACATAAAGAAGTTTCTCAGAAAGCTTCTTTCTCTTTGTTATCGGAGGATATTTCCTTTGGCCCTATAGTCTTCAAAGGGATCCGAAATATCTGTTCTCAGATTTCACAGAAATAAGGCTAGCAAAGAGATCCACGAAATACAGATGTAACTCTGTGAGATGAATTTACAGAACACTAAGCAGTTTCTCAGAAAGCTTCTTTCCAGATTTCATCTGAGGATATTTCCTTTTTCACCATAGCCCTCTATGGGCTTCCGAATATCACTTTGCCAATTCCACAAGAACTGTCTTAGCGAAAGGCTTCTTGAGGGGAAAGCTGTAACTCTGTGAGATGATTTCACAGAACACAAAGAAGTTTCTCAGAAAACTTCTTTCTCTTTGTTATCGGAGGATATTTCCTTTGTCCCTATAGTCTTCAAAGGTATCCGAAATATCTGTTCTCAGATTCCACAGAAATAAGGCTAGCAAAGAGATCCACGAAATACAGGTGTAACTCTGTGAGATGAATTAACAGAACACTAAGCAGTTTCTCAGAAAGCTTCTTTCCAGATTTCATCTGAGGATATTTCCTTTTTCACCATAGCCCTCTATGGGCTTCCAAATATCACTTTGCCAATTCCACAAGAACTGTCTTAGCGAAAGGCTTCTTGAGGAGAAAGGTGTAACTCTGTGAGATGAATTCACAGAACACAAAGAAGTATCTCAGAAAGCTTCTTTCTCTTTGTTATCGGAGGATATTTCCTTTGGCTCTATAGTCTTCAAAGAGATCCGAAATATCTGTTCTCAAATTCCACAGAAATAAGGCTAGCAAAGAGATCCACGAAATACAGATGTAACTCTGTGAGATGAAATAACAGAACACTAAGCAGTTTCCCAGAAAGCTTCTTTCCAGATTTCATCTGAGGATATTTCCTTTTTCACCATAGCCCTCTATGGGCTTCCAAATATCACTTTGCCAATTCCACAAGAACTGTCTTAGTGAAAGGCTGCTTGAGGGGAATGCTGTAACTCTGTGAGATGATTTCACAGAACACAAAGAAGTTTCTCAGAAAGCTTCTTTGTCGTTGTTATCGGAGGATAGTTCCTTTGGCCCTATAGTCTTCAAAGGGATCCGAAATATCTGTTCTCAGGTTCCACAGAAATAAGGCTAGCAAAGAGATCCACGAAATACAGATATAACTCTGTGAGATGAATTAACAGAACACTAAGCAGTTTCTCAGAAAGCTTCTTTCCAGATTGCATCTGAGGATACTTCCTTTTTCACCGTAGCCCTCTATGGCCTTCCAAATATCTCTTTGCCAATTCCACAAGAACTGTGTTAGCGAAAGGCTTCTTGAGGGGAAAGCTGTAACTCTGTGAGATGATTTCACAGAACACAAAGAAGTTTTTCAGAAAACTTCTTTCCTTTGTTATCGGAGGTTGTTTCCTTTGTCCCTATAGTCTTCAAAGGTATCCGAAATATCTGTTCTCAGATTCCACAGAAATAAGGCTAGCAAAGAGATCCAGGAAATACAGGTGTAACTCTGTGAGATGAATTAACAGAACGCTAAGCAGTTTCTCAGAAAGCTTCTTTCCAGATTTCATCTGAGGATATTTCCTTTTTCACCAAAGCCCTCTATGGGCTTCCAAATATCACTTTGCCAATTCCACAAGAACTGTCTTAGCGAAAGGCTTCTTGAGGGGAAAGCTGTAACTCTGTGAGATGAATTCACAGAACACAAAGAAGTATCTCAGAAAGCTTCTTTCTCTTTGTTATCGGAGGATATTTCCTTTGGCTCTATAGTCTTCAAAGAGATCCGAAATATCTGTTCTCAGATTCCACAGAAATAATGCTAGCAAAGGGATCCACGAAATACAGATGTAACTCTGTGAGATGAATTAACAGAACACTAAGCAGATTCTCAGAAAATTTCTTTCCAGATTTCTTCTGAGGATATTTCCTTTTTCACCATAGCCCTCTATGGGCTTCCAAATATCATTTTGCCAATTCCACAAGAACTGTCTTCGCGAAAGGCTTCTTGAGGGGAAAGCTGTAACTCAGTGAGATTATTTCACAGAACACAAAGAAGTTTCTCAGAAAGCTTCTTTCTCTTTGTAATCGGAGGATATTTCATTTGGCCCTATAGTCTTCAAAGGGATCCGAAACATCTGTTCTCAGATTCCACAGAAATAAGGCTAGCAAAGAGATCCACGAAATACAGATGTAACTCTGTGAGATGAATTAACAGAACACTAAGCAGTTTCCCAGAAAGCTTCTTTCCAGATTTCATCCGAGGATATTTCCTTTTTCACCATAGCCCTCTATGGGCTTCCAAATATCACTTTGCCAATTCCACAAGAACTGTCTTAGCGAAAGGCTTCTTGATGGGAAAGCTGTAACTTTCTGAGATGATTTCACAGAACACAAAGAAGTTTCTCAGAAAGCTTCTTTCTCTTTGTTATCGGAGGCTATTATTTTGGCCCTATAGTCTTCAAAGGGATCCGAAATATCTGTTTTCAGATTCCACAGAAATAAGGCTAGCAAAGAGATCCAGGAACTACAGATGTAACTCTGTGAGATGAATTAACAGAACAATAAGCAGTTTCTCAGAAAGCTTCTTTCCAGATTTCATCTGAGGATATTTCCTTTTTCACCATACCCCTCTATGGGCTTCCAAATATCACTTTGCCAATTCCACAAGAACTGTCTTAGCGAAAGGCTTCTTGAGGGGAAAGCTGTAACTCTGTGAGATGATTTCACAGAACACAAAGAAGTTTCTCAGAAAGCTTCTTTCTCTTTGTTATCGGAGGATATTTCCTTTGGCCCTATAGTCTTCAAAGGGATCCGAAATATCTGTTCTCAGATTCCACAGAAATAAGGCTAGCAAAGAGATCCACGAAATACAGATGTAACTCTGTGAGATGAATTAACAACACACTAAGCAGTTTCTCAGAAAGCTTCTTTCCAGATTTCATCTGAGGATATTTCCTTTTTCACCATAGCCCTCTATGGGCTTCCAAATATCTCTTTGCCAATTCCACAAGAACTGTCTTAGCGAAAGGCTTCTTGAGGGGAAAGCTGTAACTCTGTGAGATGATTTCACAGAACACAAAGAAGTTTCTCAGAAAACTTCTTTCTCTTTGTTATCGGAGGATATTTCCTTTGTCCCTATAGTCTTCAAAGGTATCCGAAATATCTGTTCTCAGATTCCACAGAAATAAGGCTAGCAAAGAGATCCACGAAATACAGATGTAACTCTGTGAGATGAATTTACAGAACACTAAGCAGTTTCTCAGAAAGCTTCTTTCCAGATTTCATCTGAGGATATTTCCTTTTTCACCATAGCCCTCTATGGGCTTCCGAATATCACTTTGCCAATTCCACAAGAACTGTCTTAGCGAAAGGCTTCTTGAGGGGAAAGCTGTAACTCTGTGAGATGATTTCACAGAACACAAAGAAGTTTCTCAGAAAACTTCTTTCTCTTTGTTATCGGAGGATATTTCCTTTGTCCCTATAGTCTTCAAAGGTATCCGAAATATCTGTTCTCAGATTCCACAGAAATAAGGCTAGCAAAGAGATCCACGAAATACAGGTGTAACTCTGTGAGATGAATTAACAGAACACTAAGCAGTTTCTCAGAAAGCTTCTTTCCAGATTTCATCAGAGGATATTTCCTTTTTCACCATAGCCCTCTATGGGCTTCCAAATATCACTTTGCCAATTCCACAAGAACTGTCTTAGCGAAAGGCTTCTTGAGGGGAAAGCTGTAACTCTGTGAGATGAATTCACAGAACACAAAGAAGTATCTCAGAAAGCTTCTTTCTCTTTGTTATCGGAGGATATTTCCTTTGGCTCTATAGTCTTCAAAGAGATCCGAAATATCTGTTCTCAGATTCCACAGAAATAATGCTGGCAAAGAGATCCACGAAATACAGATGTAACTCTGTGAGATGAATTAACAGAACACTAAGCAGATTCTCAGAAAGCTTCCTTCCAGATTTCATCTGAGGATATTTCCTTTTTCGCCATAGCCCTCTAAGGGCTTCCAAATATCACTTTGCCAATTCCACAAGAACTGTCTTAGTGAAAGGCTTCTTGAGGGGAAAGGTGTAACTCTGTGAGATTATTTCACAGAACACAAAGAAGTTTCTCAGAAAGCTTCTTTCTCTTTGTTATCGGAGGATATTTCCTTCGGCCCTAGAGTCTTCAAGGGGATCCGAAATATCTGTTCTCAGATTCCACAGAAATAAGGCTAGCAAAGAGATCCACGAAATACAGAGGTAACTCTGTTAGATGAAATAACAGAACACTAAGCAGTTTCCCAGAAAGCTTCTTTCCAGATTTCATCTGAGGATATTTCCTTTTTCACCATAGCCCTCTATGGGCTTCCAAATATCACTTTGCCAATTCCACAAGAACTGTCTTAGTGAAAGGCTTCTTGAGGGGAAAGCTGTAACGTTCTGAGATGATTTCACAGAACACAAAGAAGTTTCTCAGAAAGCTTCTTTCTCTTTGTTATCGGAGGATATTACTTTGGCCCTATAGTCTTCAAAGGGATCCGAAATATCTGTTCTCAGATTCCACAGAAATAAGGCTAGCAAAGAGATCCACGCAATACAGATGTAACTCTCTGAGATGAATTAACAGAACACTAAGCAGATTCTCAGAAAGCTTCTTTCCAGATTTCTTCTGAGGATATTTCCTTTTTCACCATAGCCCTCTAAGGGCTTCCAAATATCACTTTGCCAATTCCACAAGAACTGTCTTAGCGAAAGGCTTCTTGAGGGGAAAGCTGTAACTCTGTGAGATTATTTCACAGAACACAAAGAAGTTTCTCAGAAAGCTTCTTTCTCTTTGTTATCGGAGGATATTTCCTTTGGCCCTGTAGTCTTCAAAGGGATCCGAAATATCTGTTCTCAGATTCCACAGAAATAAGGCTAGCAAAGAGATCCACGAAATACAGATGTAACTCTGTGAGATGAATTAACAGAACACTAAGCAGTTTCCCAGAAAGCTTCTTTCCAGATTTCATCTGAGGATATTTCCTTTTTCACCGGAGCCCTCTATGGGCTTCCAAATATCACTTTGCCAATTCCACAAGAACTGTCTTAGCGAAAGGCTTCTTGATGGGAAAGCTGTAACTTTCTGAGATGATTTCACAGAACACAAAGAAGTTTCTCAGAAAGCTTCTTTCTCTTTGTTATCGGAGGCTATTACTTTGGCCCTATAGTCTTCAAAGGTATCCGAAATATCTGTTCTCAGATTCCACACAAATAAGGCTAGCAAAGAGATACACGAAATACAGATGTAACTCTGTGAGATGAATTTACAGAACACTAAGCAGTTTCTCAGAAAGCTTCTTTCCTGATTTCATCTGAGGATATTTCCTTTTTCACCGTAGCCCTCTATGGGCTTCCAAATATCACTTTGCCAATTCCACAAGAACTGTCTTAGCGAAAGGCTTCTTGAGGGGAAAGCTGTAACTCTGTGAGATGATTTCACAGAACACAAAGAAGTTTCTCAGAAAACTTCTTTCTCTTTGTTATCGGAGGATATTTCCTTTGTCCCTATAGTCTTCAAAGGGATCCGAAATATCTGTTCTCAGATTCCACAGAAATAAGGCTAGCAAAGAGGTCCACGAAATACAGGTGTAACTCTGTGAGATGAATTAACAGAACACTAAGCAGTTTCTCAGAAAGCTTCTTTCCAGATTTCATCTAAGGATATTTCCTTTTTCACCATAGCCCTCTATGGGCTTCCAAATATCACATTGCCAATTCCACAAGAACTGTCTTAGCGAAAGGCTTCTTGAGGGGAAAGCTGTAACTCTGTGAGATGAATTCACAGAACACAAAGAAGTATCTCAGAAAGCTTCTTTCTCTTTGTTATCGGAGGATATTTCCTTTGGCTCTGTAGTCTTCAAAGAGATCCGAAATATGTGTTCTCAGATTCCACAGAAATAATGCTAGCAAAGAGATCCACGAAATGCAGATGTAACTCTGTGAGATGAATTAACAGAACACTAAGCAGATTCTCAGAAAGCTTCTTTCCAGATTTCATCTGAGGATATTTCCTTTTTCACCATAGCCCTCTAAGGGCTTCCAAATATCACTTTGCCAATTCCACAAGAACTGTCTTAGTGAAAGGCTTCTTGAGGGGAAAGGTGTAACTCTGTGACATTATTTCACAGAACACAAAGAAGTTTCTCAGAAAGCTTCTTTCTCTTTGTTATCGGAGGATATTTCTTTCGGCCCTATAGTCTTCAAGAGGATCCGAAATATCTGTTCTCAGATTCCACAGAAATAAGGCTAGCAAAGAGATCCACGAAATACAGAGGTAACTCTGTGTGATGAAATAACAGAACACTAAGCAGTTTCCCAGAAAGCTTCTTTCCAGATTTCATCGGAGGATATTTCCTTTTTCACCATAGCCCTCTATGGGCTTCCAAATATCACTTTGCCAATTCCACAAGAACTGTCTTAGCGAAAGGTTTCTTGAGGGGAAAGCTGTAACTTTCTGAGATGATTTCACAGAACACAAAGGAGTTTCTCAGAAAGCTTCTTTCACTTTTTTATCGGAGGATATTTCCTTTGGCCCTATAGTCTTCAAAGGGATCCGAAATATCTGTTCTCAGATTCCACAGAAATAAGGCTAGCAAAGAGATCCACGAAATACAGATGTAACTCTGTGAGATGAATTAACAGAACACTAAGCAGTTTCTAAGAAAGATTCTTTCCAGATTTCATCTGAGGATATTTCCTTTTTCACCAAAGCCCTCTATGGGCTTCCAAATATCACTTTGCCAATTCCACAAGAACTGTCTTAGCGAAAGGCTTCTTGAGGGGAAAGCTTTAACTCTGTGAGATGATTTCACAGAACACAAAGAAGTTTCTCAGAAAGCTTCTTTCTCTTTGTTATCGGAGGATGTTTCCTTTGGCCCTATAGTCTTCAAAGGGATCCGAAATATCTGTTCTCAGATTCCACAGAAATAAGGCTAGCAAAGAGATCCACGAAATAGAGAGGTAACTCTGTGAGATGAAATAACAGAACACTAAGGAGTTTCTCAGAAAGCTTCTTTCCAGATTTCATCTGAGGATATTTCCTTTTTCACCATAGCCCACTAGGGGCTTCCAAATATCACTTTGCCAATTCCACAAGAACTGTCTTAGCGAAAGGCTTCTTGAAGGGAACGCTGTAACTCTGTGAGCTGATTTTACAGAACACAAAGAAGTTTCTCAGGAAGCTTCTTTCTCTTTGTTATCGGAGAATATTTCCTTTGGCCCTATAGTCTTCAAAGGGATCCGAAATATCTGTTCTCAGATTCCACAGAAATAAGGCTAGCAAAGAGATCCAGGATATACAGATGTAACTCTTTGAGATGAATTAACAGAACACTAAGAAGTTTCCCAGAAAGCTTCTTTCCAGATTTCATCTGAGGATATTTCCTTTTTCACCATACCCCTCTATGGGCTTCCAAATATCACTTTGCCAATTCCACAAGAACTGTTTTAGCGAAAGGCTTCTTGAGGGGAAAGCTGTATCTCTGTGAGATGATTTCACAGAACACAAAGAAGTTTCTCAGAAAGCTTCTTTCTCTTTGTTATCGGAGGATATTTCCTTTGGCCCTATAGTCTTCAAAGGGATCCGAAATATCTGTTCTCAGATTCCACAGAAATAAGGCTAGCAAAGAGATCCACGAAATACAGATGTAACTCTGTGAGATTAATTAACAGAACACTAAGCAGTTTCTCAGAAAGTTTCTTTCCAGATTTCATCGGTGGATATTTCCTTTTTCACCATAGCCCTCTATGGGCTTCCAAATATCACTTTGCCAATTCCACAAGAACTGTCTCAGTGAAAGGCTTCTTGAGGGGAAAGCTGTAACCCTGTGAGATGATTTCACAGAACACAAAGAAGTTTCTCAGAAAGCTTCTTTCTCTTTGTTATCGGAGGATATTTCCTTTGGCCCTATAGTCTTCAAAGGGATCCGAAATATCTGTTCTCAGCTTCCAAAGAAATAAGGCTAGCAAAGAGATCCACGAAATACAGAGGTAACTCTGTGAGATGAAATAACAGAACACTAAGCAGTTTCTCAGAAAGCTTCTTTCCAGATTTCATCTGAGGATATTTCCTTTTTCACCATAGCCCTCTAGGGGCTTCCAAATATCACTTTGCCAATTCCACAAGAACTGTCTTAGCGAAAGGCTTCTTGAAGGGAAAGCTGTAACTCTGTGAGCTGATTTCACAGAACACAAAGAAGTTTCTCAGAAAGCTTCTTTCTCTTTGTTATCAGAGGATATTTCCTTTGGCCCTATAGTCTTCAAAGGGATCCGAAATATCTGTTCTCAGATTCCACAGAAATAAGGCTAGCAAAGTGATCCACGAAATACAGATGTAACTCTGTGAGATGAATTAACAGAACACTAAGCAGTTTCCCAGAAAGCTTCTTGCCAGATTTCATCTGAGGATATTTCCTTTTTCACCATAGCCCTCTAATGGCTTCCAAATATCACTTTGCCAATTCCACAAGAACTGTCTTAGCGAAAGGCTTCTTGAGGGGAAAGCTGTAACTCTGTGAGATGATTTCACAGAACACAAAGAAGTTTCTCAGAAAGCTTCTTTCTCTTTGTTATCGGAGGATATTTCCTTTGGCCCTATAGACTTTAAAGGGATCCGAAATATCTGTTCTCAGATTCCACAGAAATAAGGTTAGCAAAGAGATCCACGAAATACAGATGTAACTCTGTGAGATGAATTAACAGAACACTAAGCAGTTTCTCAGAAAGCTTCTTTCCAGATTTCATCTGAGGATATTTCCTTTTTCACCAAAGCCCTCTATGGGCTTCCAAATATCACTTTGCCAATTCCACAAGAACTGTCTTAGCGAAAGGCTTCTTGAGGGGAAAGCTTTAACTCTGTGAGATGATTTCACAGAACACAAAGAAGTTTCTCAGAAAGCTTCTTTCTCTTTGTTATCGGAGGATGTTTCCTTTGGCCCTATAGTCTTCAAAGGGATCCGAAATATCTGTTCTCAGATTCCACAGAAATAAGGCTAGCAAAGAGATCCACGAAATAGAGAGGTAACTCTGTGAGATGAAATAACAGAACACTAAGGAGTTTCTCAGAAAGCTTCTTTCCAGATTGCATCTGAGGATATTTCCTTTTTCACCATAGCCCACTAGGGGCTTCCAAATATCACTTTGCCAATTCCACAAGAACTGTCTTAGCGAAAGGCTTCTTGAAGGGAACGCTGTAACTCTGTGAGCTGATTTTACAGAACACAAAGAAGTTTCTCAGGAAGCTTCTTTCTCTTTGTTATCGGAGAATATTTCCTTTGGCCCTATAGTCTTCAAAGGGATCCGAAATATCTGTTCTCAGATTCCACAGAAATAAGGCTAGCAAAGAGATCCAGGATATACAGATGTAACTCTTTGAGATGAATTAACAGAACACTAAGCAGTTTCCCAGAAAGCTTCTTTCCAGATTTCATCTGAGGATATTTCCTTTTTCACCATACCCCTCTATGGGCTTCCAAATATCACTTTGCCAATTCCACAAGAACTGTTTTAGCGAAAGGCTTCTTGAGGGGAAATCTGTATCTCTGTGAGATGATTTCACAGAACACAAAGAAGTTTCTCAGAAAGCTTCTTTCTCTTTGTTATCGGAGGATATTTCCTTTGGCCCTATAGTCTTCAAAGGGATCCGAAATATCTGTTCTCAGATTCCACAGAAATAAGGCTAGCAAAGAGATCCACGAAATACAGATGTAACTCTGTGAGATTAATTAACAGAACACTAAGCAGTTTCTCAGAAAGTTTCTTTCCAGATTTCATCGGAGGATATTTCCTTTTTCACCATAGCCCTCTATGGGCTTCCAAATATCACTTTGCCAATTCCACAAGAACTGTCTTAGCGAAAGGCTTCTTGAGGGGAAAGCTGTAACTCTGTGAGATGATTTCACAGAACACAAAGAAGTTTCTCAGAAAGCTTCTTTCTCTTTGTTATCGGAGGATATTTCCTTTGGCCCTATAGACTTTAAAGGGATCCGAAATATCTGTTCTCAGATTCCACAGAAATAAGGCTAGCAAAGAGATCCACGAAATACAGATGTAACTCTGTGAGATGAATTAACAGAACACTAAGCAGTTTCTCAGAAAGCTTCTTTCCAGATTTCATCTGAGGATATTTCCTTTTTCACCATAGCCCTCTAGGCGCTTCCAAATATCACTTTGCCAATTCCACAAGAACTATCTTAGCGAAAGGCTTCTTGAGGGGAAAGCTGTAACTCTGTGAGATGATTTCACAGAACACAAAGAAGTTTCTCAGAAAACTTCTTTCTCTTTGTTATCGGAGGATATTTCCTTTGTCCCTGTATTCTTCAAACGTATCCGAAATATCTGTTCTCAGATTCCACAGAAATAAGGCTAGCAAAGAGATCCACGAAATACAGGTGTAACTCTGTGAGATGAATTAACAGAACACTAAGCAGTTTCTCAGAAAGCTTCTTTCCAGATTTCATCTGAGGATATTTCCTTTTTCACCATAGCCCTCTAAGGGCTTGCAAATATCACTTTGCCAAGTCCACAAGAACTGTCTTAGTGAAAGGCTTCTTGAGGGGAAAAGTGTAACTCTGTGAGATGATTTCACAGAACACAAAGAAGTTTCTCAGAAAGCTTCTTTCTCTTTGTTTTCGGAGGATTTTTCCTTTGCCCCTATAGTCTTCAAAGGGAACCGAAATATCTGTTCTCAGATTCCACAGAAATAAGGCTAGCAAAGAGATCCACGAAATAGAGAGGTAACTCTGTGAGATGAAATAACAGAACACTAAGGAGTTTCTCAGAAAGCTTCTTTCCAGATTTCATCTGAGGATATTTCCTTTTTCACCATAGCCCACTAGGGGCTTCCAAATATCACTTTGCCAATTCCCCAAGAACTGTCTTAGCGAAAGGCTTCTTGAAGGGAACGCTGTAACTCTGTGAGCTGATTTTACAGAACACAAAGAAGTTTCTCAGGAAGCTTCTTTCTCTTTGTTATCGGAGAATATTTCCTTTGGCCCTATAGTCTTCAAAGGGATCCGAAATATCTGTTCTCAGATTCCACAGAAATAAGGCTAGCAAAGAGATCCAGGATATACAGATGTAACTCTTTGAGATGAATTAACAGAACACTAAGCAGTTTCCCAGAAAGCTTCTTTCCAGATTTCATCTGAGGATATTTCCTTTTTCACCATACCCCTCTATGGGCTTCCAAATATCACTTTGCCAATTCCACAAGAACTGTTTTAGCGAAAGGCTTCTTGAGGGGAAAGCTGTAACTCTGTGAGATGATTTCACAGAACACAAAGAAGTTTCTCAGAAAGCTTCTTTCTCTTTCTTATCGGAGGATATTTCCTTTGGCCCTATAGTCTTCAAAGGGATCCGAAATATCTGTTCTCGATTTCCACAGAAATAAGGCTAGCAAAGAGATCCACGAAATACAGATGTAACTCTGTGAGATTAATTAACAGAACACTAAGCAGTTTCTCAGAAAGCTTCTTTCCAGATTTCATCGGAGGATATTTCCTTTTTCACCATAGCCCTCTATGGGCTTCCAAATATCACTTTGCCAATTCCACAAGAACTGTCTCAGTGAAAGGCTTCTTGAGGGGAAAGCTGTAACCCTGTGAGATGATTTCACAGAACACAAAGAAGTTTCTCAGAAAGCTTCTTTCTCTTTGTTATCGGAGGATATTTCTTTGGCCCTATAGTCTTCAAAGGGATCCGAAATATCTGTTCTCAGATTCCACAGAAATAAGGCTAGCAAAGAGATCCACGACATACAGATGTAACTCTGTGAGATGAATTAACAGTACACTAAGCAGTTTCTCAGAAAGCTTCTTTCCAGATTTCATCTGAGGATATTTCCTTTTTCACCATAGCCCTCTAAGGGCTTCCAAATATCACTTTTCCAATTCCAGAAAAACTGTCTTAGCGAAAGGCTGCTTGAGGGGAATGCTGTAACTCTGTGAGATGATTTCACAGAACACAAAGAAGTTTCTCAGAAAGCTTCTTTGTCTTTGTTATCGGAGGATAGTTCCTTTGGCCCTATAGTCTTCAAAGGGATCAGAAATATCTGTTCTCAGATTCCACAGAAATAAGGCTGGCAAAGAGATCCACGAAATACAGATGTAACTCTGTGAGATGAATTAACAGTACACTAAGCCGTTTCTCAGAAAGCTTCTTTCCAGATTTCATCTGAGGATATTTCCTTTTTCACCATAGCCCTCTAAGGGCTTCCAAATATCACTTTTCCAATTCCAGAAAAACTGTCTTAGCGAAAGGCTGCTTGAGGGGAATGCTGTAACTCTGTGAGATGATTTCACAGAACACAAAGAAGTTTCTCAGAAAGCTTCTTTGTCTTTGTTATCGGAGGATAGTTCCTTTGGCCCTATAGTCTTCAAAGGGATCCGAAATATCTGTTCTCAGGTTCCACAGAAATAACGCTAGCAAAGAGATCCACGAAATACAGATGTAACTCTGTGAGATGAAATAACAGAACACTAAGCAGTTTCTCAGAAAGCTTCTTTCCAGATTTCATCTGAGGATATTTCCTTTTTCACCTTAGCCCTCTATGGGCTTCCAAATATCACTTTGCCAATTCCACAAGAACTGTCTTAGCTAAAGGCTTCTTGAGGGGAAATCTGTAACTCTGTGAGATGATTTCACAGAACACAAAGAAGTTTCTCAGAAAGCTTCTTTCTCTTTGTTATCGGAGGATTTTTCCTTTGCCCCTATAGTCTTCAAAGGGATCCGAAATATCTGTTCTCAGATTCCACAGAAATAAGGCTAGCAAAGGGATCCACGAAATACAGAGGTAACTCTCTGAGATGAAATAACAGAACACTAAGCAGTTTCTCAGAAAGCTTCTTTCCAGATTTCATCTGAGGATATTTCCTTTTTCACCATAGCCCTCTAGGGGCTTCCAAATATCACTTTGCCAATTCCAGAAGAACTGTCTTAGCGAAAGGCTTCTTGAAGGGAAAGCTGTAACTCTGTGAGATGATTACACAGAACACAAGGAAGTTTCTTAAAAAGCTTCTTTCTCTTTGTTATCGGAGGATATTTCCTTTGGCCCTATAGTCTTCAAAGGGATCCGAAATATCTGTTCTCAGATTCCACAGAAATAAGGCTAGCAAAGAGATCCACGAAATACAGATGTAACTCTGTGAGATGAATTAACAGAACACTAAGCAGTTTCTCAGAAAGCTTCTTTCCAGATTTCATCTGAGGATATTTCCTTTTTCACCATAGCCCTCTATGGGCTTCCAAATGTCACTTTGCCAATTCCACAAGAACTGTGTTAGTGAAAGGCTTCTTGAGGGGAAAGCTGTAACCCTGTGAGATGATTTCACAGAACACAAAGAAGTTTCTAAGAAAGCTTCTTTCTCTTTGTTATCGGAGGATATATCTTTGGCCCAATAGTCTTCAAAGGGATCCGAAATATCTGTTCTCAGATTCCACAGAAATAAGGCTAGCAAAGAGATCCACGAAATACAGATGTAACTCTGTGAGATGAATTAACAGTACACTAAGCAGTTTCTTAGAAAGCTTCTTTACAGATTTCATCTGAGGATATTTCCTTTTTCACCATACCCCTCTAAGGGCTTCCAAATATCACTTTGCGAATTCCACAAGAACTGTCTTAGCGAAAGGCTTCTTGAGGGGAAAGCTGTAACTCTGTGAGATGATTTCACAGAACACAAAGAAGTTTCTCAGAAAGCTTCTTTCTCTTTGTTATCGGAGGATATTTTTTTGGCCCTATAGTCTTCAAAGGGATCCGAAATATCTGTTCTCAGATTCCACAGAAATAAGGCTAGCAAAGAGATCCACGAAATACAGATGTAACTCTGTGAGATGAAATAACAGAACACTAAGCAGTTTCTCAGAAAGCTTCTTTCCAGATTTCATCTGAGGATATTTCCTTTTTCACCATAGCCCTCTATGGTCTTCCAAATATCACTTTGCCAATTAAACAAGAACTGTCTTAGCTAAAGGCTTCTTGAGGGGAAAGCTGTAACTCTGTGAGATGATTTCACAGAACACAAAGAAGTTTCTCAGAAAACTTCTTTCTCTTTGTTATCGGAGGATATTTCCTTTGTCCCTATATTCTTCAAAGGTATCGGAAATATCTGTTCTCAGATTCCACAGAAATAAGGCTAGCAAAGAGATCCACGAAATACAGGTGTAACTCTGTGAGATGAATTAACAGAACACTAAGTAGTTTCTCAGAAAGCTTCTTTCCAGATTTCATCTGAGGATATTTCCTTTTTCACCATAGCCCTCTATGGGCTTCCAAATATCACTTTGCCAATTCCACAAGAACTGTCTTAGCGAAAGGCTTCTTGATGGGAAGCTGTAACTCTGTGAGATGAATTCACAGAACACAAAGAAGTATCTCAGAAAGGTTCTTTCTCTTTGTTATCGGAGGATATTTCCTTTGGCTCTATAGTCTTCAAAGAGATCCGAAATATCTGTTCTCAGATTCCACAGAAATAAGGCTAGCAAAGAGATCCACGAAATACAGATGTAACTCTGTGAGATGAATTAACAGAACACTAAGCAGTTTCTCAGAAAGCTTCTTTCCAGATTTCATCTGAGGATATTTCCTTTTTCACCATAGCCCTCTAAGGGCTTCCAAATATCACTTTGCCAATTCCACAAGAACTGTCTTAGTGAAAGGCTTCGTGAGGGGAATGCTGTAACTCTGTGAGATGATTTCACCGAACACAAAGAAGTTTCTCAGAAAGCTTCTTTCTCTTTGTTATCGGAGGATTTTTCCTTTTTCCCTATAGTCTACAAAGGGATCCGAAATATCTGTTCTCAGATTCCACAGAAATAAGGCTAGCAAAGAGATCCACGAAATACAGATGTAACTCTGTGAGATGAATTAACAGAACAAAAAGCAGTTTCTCATAAAGCTTCTTTCCAGATTTCATCTGAGGATATTTCCTTTTTCACCATAGCCCTCTAAGGGCTTCCAAATATCACTTTGTCAATTCCACAAGAACTGTCCTAGTGAAAGGCTTCTTGAGGGGAAAGCTGTAACTCTGTGAGATGATTTCACAGCACACAAAGAAGTTTCTCAGAAAGCTTCTTTCCTTTGTTATCGGAGGATTTTTCCTTAGCCCCTATAGTCTTCAAAGGGATCCGAAATATCTGTTCTCAGATTCCACAGAAATAAGGCTGGCAAAGAGATCCACGAAATACAGAGGTAACTCTGTGAGATGAAATAACAGAACACTAAGCAGTTTCTCAGAAAGCTTCTTTCCAGATTTCATCTGAGGATATTTCCTTTTTCACCATAGCCCTCTAGGGGCTTCCAAATATCACTTTGCCAATTCCACAAGAACCGTCTTAGCGAAAGGCTTCTTGAAGGGAAAGCTGTAACTCTGTGAGCTGATTTCACAGAACACAAAGAAGTTTCTCAGAAAGCATCTTTCTCTTTGTTATCGGAGGATATTTCCTTTGGCCCTATAGTCTTCAAAGGGATCCGAAATATCTGTTCTCAGATTCCACAGAAATAAGGCTAGCAAAGAGATCCAGGAAATACAGATGTAACTTTGTGAGATGAATTAACAGAACACTAAGCAGTTTCCCAGAAAGCTTCTTTCCATTTTTCATCTGAGGATATTTCCTTTTTCACCATAGCCCTCTATGGGCTTCCAAATATCACTTTGCCAATTCCACAAGAACTGTCTTAGTGAAAGGATTCTTGAGGGGAAAGCTGTAACTTTCTGAGATGATTTCACAGAACACAAAGAAGTTTCTCAGAAAGCTTCTTTCTCTTTGTTATCGGAGGATATTTCCTTTGGCCCTATAGACTTTAAAGGGATCCGAAATATCTGTTCTCAGATTCCACAGAAATAAGGCTAGCAAAGAGATCCACGAAATACAGATGTAACTCTGTGAGATGAATTAACAGAACACTAAGCAGTTTCTCAGAAAGCTTCTTTCCAGATTTCATCTGAGGATATTTCCTTTTTCACCATAGCCCTCTAGGCGCTTCCAAATATCACTTTGCCAATTCCACAAGAACTATCTTAGCGAAAGGCTTCTTGAGGGGAAAGCTGTAACTCTGTGAGATGATTTCACAGAACACAAAGAAGTTTCTCAGAAAACTTCTTTCTCTTTGTTATCGGAGGATATTTCCTTTGTCCCTGTATTCTTCAAACGTATCCGAAATATCTGTTCTCAGATTCCACAGAAATAAGGCTAGCAAAGAGATCCACGAAATACAGGTGTAACTCTGTGAGATGAATTAACAGAACACTAAGCAGTTTCTCAGAAAGCTTCTTTCCAGATTTCATCTGAGGATATTTCCTTTTTCACCATAGCCCTCTAAGGGCTTGCAAATATCACTTTGCCAAGTCCACAAGAACTGTCTTAGTGAAAGGCTTCTTGAGGGGAAAAGTGTAACTCTGTGAGATGATTTCACAGAACACAAAGAAGTTTCTCAGAAAGCTTCTTTCTCTTTGTTTTCGGAGGATTTTTCCTTTGCCCCTATAGTCTTCAAAGGGAACCGAAATATCTGTTCTCAGATTCCACAGAAATAAGGCTAGCAAAGAGATCCACGAAATAGAGAGGTAACTCTGTGAGATGAAATAACAGAACACTAAGGAGTTTCTCAGAAAGCTTCTTTCCAGATTTCATCTGAGGATATTTCCTTTTTCACCATAGCCCACTAGGGGCTTCCAAATATCACTTTGCCAATTCCACAAGAACTGTCTTAGCGAAAGGCTTCTTGAAGGGAACGCTGTAACTCTGTGAGCTGATTTTACAGAACACAAAGAAGTTTCTCAGGAAGCTTCTTTCTCTTTGTTATCGGAGAATATTTCCTTTGGCCCTATAGTCTTCAAAGGGATCCGAAATATCTGTTCTCAGATTCCACAGAAATAAGGCTAGCAAAGAGATCCAGGATATACAGATGTAACTCTTTGAGATGAATTAACAGAACACTAAGCAGTTTCCCAGAAAGCTTCTTTCCAGATTTCATCTGAGGATATTTCCTTTTTCACCATACCCCTCTATGGGCTTCCAAATATCACTTTGCCAATTCCACAAGAACTGTTTTAGCGAAAGGCTTCTTGAGGGGAAAGCTGTAACTCTGTGAGATGATTTCACAGAACACAAAGAAGTTTCTCAGAAAGCTTCTTTCTCTTTCTTATCGGAGGATATTTCCTTTGGCCCTATAGTCTTCAAAGGGATCCGAAATATCTGTTCTCGATTTCCACAGAAATAAGGCTAGCAAAGAGATCCACGAAATACAGATGTAACTCTGTGAGATTAATTAACAGAACACTAAGCAGTTTCTCAGAAAGCTTCTTTCCAGATTTCATCGGAGGATATTTCCTTTTTCACCATAGCCCTCTATGGGCTTCCAAATATCACTTTGCCAATTCCACAAGAACTGTCTCAGTGAAAGGCTTCTTGAGGGGAAAGCTGTAACCCTGTGAGATGATTTCACAGAACACAAAGAAGTTTCTCAGAAAGCTTCTTTCTCTTTGTTATCGGAGGATATTTCTTTGGCCCTATAGTCTTCAAAGGGATCCGAAATATCTGTTCTCAGATTCCACAGAAATAAGGCTAGCAAAGAGATCCACGACATACAGATGTAACTCTGTGAGATGAATTAACAGTACACTAAGCAGTTTCTCAGAAAGCTTCTTTCCAGATTTCATCGGAGGATATTTCCTTTTTCACCATAGCCCTCTAAGGGCTTCCAAATATAACTTTTCCAATTCCAGAAAAACTGTCTTAGCGAAAGGCTGCTTGAGGGGAATGCTGTAACTCTGTGAGATGATTTCACAGAACACAAAGAAGTTTCTCAGAAAGCTTCTTTGTCTTTGTTATCGGAGGATAGTTCCTTTGGCCCTATAGTCTTCAAAGGGATCCGAAATATCTGTTCTCAGATTCCACAGAAATAAGGCTGGCAAAGAGATCCACGAAATACAGATGTAACTCTGTGAGATGAATTAACAGTACACTAAGCCGTTTCTCAGAAAGCTTCTTTCCAGATTTCATCTGAGGATATTTCCTTTTTCACCATAGCCCTCTAAGGGCTTCCAAATATCACTTTTCCAATTCCAGAAAAACTGTCTTAGCGAAAGGCTGCTTGAGGGGAATGCTGTAACTCTGTGAGATGATTTCACAGAACACAAAGAAGTTTCTCAGAAAGCTTCTTTGTCTTTGTTATCGGAGGATAGTTCCTTTGGCCCTATAGTCTTCAAAGGGATCCGAAATATCTGTTCTCAGGTTCCACAGAAATAACGCTAGCAAAGAGATCCACGAAATACAGATGTAACTCTGTGAGATGAAATAACAGAACACTAAGCAGTTTCTCAGAAAGCTTCTTTCCAGATTTCATCTGAGGATATTTCCTTTTTCACCTTAGCCCTCTATGGGCTTCCAAATATCACTTTGCCAATTCCACAAGAACTGTCTTAGCTAAAGGCTTCTTGAGGGGAAAGCTGTAACTCTGTGAGATGATTTCACAGAACACAAAGAAGTTTCTCAGAAAGCTTCTTTCTCTTTGTTATCGGAGGATTTTTCCTTTGCCCCTATAGTCTTCAAAGGGATCCGAAATATCTTTTCTCAGATTCCACAGAAATAAGGCTAGCAAAGGGATCCACGAAATACAGAGGTAACTCTCTGAGATGAAATAACAGAACACTAAGCAGTTTCTCAGAAAGCTTCTTTCCAGATTTCATCTGAGGATATTTCCTTTTTCACAATAGCCCTCTAGGGGCTTCCAAATATCACTTTGCCAATTCCAGAAGAACTGTCTTAGCGAAAGGCTTCTTGAAGGGAAAGCTGTAACTCTGTGAGATGATTACACAGAACACAAGGAAGTTTCTTAAAAAGCTTCTTTCTCTTTGTTATCGGAGGATATTTCCTTTGGCCCTATAGTCTTCAAAGGGATCCGAAATATCTGTTCTCAGATTCCACAGAAATAAGGCTAGCAAAGAGATCCACGAAATACAGATGTAACTCTGTGAGATGAATTAACAGAACACTAAGCAGTTTCTCAGAAAGCTTCTTTCCAGATTTCATCTGAGGATATTTCCTTTTTCACCATAGCCCTCTATGGGCTTCCAAATGTCACTTTGCCAATTCCACAAGAACTGTGTTAGTGAAAGGCTTCTTGAGGGGAAAGCTGTAACCCTGTGAGATGATTTCACAGAACACAAAGAAGTTTCTAAGAAAGCTTCTTTCTCTTTGTTATCGGAGGATATATCTTTGGCCCAATAGTCTTCAAAGGGATCCGAAATATCTGTTCTCAGATTCCACAGAAATAAGGCTAGCAAAGAGATCCACGAAATACAGATGTAACTCTGTGAGATGAATTAACAGTACACTAAGCAGTTTCTTAGAAAGCTTCTTTACAGATTTCATCTGAGGATATTTCCTTTTTCACCATACCCCTCTATGGGCTTCCAAATATCACTTTGCGAATTCCACAAGAACTGTCTTAGCGAAAGGCTTCTTGAGGGGAAAGCTGTAACTCTGTGAGATGATTTCACAGAACACAAAGAAGTTTCTCAGAAAGCTTCTTTCTCTTTGTTATCGGAGGATATTTCTTTGGCCCTATAGTCTTCAAAGGGATCCGAAATATCTGTTCTCAGATTCCACAGAAATAAGGCTAGCAAAGAGATCCACGACATACAGATGTAACTCTGTGAGATGAATTAACAGTACACTAAGCAGTTTCTCAGAAAGCTTCTTTCCAGATTTCATCGGAGGATATTTCCTTTTTCACCATAGCCCTCTAAGGGCTTCCAAATATAACTTTTCCAATTCCAGAAAAACTGTCTTAGCGAAAGGCTGCTTGAGGGGAATGCTGTAACTCTGTGAGATGATTTCACAGAACACAAAGAAGTTTCTCAGAAAGCTTCTTTGTCTTTGTTATCGGAGGATAGTTCCTTTGGCCCTATAGTCTTCAAAGGGATCCGAAATATCTGTTCTCAGATTCCACAGAAATAAGGCTGGCAAAGAGATCCACGAAATACAGATGTAACTCTGTGAGATGAATTAACAGTACACTAAGCCGTTTCTCAGAAAGCTTCTTTCCAGATTTCATCTGAGGATATTTCCTTTTTCACCATAGCCCTCTAAGGGCTTCCAAATATCACTTTTCCAATTCCAGAAAAACTGTCTTAGCGAAAGGCTGCTTGAGGGGAATGCTGTAACTCTGTGAGATGATTTCACAGAACACAAAGAAGTTTCTCAGAAAGCTTCTTTGTCTTTGTTATCGGAGGATAGTTCCTTTGGCCCTATAGTCTTCAAAGGGATCCGAAATATCTGTTCTCAGGTTCCACAGAAATAACGCTAGCAAAGAGATCCACGAAATACAGATGTAACTCTGTGAGATGAAATAACAGAACACTAAGCAGTTTCTCAGAAAGCTTCTTTCCAGATTTCATCTGAGGATATTTCCTTTTTCACCTTAGCCCTCTATGGGCTTCCAAATATCACTTTGCCAATTCCACAAGAACTGTCTTAGCTAAAGGCTTCTTGAGGGGAAAGCTGTAACTCTGTGAGATGATTTCACAGAACACAAAGAAGTTTCTCAGAAAGCTTCTTTCTCTTTGTTATCGGAGGATTTTTCCTTTGCCCCTATAGTCTTCAAAGGGATCCGAAATATCTTTTCTCAGATTCCACAGAAATAAGGCTAGCAAAGGGATCCACGAAATACAGAGGTAACTCTCTGAGATGAAATAACAGAACACTAAGCAGTTTCTCAGAAAGCTTCTTTCCAGATTTCATCTGAGGATATTTCCTTTTTCACAATAGCCCTCTAGGGGCTTCCAAATATCACTTTGCCAATTCCAGAAGAACTGTCTTAGCGAAAGGCTTCTTGAAGGGAAAGCTGTAACTCTGTGAGATGATTACACAGAACACAAGGAAGTTTCTTAAAAAGCTTCTTTCTCTTTGTTATCGGAGGATATTTCCTTTGGCCCTATAGTCTTCAAAGGGATCCGAAATATCTGTTCTCAGATTCCACAGAAATAAGGCTAGCAAAGAGATCCACGAAATACAGATGTAACTCTGTGAGATGAATTAACAGAACACTAAGCAGTTTCTCAGAAAGCTTCTTTCCAGATTTCATCTGAGGATATTTCCTTTTTCACCATAGCCCTCTATGGGCTTCCAAATGTCACTTTGCCAATTCCACAAGAACTGTGTTAGTGAAAGGCTTCTTGAGGGGAAAGCTGTAACCCTGTGAGATGATTTCACAGAACACAAAGAAGTTTCTAAGAAAGCTTCTTTCTCTTTGTTATCGGAGGATATATCTTTGGCCCAATAGTCTTCAAAGGGATCCGAAATATCTGTTCTCAGATTCCACAGAAATAAGGCTAGCAAAGAGATCCACGAAATACAGATGTAACTCTGTGAGATGAATTAACAGTACACTAAGCAGTTTCTTAGAAAGCTTCTTTACAGATTTCATCTGAGGATATTTCCTTTTTCACCATACCCCTCTATGGGCTTCCAAATATCACTTTGCGAATTCCACAAGAACTGTCTTAGCGAAAGGCTTCTTGAGGGGAAAGCTGTAACTCTGTGAGATGATTTCACAGAACACAAAGAAGTTTCTCAGAAAGCTTCTTTCTCTTTGTTATCGGAGGATATTTCTTTGGCCCTATAGTCTTCAAAGGGATCCGAAATATCTGTTCTCAGATTCCACAGAAATAAGGCTAGCAAAGAGATCCACGAAATACAGATGTAACTCTGTGAGATGAAATAACAGAACACTAAGCAGTTTCTCAGAAAGCTTCTTTCCAGATTTCATCTGAGGATATTTCCTTTTTCACCATAGCCCTCTATGGGCTTCCAAATATCACTTTGCCAATTAAACAAGAACTGTCTTAGCTAAAGGCTTCTTGAGGGGAAAGCTGTAACTCTGTGAGATGATTTCACAGAACACAAAGAAGTTTCTCAGAAAACTTCTTTCTCTTTGTTATCGGAGGATATTTCCTTTGTCCCTATATTCTTCAAAGGTATCGGAAATATCTGTTCTCAGATTCCACAGAAATAAGGCTAGCAAAGAGATCCACGAAATACAGGTGTAACTCTGTGAGATGAATTAACAGAACACTAAGTAGTTTCTCAGAAAGCTTCTTTCCAGATTTCATCTGAGGATATTTCCTTTTTCACCATAGCCCTCTATGGGCTTCCAAATATCACTTTGCCAATTCCACAAGAACTGTCTTAGCGAAAGGCTTCTTGATGGGAAGCTGTAACTCTGTGAGATGAATTCACAGAACACAAAGAAGTATCTCAGAAAGCTTCTTTCTCTTTGTTATCGGAGGATATTTCCTTTGGCTCTATAGTCTTCAAAGAGATCCGAAATATCTGTTCTCAGATTCCACAGAAATAAGGCTAGCAAAGAGATCCACGAAATACAGAAGTAACTCTGTGAGATGAATTAACAGAACACTAAGCAGTTTCTCAGAAAGCTTCTTTCCAGATTTCATCTGAGGATATTTCCTTTTTCACCATAGCCCTCTAAGGGCTTCCAAATATCACTTTGCCAATTCCACAAGAACTGTCTTAGTGAAAGGCTTCGTGAGGGGAATGCTGTAACTCTGTGAGATGATTTCACCGAACACAAAGAAGTTTCTCAGAAAGCTTCTTTCTCTTTGTTATCGGAGGATTTTTCCTTTGTCCCTATAGTCTACAAAGGGATCCGAAATATCTGTTCTCAGATTCCACAGAAATAAGGCTAGCAAAGAGATCCACGAAATACAGATGTAACTCTGTGAGATGAATTAACAGAACAAAAAGCAGTTTCTCAGAAAGCTTCTTTCCAGATTTCATCTGAGGATATTTCCTTTTTCACCATAGCCCTCTAAGGGCTTCCAAATATCACTTTGTCAATTCCACAAGAACTGTCCTAGTGAAAGGCTTCTTGAGGGGAAAGCTGTAACTCTGTGAGATGATTTCACAGCACACAAAGAAGTTTCTCAGAAAGCTTCTTTCCTTTGTTATCGGAGGATTTTTCCTCAGCCCCTATAGTCTTCAAAGGGATCCGAAATATCTGTTCTCAGATTCCACAGAAATAAGGCTGGCAAAGAGATCCACGAAATACAGAGGTAACTCTGTGAGATGAAATAACAGAACACTAAGCAGTTTCTCAGAAAGCTTCTTTCCAGATTTCATCTGAGGATATTTCCTTTTTCACCATAGCCCTCTAGGGGCTTCCAAATATCACTTTGCCAATTCCACAAGAACCGTCTTAGCGAAAGGCTTCTTGAAGGGAAAGCTGTAACTCTGTGAGCTGATTTCACAGAACACAAAGAAGTTTCTCAGAAAGCATCTTTCTCTTTGTTATCGGAGGATATTTCCTTTGGCCCTATAGTCTTCAAAGGGATCCGAAATATCTGTTCTCAGATTCCACAGAAATAAGGCTAGCAAAGAGATCCAGGAAATACAGATGTAACTTTGTGAGATGAATTAACAGAACACTAAGCAGTTTCCCAGAAAGCTTCTTTCCATTTTTCATCTGAGGATATTTCCTTTTTCACCATAGCCCTCTATGGGCTTACAAATATCACTTTGCCAATTCCACAAGAACTGTCTTAGTGAAAGGATTCTTGAGGGGAAAGCTGTAACTTTCTGAGATGATTTCACAGAACACAAAGAAGTATCTCAGAAAGCTTCTTTCTCTTTGTTATCGGAGGATATTACTTTGGCCCTATAGTCTTCAAAGGGATCCGAAATATCTGTTCTCAGATTCCACAGAAATAAGGCTAGCAAAGAGATCCAAGAAATACAGATGTAACTCTGTGAGATGAATTAACAGAACACTAAGCAGTTTCTCAGAAAGCTTCTTTCCAGTTTTCATCTGAGGATATTTCCTTTTTCACCATACCCCCCTATGGGCTTCCAAATATCACTTTGCCAATTCCACAAGAACTGTCATAGCGAAAGGCTTCTTGAGGGGAAAGCTGTTACTCTGTGAGATGATTTCACAGAACACAAAGAAGTTTCTCAGAGAGCTTCTTTCTCTTTGTTATCGGAGGATATTTGCTTTGGCCCTATAGTCTTCAAAGAGATCCGAAATATCTGTTCTCAGATTCCACAGAAATAAAGCTAGCAAAGAGATCCACGAAATACAGATGTAACACTGTGAGATGAATTAACAGAACACTAAGCAGTTTCTCAGAAAGCTTCTTTCCAGATTTCATCAGAGGATATTTCCTTTTTCACCATAGCCCTCTATGGGCTTCCAAATATCACTTTGCCAATTCCAGAAGAACTGTCTTAGCGAAAGGCTTCTTGATGGGAAAGCTGTAACTCTGTGAGATGAATTCAAAGAACACAAAGAAGTATCTCAGAAAGCTTCTTTCTCTTTGTTATCGGAGGATATTTCCTTTGGCTCTATAATCTTCAAAGAGATCCGAAATATCTGTTCTCAGATTCCACAGAAATAAGGCTATCAAAGAGATCCACGAAATATAGATGTAACTCTGTGAGATGAATTAACAGAACACTAAGCAGTTTCTCAGAAAGCTTCTTTCCAGATTTCATCTGAGTATATTTCCTTTTTCACCATAGCCCTCTATGGAATTCCAAATATCACTTTTCCAATTCCACAAGAACTGTCTTAGCGAAAGGCTTCTTGAGGGGAAAGCTGTAACTCTGTGGGATGATTTCACAGAACACAAAGAAGTTTCTCAGAAAGCTTCTTTCTCTTTGTTATCGGAGGATTTTTCCTTTGGCCCAATACTATTCAAAGGGATCTGAAATATCTGTTCTCAGATTCCACAGAAATAAGGCTAGCAAAGGGATCCACGCAATACAGATGTAACTCTGTGAGATGAATTAACAGAACACTAAGCAGTTTCTCAGAAAGCTTCTTTCCAGATTTCATTTGAGGATATTTCCTTTTTCACCATAGCCCTCTATGGGCTTCCAAATATCACTTTTCCAATTCCACAAGAACTGTCTTAGTGAAAGGCTTCTTGAGGGGAATGCTGTAACTCTGTGAGATGATTTCACAGAACACAAAGAAGTTTCTCAGAAAGCTTCTTTCTCTTTGTTATCGGAGGATTTTTCCTTTGTCCCTATAGTCTACAAAGGGATCCGAAATATCTGTTCTCAGATTCCACAGAAATAAGGCTAGCAAAGAGATCCACGAAATACAGAAGTAACTCTGTGAGATGAATTAACAGAACACTAAGCAGTTTCTCAGAAAGCTTCTTTCCAGATTTCATTTGAGGATATTTCCTTTTTCACCATAGCTCTCTATGGGCTTCCAAATATCACTTTGCCAATTCCACAAGAACTGTCTTAGCGAAAGGCTTCTTGAGGGGAAAGCTGTAACTCTGTGAGCTGATTTCACAGAACACAAACAAGTTTCTCAGAAAGCTTCTTTCTCTTTGTTATCGGAGGATATTTCCTTTGGCCCTATAGTCTTCAAAGGTATCCGAAATATCTGTTCTCAGATTCCACAGAAATAAGGCTAGCAAAGAGATCCACGAAATACAGATGTAACACTGTGAGATGAATTAACAGAACAATAAGCAGTTTTCAGAAAGCTTCTTTCCAGATTTCATCTGAGGATATTTCCTTTTTCACCATAGCCCTCTAAGGGCTTCCAAATATCACTTTGTCAATTCCACAAGAACTGTCCTAGTGAAAGGCTTCTTGAGGGGAAAGCTGTAACTCTGTGAGATGATTTCACAGCACACAAAGAAGTTTCTCAGAAAGCTTCTTTCCTTTGTTATCGGAGGATTTTTCCTTTGCCCCTATAGTCTTCAAAGGGATCCGAAATATCTGTTCTCAGATTCCACAGAAATAAGGCTGGCAAAGAGATCCACGAAATACAGAGGTAACTCTGTGAGATGAAATAACAGAACACTAAGCAGTTTCTCAGAAAGCTTCTTTCCAGATTTCATCTGAGGATATTTCCTTTTTCACCATAGCCCTCTAGGGGCTTCCAAATATCACTTTGCCAATTCCACAAGAACTGTCTT
Organism: Macaca fascicularis; assembly: GCF_037993035.2. NCBI lineage: Eukaryota > Metazoa > Chordata > Mammalia > Primates > Cercopithecidae > Macaca > Macaca fascicularis. Next base: position 84,354,041 of record NC_088379.1, read on the forward strand.
AGCGAAAGGCTTCTTGAAGGGAAAGCTGTAACTCTGTGAGCTGATTTCACAGAACACAAAGAAGTTTCTCAGAAAGCATCTTTCTCTTTGTTATCGGAGGATATTTCCTTTGGCCCTATAGTCTTCAAAGGGATCCGAAATATCTGTTCTCAGATTCCACAGAAATAAGGCTAGCAAAGAGATCCAGGAAATACAGATGTAACTTTGTGAGATGAATTAACAGAACACTAAGCAGTTTCCCAGAAAGCTTCTTTCCATTTTTCATCTGAGGATATTTCCTTTTTCACCATAGCCCTCTATGGGCTTCCAAATATCACTTTGCCAATTCCACAAGAACTGTCTTAGTGAAAGGATTCTTGAGGGGAAAGCTGTAACTTTCTGAGATGATTTCACAGAACACAAAGAAGTATCTCAGAAAGCTTCTTTCTCTTTGTTATCAGAGGATATTACTTTGGCCCTATAGTCTTCAAAGGGATCCGAAATATCTGTTCTCTGATTCCACAGAAATAAGGCTAGCAAAGAGATCCAAGAAATACAGATGTAACTCTGTGAGATGAATTAACAGAACACTAAGCAGTTTCTCAGAAAGGTTCTTTCCAGTTTTCATCTGAGGATATTTCCTTTTTAACCATACCCCCCTATGGGCTTCCAAATATCACTTTGCCAATTCCACAAGAACTGTCATAGCGAAAGGCTTTTTGAGGGGAAAGCTGTTACTCTGTGAGATGATTTCACAGAACACAAAGAAGTTTCTCAGAAAGCTTCTTTCTCTTTGTTATCGGAGGATATTTCCTTTGGCCCTATAGTCTTCAAAGAGATCCGAAATATCTGTTCTCAGATTCCACAGAAATAAAGCTAGCAAAGAGATCCACGAAATACAGATGTAACTCTGTGAGATGAATTAACAGAACACTAAGCAGTTTCTCAGAAATCTTCTTTCCAGATTTCATCAGAGGATATTTCCTTTTTCACCATAGCCCTCTATGGGCTTCCAAATATCACTTTGCCAATTCCAGAAGAACTGTCTTAGCGAAAGGCTTCTTGATGGGAAAGCTGTAACTCTGTGAGATGAATTCAAAGAACACAAAGAAGTATCTCAGAAAGCTTCTTTCTCTTTGTTATCGGAGGATATTTCCTTTGGCTCTATAATCTTCGAAGAGATCCGAAATATCTGTTCTCAGATTCCACAGAAATAAGGCTAGCAAAGAGATCCACGAAATACAGATGTAACTCTGTGAGATGAATTAACAGAACACTAAGCAGTTTCTCAGAAAGCTTCTTTCCAGATTTCATCTGAGGATATTTCCTATTTCACCATAGCCCTCTAAGGGCTTCCAAATATCACTTTGCCAATTCCACAAGAACTGTCTTAGTGAAAGGCTTCTTGAGGGGAAAGCTGTAACTCTGTGAGATGATTTCACAGCACACAAAGAAGTTTCTCAGAAAGCTTCTTTCCTTTGTTATCGGAGGATATTTCCTTTGCCCCTATAGTCTTCAAAGGGATCTGAAATATCTGTTCTCAGATTCCACAGAAATAAGGCTAGCAAAGAGATCCACGAAATACAGAGGTAACTCTGTGAGATGAAATAACAGAACACTAAGCAGTTTCTCAGGAAGCTTCTTTCCAGATTTCATTTGAGGATATTTCCTTTTTCACCATAGCCCTCTAGGGGCTTCCAAATATCACTTTGCCAATTCCACAAGAACTGTCTTAGCGAAAGGCTTCTTGAGGGGAAAGCTGTAACTCTGTGAGCTGATTTCACAGAACGCAAAGAAGTTTCTCAGAAAGCTTCTTTGTCTTTGTTATCGGAGGATATTTCCTTTGGCCCTATAGTCTTCAAAGGGATCCGAAATATCTGTTCTCAGATTCCACAGAAATAAGGCTAGCAAACAGATCCACGAAATACAGATGTAACTCTGTGAGATGAAATAACAGAACACTAAGCAGTTTCTCGGAAAGCTTCTTTCCAGATTTCATCTGAGGATATTTCCTTTTTCACCATAGCCTTCTATGGGCTTCCAAATATCACTTTGCCAATTCCACAAGAACTGTCTCAGCGAAAGGCTTCTTGAGGGGAAAGCTGTTACTCTGTGAGATGATTTCACAGAACACAAAGAAGTTTCACAGAAAGCTTCTTTCTCTTTGTTATCGGAGGATATATGCCTTGGCCCTATAGTCTTCAAAGGGATCCGAAATATCTGTTCTCAGATTCCACAGAAATAAAGCTAGCAAAGAGATCCACGCAATACAGATGTAACTCTGTGAGATGAATTAACAGAACACTAAGCAGTTTCTCAGAAAGCTTCTTTCCAGATTTCATCTGAGGATATTTCCTTTTTCACCATAGCCCTCTATGGGCTTCCAAATATCACTTTGCCAATTCTAGAAAAACTGTCTTAGCGAAAGGCTTCTTGAGGGGAAAGCTGTAACTCTGTGAGATAATTTCACAGAACACAAAGAAGTTTCTCAGAAAGCTTCATTCTCTTTGTTATCGGAGGATATTTCCTTTGGCCCTATAGTCATCAAAGGGATCCGAAATATCTGTTCTCAGATTCCACAGAAATAAGGCTAGCAAAGAGATCCACGAAATACAGATGTAACTCTGTGAGATGAATTAACAGAACACAAAGCAGTTTCTCAGAAAGCTTCTTTCCAGATTTCATCTGAGTATATTTCCTTTTTCACCATAGCCCTCTATGGAATTCCAAATATCACTTTTCCAATTCCACAAGAACTGTCTTAGCGAAAGGCTTCTTGAGGGGAAAGCTGTAACTCTGTGGGATGATTTCACAGAACACAAAGAAGTTTCTCAGAAAGCTTCTTTCTCTTTGTTATCGGAGGATTTTTCCTTTGGCCCAATACTATTCAAAGGGATCTGAAATATCTGTTCTCAGATTCCACAGAAATAAGGCTAGCAAAGAGATCCACGCAATACAGATGTAACTCTGTGAGATGAATTAACAGAACACTAAGCAGTTTCTCAGAAAGCTTCTTTCCAGATTTCATTTGAGGATATTTCCTTTTTCACCATAGCCCTCTATGGGCTTCCAAATATCACTTTGTCAATTCCACAAGAACTGTCTTAGCGAAAGGCTTCTTGAAGTTAAAGCTGTAACTCTGTGAGCTGATTTCACAGAACACAAAGAAGTATCTCAGAAAGCTTCTTTCTCTTTGTTATCGGAGGATATTTCCTTTGGCTCTATAGTCTTCAAAGAGATCCGAAATATCTGTTCTCAGATTCCACAGAAATAAGGCTAGCAAAGAGATCCACGAAATACAGATGTAACTCTGTGAGATGAATTAACAGAACAATAAGCAGTTTCTCAGAAAGCTTCTTTCCAGATTTCATCTGAGGATATTTCCTTTTTCACCATAGCCCTCTAAGGGCTTCCAAATATCACTTTGCCAATTCCACAAGAACTGTCCTAGTGAAAGGCTTCTTGAGGGGAAAGCTGTAACTCTGTGAGATGATTTCACAGCACACAAAGAAGTTTCTCAGAAAGCTTCTTTCCTTTGTTATCGGAGGATTTTTCCTTTGCCCCTATAGTCTTCAAAGGGATCCGAAATATCTGTTCTCAGATTCCACAGAAATAAGGCTGGCAAAGAGATCCACAAAATACAGAGGTAACTCTGTGAGATGAAATAACAGAACACTAAACAGTTTCTCAGAAAGCTTCTTTCCAGATTTCATCTGAGGATATTTCCTTTTTCACCATAGCCCTCTAGGGGCTTCCAAATATCACTTTGCCAATTCCAGAAGAACTGTCTTAGCGAAAGGCTTCTTGAAGGGAAAGCTGTAACTCTGTGAGCTGATTTCACAGAACACAAAGAAGTTTCTCAGAAAGCATCTTTCTCTTTGTTATCGGAGGATATTTCCTTTGGCCCTATAGTCTTCAAAGGGATCCAAAATATCTGTTCTCAGATTCCACAGAAATAAGGCTAGCAAAGAGATCCAGGAAATACAGATGTAACTTTGTGAGATGAATTAACAGAACACTAAGCAGTTTCCCAGAAAGCTTCTTTCCATTTTTCATCTGAGGATATTTCCTTTTTCACCATAGCCCTCTATGGGCTTCCAAATATCACTTTGCCAATTCCACAAGAACTGTCTTAGCGAAAGGCTTCTTGAGGGGAAAGCTGTAACTCTGTGAGCTGATTTCACAGAACACAAAGAAGTTTCTCAGAAAGCTTCTTTCTCTTTGTTATCGGAGGATATTTCCTTTGGCCCTATAGTCTTCAAAGGTATCCGAAATATCTGTTCTCAGATTCCACAGAAATAAGGCTAGCAAAGAGATCCACGAAATACAGATGTAACACTGTGAGATGAATTAACAGAACAATAAGCAGTTTTCAGAAAGCTTCTTTCCAGATTTCATCTGAGGATATTTCCTTTTTCACCATAGCCCTCTAAGGGCTTCCAAATATCACTTTGTCAATTCCACAAGAACTGTCCTAGTGAAAGGCTTCTTGAGGGGAAAGCTGTAACTCTGTGAGATGATTTCACAGCACACAAAGAAGTTTCTCAGAAAGCTTCTTTCCTTTGTTATCGGAGGATTTTTCCTTTGCCCCTATAGTCTTCAAAGGGATCCGAAATATCTGTTCTCAGATTCCACAGAAATAAGGCTGGCAAAGAGATCCACGAAATACAGAGGTAACTCTGTGAGATGAAATAACAGAACACTAAGCAGTTTCTCAGAAAGCTTTTTTCCAGATTTCATCTGAGGATACTTCCTTTTTCACCATAGCCCTCTAGGGGCTTCCAAATATCACTTTGCCAATTCCAAAAGAACTGTCTTAGCTAAAGGCTTCTTGAAGGGAAAGCTGTAACTCTGTGAGCTGATTTCACAGAACACAAAGAAGTTTCTCAGAAAGCATCTTTCTCTTTGTTATCGGAGGATATTTCCTTTGGCCCTATAGTCTTCAAAGGGATCCGAAATATCTGTTCTCAGATTCCACAGAAATAAGGCTAGCAAAGAGATCCAGGAAATACAGATGTAACTTTGTGAGATGAATTAACAGAACACTAAGCAGTTTCCCAGAAAGCTCCTTTCCATTTTTCATCTGAGGATATTTCCTTTTTCACCATAGCCCTCTATGGGCTTCCAAATATCACTTTGCCAATTCCACAAGAACTGTCTTAGTGAAAGGATTCTTGAGGGGAAAGCTGTAACTTTCTGAGATGATTTCACAGAACACAAAGAAGTATCTCAGAAAGCTTCTTTCTCTTTGTTATCGGAGGATATTACTTTGGCCCTATAGTCTTCAAAGGGATCCGAAATATCTGTTCTCAGATTCCACAGAAATAAGGCTAGCAAAGAGATCCAAGAAATACAGATGTAACTCTGTGAGATGAATTAACAGAACACTAAGCAGTTTCTCAGAAAGCTTCTTTCCAGTTTTCATCTGAGGATATTTCCTTTTTAACCATACCCCCCTATGGGTTTCCAAATATCACTTTGCCAATTCCACAAGAACTGTCATAGCGAAAGGCTTCTTGAGGGGAAAGCTGTTACTCTGAGATGATTTCACAGAACACAAAGAAGTTTCTCAGAAAGCTTCTTTCTCTTTGTTATCGGAGGATATTTGCTTTGGCCCTATAGTCTTCAAAGAGATCCGAAATATCTGTTCTCAGATTCCACAGAAATAAAGCTAGCAAAGAGATCCACGAAATACAGATGTAACTCTGTGAGATGAATTAACAGAACACTAAGCAGTTTCTCAGAAATCTTCTTTCCAGATTTCATCAGAGGATATTTCCTTTTTCACCATAGCCCTCTATGGGCTTCCAAATATCACTTTGCCAATTCCAGAAGAACTGTCTTAGCGAAAGGCTTCTTGATGGGAAAGCTGTAACTCTGTGAGATGAATTCAAAGAACACAAAGAAGTATCTCAGAAAGCTTCTTTCTCTTTGTTATCGGAGGATATTTCCTTTGGCTCTATAATCTTCAAAGAGATCCGAAATATCTGTTCTCAGATTCCACAGAAATAAGGCTAGCAAAGAGATCCACGAAATACAGATGTAACTCTGTGAGATGAATTAACAGAACACTAAGCAGTTTCTCAGATAGCTTCTTTCCAGATTTCATCTGAGGATATTTCCTTTTTCACCATAGCCCTCTAAGGGCTTCCAAATATCACTTTGCCAATTCCACAAGAACTGTCTTAGTGAAAGGCTTCTTGAGGGGAAAGCTGTAACTCTGTGAGATGATTTCACAGCACACAAAGAAGTTTCTCAGAAAGCTTCTTTCCTTTGTTATCGGAGGATATTTCCTTTGCCCCTATAGTCTTCAAAGGGATCTGAAATATCTGTTCTCAGATTCCACAGAAATAAGGCTAGCAAAGAGATCCACGAAATACAGAGGTAACTCTGTGAGATGAAATAACAGAACACTAAGCAGTTTCTCAGGAAGCTTCTTTCCAGATTTCATTTGAGGATATTTCCTTTTTCACCATAGCCCTCTAGGGGCTTCCAAATATCACTTTGCCAATTCCACAAGAACTGTCTTAGCGAAAGGCTTCTTGAGGGGAAAGCTGTAACTCTGTGAGCTGATTTCACAGAACGCAAAGAAGTTTCTCAGAAAGCTTCTTTCTCTTTGTTATCGGAGGATATTTCCTTTGGCCCTATAGTCTTCAAAGGGATCCGAAATATCTGTTCTCAGATTCCACAGAAATAAGGCTAGCAAACAGATCCACGAAATACAGATGTAACTCTGTGAGATGAAATAACAGAACACTAAGCAGTTTCTCGGAAAGCTTCTTTCCAGATTTCATCTGAGGATATTTCCTTTTTCACCATAGCCTTCTATGGGCTTCCAAATATCACTTTGCCAATTCCACAAGAACTGTCTCAGCGAAAGGCTTCTTGAGGGGAAAGCTGTTACTCTGTGAGATGATTTCACAGAACACAAAGAAGTTTCTCAGAAAGCTTCTTTCTCTTTGTTATCGGAGGATATTTGCCTTGGCCCTATAGTCTTCAAAGGGATCCGAAATATCTGTTCTCAGATTCCACAGAAATAAAGCTAGCAAAGAGATCCACGCAATACAGATGTAACTCTGTGAGATGAATTAACAGAACACTAAGCAGTTTCTCAGAAAGCTTCTTTCCAGATTTCATCTGAGGATATTTCCTTTTTCACCATAGCCCTCTATGGGCTTCCAAATATCACTTTGCCAATTCTAGAAAAACTGTCTTAGCGAAAGGCTTCTTGAGGGGAAAGCTGTAACTCTGTGAGATAATTTCACAGAACACAAAGAAGTTTCTCAGAATGCTTCATTCTCTTTGTTATCGGAGGATATTTCCTTTGGCCCTATAGTCTTCAAAGGGATCCGAAATATCTGTTCTCAGATTCCACAGAAATAAGGCTAGCAAAGAGATCCACGAAATACAGATGTAACTCTGTGAGATGAATTAACAGAATACTAAGCAGTTTCTCAGAAAGCTTCTTTCCAGATTTCATCTGAGTATATTTCCTTTTTCACCATAGCCCTCTATGGAATTCTAAATATCACTTTTCCAATTCCACAAGAACTGTCTTAGCGAAAGGCTTCTTGAGGGGAAAGCTGTAACTCTGTGGGATGATTTCACAGAACACAAAGAAGTTTCTCAGAAAGCTTCTTTCTCTTTGTTATCGGAGGATTTTTCCTTTGGCCCAATACTATTCAAAGGGATCTGAAATATCTGTTCTCAGATTCCACAGAAATAACGCTAGCAAAGAGATCCACGCAATACAGATGTAACTGTGTGAGATGAATTAACAGAACACTAAGCAGTTTCTCAGAAAGCTTCTTTCCAGATTATATTTGAGGATATTTCCTTTTTCACCATAGCCCTCTATGGGCTTCCAAATATCACTTTGCCAATTCCACAAGAACTGTCTTAGCGAAAGGCTTCTTGAAGTTAAAGCTGTAACTCTGTGAGCTGATTTCACAGAACACAAAGAAGTTTCTCAGAAAGCTTCTTTCTCTTTGTTATCGGAGGATATTTCCTTTGGCCCTATAGTCTTCAAAGGTATCTGAAATATCTGTTCTCAGATTCCACAGAAATAAGGCTAGCAAAGAGATCCACGAAATACAGATGTAGCTCTGTGAGATGAATTAACAGAACACTAAGCAGTTTCTCAGAAAGCTTCTTTCCAGATTTCATTTGAGGATATTTCCTTTTTCACCATAGCCCTCTATGGGCTTCCAAATATCACTTTGCCAATTCCAGAAGAACTGTCTTAGCGAAAGGCTTCTTGATGGGAAAGCTGTAACTCTGTGAGATGAATTCACAGAACACAAAGAAGTATCTCAGAAAGCTTCTTTCTCTTTGTTATCGGAGGATATTTCCTTTGGCTCTATAGTCTTCAAAGAGATCCGAAATATCTGTTCTCAGATTCCACAGAAATAAGGCTAGCAAAGAGATCCACGAAATACAGATGTAACTCTGTGAGATGAATTAACAGAACAATAAGCAGTTTCTCAGAAAGCTTCTTTCCAGATTTCATCTGAGGATATTTCCTTTTTCACCATAGCCCTCTAAGGGCTTCCAAATATCACTTTGCCAATTCCACAAGAACTGTCCTAGTGAAAGGCTTCTTGAGGGGAAAGCTGTAACTCTGTGAGATGATTTCACAGCACACAAAGAAGTTTCTCAGAAAGCTTCTTTCCTTTGTTATCGGAGGATTTTTCCTTTGCCCCTATAGTCTTCAAAGGGATCCGAAATATCTGTTCTCAGATTCCACAGAAATAAGGCTGGCAAAGAGATCCACGAAATACAGAGGTAACTCTGTGAGATGAAATAACAGAACACTAAACAGTTTCTCAGAAAGCTTCTTTCCATTTTTCATCTGAGGATATTTCCTTTTTCACCATAGCCCTCTATGGGCTTCCAAATATCACTTTGCCAATACCACAAGAACTGTCTTAGTGAAAGGATTCTTGAGGGGAAAGCTGTAACTTTCTGAGATGATTTCACAGAACACAAAGAAGTTTCTCAGAAAGCTTCTTTCTCTTTGTTATCGGAGGATATTACTTTGGCCCTATAGTCTTCAAAGGGATCCGAAATATCTGTTCTCAGATTCCACAGAAATAAGGCTAGCAAAGAGATCCAAGAAATACAGATGTAACTCTGTGAGATGAATTAACAGAACACTAAGCAGTTTCTCAGAAAGCTTCTTTCCAGTTTTCATCAGAGGATATTTCCTTTTTCACCATAGCCCTCTATGGGCTTCCAAATATCACTTTGCCAATTCCAGAAGAACTGTCTTAGCGAAAGGCTTCTTGATGGGAAAGCTGTAACTCTGTGAGATGAATTCAAAGAACACAAAGAAGTATCTCAGAAAGCTTCTTTCTCTTTGTTATCGGAGGATATTTCCTTTGGCTCTATAATCTTCAAAGAGATCCGAAATATCTGTTCTCAGATTCCACAGAAATAAGGCTAGCAAAGAGATCCACGAAATACAGATGTAACTCTGTGAGATGAATTAACAGAACACTAAGCAGTTTCTCAGAAAGCTTCTTTCCAGATTTCATCTGAGGATATTTCCTTTTTCAACATATCCCTCTATGGGCTTCCAAATATCACTTTGCCGATTCCACAAGAACTGTCTTAGCGAAAGGCTTCTTGATGGGAAAGCTGTAACTCTGTGAGATGAATTCACAGAACACAAAGAAGTTTCTCAGAAAGCTTCTTTCTCTTTGTTATCGGAGCATATTTCCTTTGGCTCTATAGTCTTCAAAGAGATCCGAAATATCTGTTCTCAGATTCCACAGAAATAAGGCTAGCAAAGAGATCCACGAAATACAGATGTAACACTGTGAGATGAATTAACAGAACACTAAGCAGTTTCTCAGAAAGCTTCTTTCCAGATTTCATCTGAGGATATTTCCTTTTTCACCATAGCCCTCTAAGGGCTTGCAAATATCACTTTGCCAAGTCCACAAGAACTGTCTTAGTGAAAGGCTTCTTGAGGGGAAAAGTGTAACTCTGTGAGATGATTTCACAGAACACAAAGAAGTTTCTGAGAAAGCTTCTTTCTCTTTGTTTTCGGAGGATTTTTCCTTTGCCCCTATAATCTTCAAAGGGAACCGAAATATCTGTTCTCAGATTCCACAGAAATAAGGCTAGCAAAGAGATCCACGAAATAGAGAGGTAACTCTGTGAGATGAAATAACAGAACACTAAGGAGTTTCTCAGAAAGCTTCTTTCCAGATTTCATCTGAGGATATTTCCTTTTTCACCATAGCCCACTAGGGGCTTCCAAATATCACTTTGCCAATTCCACAAGAACTGTCTTAGCGAAAGGCTTCTTGAAGGGAACGCTGTAACTCTGTGAGCTGATTTTACAGAACACAAAGAAGTTTCTCAGGAAGCTTCTTTCTCTTTGTTATAGGAGAATATTTCCTTTGGCCCTATAGTCTTCAAAGGGATCCGAAATATCTGTTCTCAGATTCCACAGAAATAAGGCTAGCAAAGAGATCCAGGATATACAGATGTAACTCTTTGAGATGAATTAACAGAACACTAAGCAGTTTCCCAGAAAGCTTCTTTCCAGATTTCATCTGAGGATATTTCCTTTTTCACCATACCCCTCTATGGGCTTCCAAATATCACTTTGCCAATTCCACAAGAACTGTTTTAGCGAAAGGCTTCTTGAGGGGAAAGCTGTAACTCTGTGAGATGATTTCACAGAACACAAAGAAGTTTCTCAGAAAGCTTCTTTCTCTTTGTTATCGGAGGATATTTCCTTTGGCCCTATAGTCTTCAAAGGGATCCGAAATATCTGTTCTCAGATTCCACAGAAATAAGGCTAGCAAAGAGATCCACGAAATACAGATGTAACTCTGTGAGATTAATTAACAGAGCACTAAGCAGGTTCTCAGAAAGCTTCTTTCCAGATTTCATCTGAGGATATTTCCTTTTTCACCATAGCCCTCTAAGGGCTTCCAAATATCACTTTTCCAATTCCAGAAAAACTGTCTTAGCGAAAGGCTGCTTGAGGGGAATGCTGTAACTCTGTGAGATGATTTCACAGAACACAAAGAAGTTTCTCAGAAAGCTTCTTTGTCTTTGTTATCGGAGGATAGTTCCTTTGGCCCTATAGTCTTCAAAGGGATCCGAAATATCTGTTCTCAGATTCCACAGAAATAAGGCTGGCAAAGAGATCCACGAAATACAGATGTAACTCTGTGAGATGAATTAACAGTACACTAAGCAGTTTCTCAGAAAGCTTCTTTCCAGATTTCATCTGAGGATATTTCCTTTTTCACCGTAGCCCTCTATGGGCTTCCAAATATCACTTTGCCAATTCCACAAGAACTGTCTTAGCGAAAGGCTTCTTGAGTGTAAAGCTGTAACTCTGTGAGATGATTTCACAGAACACAAAGAATTTTCTCAGAAAGCTTCTTTCTCTTTGTTATCGGAGGATATTTCATTTGGCCCTATAGTCTTCAAAGGGATCCGAAATATCTGTTCTCAGGTTCCACAGAAATAACGCTAGCAAAGAGATCCACGAAATACAGATGTAACTCTGTGAGATGAAATAACAGAACACTAAGCAGTTTCTCAGAAAGCTTCTTTCCAGATTTCATCTGAGGATATTTCCTTTTTCACCTTAGCCTTCTATGGGCTTCCAAATATCACTTTGCCAATTCCACAAGAACTGTCTTAGCTAAAGGCTTCTTGAGGGGAAAGCTGTAACTCTATGAGATGATTTCACAGAACACAAAGAAGTTTCTCAGAAAGCTTCTTTCTCTTTGTTATCGGAGGATTTTTCCTTTGCCCCTATAGTCTTCAAAGGGATCCGAAATATCTGTTCTCAGATTCCACAGAAATAAGGCTAGCAAAGGGATCCACGAAATACAGAGGTAACTCTCTGAGATGAAATAACAGAACACTAAGCAGTTTCTCAGATAGCTTCTTTCCAGATTTCATCTGAGGATATTTCCTTTTTTACCATAGCCCTCTAGGGGCTTCCAAATATCACTTTGCCAATTCCACAAGACCTGTCTTAGCGAAAGGCTTCTTGAAGGGAAAGCTGTAACTCTGTGAGATGATTACACAGAACACCAGGAAGTTTCTCAGAAAGCTTCTTTCTCTTTGTTATCGGAGGATATTTCCTTTGGCCCTATAGTCTTCAAAGGGATCCGAAATATCTGTTCTCAGATTCCACAGAAATAAGGCTAGCAAAGAGATCCACGAAATACAGATGTAACTCTGTGAGATGAATTAACAGAACACTAAGCAGTTTCTCAGAAAGCTTCTTTCCAGATTTCATCGAGGATATTTCCTTTTTCACCATAGCCCTCTATGGGCTTCCAAATATCACTTTGCCAATTCCACAAGAACTGTGTTAGTGAAAGGCTTCTTGAGGGGAAAGCTGTAACCCTGTGAGATGATTTCACAGAACACAAAGAAGTTTCTAAGAAAGCTTCTTTCTCTTTGTTATCGGAGGATATATCTTTGGCCCTATAGTCTTCAAAGGGATCCGAAATATCTGTTCTCAGATTCCACAGAAATAAGGCTAGCAAAGAGATCCACGAAATACAGATGTAACTCTGTGAGATGAAATAACAGAACACTAAGCAGTTTCTCAGAAAGCTTCTTTCCAGATTTCATCTGAGGATATTTCCTTTTTCACCATAGCCCTCTTTGGGCTTCCAAATATCACTTTGCCAATTAAACAAGAACTGTCTTAGCTAAAGGCTTCTTGAGGGGAAAGCTGTAACTCTGTGAGATGATTTCACAGAACACAAAGAAGTTTCTCAGAAAACTTCTTTCTCTTTGTTATCGGAGGATATTTCCTTTGGCCCTATAGTCTTCAAAGGGATCCGAAATATCTGTTCTCAGATTCCTCAGAAATAAGGCTAGGAAAGAGATCCAGGAAATACAGATGTAACTTTGTGAGATGAATTAACAGAACACTAAGCAGTTTCCCAGAAAGCTTCTTTCCATTTTTCATCTGAGGATATTTCCTTTTTCACCATAGCCCTCTATGGGCTTCCAAATATCACTTTTCCAATTCCACAAGAACTGTCTTAGTGAAAGGATTCTTGAGTTGAAAGCTGTAACTTTCTGAGATGATTTCACAGAACACAAAGAAGTATCTCAGAAAGCTTCTTTCTCTTTGTAATCGGAGGATATTACCTTGGCCCTATAGTCTTCAAAGGGATCCGAAATATCTGTTCTCAGATTCCACAGAAATAAGGCTAGCAAAGAGATCCAAGAAATACAGATGTAACTCTGTGAGATGAATTAACAGAACACTAAGCAGTTTCTCAGAAAGCTTCTTTCCAGTTTTCATCTGAGGATATTTCCTTTTTCACCATACCCCCCTATGGGCTTCCAAATATCACTTTGCCAATTCCACAAGAACTGTCTTAGCGAAAGGCTTCTTGAGGGGAAAGCTGTTACTCTGTGAGATGATTTCTCAGAACAGAAAGAAGTTTCTCAGAAAGCTTCTTTCTCTTTGTTATCGGAGGATATTTGCTTTGGCCCTATAGTCTTCAAAGAGATCCGAAATATCTGTTCTCAGATTCCACAGAAATAAAGCTAGCAAAGAGATCCACGCAATACAGATGTAACTCTGTGAGATGAATTAACAGAACACTCAGCAGTTTCTCAGAAAGCTTCTTTCCAGATTTCATCTGAGGATATTTCCTTTTTCACAATAGCCCTCTATGGGCTTCCAAATATCACTTTGCCAATTCTAGAAAAACTGTCTTAGCGAAAGGCTTCTTGAGGGGAAAGCTGTAACTCTGTGAGATGATTTCACAGAACACAAAGAAGTTTCTCAGAAAGCTTCATTCTCTTTGTTATCGGAGGATATTTCCTTTGGCCCTATAGTCTTCAAAGGGATCCGAAATATCTGTTCTCAGATTCCACAGAAATAAGGCTAGCAAAGAGATCCACGAAATACAGATGTAACTCTGTGAGATGAATTAACAGAACACTAAGCAGTTTCTCAGAAAGCTTCTTTCCAGATTTCATCTGAGTATATTTCCTTTTTCACCATAGCCCTCTATTGAATTCCAAATATCACTTTTCCAATTCCACAAGAACTGTTTAGCGAAAGGCTTCTTGAGGGGAAAGCTGTAACTCTGTGGGATGATTTCACAGAACACAAAGAAGTTTCTCAGAAAGCTTCTTTCTCTTTGTTATCGGAGGATTTTTCCTTTGGCCCAATACTATTCAAAGGGATCTGAAATATCTGTTCTCAGATTCCACAGAAATAAGGCTAGCAAAGAGATCCACGCAATACAGATGTAACTCTGTGAGATGAATTAACAGAACACTAAGCAGTTTCTCAGAAAGCTTCTTTCCAGATTTCATCTGAGGATATTTCCTTTTTCACCATAGCCCTCTAAGGGCTTCCAAATATCACTTTGCCAATTCCACAAGAACTGTCTTAGTGAAAGGCTTCTTGAGGGGAATGCTGTAACTCTGTGAGATGATTTCACAGAACACAAAGAAGTTTCTCAGAAAGCTTCTTTCTCTTTGTTATCGAAGGATTTTTCTTTTGGCCCTATTGTCTTCAAAGGGATCGGAAATATCTGCTCTCAGATTCCAAAGAAATAAGGCTAGCAAAGAGATCCAAGAAATACAGATGTAACTCTGTGAGATGAATTAACCGAACACTAAGCAGTTTCTCAGAAAGCTTCTTTCCAGATTTCATCTGAGGATATTTCCTTTTTCACCATAGCCCTCTATGGGCTTCTAAAAATCACTTTGCCAATTCCACAAGAACTGTCTTAGCGAAAGGCTTCTTGAGGGGAAAGCTGTAACTCTGTGAGATGATTTCACAGAACACAAAGAAGTTTCTCAGAAAGCTTCATTCTCTTTGTTATCGGAGGATATTTCCTTTGGCCCTATAGTCTTCAAAGGGATCCGAAATATCTGTTCTCAGATTCCACAGAAATAAGGCTAGCAAAGAGATCCACGAAATACAGATGTAACTCGGTGAGATGAATTAACAGAACACTAAGCAGTTTCTCAGAAAGCTTCTTTCCAGATTTCATCTGAGGATATTTCCTTTTTCACCATAGCCCTCTATGGAATTCCAAATATCACTTTTCCAATTCCACAAGAACTGTCTCAGCGAAAGGCTTCTTCAGGGGAAAGCTGTAACTCTGTGGGATGATTTCACAGAACACAAAGAAGTTTCTCAGAAAGCTTCTTTCTCTTTGTTATCGGAGGATTTTTCCTTTGGCCCTATACTATTCAAAGGGATCGGAAATATCTGTTCTCAGATTCCACAGAAATAAGGCTAGCAAAGAGATCCAAGAAATACAGATGTAACTCTGTGAGATAAATTAACAGAACACTAAGCAGTTTCTCAGAAAGCTTCTTTCCAGATTTCATCTGAAGATATTTCCTTTTTCACCATAGCCCTCTATGGGCTTCCAAATATCACTTTGCCAATTCCACAAGAACTGTCTTAGCGAAAGACTTCTTGAGGGGAAAGCTGTAACTCTGTGAGAAGATTTCACAGAACACAAAGAAGTTTCTCAGAAAGCTTCTTTCTCTTTGATTTCGGAGGATATTTCCTTTGGCCCTATAGTCTTCAAAGGGATCCGAAGTATCTGTTCTCAGATTCCACAGAAATAAGGCTAGCAAAGAGATCCACGAAATACAGATGTAACTCTGTGAGATGAATTAACAGAACACTAAGCAGTTTCTCAGAAAGCTTCTTTCCAGATTTCATCTGAGTATATTTCCTTTTTCACCATAGCCCTCTATTGAATTCCAAATATCACTTTTCCAATTCCACAAGAACTGTTTAGCGAAAGGCTTCTTGAGGGGAAAGCTGTAACTCTGTGGGATGATTTCACAGAACACAAAGAAGTTTCTCAGAAAGCTTCTTTCTCTTTGTTATCGGAGGATTTTTCCTTTGGCCCAATACTATTCAAAGGGATCTGAAATATCTGTTCTCAGATTCCACAGAAATAAGGCTAGCAAAGAGATCCACGCAATACAGATGTAACTCTGTGAGATGAATTAACAGAACACTAAGCAGTTTCTCAGAAAGCTTCTTTCCAGATTTCATCTGAGGATATTTCCTTTTTCACCATAGCCCTCTAAGGGCTTCCAAATATCACTTTGCCAATTCCACAAGAACTGTCTTAGTGAAAGGCTTCTTGAGGGGAATGCTGTAACTCTGTGAGATGATTTCACAGAACACAAAGAAGTTTCTCAGAAAGCTTCTTTCTCTTTGTTATCGAAGGATTTTTCTTTTGGCCCTATTGTCTTCAAAGGGATCGGAAATATCTGCTCTCAGATTCCAAAGAAATAAGGCTAGCAAAGAGATCCAAGAAATACAGATGTAACTCTGTGAGATGAATTAACCGAACACTAAGCAGTTTCTCAGAAAGCTTCTTTCCAGATTTCATCTGAGGATATTTCCTTTTTCACCATAGCCCTCTATGGGCTTCTAAAAATCACTTTGCCAATTCCACAAGAACTGTCTTAGCGAAAGGCTTCTTGAGGGGAAAGCTGTAACTCTGTGAGATGATTTCACAGAACAGAAAGAAGTTTCTCAGAAAGCTTCATTCTCTTTGTTATCGGAGGATATTTCCTTTGGCCCTATAGTCTTCAAAGGGATCCGAAATATCTGTTCTCAGATTCCACAGAAATAAGGCTAGCAAAGAGATCCACGAAATACAGATGTAACTCTGTTAGATGAATTAACAGAACACTAAGCAGTTTCTCAGAAAGCTTCTTTCCAGATTTCATCTGAGGATATTTCCTTTTTCACCATAGCCCTCTATGGAATTCCAAATATCACTTTTCCAATTCCACAAGAACTGTCTTAGCGAAAGGCTTCTTGAGGGGAAAGCTGTAACTCTGTGGGATGATTTCACAGAACACAAAGAAGTTTCTCAGAAAGCTTCTTTCTCTTTGTTATCGGAGGATTTTTCCTTTGGCCCAATACTATTCAAAGGGATCTGAAATATCTGTTCTCAGATTCCACAGAAATAAGGCTAGCAAAGAGATCCACGAAATACAGATGTAACTCTGTGAGATGAATTCACAGAACACTAAGCAGTTTCTCAGAAAGCTTCTTTCCAGATTTCATCTGAGGATATTTCCTTTTTCACCATAGCCCTCTATGGGCTTCCAAATATCACTTTGCCAATTCCAGAAAAACTGTCTTAGCGAAAGGCTTCTTGAGGGGAAAGCTGTAACTCTGTGAGATGATTTCACAGAACACAAAGAAGTTTCTCAGAAAGCTTCTTTCTCTTTGTTATCGGAGGATATTTCCTTTGGCCCTATAGTCTTCAAAGGGATCCGAAATATCTGTTCTCAGATTCCACAGAAATAAGGCTAGCAAAGAGATCCACGAAATACAGATGTAACTCTGTGAGATGAATTAACAGAACACTAAGCAGTTTCTCAGAAAGCTTCTTTCCTGATTTCATCTGATTATATTTCCTTTTTCACAATAGCCCTCTATGGGCTTCCAAATATCACTTTGCCAATTCCACAAGAACTGTCTTAGCGAAATGCTTCTTGAGGGGAAAGCTGTAACTCTGCGAGATGATTTCACAGAACACAAAGAAGTTTCTCAGAAAGCTTCTTTCTCTTTGTTATCGGAAGATATTTCCTTTGGCCCTATAGTCTTCTAAGGGATCCGAAATATCTCTTCTCAGATTCCACAGAAAAAAGGCTAGCAAAGAGATCCACGAAATACAGATGGAACTCTGTGAGATGAAATAACAGAGCACTAAGCAGTTTCTCAGAAAGCTTCTGTCCAGATTTCATCTGAGGATATTTCCTTTTTCACCATACCCCTCTATGGGCATCCAAATATCACTTTGCCAATTCCACAAGAACTGTCTTAGCGAAAGGCTTCTTCAGGGGAAATCTGTAATTCTGTGAGATGATTTCACAGAACACAAAGAAGTTTCTCAGAAAGCTTCTTTCTCTTTGTTATCGAAGGATTTTTCTTTTGGCCCTATAGTCTTCAAAGGGATCGGAAATATCTGCTCTCAGATTCCAAAGAAATAAGGCTAGCAAAGAGATCCAAGAAATACAGCTGTAACTCTGTGAGATGAATTAACCGAACACTAAGCAGTTTCTCAGAAAGCTTCTTTCCAGATTTCATCTGAGGATATTTCCTTTTTCACCATAGCCCTCTATGGGCTTCCAAATATCACTTTGCCAATTCCACAAGAACTGTCTTAGCGAAAGGCTTCTTGAGGGGAAAGCTGTAACTCTGTGAGACGATTTCACAGAACACAAAGAAGTTTCTCAGAAAGCTTCATTCTCTTTGTTATCGGAGGATATTTCCTTTGGCCCTATAGTCTTCAAAGGGATCCGAAATATCTGTTCTCAGATTCCACAGAAATAAGGCTAGCAAAGAGATCCACGAAATACAGATGTAACTCGGTGAGATGAATTAACAGAACACTAAGCAGTTTCTCAGAAAGCTTCTTTCCAGATTTCATCTGAGGATATTTCCTTTTTCACCATAGCCCTCTATGGAATTCCAAATATCACTTTTCCAATTCCACAAGAACTGTCTCAGCGAAAGGCTTCTTCAGGGGAAAGCTGTAACTCTGTGGGATGATTTCACAGAACACAAAGAAGTTTCTCAGAAAGCTTCTTTCTCTTTGTTATCGGAGGATTCTTCCTTTGGCCCTATACTATTCAAAGGGATCGGAAATATCTGTTCTCAGATTCCACAGAAATAAGGCTAGCAAAGAGATCCAAGAAATACAGATGTAACTCTGTGAGATAAATTAACAGAACACTAAGCAGTTTCTCAGAAAGCTTCTTTCCAGATTTCATCTGAAGATATTTCCTTTTTCACCATAGCCCTCTATGGGCTTCCAAATATCACTTTGCCAATTCCACAAGAACTGTCTTAGCGAAAGGCTTCTTGAGGGGAAAGCTGTAACTCTGTGAGAAGATTTCACAGAACACAAAGAAGTTTCTCAGAAAGCTTCTTTCTCTTTGATTTCGGAGGATATTTCCTTTGGCCCTATAGTCTTCAAAGGGATCCGAAGTATCTGTTCTCAGATTCCACAGAAATAAGGCTAGCAAAGAGATGCAGGAAATACAGATGTAACTCTGTGAGTGGAAGTCAGAGAACACTAAGCGGTTTCTCAGAAAGCTTCTTTCAAGATTTCATCTGAGGATATTTCCTTTTTCACCATAGCCCTCTCTGGGCTTCCAAATATCACTTTGCCAATTCCACAAGAACTGTCTTAGCGAAAGGCTTCTTGAGGGGAAAGCTGTAAATCTGTGAGATAATTTCACAGAACACAAAGAAGTTTCTCAGAAAGCTTCTTTCTCTTTGTTATCGGAGGATATTTCCTTTGGCCCTACAGTCTTCAAAGGGATCCGAAATATCTGTTCTCAGATTCCACAGAAATAAGGCTAGCAAAGAGATCCACGAAATACAGATGTAACTCTGTGAGATGAAATAACAGAACACTAATCAGTTTCTCAGAAAGCATCTTTCCAGTTTTCATCTGAGGATATTTCCTTTTTCATCATATCCCTCTATGGGCTTCCGAATATCACTTTGCCAATTCCACAAGAACTGTCTTAGCGAAAGGCTTCTTGAGGGGAAAGCTGTAACTCTGTGGGATGATTTCACAGAACACAAAGAAGTTTCTCAGACAGCTTCTTTCTTTTTGTTATCGGAGGATTTTTCCTTTGCCCCTATAGTCTTCAAAGAGATCCGAAATATCTGTTCTCAGATTCCACAGAAATAAGGCTAGCAAAGAGATCCACGAAATACAGATGTAACTCTGTGAGATGAATTAACAGAACACTAAGCAGTTTCTCAGAAAGCTTCTTTCCAGATTTCATCTGAGGATATTTCCTTTTTCACCGTAGCCCTCTATGGGCTTCCATATATCACTTTGCCAATTCCACAAGAACTGTCTTAGCGAAAGGCTTCTTGAGGGGAAAGATGTAAATCTGTGAGATGATTTCACAGAACACAAAGAAGTTTCTCAGAAAGCTTCATTCTCTTTGTTATCGGAGGATATATCCTTTGGCCCTATAGTCTTCAAAGGGATCCGAAATATCTGTTCTCAGATTCCACAGAAATAAGGCTAGCAAAGAGATCCACGAAATACAGATGTAACTCTGTGAGATGAATTATCAGAACACTAAGCAGTGTCTCAGAAAGCTTCTTTCCACTTTTCATCTGAGGATATTTCTTTTTTCACCATAGCCCTCTATGGGCTTCCGAATGTCACTTTGCCAATTCCACAAGAACTGTCTTAGCGAAAGGCTTCTTGAGGGGAAAGCTGTATCTCTGTGAGATGACTTCACAGAACACAAAGAAGTTTCTCAGAAAGCTTCTTTCTCTTTGTTATCGGAGGATATTTCCTTTGGCCCAATAGTCTTCAAAGGGATCCGAAATATCTGTTCTCAGATTCCACAGAAATAAGGCTAGCAAAGAGATCCAGGAAATACAGGTGTAACTCTGTGAGTGGAAGTCAGAGAACACTAAGCGGTTTCTCAGAAAGCTTCTTTCCAGATTTCATCTGAGGATATTTCCTTTTTCACCATAGCACTCTATGGGCTTCCAAATATCACTTTGCCAATTCCACAAGAACTGTCTTAGCGAAAGGCTTCTTGAGGGGAAAGCTGTAAATCTGTGAGATGATTTCACAAAACACAAAGAAGTTTCTCAGAAAGCTTCTTTGTCTTTGCTATCGGAGGATATTTCCTTTGGCCCTATAGTCTTCAAAAGGATCTGAAATATCTGTTCTCAGATTCCACAGAAATAAGGCTAGCAAAGAGATCCACGAAATACAGATGTAACACTGTGAGATGAATTATCAGAACACTAAGCAGTTTCTCAGAAAGCTTCTTTCCAGTTTTCATCTGAGGATATTTCCTTTTTCACCATAGCCCTCTATTGGCTTCCGAATATCACTTTGCCAATTCCACAAGAACTGTCTTAGCGAAAGGCTTCATGAGAGGAAAGCTGTAACTCTGTGAGATGATTTCACAGAACACAAAGAAGTTTCTCAGAAAGCTTCTTTCTCTTTGTTATCGGAGGATATTACTTTGGCCCTATAGTCTTCAAAGGGATCCGAAATATCTGTTCTCAGATTCCACAGAAATAAGGCTACCAAAGAAATCCACGAAATACAGATGTAACCCTGTGAGATGAATTAACAGAACACTAAGCAGTTTCTCAGAAAGCTTCTTTCCTGTTTTCATCTGAGGATATTTCCTTTTTCACCATACCCCCCTATGGGCTTCCAAATATCACTTTGCCAATTCCACAAGAACTGTCTTAGCGAAAGGCTTCTTGAGGGGAAAGCTGTTACTCTGTGAGATGATTTCACAGAACACAAAGAAGTTTCTCAGAAAGCTTCTTTCTCTTTGTTATCGGAGGATATTTGCTTTGGCCCTATAGTCTTCAAAGAGATCCGAAATATCTGTTCTCAGATTCCACAGAAATAAAGCTAGCAAAGAGATCCACGAAATACAGATGTAACTCTGTGAGATGAATTAACAGAACACTAAGCAGTTTCTCAGAAATCTTCTTTCCAGATTTCATCAGAGGATATTTCCTTTTTCACCATAGCCCTCTATGGGCTTCCAAATATCACTTTGCCAATTCCAGAAGAACTGTCTTAGCGAAAGGCTTCTTGATGGGAAAGCTGTAACTCTGTGAGATGAATTCAAAGAACACAAAGAAGTATCTCAGAAAGCTTCTTTCTCTTTGTTATCGGAGGATATTTCCTTTGGCTCTATAATCTTCAAAGAGATCCGAAATATCTGTTCTCAGATTCCACAGAAATAAGGCTAGCAAAGAGATCCACGAAATACAGATGTAACTCTGTGAGATGAATTAAGAGAACACTAAGCAGTTTCTCAGAAAGCTTCTTTCCAGATTTCATCTGAGGATATTTCCTTTTTCACCATAGCCCTCTAAGGGCTTCCAAATATCACTTTGCCAATTCCACAAGAACTGTCTTAGTGAAAGTCTTCTTGAGGGGAAAGCTGTAACTCTGTGAGATGATTTCACAGCACACAAAGAAGTTTCTCAGAAAGCTTCTCTCCTTTGTTATCGCAGGATATTTCTTTGCCCCTATAGTCTTCAAAGGGATCTGAAATATCTGTTCTCAGATTCCACAGAAATAAGGCTAGCAAACAGATCCACGAAATACAGATGTAACTCTGTGAGATGAAATAACAGAACACTAAGCAGTTTCTCGGAAAGCTTCTTTCCAGATTTCATCTGAGGATATTTCCTTTTTCACCATAGCCTTCTATGGGCTTCCAAATATCACTTTGCCAATTCCACAAGAACTGTCTCAGCGAAAGGCTTCTTGATGGGAAAGCTGTTACTCTGTGAGATGATTTCATAGAACACAAAGAAGTTTCTCAGAAAGCTTCTTTCTCTTTGTTATCGGAGGATATTTGCCTTGGCCCTATAGTCTTCAAAGGGATCCGAAATATCTGTTCTCAGATTCCACAGAAATAAAGCTAGCAAAGAGATCCACGCAATACAGATGTAACTCTGTGAGATGAATTAACAGAACACTAAGCAGTTTCTCAGAAAGCTTCTTTCCAGATTTCATCTGAGGATATTTCCTTTTTCACCATAGCCCTCTATGGGCTTCCAAATATCACTTTGCCAATTCTAGAAAAACTGTCTTAGCGAAAGGCTTCTTGAGGGGAAAGCTGTAACTCTGTGAGATGATTTCACAGAACACAAAGAAGTTTCTCAGAAAGCTTCTTTCTCTTTGTTATCGGAGGATATTTCCTTTGGCCCTATAGTCTTCAAAGGGATCCGAAATATCTGTTCTCAGATTCCACAGAAATAAGGCTAGCAAAGAGTTCCACGAAATACAGATGTAACTCTGTGAGATGAATTAACAGTACACTAAGCAGTTTCTCAGAAAGCTTCTTTCCTGATTTCATCTGATTATATTTCCTTTTTCACCATAGCCCTCTATGGGCTTCCAAATATCACTTTGCCAATTCCACAAGAACTGTCTTAGCGAAATGCTTCTTGGGGGGAAAGCTGTAACTCTGCGAGATGATTTCACAGAACACAAAGAAGTTTCTCAGAAAGCTTCTTTCTCTTTGTTATCGGAGGATATTTCCTTTGGCCCTATAGTCTTCTAAGGGATCCGAAATATCTGTTCTCAGATTCCACAGAAATAAGGCTAGCAAACAGATCCACAAAATACAGATGTAACTCTGTGAGATGAAATAACAGAGCACTAAGCAGTTTCTCAGAAAGCTTCTTTCCAGATTTCATCCGAGGATATTTCCTTTTTCACCATACCCCTCTATGGGCATCAAAATATCACTTTGCCAATTCCACAAGAACTGTCTTAGCGAAAGGCTTCTTCAGGGGAAAGCTGTAACTCTGTGAGATGATTTCACAGAACACAAAGAAGTTTCTCAGAAAGCTTCTTTCTCTTTGTTATCGAAGGATTTTTCTTTTGGCCCTATTGTCTTCAAAGGGATCGGAAATATCTGCTCTCAGATTCCAAAGAAATAAGGCTAGCAAAGAGATACAAGAAATACAGATGTAACTCTGTGAGATGAATTAACCGAACACTAAGCAGTTTCTCAGAAAGCTTCTTTCCAGATTTCATCTGAGGATATTTCCTTTTTCACCATTGCCCTCTATGGGCTTCTAACAATCACTTTGCCAATTCCACAAGAACTGTCTTAGCGAAAGGCTTCTTGAGGGGAAAGCTGTAACTCTGTGAGATGATTTCACAGAACACAAAGAAGTTTCTCAGAAAGCTTCATTCTCTTTGTTATCGGAGGATATTTCCTTTGGCCCTATAATCTTCAAAGGGATCCGAAATATCTGTTCTCAGATTCCACAGAAATAAGGCTAGCAAAGAGATCCACGAAATACAGATGTAACTCTGTTAGATGAATTAACAGAACACTAAGCAGTTTCTCAGAAAGCTTCTTTCCAGATTTCATCTGAGGATATTTCCTTTTTCACCATAGCCCTCTATGGAATTCCAAATATCACTTTTCCAATTCCACAAGAACTGTCTTAGCGAAAGGCTTCTTGAGGGGAAAGCTGTAACTCTGTGGGATGATTTCACAGAACACAAAGAAGTTTCTCAGAAAGCTTCTTTCTCTTTGTTATCGGAGGATTTTTCCTTTGGCCCAATACTATTCAAAGGGATCTGAAATATCTGTTCTCAGATTCCACAGAAATAAGGCTAGCAAAGAGATCCACGCAATACAGATGTAACTCTGTGAGATGAATTAACAGAACACTAAGCAGTTTCTCAGAAAGCTTCTTTCCAGATTTCATCTGAGGATATTTCCTTTTTCACCATAGCCCTCTATGGGCTTCCAAATATCACTTTGCCAATTCCAGAAAAACTGTCTTAGCGAAAGGCTTCTTGAGGGGAAAGCTGTAACTCTGTGAGATGATTTCACAGAACACAAAGAAGTTTCTCAGAAAGCTTCTTTCTCTTTGTTATCGGAGGATATTTCCTTTGACCCTATAGTCTTCAAAGGGATCCGAAATATCTGTTCTCAGATTCCACAGAAATAAGGCTAGCAAAGAGATCCACGAAATACAGATGTAACTCTGTGAGATGAATTAACAGTACACTAAGCAGTTTCTCAGAAAGCTTCTTTCCTGATTTCATCTGATTATATTTCCTTTTTCACCATAGCCCTCTATGGGCTTCCAAATATCACTTTGCCAATTCCACAAGAACTGTCTTAGCGAAATGCTTCTTGAGGGGAAAGCTGTAACTCTGCGAGATGATTTCACAGAACACAAAGAAGTTTCTCAGAAAGTTTCTTTCTCTTTGTTATCGGAAGATATTTCCTTTGGCTCTATAGTCTTCTAAGGGATCCGAAATATCTCTTCTCAGATTCCACAGAAAAAAAGGCTAGCAAAGAGATCCACGAAATACAGATGGAACTCTGTGAGATGAAATAACAGAGCACTAAGCAGTTTCTCAGAAAGCTTCTGTCCAGATTTCATCTGAGGATATTTCCTTTTTCACCATACCCCTCTATGGGCATCCAAATATCACTTTGCCAATTCCACAAGACCTGTCTTAGCGAAAGGCTTCTTCAGGGGAAAGCTGTAACTCTGTGGGATGATTTCACAGAACACAAAGAAGTTTCTCAGAAAGCTTCTTTCTCTTTGTTATCGAAGGATTTTTCTTTTGGCCCTATAGTCTTCAAAGGGATCGGAAATATCAGCTCTCAGATTCCAAAGAAATAAGGCTAGCAAAGAGATCCAAGAAATACAGATGTAACTCTGTGAGATGAATTAACCGAACACTAAGCAGTTTCTCAGAAAGCTTCTTTCCAGATTTCATCTGAGGATATTTCCTTTTTCACCATAGCCCTCTATGGGCTTCCAAATATCACTTTGCCAATTCCACAAGAACTGTCTTAGCGAAAGGCTTCTTGAGGGGAAAGCTGTAACTCTGTGAGACGATTTCACAGAACACAAAGAAGTTTCTCAGAAAGCTTCATTCTCTTTGTTATCGGAGGATATTTCCTTTGGACCTATAGTCTTCAAAGGGATCCGAAATATCTGCTCTCAGATTCCACAGAAATAAGGCTAGCAAAGAGATCCACGAAATACAGATGTAACTCTGTGAGATGAATTAACCGAACACTAAGCAGTTTCTCAGAAAGCTTCTTTCCAGATTTCATCTGAGGATATTTCCTTTTTCACCATAGCCCTCTATGGAATTCCAAATATCACTTTTCCAATTCCAGAAGAACTGTCTCAGCGAAAGGCTTCTTCAGGGGAAAGCTGTAACTCTGTGGGATGATTTCACAGAACACAAAGAAGTTTCTCAGAAAGCTTCTTTCTCTTTGTTATCGGAGGATTTTTCCTTTGGCCCTATACTATTCAAAGGGATCGGAAATATCTGTTCTCAGATTCCACAGAAATAAGGCTAGCAAAGAGATCCAAGAAATACAGATGTAACTCTGTGAGATAAATTAACAGAAGACTAAGCAGTTTCTCAGAAAGCTTCTTTCCAGATTTCATCTGAGGATATTTCCTTTCTCACCATAGCCCTCTATGGGCTTCCAAATATCACTTTGCCAATTCCACAAGAACTGTCTTAGCGAAAGACTTCTTGAGGGGAAAGCTGTAACTCTGTGAGAAGATTTCACAGAACACAAAGAAGTTTCTCAGAAAGCTTCTTTCTCTTTGATTTCGGAGGATATTTCCTTTGGCCCTATAGTCTTCAAAGGGATCCGAACTATCTGTTCTCAGATTCCACAGAAATAAGGCTAGCAAAGAGATGCAGGAAATACAGATGTAACTCTGTGAGTGGAAGTCAGAGAACACTAAGCGGTTTCTCAGAAAGCTTCTTTCCAGATTTCATCTGAGGATATTTCCTTTTTCACCATAGCCCTCTCTGGGCTTCCAAATATCACTTTGCCAATTCCACAAGAACTGTCTTAGCGAAAGGCTTCTTGAGGGGAAAGCTGTAAATCTGTGAGATAATTTCACAGAACACAAAGAAGTTTCTCAGAAAGCTTCTTTCTCTTTGTTATCGGAGGATATTTCCTTTGGCCCTACAGTCTTCAAAGGGATCCGAAATATCTGTTCTCAGATTCCACAGAAATAAGGCTAGCAAAGAGATCCACGAAATACAGATGTAACTCTGTGAGATGAAATAACAGAACACTAAGCAGTTTCTCAGAAAGCATCTTTCCAGTTTTCATCTGAGGATATTTCCTTTTTCATCATATCCCTCTATGGGCTTCCGAATATCACTTTGCCAATTCCACAAGAACTGTCTTAGCGAAAGGCTTCTTGAGGGGAAAGCTGTTACTCTCTGAGATGATTTCACACAACACAAAGAAGTTTCTCAGAAAGCTTCTTTCTCTTTGTTATCGGAGGATATTTGCCTTGGCCCTATAGTCTTCAAAGGGATCCGAAATATCTGTTCTCAGATTCCACAGAAATAAAGCTAGCAAAGAGATCCACGCAATACAGATGTAACTCGGTGAGATGAATTAACAGAACACTAAGCAGTTTCTCAGAAAGCTTCTTTCCAGATTTCATCTGAGGATATTTCCTTTTTCACCATAGCCCTCTATGGGCTTCCAAATATCACTTTGCCAATTCTAGAAAAACTGTCTTAGCGAAAGGCTTCTTGAGGGGAAAGCTGTAACTCTGTGAGATGATTTCACAGAACACAAAGAAGTTTCTCAGAAAGCTTCTTTCTCTTTGTTATCGGAGGATATTTCCTTTGGCCCTATAGTCTTCAAAGGGATCCGAAATATCTGTTCTCAGATTCCACAGAAATAAGGCTAGCAAAGAGATCCACGAAATACAGATGTAACTCTGTGAGATGAATTAACAGTACACTAAGCAGTTTCTCAGAAAGCTTCTTTCCTGATTTCATCTGATTATATTTCCTTTTTCACCATAGCCCTCTATGGGCTTCCAAATATCACTTTGCCAATTCCACAAGAACTGTCTTAGCGAAATGCTTCTTGGGGGGAAAGCTGTAACTCTGCGAGATGATTTCACAGAACACAAAGAAGTTTCTCAGAAAGCTTCTTTCTCTTTGTTATCGGAGGATATTTCCTTTGGCCCTATAGTCTTCTAAGGGATCCGAAATATCTGTTCTCAGATTCCACAGAAATAAGGCTAGCAAAGAGATCCACGAAATACAGATGTAACTCTGTGAGATGAAATAACAGAGCACTAAGCAGTTTCTCAGAAAGCTTCTTTCCAGATTTCATCCGAGGATATTTCCTTTTTCACCATACCCCTCTATGGGCATCAAAATATCACTTTGCCAATTCCACAAGAACTGTCTTAGCGAAAGGCTTCTTCAGGGGAAAGCTGTAACTCTGTGAGATGATTTCACAGAACACAAAGAAGTTTCTTAGAAAGCTTCTTTCTCTTTGTTATCGAAGGATTTTTCTTTTGGCCCTATTGTCTTCAAAGGGATCGGAAATATCTGCTCTCAGATTCCAAAGAAATAAGGCTAGCAAAGAGATCCAAGAAATACAGATGTAACTCTGTGAGATGAATTAACCGAACACTAAGCAGTTTCTCAGAAAGCTTCTTTCCAGATTTCATCTGAGGATATTTCCTTTTTCACCATTGCCCTCTATGGGCTTCTAACAATCACTTTGCCAATTCCACAAGAACTGTCTTAGCGAAAGGCTTCTTGAGGGGAAAGCTGTAACTCTGTGAGATGATTTCACAGAACACAAAGAAGTTTCTCAGAAAGCTTCATTCTCTTTGTTATCGGAGGATATTTCCTTTGGCCCTATAGTCTTCAAAGGGATCCGAAATATCTGTTCTCAGATTCCACAGAAATAAGGCTAGCAAAGAGATCCACGAAATACAGATGTAACTCTGTTAGATGAATTAACAGAACACTAAGCAGTTTCTCAGAAAGCTTCTTTCCAGATTTCATCTGAGGATATTTCCTTTTTCACCATAGCCCTCTATGGAATTCCAAATATCACTTTTCCAATTCCACAAGAACTGTCTTAGCGAAAGGCTTCTTGAGGGGAAAGCTGTAACTCTGTGGGATGATTTCACAGAACACAAAGAAGTTTCTCAGAAAGCTTCTTTCTCTTTGTTATCGGAGGATTTTTCCTTTGGCCCAATACTATTCAAAGGGATCTGAAATATCTGTTCTCAGATTCCACAGAAATAAGGCTAGCAAAGAGATCCACGCAATACAGATGTAACTCTGTGAGATGAATTAACAGAACACTAAGCAGTTTCTCCAAAAGCTTCCTTCCAGATTTCATCTGATGATATTTCCTTTTTCACCATAGCCCTCTATGGGCTTCCAAATATCACTTTGCCAATTCCAGAAAAACTGTCTTAGCGAAAGGCTTCTTGAGGGGAAAGCTGTAACTCTGTGAGATGATTTCACAGAACACAAAGAAGTTTCTCAGAAAGCTTCTTTCTCTTTGTTATCGGAGGATATTTCCTTTGGCCCTATAGTCTTCAAAGGGATCCGAAATATCTGTTCTCAGATTCCACAGAAATAAGGCTAGCAAAGAGATCCACGAAATACAGATGTAACTCTGTGAGATGAATTAACAGTACACTAAGCAGTTTCTCAGAAAGCTTCTTTCCTGATTTCATCTGATTATATTTCCTTTTTCACCATAGCCCTCTATGGGCTTCCAAATATCACTTTGCCAATTCCACAAGAACTGTCTTAGCGAAATGCTTCTTGAGGGGAAAGCTGTAACTCTGCGAGACGATTTCACAGAACACAAAGAAGTTTCTCAGAAAGCTTCATTCTCTTTGTTATCGGAGGATATTTCCTTTCGCCCTATAGTCTTCAAAGGGATCCGAAATATCTGCTCTCAGATTCCACAGAAATAAGGCTAGCAAAGAGATCCACGAAATACAGATGTAACTCTGTGAGATGTATTATCAGAACACTAAGCAGTTTCTCAGAAAGCTTCTTTCCACTTTTCATCTGAGGATATTTCCTTTTTCACCATAGCCCTCTACGGGCTTCCGAATATCACTTTGCCAATTCCACAAGAACTGTCTTAGCGAAAGGCTTCTTGAGGGGAAAGCTGTAACTCTGTGAGATAACTTCACGGAACACAAAGAAGTTTCTCAGAAAGCTTCTTTCTCTTTGTTATCGGAGGATATTTCCTTTGGCCCAATAGTCTTCAAAGGGATCCGAAATATCTGTTCTCAGATTCCACAGAAATAAGGCTAGCAAAGATATCCAGGAAATACAGATGTAACTCTGTGAGTGGAAGTCACAGAACACTAAGCGGTTTCTCAGAAAGCTTCTTTCCAGATTTCATCTGAGGATATTTCCTTTTTCACCATAGCACTCTATGGGCTTCCAAATATCACTTTGCCAATTCCACAAGAACTGTCTTAGCGAAAGGCTTCTTGAGGGGAAAGCTGTAAATCTGTGAGATGATTTCACAAAACACAAAGAAGTTTCTCATAAAGCTTCTTTGTCTTTGCTATCGGATGATATTTCCTTTGGCCCTATAGTCTTCAAAAGGATCCGAAATATCTGTTCTCAGATTCCACAGAAATAAGGCTAGCAAAGAGATCCACGAAATACAGATGTAACACTGTGAGATGAATTATCAGAACACTAAGCAGTTTCTCAGAAAGCTTCTTTCCAGTTTTCATCTGAGGATATTTCCTTTTTCACCATAGCCCTCTATTGGCTTCCGAATATCACTTTGCCAATTCCACAAGAACTGTCTTAGCGAAAGGCTTCTTGAGAGGAAAGCTGTAACTCTGTGAGATGATTTCACAGAACACAAAGAAGTTTCTCAGAAAGCTTCTTTCTCTTTGTTATCGGAGGATATTTCCTTTGGCCCAGTAGTCTTCAAAGGGATCCGAAATATCTGTTCTCAGATTCCACAGAAATAAGGCTAGCAAAGAGATCCACTAAATACAGATGTAACTCTGTGAGATGAATTAACAGAACACTAAGCAGTTTCTCAGAAAGCTTCTTTCCAGATTTCATCTGAGGATATTTCCTTTCTCACCATAGCCCTCTATAGACTTCCAAATATCACTTTGCCAATTCCACAAGAACTGTCTTAGCGAAAGGCTTCTTGAGGGTAAAGCTGTAACTCTGTGAGATGATTTCACAGAACACAAAGAAGTTTCTCAGAAAGCTTCTTTCTCTTTGTTATCGGAGGATTTTTCCTTTGGCCCTATAGTCTTCAAAGGGATCGGAAATATCTGTTCTCAGATTCCACAGAAATAAGGCTAGCAAAGAGATCCACGAAATACAGATGTAACTCTGTGAGATGAATTATCAGAACACTAAGCAGTTTCTCAGAAAGCTTCTTTCCACTTTTCATCTGAGGATATTTCCTTTTTCACCATAGCCCTCTATGGGCTTCCGAATATCACTTTGCCAATTCCACAAGAACTGTCTTAGCGAAAGGCTTCTTGAGGGGAAAGCTGTAACTCTGTGAGATGACTTCACAGAACACAAAGAAGTTTCTCAGAAAGCTTCTTTCTCTTTGTTATCGGAGGATATTTCCTTTGGCCCAATAGTCTTCAAAGGGATCCGAAATATCTGTTCTCAGATTCCACAGAAATAAGGCTAGCAAAGACATCCAGGAAATACAGATGTAACTCTGTGAGTGGAAGTCAGAGAACACTAAGCGGTTTCTCAGAAAGCTTCATTCCAGATTTCATCGGAGGATATTTCCTTTTTCACCATAGCACTCTAAGGGCTTCCAAATATCACTTTGCCATTCCACAAGAACTGTCTTAGCGAAATGCTTCTTGGGGGGAAAGCTGTAACTCTGCGAGATGATTTCACAGAACACAAAGAAGTATCTCAGAAAGCTTCTTTCTCTTTGTTATCGGAGGATATTTCCTTTGGCCCTATAGTCTTCTAAGGGATCCGAAATATCTGTTCTCAGATTCCACAGAAATAAGGCTAGCAAAGAGATCCACGAAATACAGATGTAACTCTGTGAGATGAAATAACAGAGCACTAAGCAGTTTCTCAGAAAGCTTCTTTCCAGATTTCATCCGAGGATATTTCCTTTTTCACCATACCCCTCTATGGGCATTCAAATATCACTTTGCCAATTCCACAAGAACTGTCTTAGCGAAAGGCTTCTTCAGGGGAAAGCTGTAACTCTGTGAGATGATTTCACAGAACACAAAGAAGTTTCTCAGAAAGCTTCTTTCTCTTTGTTATCGAAGGATTTTTCTTTTGGCCCTATAGTCTCCAAAAGGGATCGGAAATATCTGCTCTCAGATTCCAAAGAAATAAGGCTAGCAAAGAGATCCAAGAAATACAGATGTAACTCTGTGAGATGAATTAACCGAACACTAAGCAGTTTCTCAGAAAGCTTCTTTCCAGATTTCATCTGAGGATATTTCCTTTTTCACCATAGCCCTCTATGGGCTTCCAAAAATCACTTTGCCAATTCCACAAGAACTGTCTTAGCGAAAGGCTTCTTGAGGGGAAAGCTGTAACTCTGTGAGATGATTTCACAGAACACAAAGAAGTTTCTCAGAAAGCTTCATTCTCTTTGTTATCGGAGGATATTTCCTTTGGCCCTATAGTCTTCAAAGGGATCCGAAATATCTGTTCTCAGATTCCACAGAAATAAGGCTAGCAAAGAGATCCACGAAATACAGTTGTAACTCTGTGAGATGAATTAACAGAACACTAAGCAGTTTCTCAGAAAGCTTCTTTCCAGATTTCATCTGAGGATATTTACTTTTTCACCATAGACCTCTATGGAATTCCAAATATCACTTTTCCAATTCCACAAGAACTGTCTTAGCGAAAGGCTTCTTGAGGGGAAAGCTGTAACTCTGTGGGATGATTTCACAGAACACAAAGAAGTTTCTCAGAAAGCTTCTTTCTCTTTGTTATCGGAGGATTTTTCTTTGGCCCAATACTATTCAAAGGGATCTGAAATATCTGTTCTCAGATTCCACAGAAATAAGGCTAGCAAAGAGATCCACGCAATACAGATGTAACTCTGTGAGATGAATTAACAGAACACTAAGCAGTTTCTCAGAAAGCTTCTTTCCAGATTTCATCGGAGGATATTTCCTTTTTCACCATAGCCCTCTATGGGCTTCCAAATATCACTTTGCCAATTCCACAAGAACTGTCTTAGCGAAAGGCTTCTTGAGGGGAAAGCTGTAACTCTGTGAGATGATTTCACAGAACACAAAGAAGTTTCTCAGAAAGCTTCTTTCTCTTTGTTATCGGAGGATATTTCCTTTGGCCCTATAGTCTTCAAAGGGATCCGAAATATCTGTTCTCAGATTCCACAGAAATAAGGTTAGCAAAGAGATCCACGAAATACAGATGTAACTCTGTGAGATGAATTAACAGTACCCTAAGCAGTTTCTCAGAAAGCTTCTTTCCTGATTTCATCTGATTATATTTCCTTTTTCACCATAGCCCTCTATGGGCTTCCAAATATCACTTTGCCAATTCCACAAGAACTGTCTTAGCGAAATGCTTCTTGAGGGGAAAGCTGTAAC
Source organism: Macaca fascicularis (assembly GCF_037993035.2). Lineage (NCBI taxonomy): Eukaryota > Metazoa > Chordata > Mammalia > Primates > Cercopithecidae > Macaca > Macaca fascicularis. Next base: position 84,386,982 of record NC_088379.1, read on the forward strand.
TCTGCGAGATGATTTCACAGAACACAAAGAAGTTTCTCAGAAAGCTTCTTTCTCTTTGTTATCGGAAGGTATTTCCTTTGGCCCTATGGCCTTCTAAGGGATCCGAAATATCTGTTCTCAGATTCCACAGAAATAAGGCTAGCAAAGAGATCCACCAAATACAGATGGAACTCTGTGAGATGAAATAACAGAGCACTAAGCAGTTTCTCAGAAAGCTTCTGTCCAGATTTCATCTGAGGATATTTCCTTTTTCACCATACCCCTCTTTGGGCATCCAAAATCACTTTGCAAATTCCACAAGAACTGTCTTAGCGAAAGTCTTCTTCAGGGGAAGGCTGTAACTCTGTGAGATGATTTCACAGAACACAAAGAAGTTTCTCAGAAAGCTTCTTTCTCTTTGTTATCGAAGGATTTTTCTTTTGGCCCTATAGTCTTCAAAGGGATCCGAAATATCTGCTCTCAGATTCCAAAGAAATAAGGCTAGCAAAGAGATCCAAGAAATACAGATGTAACTCTGTGAGATGAATTAACAGAACACTAAGCAGTTTCTCAGAAAGCTTCTTTCCAGATTTCATCTGAGGATATTTCCTTTTTCACCATAGCCCTCTATGGGCTTCCAAATATCACTTTGCCAATTCCACAAGAACTGTCTTAGCGAAAGACTTCTTGAGGGGAAAGCTGTAACTCTGTGAGAAGATTTCACAGAACACAAAGAAGTTTCTCAGAAAGCTTCTTTCTCTTTGATTTCGGAGGATATTTCCTTTGGCCCTATAGTCTTCAAAGGGATCCGAACTATCTGTTCTCAGATTCCACAGAAATAAGGCTAGCAAAGAGATGCAGGAAATACAGATGTAACTCTGTGAGTGGAAGTCAGAGAACACTAAGCGGTTTCTCAGAGGGCTTCTTTCCAGATTTCATCTGAGGATATTTCCTTTTTCACCATAGCCCTCTCTGGGCTTCCAAATATCACTTTGCCAATTCCACAAGAACTGTCTTAGCGAAAGACTTCTTGAGGGGAAAGCTGTAAATCTGTGAGATAATTTCACAGAACACAAAGAAGTTTCTCAGAAAGCTTCTTTCTCTTTGTTATCGGAGGATATTTCCTTTGGCCCTACAGTCTTCAAAGGGATCCGAAATATCTCTTCTCAGATTCCACAGAAATAAGGCTAGCAAAGAGATCCACGAAATACAGATGTAACTCTGTGAGATGAAATAACAGAACACTAAGCAGTTTCTCAGAAAGCATCTTTCCAGTTTTCATCTGAGGATATTTCCTTTTTCATCATATCCCTCTATGGGCTTCCGAATATCACTTTGCCAATTCCACAAGAACTGTCTTAGCTAAAGGCTTCTTGAGGGGAAAGCTGTAACTCTGTGGGATGATTTCACAGAACACAAAGAAGTTTCTCAGAAAGCTTCTTTCTTTTTGTTATCGGAGGATTTTTCCTTTGCCCCTATACTCTTCAAAGAGATCCGAAATATCTGTTCTCAGATTCCACAGAAATAAGGCTAGCAAAGAGATCCACGAAATACAGATGTAACTCTGTGAGATGAATTAACAGAACACTAAGCAGTTTCTCAGAAAGCTTCTTTCCAGATTTCATCTGAGGATATTTCCTTTTTCACCATAGCCCTCTATTGGCTTCCGAATATCACTTTGCCAATTCCACAAGAACTGTCTTAGCGAAAGGCTTCTTGAGAGGAAAGCTGTAACTCTGTGAGATGATTTCACAGAACACAAAGAAGTTTCTCAGAAAGCTTCTTTCTCTTTGTTATCGGAGGATATTTCCTTTGGCCCAGTAGTCTTCAAAGGGATCCGAAATATCTGTTCTCAGATTCCACAGAAATAAGGCTAGCAAAGAGATCCACGAAATACAGATGTAACTCTGTGAGATGAATTAAGAGAACACTAAGCAGTTTCTCAGAAAGCTTCTTTCCAGATTTCATCTGAGGATATTTCCTTTTTCACCATAGCCCTCTATGGGCTTCCATATATCACTTTGCCAATTCCACAAGAACTGTCTTAGCGAAAGGCTTCTTGAGGGGAAAGATGTAAATCTGTGAGATGATTTCACAGAACACAAAGAAGTTTCTCAGAAAACTTCATTCTCTTTGTTATCGGAGGATATATCCTTTGGCCCTATAGTCTTCAAAGGGATCCCAAATATCTGTTCTCAGATTCCACAGAAATAAGGCTAGCAAAGAGATCCACGAAATACAGATGTAACTCTGTGAGATGAATTATCAGAACACTAAGCAGTTTCTCAGAAAGCTTCTTTCCACTTTTCATCTGAGGATATTTCCTTTTTCACCATAGCCCTCTATGGGCTTCCGAATATCACTTTGCCAATTCCACAAGAACTGTCTTAGCGAAAGGCTTCTTGAGGGGAAAGCTGTAACTCTGTGAGATGACTTCACAGAACACAAAGAAGTTTCACAGAAAGCTTCTTTCTCTTTGTTATCGGAGGATATTTCCTTTGGCCCAATAGTCTTCAAAGGGATACGAAATATCTGTTCTCAGATTCCACAGAAATAAGGCTAGCAAAGAGATCCAGGAAATACAGATGTAACTCTGTGAGTGGAAGTCAGAGAACACTAAGCGGTTTCTCAGAAAGCTTCTTTCCAGATTTCATCTGAGGATATTTCCTTTTTCACCATAGCACTCTAAGGGCTTCCAAATATCACTTTGCCAATTCCACAAGAACTGTCTTAGCGAAATGCTTCTTGGGGGGAAAGCTGTAACTCTGCGAGATGATTTCACAGAACACAAAGAAGTATCTCAGAAAGCTTCTTTCTCTTTGTTATCGGAGGATATTTCCTTTGGCCCTATAGTCTTCTAAGGGATCCGAAATATCTGTTCTCAGATTCCACAGAAATAAGGCTAGCAAAGAGATCCACGAAATACAGATGTAACTCTGTGAGATGAAATAACAGAGCACTAAGCAGTTTCTCAGAAAGCTTCTTTCCAGATTTCATCCGAGGATATTTCCTTTTTCACCATACCCCTCTATGGGCATCCAAATATCACTTTGCCAATTCCACAAGAACTGTCTTAGCGAAAGGCTTCTTCAGGGGAAAGCTGTAACTCTGTGAGATGATTTCACAGAACACAAAGAAGTTTCTCAGAAAGCTTCTTTCTCTTTGTTATCGAAGGATTTTTCTTTTGGCCCTATAGTCTCCAAAAGGGATCGGAAATATCTGCTCTCAGATTCCAAAGAAATAAGGCTAGCAAAGAGATCCAAGAAATACAGATGTAACTCTGTGAGATGAATTAACCGAACACTAAGCAGTTTCTCAGAAAGCTTCTTTCCAGATTTCATCTGAGGATATTTCCTTTTTCACCATAGCCCTCTATGGGCTTCCAAAAATCACTTTGCCAATTCCACAAGAACTGTCTTAGCGAAAGGCTTCTTGAGAGGAAAGCTGTAACTCTGTGAGATGATTTCACAGAACACAAAGAAGTTTCTCAGAAAGCTTCATTCTGTTTGTTATCGGAGGATATTTCCTTTGGCCCTATAGTCTTCAAAGGGATCCGAAATATCTGTTCTCAGATTCCACAGAAATAAGGCTAGCAAAGAGATCCACGAAATACAGTTGTAACTCTGTGAGATGAATTAACAGAACACTAAGCAGTTTCTCAGAAAGCTTCTTTCCAGATTTCATCTGAGGATATTTACTTTTTCACCATAGACCTCTATGGAATTCCAAATATCACTTTTCCAATTCCACAAGAACTGTCTTAGCGAAAGGCTTCTTGAGGGGAAAGCTGTAACTCTGTGGGATGATTTCACAGAACACAAAGAAGTTTCTCAGAAAGCTTCTTTCTCTTTGTTATCGGAGGATTTTTCTTTGGCCCAATACTATTCAAAGGGATCTGAAATATCTGTTCTCAGATTCCACAGAAATAAGGCTAGCAAAGAGATCCACGCAATACAGATGTAACTCTGTGAGATGAATTAACAGAACACTAAGCAGTTTCTCAGAAAGCTTCTTTCCAGATTTCATCGGAGGATATTTCCTTTTTCACCATAGCCCTCTATGGGCTTCCAAATATCACTTTGCCAATTCCACAAGAACTGTCTTAGCGAAAGGCTTCTTGAGGGGAAAGCTGTAACTCTGTGAGATGATTTCACAGAACACAAAGAAGTTTCTCAGAAAGCTTCTTTCTCTTTGTTATCGGAGGATATTTCCTTTGGCCCTATAGTCTTCAAAGGGATCCGAAATATCTGTTCTCAGATTCCACAGAAATAAGGTTAGCAAAGAGATCTACGAAATACAGATGTAACTCTGTGAGATGAATTAACAGTACCCTAAGCAGTTTCTCAGAAAGCTTCTTTCCTGATTTCATCTGATTATATTTCCTTTTTCACCATAGCCCTCTATGGGCTTCCAAATGTCACTTTGCCAATTCCACAAGAACTGTCTTAGCGAAATGCTTCTTGAGGGGAAAGCTGTAACTCTGCGAGATGATTTCACAGAACACAAAGAAGTTTCTCAGAAAGCTTCTTTCTCTTTGTTATCGGAAGGTATTTCCTTTGGCCCTATGGCCTTCTAAGGGATCCGAAATATCTGTTCTCAGATTCCACAGAAATAAGGCTAGCAAAGAGATCCACGAAATACAGATGGAACTCTGTGAGATGAAATAACAGAGCACTAAGCAGTTTCTCAGAAAGCTTCTGTCCAGATTTCATCTGAGGATATTTCCTTTTTCACCATACCCCTCTATGGGCATCCAAATATCACTTTGCCAATTCCACAAGAACTGTCTTAGCGAAAGTCTTCTTCAGGGGAAAGCTGTAACTCTGTGAGATGATTTCACAGAACACAAAGAAGTTTCTCAGAAAGCTTCTTTCTCTTTGTTATCGAAGGATTTTTCTTTTGGCCCTATTGTCTTCAAAGGGATCGGAAATATCTGCTCTCAAATTCCAAAGAAATAAGGCTAGCAAAGAGATCCAAGAAATACAGATGTAACTCTGTGAGATGAATTAACAGAACACTAAGCAGTTTCTCAGAAAGCTTCTTTCCAGATTTCATCTGAGGATATTTCCTTTTTCACCATAGCCCTCTATGGAATTCCAAATATCACTTTTCCAATTCCACAAGAACTGTCTCAGCGAAAGGTTTCTTCAGGGGAAAGCTGTAACTCTGTGGGATGATTTCACAGAACACAAAGAAGTTTCTCAGAAAGCTTCTTTCTCTTTGTTATCGGAGGATTTTTCCTTTGGCCCTATACTATTCAAAGGGATCGGAAATATCTGTTCTCAGATTCCACAGAAATAAGGCTAGCAAAGAGTTCCAAGAAATACAGATGTAACTCTGTGAGATAAATTAACAGAACACTAAGCAGTTTCTCAGAAAGCTTCTTTCCAGATTTCATCTGAGGATATTTCCTTTTTCACCTTAGCCCTCTATGGGCTTCCAAATATCACTTTGCCAATTCCACAAGAACTGTCTTAGCGAAAGACTTCTTGAGGGGAAAGCTCTAACTCTGTGAGAAGATTTCACAGAACACAAAGAAGTTTCTCAGAAACTTCTTTCTCTTTGATTTCGGAGGATATTTCCTTTGGCCCTATAGTCTTCAAAGGGATCCGAAATATCTGTTCTCAGATTCCACAGAAATAAGGCTAGCAAAGAGATGCAGGAAATACAGATGTAACTCTGTGAGTGGAAGTCAGAGAACACTAAGCGGTTTCTCAGAAAGCTTCTTTCCAGATTTCATCTGAGGATATTTCCTTTTTCACCATAGCCCTCTCTGGGCTTCCAAATATCACTTTGCCAATTCTCAAGAACTGTCTTAGCGAAAGGCTTCTTGAGGGGAAAGCTGTAAATCTGTGAGATAATTTCACAGAACACAAAGAAGTTTCTCAGAAAGCTTCTTTCTCTTTGTTATTGGAGGATACTTCCTTTGGCCCTACAGTCTTCAAAGGGATCCGAAATATCTGTTCTCAGATTCCACAGAAATAAGGCTAGCAAAGAGATCCACGAAATACAGATGTAACTCTGTGAGATGAAATAACAGAACACTAAGCAGTTTCTCAGAAAGCATCTTTCCAGTTTTCATCTGAGGATATTTCCTTTTTCATCATATCCCTCTATGGGCTTCCGAATATCACTTTGCCAATTCCACAAGAACTGTCTTAGCGAAAGGCTTCTTGAGGGGAAAGCTGTAACTCTGTGAGATGATTTCACAGAACACAAAGAAGTTTCTCAGAAAGCTTCTTTCTTTTTGTTATCGGAGGATTTTTCCTTTGCCCCTATAGTCTTCAAAGAGATCCGAAATATCTGTTCTCAGATTCCACAGAAATAAGGCTAGCAAAGAGATCCACGAAATACAGATGTAACTCTGTGAGATGAATTAACAGAACACTAAGCAGTTGCTCAGAAAGCTTCTTTCCAGATTTCATCTGAGGATATTTCCTTTTTCACCATAGCCCTCTATGGGCTTCCATATATCACTTTGCCAATTCCAAAAGAAATGTCTTACCGAAAGGCTTCTTGAGGGGAAAGATGTAAATCTGTGAGATGATTTCACAGCACACAAAGAAGTTTCTCAGAAAGCTTCATTCTCTTTGTTATCGGAGGATATATCCTTTGGCCCTATAGTCTTCAAAGGGATCCGAAATATCTGTTCTCAGATTCCACAGAAATAAGGCTAGCAAAGAGATCCACGAAATACAGATGTAACTCTGTGAGATGAATTATCAGAACACTAAGCAGTTTCTCAGAAAGCTTCTTTCCACTTTTCATCTGAGGATATTTCCTTTTTCACCATAGCCCTCTATGGGCTTCCGAATATCACTTTGCCAATTCCACAAGAACTGTCTTAGCGAAAGGCTTCTTGAGGGGAAAGCTGTAACTCTGTGAGATGACTTCACAGAACACAAAGAAGTTTCTCAGAAAGCTTCTTTCTCTTTGTTATCGGAGGATATTTCCTTTGGCCCTATAGTCTTCAAAGGGATCCGAAATATCTGTTCTCAGATTTCACAGAAATAAGGCTAGCAAAGAGATCCAGGAAATACAGATGTAACTCTGTGAGTGGAAGTCAGAGAACACTAAGCGGTTTCTCAGAAAGCTTCTTTCCAGATTTCATCTGAGGATATTTCCTTTTTCACCATAGCACTCTAAGGGCTTCCAAATATCACTTTGCCAATTCCACAAGAACTGACTTAGCGAAAGGCTTCTTGAGGGGAAAGCTGTAAATCTGTGAGATGATTTCACAGAACACAAAGAAGTTTCTCAGAAAGCTTCTTTGTCTTTCCTATCGGAGGATATTTCCTTTGGCCCTATAGTCTTCAAAAGGATCCGAAATATCTGTTCTCAGATTCCACAGAAATAAGGCTAGCAAAGAGATCCACGAAATACAGATGTAACACTGTGAGATGAATTATCAGAACACTAAGCAGTTTCTCAGAAAGCTTCTTTCCAGTTTTCATCTGAGGATATTTCCTTTTTCACCATAGCCCTCTATTGGCTTCCGAATATCACTTTGCCAATTCCACAAGAACTGTCTTAGCGAAAGGCTTCTTGAGGGTAAAGCTGTAACTCTGTGAGATGATTTCACAGAACACAAAGAAGTTTCTCAGAAAGCTTCTTTCTCTTTGTTATCGGAGGATTTTTCCTTTGACCCTATAGTCTTCAAAGGGATCGGAAATATCGGTTCTCAGATTCCACAGAAATAAGGCTAGCAAAGAGATCCACGAAATACAGATGTAACTCTGTGAGATGAATTAACAGAATACTAAGCAGTTTCTCAGAAAGCTTCTTTCCAGATTTCATCCAAGGATATTTCCTTTTTCACCGTAGCCTTCTAAGAGCTTCCAAATATCACTTTGCCAATTCCACAAGAACTGTCTTAGCGAAAGGCTTCTTGAGGGGAAAGCTGTAACTCTGTGAGATGATTTCACAGAACACAAGGAAGTTTCTCAGAAAGCTTCTTTCTCTTTGTTATCGGAGGATATTTCCTTTGGCCCTATAGTCTTCAAAGGGATCCGAAATATCTGTTCTCAGATTCCACAGAAATAAGGCTAGCAAAGAGATCCACGAAATAGAGATGTAACTCTGTGAGATGAATTAACAGTACACTAAGCAGTTTCTCAGAAAGCTTTTTCCAGATTTCATCTGAGGATATTTCCTTTTTCACGATAGCCCTCTATGGGCTTCCAAATATCACTTTGCCAATTCCAGAAAAACTGTCTTAGCGAAAGGCTTCTTGAGGGGAAAGCTGTAACTCTGTGAGCTGATTTCACAGAACACAAAGAAGTTTCTCAGATCGCTTCATTGTCTTTGTAATCAGAGGATATTTCCTTTGGCCCTATAGTCTACAAAGGGATCCGAAATATCTGTTCTTAGATTCCACAGAAATAAGGCTAGGAAACAGATCCACGAAATACAGATGTAACACTGTGAGATGAAATAACAGAACACTAAGCAGTTTCTCAGAAAGCGTCTTTCCAGATTTCATCTGAGGATATTTCCTTTTTCACCATAGCCCTCTATGGGCTTCCAAATATCACTTTGCCAATTCCACAAGAAAAGTCTTAGCGAAAGGCTTCTTGAAGGGAAAGCTGTAACTCTGTGAGATGATTTCACAGAACACAAAGAAGTTTCTCAGAAATCTTCTTTCTCTTTGTTATCGGAGGATTTTTCCTTTTGCCCTATAGTCTTCAAAGGGATCCGAAATATCTGTTCTCAGATACCACAGAAATGAGGCTTGCAAAGAGATCCAAGAAATACAGATGTAACTCTGTGAGATGAATTAACAGAACACTAAGCAGTTTCTCAGAAAGCTTCTTTCCAGATTTCATCTGAGGATATTTCCTTTTTCACCATAGCCCTCTATGGACTTCCAAATATCATTTGCCAATTCCACAAGAACTGTCTTAGCGAAAGGCTTCTTGAGGGGAAAGCTGTAACTCTGTGAGATGATTTCACAGAACACAAAGAAGTTTCTCAGAAAGCTTCTTTCTCTTTGTTATCGGAGGATATTTCCTTTGGCCCTATAGTCTTCAAAGGGATCCGAAATATCTGTTCTCAGATTCCACAGAAAAAAGGCTAGCAAAGAGATCCACGAAATACAGATGTAACTCTGTGAGTCGAAGTCAGAGACCACTAATCGGTTTCTCAGAAAGCTTATTTCCAGATTTCACCTGAGGATATTTCCTTTTTCACCATAGCCCTCTATGGGCTTCCAAATATCACTTTGCCAATTCCACAAGAACTGTCTTAGCGAAAGGCTTCTTGAGGGGAAAGCTGTAAATCTGTGAGATGATTTCACAGAACACAAAGTAGTTTCAAAGAAAGCTTCTTTCTCTTTGTTATCGGAGGATATTTGCTTTGGCCCTAAAGTCTTCAAAGGGATCCGAAATATCTGTTCTCTGATTCCACAGAAATAAGGCTAGCAAAGAGATCCACGAAATACAGATGTAACTCTGTGAGATGAAATAACAGAACACTAAGCAGTTTCTCAGAAAGCTTCTTTCCAGATTTCATCTGAGGATATTTCCTTTTTCACCATACCCCTCTATGGGCATCCAAATATCACTTTGCCAATTCCACAAGAACTGTCTTAGCGAAAGGCTTCTGGAGGGGAAAGCTGTAACTCTGTGAGATGATTTCACAGAACACAAAGAAGTTTCTCAGAAAGCTTCTTTCTCTTTGTTATCGGAGGATTTTTCCTTTTGCCCTATAGTCTTCAATGGGATCCGAAATATCTGTTCTCAGATTCCACAGAAATAAGGCTAGCAAAGAGATTCACGAAATACAGATGGAACTCTGTGAGGTGAATTAACAGAACACTAAGCAGTTTCTCAGAAAGCTTCTTTACAGATTTCATCTGAGGATATTTCCTTTTTCACCATAGCCCTCTATGGACTTCCAAATATCACTTTGCCAATTCCACAAGAACTGTCTTAGCGAAAGGCTTCTTGAGGGGAAAGCTGTAACTCTGTGAGATGATTTCACAGAACACAAAGAAGTTTCTCAGAAAGCTTCTTTCTCCTTGTTTTTGGAGGATATTTCCTTTGGCCCTATAGTCTTCAAAGGTATCCGAAATATCTGTTCTCAGATTCCACAGAAATAAGGCTAGCAAAGAGATCCACGAAATACAGATGTAACTCTGTGAGATGAATTAACAGTACACTAAGCAGTTTCTCAGAAAGCTTCTTTCCAGATTTCATCTGAGGATATTTCCTTTTTCACGAAAGCCCTCTATGGGCTTCCAAATATCACTTTGACAATTCCAGAAAAACTGTCTTAGCGAAAGGCTTCTTGACGGGAAAGCTGTAATTCTGTGAGCTGATTTCACAGAACACAAAGAAGTTTCTCAGATCGCTTCATTGTCTTTGTAATCAGAGGATATTTCCTTTGGCCCTATAGTCTTCAAAGGGATCCGAAATATCTGTTCTCAGATACCACAGAAATAAGGCTAGCAAAGAGATCCACGAAATACAGATGTAACTCTGTGAGATGAAATAACAGAACACTAAGCAGTTTCTCAGAAAGCTTCTTTCCAGATTTCATATGAGGATATTTCCTTTTTCAACATATCCCTCTATGGGCTTCCAAATATCACTTTGCCGATTCCACAAGAACTGTCTTAGCGAAAGGCTTCTTGATGGGAAAGCTGTAACTCTGTGAGATGAATTCACAGAACACAAAGAAGTTTCTCAGAAAGCTTCTTTCTCTTTGTTATCGAAGCATATTTCCTTTGGCTCTATAGTCTTCAAAGAGATCCGAAATATCTGTTCTCAGATTCCACAGAAATAAGGCTAGCAAAGAGATCCACGAAATACAGATGTAACACTGTGAGATGAATTAACAGAACACTAAGCAGTTTCTCAGAAAGCTTCTTTCCAGATTTCATCTGAGGATATTTCCTTTTTCACCATAGCCCTCTAAGGGCTTGCAAATATCACTTTGCCAAGTCCACAAGAACTGTCTTAGTGAAAGGCTTCTTGAGGGGAAAAGTGTAACTCTGTGAGATGATTTCACAGAACACAAAGAAGTTTCTCAGAAAGCTTCTTTCTCTTTGTTTTCGGAGGATTTTTCCTTTGCCCCTATAGTCTTCAAAGGGAACCGAAATGTCTGTTCTCAGATTCCACAGAAATAAGGCTAGCAAAGAGATCCACGAAATAGAGAGGTAACTCTGTGAGATGAAATAACAGAACACTAAGGAGTTTCTCAGAAAGCTTCTTTCCAGATTTCATCTGAGGATATTTCCTTTTTCACCATAGCCCACTAGGGGCTTCCAAATATCACTTTGCCAATTCCACAAGAACTGTCTTAGCGAAAGGCTTCTTGAAGGGAAAGCTGTAACTCTGTGAGCTGATTTTACAGAACACAAAGAAGTTTCTCAGAAAGCTTCTTTCTCTTTGTTATCGGAGGATATATCCTTTGGCCCTATAGTCTTCAAAGGGATCCGAAATATCTGTTCTCAGATTCCACAGAAATAAGGCTAGCAAAGAGATCCAGGATATACGGATGTAACTCTTTGAGATGAATTAACAGAACACTAAGCAGTTTCCCAGAAAGCTTCTTTCCAGATTTCATCTGAGGATATTTCCTTTTTCAACATACCCCTCTATGGGCTTCCAAATATCACTTTGCCAATTCCACAAGAACTGTTTTAGCGAAAGGCTTCTTGAGGGGAAAGCTGTAACTCTGTGAGATGATTTCACAGAACACAAAGAAGTTTCTCAGAAAGCTTCTTTCTCTTTGTTATCGGAGGATATTTCCTTTGGCCCTATAGTCTTCAAAGGGATCCGAAATATCTGTTCTCAGATTCCACAGAAATAAGGCTAGCAAAGAGATCCACGAAATACAGATGTAACTCTGTGAGATTAATTAACAGAACACTAAGCAGTTTCTCAGAAAGCTTCTTTCCAGATTTCATCTGAGGATATTTCCTTTTTCACCATAGCCCTCTATGGGCTTCCAAATATCACTTTGCCAATTCCACAAGAACTGTCTCAGTGAAAGGCTTCTTGAGGGGAAAGCTGTAACCCTGTGAGATGATTTCACAGAACACAAAGAAGTTTCTCAGAAAGCTTCTTTCTCTTTGTTATCGGAGGATATTTCTTTGGCCCTATAGTCTTCAAAGGGATCCGAAATATCTGTTCTCAGATTCCACAGAAATAAGGCTAGCAAAGAGATCCACGACATACAGATGTAACTCTGTGAGATGAATTAACAGTACACTAAGCAGTTTCTCAGAAAGCTTCTTTCCAGATTTCATCTGAGGATATTTCCTTTTTCACCATAGCCCTCTAAGGGCTTCCAAATATCACTTTTCCAATTCCAGAAAAACTGTCTTAGCGAAAGGCTGCTTGAGGGGAATGCTGTAACTCTGTGAGATGATTTCACAGAACACAAAGAAGTTTCTCAGAAAGCTTCTTTGTCTTTGTTATCGGAGGATAGTTCCTTTGGCCCTATAGTCTTCAAAGGGATCCGAAATATCTGTTCTCAGATTCCACAGAAATAAGGCTGGCAAAGAGATCCACGAAATACAGATGTAACTCTGTGAGATGAATTAACAGTACACTAAGCAGTTTCTCAGAAAGCTTCTTTCCGGATTTCATCTGAGGATATTTCCTTTTTCACCGTAGCCCTCTATGGGCTTCCAAATATCACTTTGCCAATTCCACAAGAACTGTCTTAGCGAAAGGCTTCTTGAGGGTAAAGCTGTAACTCTGTGAGATGATTTCACAGAACACAAAGAAGTTTCTCAGAAAGCTTCTTTCTCTTTGTTATCGGAGGATATTTCATTTGGCCCTATAGTCTTCAAAGGGATCCGAAATATCTGTTCTCAGGTTCCACAGAAATAACGCTAGCAAAGAGATCCACGAAATACAGATGTAACTCTGTGAGATGAAATAACATAACACTAAGCAGTTTCTCAGAAAGCTTCTTTCCAGATTTCATCTGAGGATATTTCCTTTTTCACCTTAGCCCTCTATGGGCTTCCAAATATCACTTTGCCAATTCCACAAGAACTGTCTTAGCTAAAGGCTTCTTGAGGGGAAAGCTGTAACTCTGTGAGATGATTTCACAGAACACAAAGAAGTTTCTCAGAAAGCTTCTTTCTCTTTGTTATCGGAGGATTTTTCCTTTGCCCCTATAGTCTTCAAAGGGATCCGAAATATCTGTTCTCAGATTCCACAGAAATAAGGCTAGCAAAGGGATCCACGAAATACAGAGGTAACTCTCTGAGATGAAATAACAGAACACTAAGCAGTTTCTCAGAAAGCTTCTTTCCAGATTTCATCTGAGGATATTTCCTTTTTCACCATAGCCCTCTAGGGGCTTCCAAATATCACTTTGCCAATTCCACAAGAACTGTCTTAGCGAAAGGCTTCTTGAGGGGAAAGCTTTAACTCTGTGAGATGATTTCACAGAACACAAAAAAGTTTCTCAGAAAGCTTCTTTCTCTTTGTTATCGGAGGATATTTCTTTGGCCCTATAGTCTTCAAAGGGATCCGAAATATCTGTTCTCAGATTCCACAGAAATAAGGCTAGCAAAGAGATCCACGAAATACAGATGTAACTCTGTGAGATGAAATAACAGAACACTAAGCAGTTTCTCAGAAAGCTTCTTTCCAGATTTCATCTGAGGATATTTCCTTTTTCACCATAGCCCTCTATGGGCTTCCAAATATCACTTTGCCAATTAAACAAGAACTGTCTTAGCTAAAGGCTTCTGGAGGGGAAAGCTGTAACTCTGTGAGATGATTTCACAGAACACAAAGAAGTTTCTCAGAAAAATTCTTTCTCTTTGTTATCGGAGGACATTTCCTTTGTCCCTATATTCTTCAAAGGTATCGGAAATATCTGTTCTCAGATTCCACAGAAATAAGGCTAGCAAAGAGATCCACGAAATACAGGTGTAACTCTGTGAGATGAATTAACAGAACACTAAGCAGTTTCTCAGAAAGCTTCTTTCCAGATTTCATCTGAGGATATTTCCTTTTTCACCATAGCCCTCTATGGGCTTCCAAATATCACTTTGCCAAATCCACAAGAACTGTCTTAGCGAAAGGCTTCTTGATGGGAAGCTGTAACTCTGTGAGATGAATTCACAGAACACAAAGAAGTATCTCAGAAAGCTTCTTTCTCTTTGTTATCGGAGGATATTTCCTTTGGCTCTATAGTCTTCAAAGAGATCTGAAATATCTGTTCTCAGATTCCACAGAAATAAGGCTAGCAAAGAGATCCACGAAATACAGATGTAACTCTGTGAGATGAATTAACAGAACACTAAGCAGTTTCTCAGAAAGCTTCTTTCCAGATTTCATCTGAGGATATTTCCTTTTTCACCATAGCCCTCTAAGGGCTTCCAAATATCACTTTGCCAATTCCACAAGAACTGTCTTAGCGAAAGGCTTCTTGATGGGAAAGCTGTACCTCTGTGAGATGAATTCACAGAACACAAAGAAGTATCTCAGAAAGCTTCTTTCTCTTTGTTATCGGAGGATATTTCCTTTGGCTCTATAGTCTTCAAAGAGATCCGAAATATCTGTTCTCAGATTCCACAGAAATAAGGCTAGCAAAGAGATCCACGGAATACAGATGTAACACTGTGAGATGAATTAACAGAACACTAAGCAGTTTCTCAGAAAGCTTCTTTCCAGATTTCATCTGAGGATATTTCCTTTTTCACCATAGCCCTCTAAGGGCTTGCAAATATCACTTTGCCAAGTCCACAAGAACTGTCTTAGTGAAAGGCTTCTTGAGGGGAAAAGTGTAACTCTGTGAGATGATTTCACAGAACACAAAGAAGTTTCTCAGAAAGCTTCTTTCTCTTTGTTTTCGGAGGATTTTTCCTTTGCCCCTATAGTCTTCAAAGGAACCGAAATATCTGTTCTCAGATTCCACAGAAATAAGGCTAGCAAAGAGATCCAGGATATACAGATGTAACTCTTTGAGATGAATTAACAGAACACTAAGCAGTTTCCCAGAAAGCTTCTTTCCAGATTTCATCTGAGGATATTTCCTTTTTCACCATACCCCTCTATGGGCTTCCAAATATCACTTTGCCAATTCCACAAGAACTGTTTTAGCGAAAGGCTTCCTGAGGGGAAAGCTGTAACTCTGTGAGATGATTTCACAGAACACAAAGAAGTTTCTCAGAAAGCTTCTTTCTCTTTGTTATCGGAGGATATTTCCTTTGGCCCTATAGTCTTCAAAGGGATCCGAAATATCTGTTCTCAGATTCCACAGAAATAAGGCTAGCAAAGAGATCCACGAAATACAGATGTAACTCTGTGAGATTAATTAACAGAACACTAAGCAGTTTCTCAGAAAGCTTCTTTCCAGATTTCATCGGAGGATATTTCCTTTTTCACCATAGCCCTCTATGGGCTTCCAAATATCACTTTGCCAATTCCACAAGAACTGTCTCAGTGAAAGGCTTCTTGAGGGGAAAGCTGTAACCCTGTGAGATGATTTCACAGAACACAAAGAAGTTTCTCAGAAAGCTTCTTTCTCTTTGTTATCGGAGGATATTTCTTTGGCCCTATAGTCTTCAAAGGGATCCGAAATATCTGTTCTCAGATTCCACAGAAATAAGGCTAGCAAAGAGATCCACGACATACAGATGTAACTCTGTGAGATGAATTAACAGTACACTAAGCAGTTTCTCAGAAAGCTTCTTTCCAGATTTCATCTGAGGATATTTCCTTTTTCACCATAGCCCTCTAAGGGCTTCCAAATATCACTTTTCCAATTCCAGAAAAACTGTCTTAGCGAAAGGCTTCTTGATGGGAAGCTGTAACTCTGTGAGATGAATTCACAGAACACAAAGAAGTATCTCAGAAAGCTTCTTTCTCTTTGTTATCGGAGGATATTTCCTTTGGCTCTATAGTCTTCAAAGAGATCTGAAATATCTGCTCTCAGATTCCACAGAAATAAGGCTAGCAAAGAGATCCACGAAATACAGATGTAACTCTGTGAGATGAATTAACAGAACACTAAGCAGTTTCTCAGAAAGCTTCTTTCCAGATTTCATCTGAGGATATTTCCTTTTTCACCATAGCCCTCTATGGGCTTCCAAATATCACTTTGCCAATTCCACAAGAACTGTCTTAGCGAAAGGCTTCTTGATGGGAAAGCTGTACCTCTGTGAGATGAATTCACAGAACACAAAGAAGTATCTCAGAAAGCTTCTTTCTCTTTGTTATCGGAGGATATTTCCTTTGGCTCTATAGTCTTCAAAGAGATCCGAAATATCTGTTCTCAGATTCCACAGAAATAAGGCTAGCAAAGAGATCCACGAAATACAGATGTAACACTGTGAGATGAATTAACAGAACACTAAGCAGTTTCCCAGAAAGCTTCTTTCCAGATTTCATCTGAGGATATTTCCTTTTTCACCATAGCCCTCTAAGGGCTTGCAAATATCACTTTGCCAAGTCCACAAGAACTGTCTTAGTGAAAGGCTTCTTGAGGGGAAAAGTGTAACTCTGTGAGATGATTTCACAGAACACAAAGAAGTTTCTCAGAAAGCTTCTTTCTCTTTGTTTTCGGAGGATTTTTCCTTTGCCCCTATAGTCTTCAAAGGAACCGAAATATCTGTTCTCAGATTCCACAGAAATAAGGCTAGCAAAGAGATCCAGGATATACAGATGTAACTCTTTGAGATGAATTAACAGAACACTAAGCAGTTTCCCAGAAAGCTTCTTTCCAGATTTCATCTGAGGATATTTCCTTTTTCACCATACCCCTCTATGGGCTTCCAAATATCACTTTGCCAATTCCACAAGAACTGTTTTAGCGAAAGGCTTCTTGAGGGGAAAGCTGTAACTCTGTGAGATGATTTCACAGAACACAAAGAAGTTTCTCAGAAAGCTTCTTTCTCTTTGTTATCGGAGGATATTTCCTTTGGCCCTATAGTCTTCAAAGGGATCCGAAATATCTGTTCTCAGATTCCACAGAAATAAGGCTAGCAAAGAGATCCACGAAATACAGATGTAACTCTGTGAGATTAATTAACAGAACACTAAGCAGTTTCTCAGAAAGCTTCTTTCCAGATTTCATCGGAGGATATTTCCTTTTTCACCATAGCCCTCTATGGGCTTCCAAATATCACTTTGCCAATTCCACAAGAACTGTCTCAGTGAAAGGCTTCTTGAGGGGAAAGCTGTAACCCTGTGAGATGATTTCACAGAACACAAAGAAGTTTCTCAGAAAGCTTCTTTCTCTTTGTTATCGGAGGATATTTCTTTGGCCCTATAGTCTTCAAAGGGATCCGAAATATCTGTTCTCAGATTCCACAGAAATAAGGCTAGCAAAGAGATCCACGACATACAGATGTAACTCTGTGAGATGAATTAACAGTACACTAAGCAGTTTCTCAGAAAGCTTCTTTCCAGATTTCATCTGAGGATATTTCCTTTTTCACCATAGCCCTCTAAGGGCTTCCAAATATCACTTTTCCAATTCCAGAAAAACTGTCTTAGCGAAAGGCTGCTTGAGGGGAATGCTGTAACTCTGTGAGATGATTTCACAGAACACAAAGAAGTTTCTCAGAAAGCTTCTTTGTCTTTGTTATCGGAGGATAGTTTCTTTGGCCCTATAGTCTTCAAAGGGATCCGAAATATCTGTTCTCAGATTCCACAGAAATATGGCTGGCAAAGAGATCCACGAAATACAGATGTAACTCTGTGAGATGAATTAACAGTACACTAAGCAGTTTCTCAGAAAGCTTCTTTCCGGATTTCATCTGAGGATATTTCCTTTTTCACCGTAGCCCTCTATGGGCTTCCAAATATCACTTTGCCAATTCCACAAGAACTGTCTTAGCGAAAGGCTTCTTGAGGGTAAAGCTGTAACTCTGTGAGATGATTTCACAGAACACAAAGAAGTTTCTCAGAAAGCTTCTTTCTCTTTGTTATCGGAGGATATTTCATTTGGCCCTATAGTCTTCAAAGGGATCCGAAATATCTGTTCTCAGGTTCCACAGAAATAAGGCTAGCAAAGAGATCCACGAAATACAGATGTAACTCTGTGAGATGAAATAACAGAACACTAAGCAGTTTCTCAGAAAGCTTCTTTCCAGATTTCATCTGAGGATATTTCCTTTTTCACCTTAGCCCTCTATGGGCTTCCAAATATCACTTTGCCAATTCCACAAGAACTGTCTTAGCTAAAGGCTTCTTGAGGGGAAAGCTGTAACTCTGTGAGATGATTTCACAGAACACAAAGAAGTTTCTCAGAAAGCTTCTTTCTCTTTGTTATCGGAGGATAATTCTTTGGCCCTATAGTCTTCAAAGGGATCCGAAATATCTGTTCTCAGATTCCACAGAAATAAGGCTAGCAAAGAGATCCACGAAATACAGATGAAACTCTGTGAGATGAAATAACAGAACACTAAGCAGTTTCTCAGAAAGCTTCTTTCCAGATTTCATCTGAGGATATTTCCTTTTTCACCATAGCCCTCTATGGGCTTCCAAATATCACTTTGCCAATTCCACAAGAACTGTCTTAGCGAAAGGCTTCTTGATGGGAAGCTGTAACTCTGTGAGATGAATTCACAGAACACAAAGAAGTATCTCAGAAAGCTTCTTTCTCTTTGTTATCGGAGGATATTTCCTTTGGCTCTATAGTCTTCAAAGAGATCCGAAATATCTCTTCTCAGATTCCACAGAAATAAGGCTAGCAAAGAGATCCACGAAATACAGATGTAACTCTGTGAGATGAATTAACAGAACACTAAGCAGTTTCTCAGAAAGCTTCTTTCCAGATTTCATCTGAGGATATTTCCTTTTTCACCATAGCCCTCTAAGGGCTTCCAAATATCACTTTGCCAATTCCACAAGAACTGTCTTAGCGAAAGGCTTCTTGATGGGAAAGCTGTAACTCTGTGAGATGAATTCACAGAACACAAAGAAGTATCTCAGAAAGCTTCTTTCTCTTTGTTATCGGAGGATATTTCCTTTGGCTCTATAGTCTTCAAAGAGATCCGAAATATCTGTTCTCAGATTCCACAGAAATAAGTCTAGCAAAGAGATCCACGAAATACAGATGTAACTCTGTGAGATGAATTAACAGAACACTAAGCAGTTTCTCAGAAAGCTTCTTTCCAGATTTCATTTGAGGATATTTCCTTGTTCACCATAGCCCTCTATGGGCTTCCAAATATCACTTTGCCAATTCCACAAGAACTGTCTTAACTAAAGGCTTCTTGAGGGGAAAGCTGTAACTCTGTGAGCTGATTTCACAGAACACAAAGAAGTTTCTCAGAAAGCTTCTTTCTCTTTGTTATCGGAGGATATTTCCTTTGGCCCTGTAGTCTTCAAAGGTATCCGAAATATCTGTTCTCAGATTCCACAGAAATAAGGCTAGCAAAGAGATCCACGAAATACAGATGTAACTCTGTGAGATGAATTAACAGAACACTAAGCAGTTTCTCAGAAAGCTTCTTTCCAGATTTCATCTGAGGATATTTCCTTTTTCACCATAGCCCTCTATGGGCTTCCAAATATCACTTTGCCAATTCCACAAGAACTGTCTTAGCGAAAGGTTTCTTGATGGGAAAGCTGTAACTCTGTGAGATGAATTCACAGAACACAAAGAAGTATCTCAGAAAGCTTCTTTCTCTTTGTTATCGGAGGATATTTCCTTTGGCTCTATAGTCTTCAAAGAGATCCGAAATATCTGTTCTCAGATTCCACAGAAATAAGGCTAGCAAAGAGATCCACGAAATACAGATGTAACTCTGTGAGATGAATTAACAGAACACTAAGCAGTTTCTCAGAAAGCTTCTTTCCAGATTTCATCTGAGGATATTTCCTTTTTCACCATAGCCCTCTAAGGGCTTCCAAATATCACTTTGCCAATTCCACAAGAACTGTCCTAGTGAAAGGCTTCTTGAGGGGAAAGCTGTAACTCTGTGAGATGATTTCACAGCACACAAAGAAGTTTCTCAGAAAGCTTCTTTCCTTTGTTATCGGAGGATTTTTCCTTTGCCCCTATAGTCTTCAAAGGGATCCGAAATATCTGTTCTCAGATTCCACAGAAATAAGGCTGGCAAAGAGATCCACGAAATACAGAGGTAACTCTGTGAGATGAAATAACAGAACACTAAGCAGTTTCTCAGAAAGCTTCTTTCCAGATTTCATCTGAGGATATTTCCTTTTTCACCATAGCCCTCTAGGGGCTTCCAAATATCACTTTGCCAATTCCACAAGAACTGTCTTAGCGAAAGGCTTCTTGAAGGGAAAGCTGTAACTCTGTGAGCTGATTTCACAGAACACAAAGAAGTTTCTCAGAAAGCATCTTTCTCTTTGTTATCGGAGGATATTTCCTTTGGCCCTATAGTCTTCAAAGGGATCCGAAATATCTGTTCTCAGATTCCACAGAAATAAGGCTTGCAAAGAGATCCAGGAAATACAGATGTAACTTTGTGAGATGAATTAACAGAACACTAAGCAGTTTCCCAGAAAGCTTCTTTCCATTTTTCATCTGAGGATATTTCCTTTTTCACCATAGCCCTCTATGGGCTTCCAAATATCATTTTGCCAATTCCACAAGAACTGTCTTAGTGAAAGGATTCTTGAGGGGAAAGCTGTAACTTTCTGAGATGATTTCACAGAACACAAAGAGGTTTCTCAGAAAGCTTCTTTCTCTTTGTTATCGGAGGATATTACTTTGGCCCTATAGTCTTCAAAGGGATCCGAAATATCTGTTCTCAGATTCCACAGAAATAAGGCTAGCAAAGAGATCCAAGAAATACAGATGTAACTCTGTCAGATGAATTAAGAGAACACTAAGCAGTTTATCAGAAAGCTTCTTTCCAGTTTTCATCTGAGGATATTTCCTTTTTCACCATACCCCCCTATGGGCTTCCAAATATCACTTTGCCAATTCCACAAGAACTGTCCTAGTGAAAGGCTTCTTGAGGGGAAAGCTGTTACTCTGTGAGCTGATTTCACAGAACACAAAGAAGTTTCTCAGAAAGCTTCTTTCTCTTTGTTATCGGAGGATATTTCCTTTGGCCCTGTAGTCTTCAAAGGTATCCGAAATATCTGTTCTCAGATTCCACAGAAATAAGGCTAGCAAAGAGATCCACGAAATACATATGTAACTCTGTGAGATGAATTAACAGAACACTAAGCAGTTTCTCAGAAAGCTTCTTTCCAGATTTCATCTGAGGATATTTCCTTTTTCACCATAGCCCTCTATGGGCTTCCAAATATCACTTTGCCAATTCCACTAGAACTGTCTTAGCGAAAGGTTTCTTGATGGGAAAGCTGTAACTCTGTGAGATGAATTCACAGAACACAAAGAAGTATCTCAGAAAGCTTCTTTCTCTTTGTTATCGGAGGATATTTCCTTTGGCTCTATAGTCTTCAAAGAGATCCGAAATATCTGTTCTCAGATTCCACAGAAATAAGGCTAGCAAAGAGATCCACGAAATACAGATGTAACTCTGTGAGATGAATTAACAGAACACTAAGCAGTTTCTCAGAAAGCTTCTTTCCAGATTTCATCTGTGGATATTTCCTTTTTCACCAGAGCCCTCTAAGGGCTTCCAAATATCACTTTGCCAATTCCACAAGAACTGTCCTAGTGAAAGGCTTCTTGAGGGGAAAGCTGTAACTCTGTGAGATGATTTCACAGCACACAAAGAAGTTTCTCAGAAAGCTTCTTTCCTTTGTTATCGGAGGATTTTTCCTTTGCCCCTATAGTCTTCAAAGGGATCCGAAATATCTGTTCTCAGCTTCCACAGAAATAAGGCTGGCAAAGAGATCCACGAAATACAGAGGTAACTCTGTGAGATGAAATAACAGAACACTAAGCAGTTTCTCAGAAAGCTTCTTTCCAGATTTCATCTGAGGATATTTCCTTTTTCACCATAGCCCTCTAGGGGCTTCCAAATATCACTTTGCCAATTCCACAAGAACTGTCTTAGCGAAAGGCTTCTTGAAGGGAAAGCTGTAACTCTGTGAGCTGATTTCACAGAACACAAAGAAGTTTCTCAGAAAGCATCTTTCTCTTTGTTATCGGAGGATATTTCCTTTGGCCCTATAGTCTTCAAAGGGATCCGAAATATCTGTTCTCAGATTCCACAGAAATAAGGCTTGCAAAGAGATCCAGGAAATACAGATGTAACTTTGTGAGATGAATTAACAGAACACTAAGCAGTTTCCCAGAAAGCTTCTTTCCATTTTTCATCTGAGGATATTTCCTTTTTCACCATAGCCCTCTATGGGCTTCCAAATATCATTTTGCCAATTCCACAAGAACTGTCTTAGTGAAAGGATTCTTGAGGGGAAAGCTGTAACTTTCTGAGATGATTTCACAGAACACAAAGAGGTTTCTCAGAAAGCTTCTTTCTCTTTGTTATCGGAGGATATTACTTTGGCCCTATAGTCTTCAAAGGGATCCGAAATATCTGTTCTCAGATTCCACAGAAATAAGGCTAGCAAAGAGATCCAAGAAATACAGATGTAACTCTGTCAGATGAATTAAGAGAACACTAAGCAGTTTCTCAGAAAGCTTCTTTCCAGATTTCATCTGAGGATATTTCCTTTTTCACCATAGCCCTCTATGGTCTTCCAAATATCACTTTGCCAATTCCACAAGAACTGTGTTAGTGAAAGGATTCTTGAGGGGAAAGCTGTAACCCTGTGAGATGATTTCACAGAACACAAAGAAGTTTCTAAGAAAGCTTCTTTCTCTTTGTTATCGGAGGATATTTCTTTGGCCCAATAGTCTTCAAAGGGATCCGAAATATCTGTTCTCAGATTCCACAGAAATAAGGCTAGCAAACATATCCACGAAATACAGATGTAACTCTGTGAGATGAATTAACAGTACACTAAGCAGTTTCTCAGAAAGCTTCTTTACAGATTTCATCTGAGGATATTTCCTTTTTCACCATACCCCTCTATGGGCTTCCAAATATCACTTTGCCAATTCCACAAGAACTGTCTTAGCGAAAGGCTTCTTGAGGGGAAAGCTGTAACTCTGTGAGATGATTTCACAGAACACAAAGAAGTTTCTCAGAAAGCTTCTTTCTCTTTGTTATCGGAGGATATTTCTTTGGCCCTATAGTCTTCAAAGGGATCCGAAATATCTGTTCTCAGATTACACAGAAATAAGGCTAGCAAAGAGATCCACGAAATACAGATGTAACTCTGTGAGATGAAATAACAGAACACTAAGCAGTTTCTCAGAAAGCTTCTTTCCAGATTTCATCTGAGGATATTTCCTTTTTCACCATAGCCCACTATGGGCTTCCAAATATCACTTTGCCAATTCCACAAGAACTGTCTTAGCGAAAGGCTTCTTGATGGGAAGCTGTAACTCTGTGAGATGAATTCACAGAACACAAAGAAGTATCTCAGAAAGCTTCTTTCTCTTTGTTATCGGAGGATATTTCCTTTGGCTCTATAGTCTTCAAAGAGATCCGAAATATCTGTTCTCAGATTCCCCAGAAATAAGGCTAGCAAAGAGATCCACGAAATACAGATGTAACTCTGTGAGATGAATTAACAGAACACTAAGCAGTTTCTCAGAAAGCTTCTTTCCAGATTTCATCTGAGGATATTTCCTTTTTCACCATAGCCCTCTAAGGGCTTCCAAATATCACTTTGCCAATTCCACAAGAACTGTCTTAGCGAAAGGCTTCTTGATGGGAAAGCTGTAACTCTGTGAGATGAATTCACAGAACACAAAGAAGTATCTCAGAAAGCTTCTTTCTCTTTGTTATCGGAGGATATTTCCTTTGGCTCTATAGTCTTCAAAGAGATCCGAAATATCTGTTCTCAGATTCCACAGAAATAAGTCTAGCAAAGAGATCCACGAAATACAGATGTAACTCTGTGAGATGAATTAACAGAACACTAAGCAGTTTCTCAGAAAGCTTCTTTCCAGATTTCATTTGGGGATATTTCCTTGTTCACCATAGCCCTCTATGGGCTTCCAAATATCACTTTGCCAATTCCACAAGAACTGTCTTAGCTAAAGGCTTCTTGAGGGGAAAGCTGTAACTCTGTGAGCTGATTTCACAGAACACAAAGAAGTTTCTCAGAAAGCTTCTTTCTCTTTGTTATCGGAGGATATTTCCTTTGGCCCTGTAGTCTTCAAAGGTATCCGAAATATCTGTTCTCAGATTCCACAGAAATAAGGCTAGCAAAGAGATCCACGAAATACAGATGTAACTCTGTGAGATGAATTAACAGAACACTAAGCAGTTTCTCAGAAAGCTTCTTTCCAGATTTCATCTGAGGATATTTCCTTTTTCACCATAGCCCTCTATGGGCTTCCAAATATCACTTTGCCAATTCCACAAGAACTGTCTTAGCGAAAGGCTTCTTGATGGGAAAGCTGTAACTCTGTGAGATGAATTCACAGAACACAAAGAAGTATCTCAGAAAGCTTCTTTCTCTTTGTTATCGGAGGATATTTCCTTTGGCTCTATAGTCTTCAAAGAGATCCGAAATATCTGTTCTCAGATTCCACAGAAATAAGGCTAGCAAAGAGATCCACGAAATACAGATGTAACTCTGTGAGATGAATTAACAGAACACTAAGCAGTTTCTCAGAAAGCTTCTTTCCAGATTTCATCTGAGGATATTTCCTTTTTCACCATAGCCCTCTAAGGGCTTCCAAATATCACTTTGCCAATTCCACAAGAACTGTCCTAGTGAAAGGCTTCTTGAGGGGAAAGCTGTAACTCTGTGAGATGATTTCACAGCACACAAAGAAGTTTCTCAGAAAGCTTCTTTCCTTTGTTATCGGAGGATTTTTCCTTTGCCCCTATAGTCTTCAAAGGGATCCGAAATATCTGTTCTCAGATTCCACAGAAATAAGGCTGGCAAAGAGATCCACGAAATACAGAGGTAACTCTGTGAGATGAAATAACAGAACACTAAGCAGTTTCTCAGAAAGCTTCTTTCCAGATTTCATCTGAGGATATTTCCTTTTTCACCATAGCCCTCTAGGGGCTTCCAAATATCACTTTGCCAATTCCACAAGAACTGTCTTAGCGAAAGGCTTCTTGAAGGGAAAGCTGTAACTCTGTGAGCTGATTTCACAGAACACAAAGAAGTTTCTCAGAAAGCATCTTTCTCTTTGTTATCGGAGGATATTTCCTTTGGCCCTATAGTCTTCAAAGGGATCCGAAATATCTGTTCTCAGATTCCACAGAAATAAGGCTTGCAAAGAGATCCAGGAAATACAGATGTAACTTTGTGAGATGAATTAACAGAACACTAAGCAGTTTCACAGAAAGCTTCTTTCCATTTTTCATCTGAGGATATTTCCTTTTTCACCATAGCCCTCTATGGGCTTCCAAATATCATTTTGCCAATTCCACAAGAACTGTCTTAGTGAAAGGATTCTTGAGGGGAAAGCTGTAACTTTCTGAGATGATTTCACAGAACACAAAGAAGTTTCTCAGAAAGCTTCTTTCTCTTTGTTATCGGAGGATATTACTTTGGCCCTATAGTCTTCAAAGGGATCCGAAATATCTGTTCTCAGATTCCACAGAAATAAGGCTAGCAAAGAGATCCAAGAAATACAGATGTAACTCTGTCAGATGAATTAAGAGAACACTAAGCAGTTTCTCAGAAAGCTTCTTTCCAGTTTTCATCTGAGGATATTTCCTTTTTCACCATACCCCCCTATGGGCTTCCAAATATCACTTTGCCAATTCCACAAGAACTGTCCTAGTGAAAGGCTTCTTGAGGGGAAAGCTGTTACTCTGTGAGATGATTTCACAGAACACAAAGAAGTTTCTCAGAAAGCTTCTTTCTCTTTGTTATCGGAGGATATTTGCTTTGGCCCTATAGTCTTCAAAGGGATCCGAAATATCTGTTCTCAGATTCCACAGAAATAAAGCTAGCAAAGAGATCCACGAAATACAGATGTAACTCTGTGAGATGAATTAACAGAACACTAAGCAGTTTCTCAGAAAGCTTCTTTCCAGATTTCATCAGAGGATATTTCCTTTTTCACCATAGCCCTCTATGGGCTTCCAAATATCACTTTGCCAATTCCAGAAGAACTGTCTTAGCGAAAGCCTTCTTGATGGGAAAGCTGTAACTCTGTGAGATGAATTCACAGAACACAAAGAAGTATCTCAGAAAGCTTCTTTCTCTTTGTTATCGGAGGATATTTCCTTTGGCTCTATAATCTTCAAAGAGATCCGTAATATCTGTTCTCAGATTCCACAGAAATAAGGCTAGCAAAGAGATCCACGAAATACAGATGTAACTCTGTGAGATGAATTAACAGAACACTAAGCAGTTTCTCAGAAAGCTTCTTTCCAGATTTCATCTGAGGATATTTCCTTTTTCACCATAGCCCTCTAAGGGCTTCCAAATATCACTTTTCCAATTCCAGAAAAACTGTCTTAGCGAAAGGCTGCTTGAGGGGAATGCTGTAACTCTGTGAGATGATTTCACAGAACACAAAGAAGTTTCTCAGAAAGCTTCTTTGTCTTTGTTATCGGAGGATAGTTTCTTTGGCCCTATAGTCTTCAAAGGGATCCGAAATATCTGTTCTCAGATTCCACAGAAATAAGGCTGGCAAAGAGATCCACGAAATACAGATGTAACTCTGTGAGATGAATTAACAGTACACTAAGCAGTTTCTCAGAAAGCTTCTTTCCGGATTTCATCTGAGGATATTTCCTTTTTCACCGTAGCCCTCTATGGGCTTCCAAATATCACTTTGCCAATTCCACAAGAACTGTCTTAGCGAAAGGCTTCTTGAGGGTAAAGCTGTAACTCTGTGAGATGATTTCACAGAACACAAAGAAATTTCTCAGAAAGCTTCTTTCTCTTTGTTATCGGAGGATATTTCATTTGGCCCTATAGTCTTCAAAGGGATCCGAAATATCTGTTCTCAGGTTCCACAGAAATAACGCTAGCAAAGAGATCCACGAAATACAGATGTAACTCTGTGAGATGAAATAACAGAACACTAAGCAGTTTCTCAGAAAGCTTCTTTCCAGATTTCATCTGAGGATATTTCCTTTTTCACCTTAGCCCTCTATGGGCTTCCAAATATCACTTTGCCAATTCCACAAGAACTGTCTTAGCTAAAGGCTTCTTGAGGGGAAAGCTGTAACTCTGTGAGATGATTTCACAGAACACAAAGAAGTTTCTCAGAAAGCTTCTTTCTCTTTGTTATCGGAGGATTTTTCCTTTGCCCCTATAGTCTTCAAAGGGATCCGAAATATCTGTTCTCAGATTCCACAGAAATAAGGCTAGCAAAGGGATCCACGAAATACAGAGGTAACTCTCTGAGATGAAATAACAGAACACTAAGCAGTTTCTCAGAAAGCTTCTTTCCAGATTTCATCTGAGGATATTTCCTTTTTCACCATAGCCCTCTAGGGGCTTCCAAATATCACTTTGCCAATTCCACAAGAACTGTCTTAGCGAAAGGCTTCTTGAGGGGAAAGCTTTAACTCTGTGAGATGATTACACAGAACACAAGGAAGTTTCTCAGAAAGCTTCTTTCTCTTTGTTATCGGAGGATATTTCCTTTGGCCCTATAGTCTTCAAAGGGATCCGAAATATCTGTTCTCAGATTCCACAGAAATAAGGCTAGCAAAGGGATCCAAGAAATACAGATGTAACTCTGTGAGATATATTAACAGAACACTAAGCAGTTTCTCAGAAAGCTTCTTTCCAGATTTCATCTGAGGATATTTCCTTTTTCACCATAGCCCTCTATGGTCTTCCAAATATCACTTTGCCAATTCCACAAGAACTGTGTTAGTGAAAGGATTCTTGAGGGGAAAGCTGTAACCCTGTGAGATGATTTCACAGAACACAAAGAAGTTTCTAAGAAAGCTTCTTTCTCTTTGTTATCGGAGGATATTTCTTTGGCCCAATAGTCTTCAAAGGGATCCGAAATATCTGTTCTCAGATTCCACAGAAATAAGGCTAGCAAACATATCCACGAAATACAGATGTAACTCTGTGAGATGAATTAACAGTACACTAAGCAGTTTCTCAGAAAGCTTCTTTACAGATTTCATCTGAGGATATTTCCTTTTTCACCATACCCCTCTATGGGCTTCCAAATATCACTTTGCCAATTCCACAAGAACTGTCTTAGCGAAAGGCTTCTTGAGGGGAAAGCTGTAACTCTGTGAGATGATTTCACAGAACACAAAGAAGTTTCTCAGAAAGCTTCTTTCTCTTTGTTATCGGAGGATATTTCTTTGGCCCTATAGTCTTCAAAGGGATCCGAAATATCTGTTCTCAGATTACACAGAAATAAGGCTAGCAAAGAGATCCACGAAATACAGATGTAACTCTGTGAGATGAAATAACAGAACACTAAGCAGTTTCTCAGAAAGCTTCTTTCCAGATTTCATCTGAGGATATTTCCTTTTTCACCATAGCCCTCTATGGGCTTCCAAATATCACTTTGCCAATTCCACAAGAACTGTCTTAGCGAAAGGCTTCTTGATGGGAAGCTGTAACTCTGTGAGATGAATTCACAGAACACAAAGAAGTATCTCAGAAAGCTTCTTTCTCTTTGTTATCGGAGGATATTTCCTTTGGCTCTATAGTCTTCAAAGAGATCCGAAATATCTGTTCTCAGATTCCACAGAAATAAGGCTAGCAAAGAGATCCACGAAATACAGATGTAACTCTGTGAGATGAATTAACAGAACACTAAGCAGTTTCTCAGAAAGCTTCTTTCCAGATTTCATCTGAGGATATTTCCTTTTTCACCATAGCCCTCTAAGGGCTTCCAAATATCACTTTGCCAATTCCACAAGAACTGTCTTAGCGAAAGGCTTCTTGATGGGAAAGCTGTAACTCTGTGAGATGAATTCACAGAACACAAAGAAGTATCTCAGAAAGCTTCTTTCTCTTTGTTATCGGAGGATATTTCCTTTGGCTCTATAGTCTTCAAAGAGATCCGAAATATCTGTTCTCAGATTCCACAGAAATAAGTCTAGCAAAGAGATCCACGAAATACAGATGTAACTCTGTGAGATGAATTAACAGAACACTAAGCAGTTTCTCAGAAAGCTTCTTTCCAGATTTCATTTGGGGATATTTCCTTGTTCACCATAGCCCTCTATGGGCTTCCAAATATCACTTTGCCAATTCCACAAGAACTGTCTTAGCTAAAGGCTTCTTGAGGGGAAAGCTGTAACTCTGTGAGCTGATTTCACAGAACACAAAGAAGTTTCTCAGAAAGCTTCTTTCTCTTTGTTATCGGAGGATATTTCCTTTGGCCCTGTAGTCTTCAAAGGTATCCGAAATATCTGTTCTCAGATTCCACAGAAATAAGGCTAGCAAAGAGATCCACGAAATACAGATGTAACTCTGTGAGATGAATTAACAGAACACTAAGCAGTTTCTCAGAAAGCTTCTTTCCAGATTTCATCTGAGGATATTTCCTTTTTCACCATAGCCCTCTATGGGCTTCCAAATATCACTTTGCCAATTCCACAAGAACTGTCTTAGCGAAAGGCTTCTTGATGGGAAAGCTGTAACTCTGTGAGATGAATTCACAGAACACAAAGAAGTATCTCAGAAAGTTTCTTTCTCTTTGTTATCGGAGGATATTTCCTTTGGCTCTATAGTCTTCAAAGAGATCCGAAATATCTGTTCTCAGATTCCACAGAAATAAGGCTAGCAAAGAGATCCACGAAATACAGATGTAACTCTGTGAGATGAATTAACAGAACACTAAGCAGTTTCTCAGAAAGCTTCTTTCCAGATTTCATCTGAGGATATTTCCTTTTTCACCATAGCCCTCTAAGGGCTTCCAAATATCACTTTGCCAATTCCACAAGAACTGTCCTAGTGAAAGGCTTCTTGAGGGGAAAGCTGTAACTCTGTGAGATGATTTCACAGCACACAAAGAAGTTTCTCAGAAAGCTTCTTTCCTTTGTTATCGGAGGATTTTTCCTTTGCCCCTATAGTCTTCAAAGGGATCCGAAATATCTGTTCTCAGATTCCACAGAAATAAGGCTGGCAAAGAGATCCACGAAATACAGAGGTAACTCTGTGAGATGAAATAACAGAACACTAAGCAGTTTCTCAGAAAGCTTCTTTCCAGATTTCATCTGAGGATATTTCCTTTTTCACCATAGCCCTCTAGGGGCTTCCAAATATCACTTTGCCAATTCCACAAGAACTGTCTTAGCGAAAGGCTTCTTGAAGGGAAAGCTGTAACTCTGTGAGCTGATTTCACAGAACACAAAGAAGTTTCTCAGAAAGCATCTTTCTCTTTGTTATCGGAGGATATTTCCTTTGGCCCTATAGTCTTCAAAGGGATCCGAAATATCTGTTCTCAGATTCCACAGAAATAAGGCTTGCAAAGAGATCCAGGAAATACAGATGTAACTTTGTGAGATGAATTAACAGAACACTAAGCAGTTTCACAGAAAGCTTCTTTCCATTTTTCATCTGAGGATATTTCCTTTTTCACCATAGCCCTCTATGGGCTTCCAAATATCATTTTGCCAATTCCACAAGAACTGTCTTAGTGAAAGGATTCTTGAGGGGAAAGCTGTAACTTTCTGAGATGATTTCACAGAACACAAAGAAGTTTCTCAGAAAGCTTCTTTCTCTTTGTTATCGGAGGATATTACTTTGGCCCTATAGTCTTCAAAGGGATCCGAAATATCTGTTCTCAGATTCCACAGAAATAAGGCTAGCAAAGAGATCCAAGAAATACAGATGTAACTCTGTCAGATGAATTAAGAGAACACTAAGCAGTTTCTCAGAAAGCTTCTTTCCAGTTTTCATCTGAGGATATTTCCTTTTTCACCATACCCCCCTATGGGCTTCCAAATATCACTTTGCCAATTCCACAAGAACTGTCCTAGTGAAAGGCTTCTTGAGGGGAAAGCTGTTACTCTGTGAGATGATTTCACAGAACACAAAGAAGTTTCTCAGAAAGCTTCTTTCTCTTTGTTATCGGAGGATATTTGCTTTGGCCCTATAGTCTTCAAAGGGATCCGAAATATCTGTTCTCAGATTCCACAGAAATAAAGCTAGCAAAGAGATCCACGAAATACAGATGTAACTCTGTGAGATGAATTAACAGAACACTAAGCAGTTTCTCAGAAAGCTTCTTTCCAGATTTCATCAGAGGATATTTCCTTTTTCACCATAGCCCTCTATGGGCTTCCAAATATCACTTTGCCAATTCCAGAAGAACTGTCTTAGCGAAAGCCTTCTTGATGGGAAAGCTGTAACTCTGTGAGATGAATTCACAGAACACAAAGAAGTATCTCAGAAAGCTTCTTTCTCTTTGTTATCGGAGGATATTTCCTTTGGCTCTATAATCTGCAAAGAGATCCGAAATATCTGTTCTCAGATTCCACAGAAATAAGGCTAGCAAAGAGATCCACGAAATACAGATGTAACTCTGTGAGATGAATTAACAGAACACTAAGCAGTTTCTCAGAAAGCTTCTTTCCAGATTTCATCTGAGGATATTTCCTTTTTCACCATAGCCCTCTAAGGGCTTCCAAATATCACTTTTCCAATTCCAGAAAAACTGTCTTAGCGAAATGTTGCTTGAGGGGAATGCTGTAACTCTGTGAGATGATTTCACAGAACACAAAGAAGTTTCTCAGAAAGCTTCTTTGTCTTTGTTATCGGAGGATAGTTTCTTTGGCCCTATAGTCTTCAAAGGGATCCGAAATATCTGTTCTCAGATTCCACAGAAATAAGGCTGGCAAAGAGATCCACGAAATACAGATGTAACTCTGTGAGATGAATTAACAGTACACTAAGCAGTTTCTCAGAAAGCTTCTTTCCGGATTTCATCTGAGGATATTTCCTTTTTCACCGTAGCCCTCTATGGGCTTCCAAATATCACTTTGCCAATTCCACAAGAACTGTCTTAGCGAAAGGCTTCTTGAGGGTAAAGCTGTAACTCTGTGAGATGATTTCACAGAACACAAAGAAATTTCTCAGAAAGCTTCTTTCTCTTTGTTATCGGAGGATATTTCATTTGGCCCTATAGTCTTCAAAGGGATCCGAAATATCTGTTCTCAGGTTCCACAGAAATAACGCTAGCAAAGAGATCCACGAAATACAGATGTAACTCTGTGAGATGAAATAACAGAACACTAAGCAGTTTCTCAGAAAGCTTCTTTCCAGATTTCATCTGAGGATATTTCCTTTTTCACCTTAGCCCTCTATGGGCTTCCAAATATCACTTTGCCAATTCCACAAGAACTGTCTTAGCTAAAGGCTTCTTGAGGGGAAAGCTGTAACTCTGTGAGATGATTTCACAGAACACAAAGAAGTTTCTCAGAAAGCTTCTTTCTCTTTGTTATCGGAGGATTTTTCCTTTGCCCCTATAGTCTTCAAAGGGATCCGAAATATCTGTTCTCAGATTCCACAGAAATAAGGCTAGCAAAGGGATCCACGAAATACAGAGGTAACTCTCTGAGATGAAATAACAGAACACTAAGCAGTTTCTCAGAAAGCTTCTTTCCAGATTTCATCTGAGGATATTTCCTTTTTCACCATAGCCCTCTAGGGGCTTCCAAATATCACTTTGCCAATTCCACAAGAACTGTCTTAGCGAAAGGCTTCTTGAGGGGAAAGCTTTAACTCTGTGAGATGATTACACAGAACACAAGGAAGTTTCTCAGAAAGCTTCTTTCTCTTTGTTATCGGAGGATATTTGCTTTGGCCCTATAGTCTTCAAAGGGATCCGAATTATCTGTTCTCAGATTCCACAGAAATAAAGCTAGCAAAGAGATCCACGAAATACAGATGTAACTCTGTGTGATGAATTAACAGAACACTAAGCAGTTTCTCAGAAAGCTTCTTTCCAGATTTCATCAGAGGATATTTCCTTTTTCACCATAGCCCTCTATGGGCTTCCAAATATCACTTTGCCAATTCCAGAAGAACTGTCTTAGCGAAAGCCTTCTTGATGGGAAAGCTGTAACTCTGTGAGATGAATTCACAGAACACAAAGAAGTATCTCAGAAAGCTTCTTTCTCTTTGTTATCGGAGGATATTTCCTTTGGCTCTATAATCTTCAAAGAGATCCGAAATATCTGTTCTCAGATTCCACAGAAATAAGGCTAGCAAAGAGATCCACGAAATACAGATGTAACTCTGTGAGATGAATTAACAGAACACTAAGCAGTTTCTCAGAAAGCTTCTTTCCAGATTTCATCTGAGGATATTTCCTTTTTCACCATAGCCCTCTAAGGGCTTCCAAATATCACTTTTCCAATTCCAGAAAAACTGTCTTAGCGAAAGGCTGCTTGAGGGGAATGCTGTAACTCTGTGAGATGATTTCACAGAACACAAAGAAGTTTCTCAGAAAGCTTCTTTGTCTTTGTTATCGGAGGATAGTTTCTTTGGCCCTATAGTCTTCAAAGGGATCCGAAATATCTGTTCTCATATTCCACAGAAATAAGGCTGGCAAAGAGATCCACGAAATACAGATGTAACTCTGTGAGATGAATTAACAGTACACTAAGCAGTTTCTCAGAAAGCTTCTTTCCGGATTTCATCTGAGGATATTTCCTTTTTCACCGTAGCCCTCTATGGGCTTCCAAATATCACTTTGCCAATTCCACAAGAACTGTCTTAGCGAAAGGCTTCTTGAGGGTAAAGCTGTAACTCTGTGAGATGATTTCACAGAACACAAAGAAATTTCTCAGAAAGCTTCTTTCTCTTTGTTATCGGAGGATATTTCATTTGGCCCTATAGTCTTCAAAGGGATCCGAAATATCTGTTCTCAGGTTCCACAGAAATAACGCTAGCAAAGAGATCCACGAAATACAGATGTAACTCTGTGAGATGAAATAACAGAACACTAAGCAGTTTCTCAGAAAGCTTCTTTCCAGATTTCATCTGAGGATATTTCCTTTTTCACCTTAGCCCTCTATGGGCTTCCAAATATCACTTTGCCAATTCCACAATAACTGTCTTAGCTAAAGGCTTCTTGAGGGGAAAGCTGTAACTCTGTGAGATGATTTCACAGAACACAAAGAAGTTTCTCAGAAAGCTTCTTTCTCTTTGTTATCGGAGGATTTTTCCTTTGCCCCTATAGTCTTCAAAGGGATCCGAAATATCTGTTCTCAGATTCCACAGAAATAAGGCTAGCAAAGGGATCCACGAAATACAGAGGTAACTCTCTGAGATGAAATAACAGAACACTAAGCAGTTTCTCAGAAAGCTTCTTTCCAGATTTCATCTGAGGATATTTCCTTTTTCACCATAGCCCTCTAGGGGCTTCCAAATATCACTTTGCCAATTCCACAAGAACTGTCTTAGCGAAAGGCTTCTTGAGGGGAAAGCTTTAACTCTGTGAGATGATTACACAGAACACAAGGAAGTTTCTCAGAAAGCTTCTTTCTCTTTGTTATCGGAGGATATTTCCTTTGGCCCTATAGTCTTCAAAGGGATCCGAAATATCTGTTCTCAGATTCCACAGAAATAAGGCTAGCAAAGAGATCCAAGAAATACAGATGTAACTCTGTCAGATGAATTAAGAGAACACTAAGCAGTTTCTCAGAAAGCTTCTTTCCAGTTTTCATCTGAGGATATTTCCTTTTTCACCATACCACCCTATGGGCTTCCAAATATCACTTTGCCAATTCCACAAGAACTGTCCTAGTGAAAGGCTTCTTGAGGGGAAAGCTGTTACTCTGTGAGATGATTTCACAGAACACAAAGAAGTTTCTCAGAAAGCTTCTTTCTCTTTGTTATCGGAGGATATTTGCTTTGGCCCTATAGTCTTCAAAGGGATCCGAAATATCTGTTCTCAGATTCCACAGAAATAAAGCTAGCAAAGAGATCCACGAAATACAGATGTAACTCTGTGAGATGAATTAACAGAACACTAAGCAGTTTCTCAGAAAGCTTCTTTCCAGATTTCATCAGAGGATATTTCCTTTTTCACCATAGCCCTCTATGGGCTTCCAAATATCACTTTGCCAATTCCAGAAGAACTGTCTTAGCGAAAGCCTTCTTGATGGGAAAGCTGTAACTCTGTGAGATGAATTCACAGAACACAAAGAAGTATCTCAGAAAGCTTCTTTCTCTTTGTTATCGGAGGATATTTCCTTTGGCTCTATAATCTTCAAAGAGATCCGAAATATCTGTTCTCAGATTCCACAGAAATAAGGCTAGCAAAGAGATCCACGAAATACAGATGTAACTCTGTGAGATGAATTAACAGAACACTAAGCAGTTTCTCAGAAAGCTTCTTTCCAGATTTCATCTGAGGATATTTCCTTTTTCACCATAGCCCTCTAAGGGCTTCCAAATATCACTTTTCCAATTCCAGAAAAACTGTCTTAGCGAAAGGCTGCTTGAGGGGAATGCTGTAACTCTGTGAGATGATTTCACAGAACACAAAGAAGTTTCTCAGAAAGCTTCTTTGTCTTTGTTATCGGAGGATAGTTTCTTTGGCCCTATAGTCTTCAAAGGGATCCGAAATATCTGTTCTCAGATTCCACAGAAATAAGGCTGGCAAAGAGATCCACGAAATACAGATGTAACTCTGTGAGATGAATTAACAGTACACTAAGCAGTTTCTCAGAAAGCTTCTTTCCGGATTTCATCTGAGGATATTTCCTTTTTCACCGTAGCCCTCTATGGGCTTCCAAATATCACTTTGCCAATTCCACAAGAACTGTCTTAGCGAAAGGCTTCTTGAGGGTAAAGCTGTAACTCTGTGAGATGATTTCACAGAACACAAAGAAATTTCTCAGAAAGCTTCTTTCTCTTTGTTATCGGAGGATATTTCATTTGGCCCTATAGTCTTCAAAGGGATCCGAAATATCTGTTCTCAGGTTCCACATAAATAACGCTAGCAAAGAGATCCACGAAATACAGATGTAACTCTGTGAGATGAAATAACAGAACACTAAGCAGTTTCTCAGAAAGCTTCTTTCCAGATTTCATCTGAGGATATTTCCTTTTTCACCTTAGCCCTCTATGGGCTTCCAAATATCACTTTGCCAATTCCACAAGAACTGTCTTAGCTAAAGGCTTCTTGAGGGGAAAGCTGTAACTCTGTGAGATGATTTCACAGAACACAAAGAAGTTTCTCAGAAAGCTTCTTTCTCTTTGTTATCGGAGGATTTTTCCTTTGCCCCTATAGTCTTCAAAGGGATCCGAAATATCTGTTCTCAGATTCCACAGAAATAAGGCTAGCAAAGGGATCCACGAAATACAGAGGTAACTCTCTGAGATGAAATAACAGAACACTAAGCAGTTTCTCAGAAAGCTTCTTTCCAGATTTCATCTGAGGATATTTCCTTTTTCACCATAGCCCTCTAGGGGCTTCCAAATATCACTTTGCCAATTCCACAAGAACTGTCTTAGCGAAAGGCTTCTTGAGGGGAAAGCTTTAACTCTGTGAGATGATTACACAGAACACAAGGAAGTTTCTCAGAAAGCTTCTTTCTCTTTGTTATCGGAGGATATTTCCTTTGGCCCTATAGTCTTCAAAGGGATCCGAAATATCTGTTCTCAGATTCCACAGAAATAAGGCTAGCAAAGAGATCCAAGAAATACAGATGTAACTCTGTGAGATATATTAACAGAACACTAAGCAGTTTCTCAGAAAGCTTCTTTCCAGATTTCATCTGAGGATATTTCCTTTTTCACCATAGCCCTCTATGGTCTTCCAAATATCACTTTGCCAATTCCACAAGAACTGTGTTAGTGAAAGGATTCTTGAGGGGAAAGCTGTAACCCTGTGAGATGATTTCACA
Organism: Macaca fascicularis; assembly: GCF_037993035.2. Classification (NCBI taxonomy): domain Eukaryota; kingdom Metazoa; phylum Chordata; class Mammalia; order Primates; family Cercopithecidae; genus Macaca; species Macaca fascicularis. The sequence continues at coordinate 84,423,673 of NC_088379.1, forward strand.
GAACACAAAGAAGTTTCTAAGAAAGCTTCTTTCTCTTTGTTATCGGAGGATATTTCTTTGGCCCAATAGTCTTCAAAGGGATCCGAAATATCTGTTCTCAGATTCCACAGAAATAAGGCTAGCAAACATATCCACGAAATACAGATGTAACTCTGTGAGATGAATTAACAGTACACTAAGCAGTTTCTCAGAAAGCTTCTTTACAGATTTCATCTGAGGATATTTCCTTTTTCACCATACCCCTCTATGGGCTTCCAAATATCACTTTGCCAATTCCACAAGAACTGTCTTAGCGAAAGGCTTCTTGAGGGGAAAGCTGTAACTCTGTGAGATGATTTCACAGAACACAAAGAAGTTTCTCAGAAAGCTTCTTTCTCTTTGTTATCGGAGGATATTTCTTTGGCCCTATAGTCTTCAAAGGGATCCGAAATATCTGTTCTCAGATTACACAGAAATAAGGCTAGCAAAGAGATCCACGAAATACAGATGTAACTCTGTGAGATGAAATAACAGAACACTAAGCAGTTTCTCAGAAAGCTTCTTTCCAGATTTCATCTGAGGATATTTCCTTTTTCACCATAGCCCTCTATGGGCTTCCAAATATCACTTTGCCAATTCCACAAGAACTGTCTTAGCGAAAGGCTTCTTGATGGGAAGCTGTAACTCTGTGAGATGAATTCACAGAACACAAAGAAGTATCTCAGAAAGCTTCTTTCTCTTTGTTATCGGAGGATATTTCCTTTGGCTCTATAGTCTTCAAAGAGATCCGAAATATCTGTTCTCAGATTCCACAGAAATAAGGCTAGCAAAGAGATCCACGAAATACAGATGTAACTCTGTGAGATGAATTAACAGAACACTAAGCAGTTTCTCAGAAAGCTTCTTTCCAGATTTCATCTGAGGATATTTCCTTTTTCACCATAGCCCTCTAAGGGCTTCCAAATATCACTTTGCCAATTCCACAAGAACTGTCTTAGCGAAAGGCTTCTTGATGGGAAAGCTGTAACTCTGTGAGATGAATTCACAGAACACAAAGAAGTATCTCAGAAAGCTTCTTTCTCTTTGTTATCGGAGGATATTTCCTTTGGCTCTATAGTCTTCAAAGAGATCCGAACTATCTGTTCTCAGATTCCACAGAAATAAGTCTAGCAAAGAGATCCACGAAATACAGATGTAACTCTGTGAGATGAATTAACAGAACACTAAGCAGTTTCTCAGAAAGCTTCTTTCCAGATTTCATTTGGGGATATTTCCTTGTTCACCATAGCCCTCTATGGGCTTCCAAATATCACTTTGCCAATTCCACAAGAACTGTCTTAGCTAAAGGCTTCTTGAGGGGAAAGCTGTAACTCTGTGAGCTGATTTCACAGAACACAAAGAAGTTTCTCAGAAAGCTTCTTTCTCTTTGTTATCGGAGGATATTTCCTTTGGCCCTGTAGTCTTCAAAGGTATCCGAAATATCTGTTCTCAGATTCCACAGAAATAAGGCTAGCAAAGAGATCCACGAAATACAGATGTAACTCTGTGAGATGAATTAACAGAACACTAAGCAGTTTCTCAGAAAGCTTCTTTCCAGATTTCATCTGAGGATATTTCCTTTTTCACCATAGCCCTCTATGGGCTTCCAAATATCACTTTGCCAATTCCACAAGAACTGTCTTAGCGAAAGGCTTCTTGATGGGAAAGCTGTAACTCTGTGAGATGAATTCACAGAACACAAAGAAGTATCTCAGAAAGCTTCTTTCTCTTTGTTATCGGAGGATATTTCCTTTGGCTCTATAGTCTTCAAAGAGATCCGAAATATCTGTTCTCAGATTCCACAGAAATAAGGCTAGCAAAGAGATCCACGAAATACAGATGTAACTCTGTGAGATGAATTAACAGAACACTAAGCAGTTTCTCAGAAAGCTTCTTTCCAGATTTCATCTGAGGATATTTCCTTTTTCACCATAGCCCTCTAAGGGCTTCCAAATATCACTTTGCCAATTCCACAAGAACTGTCCTAGTGAAAGGCTTCTTGAGGGGAAAGCTGTAACTCTGTGAGATGATTTCACAGCACACAAAGAAGTTTCTCAGAAAGCTTCTTTCCTTTGTTATCGGAGGATTTTTCCTTTGCCCCTATAGTCTTCAAAGGGATCCGAAATATCTGTTCTCAGATTCCACAGAAATAAGGCTGGCAAAGAGATCCACGAAATACAGAGGTAACTCTGTGAGATGAAATAACAGAACACTAAGCAGTTTCTCAGAAAGCTTCTTTCCAGATTTCATCTGAGGATATTTCCTTTTTCACCATAGCCCTCTAGGGGCTTCCAAATATCACTTTGCCAATTCCACAAGAACTGTCTTAGCGAAAGGCTTCTTGAAGGGAAAGCTGTAACTCTGTGAGCTGATTTCACAGAACACAAAGAAGTTTCTCAGAAAGCATCTTTCTCTTTGTTATCGGAGGATATTTCCTTTGGCCCTATAGTCTTCAAAGGGATCCGAAATATCTGTTCTCAGATTCCACAGAAATAAGGCTTGCAAAGAGATCCAGGAAATACAGATGTAACTTTGTGAGATGAATTAACAGAACACTAAGCAGTTTCACAGAAAGCTTCTTTCCATTTTTCATCTGAGGATATTTCCTTTTTCACCATAGCCCTCTATGGGCTTCCAAATATCATTTTGCCAATTCCACAAGAACTGTCTTAGTGAAAGGATTCTTGAGGGGAAAGCTGTAGCTTTCTGACATGATTTCACAGAACACAAAGAAGTTTCTCAGAAAGCTTCTTTCTCTTTGTTATCGGAGGATATTACTTTGGCCCTATAGTCTTCAAAGGGATCCGAAATATCTGTTCTCAGATTCCACAGAAATAAGGCTAGCAAAGAGATCCAAGAAATACAGATGTAACTCTGTCAGATGAATTAAGAGAACACTAAGCAGTTTCTCAGAAAGCTTCTTTCCAGTTTTCATCTGAGGATATTTCCTTTTTCACCATACCCCCCTAGGGGCTTCCAAATATCACTTTGCCAATTCCACAAGAACTGTCCTAGTGAAAGGCTTCTTGAGGGGAAAGCTGTTACTCTGTGAGATGATTTCACAGAACACAAAGAAGTTTCTCAGAAAGCTTCTTTCTCTTTGTTATCGGAGGATATTTGCTTTGGCCCTATAGTCTTCAAAGGGATCCGAAATATCTGTTCTCAGATTCCACAGAAATAAAGCTAGCAAAGAGATCCACGAAATACAGATGTAACTCTGCGAGATGAATTAACAGAACACTAAGCAGTTTCTCAGAAAGCTTCTTTCCAGATTTCATCAGAGGATATTTCCTTTTTCACCATAGCCCTCTATGGGCTTCCAAATATCACTTTGCCAATTCCAGAAGAACTGTCTTAGCGAAAGCCTTCTTGATGGGAAAGCTGTAACTCTGTGAGATGAATTCACAGAACACAAAGAAGTATCTCAGAAAGCTTCTTTCTCTTTGTTATCGGAGGATATTTCCTTTGGCTCTATAATCTTCAAAGAGATCCGAAATATCTGTTCTCAGATTCCACAGAAATAAGGCTAGCAAAGAGATCCACGAAATACAGATGTAACTCTGTGAGATGAATTAACAGAACACTAAGCAGTTTCTCAGAAAGCTTCTTTACAGATTTCATCTGAGGATATTTCCTTTTTCACCATAGCCCTCTATGGGCTTCCAAATATCACTTTGCCAATTCCACAGGAACTGTCTTAGCGAAAGGCTTCTTGAGGGGAAAGCTGTAACTCTGTGAGATGATTTCACAGAACACAAAGAAGTTTCTCAGAAAGCTTCTTTCTCTTTGTTATCGGAGGATATTTCTTTGGCCCTATAGTCTTCAAAGGGATCCGAAATATCTGTTCTCAGATTACACAGAAATAAGGCTAGCAAAGAGATCCACGAAATACAGATGTAACTCTGTGAGATGAAATAACAGAACACTAAGCAGTTTCTCAGAAAGCTTCTTTCCAGATTTCATCTGAGGATATTTCCTTTTTCACCATAGCCCTCTATGGGCTTCCAAATATCACTTTGCCAATTCCACAAGAACTGTCTTAGCGAAAGGCTTCTTGATGGGAAGCTGTAACTCTGTGAGATGAATTCACAGAACACAAAGAAGTATCTCAGAAAGCTTCTTTCTCTTTGTTATCGGAGGATATTTCCTTTGGCTCTATAGTCTTCAAAGAGATCCGAAATATCTGTTCTCAGATTCCACAGAAATAAGGCTAGCAAAGAGATCCACGAAATACAGATGTAACTCTGTGAGATGAATTAACAGAACACTAAGCAGTTTCTCAGAAAGCTTCTTTCCAGATTTCATCTGAGGATATTTCCTTTTTCACCATAGCCCTCTAAGGGCTTCCAAATATCACTTTGCCAATTCCACAAGAACTGTCTTAGCGAAAGGCTTCTTGATGGGAAAGCTGTAACTCTGTGAGATGAATTCACAGAACACAAAGAAGTATCTCAGAAAGCTTCTTTCTCTTTGTTATCGGAGGATATTTCCTTTGGCTCTATAGTCTTCAAAGAGATCCGAAATATCTGTTCTCAGATTCCACAGAAATAAGTCTAGCAAAGAGATCCACGAAATACAGATGTAACTCTGTGAGATGAATTAACAGAACACTAAGCAGTTTCTCAGAAAGCTTCTTTCCAGATTTCATTTGGGGATATTTCCTTGTTCACCATAGCCCTCTATGGGCTTCCAAATATCACTTTGCCAATTCCACAAGAACTGTCTTAGCTAAAGGCTTCTTGAGGGGAAAGCTGTAACTCTGTGAGCTGATTTCACAGAACACAAAGAAGTTTCTCAGAAAGCTTCTTTCTCTTTGTTATCGGAGGATATTTCCTTTGGCCCTGTAGTCTTCAAAGGTATCCGAAATATCTGTTCTCAGATTCCACAGAAATAAGGCTAGCAAAGAGATCCACGAAATACAGATGTAACTCTGTGAGATGAATTAACAGAACACTAAGCAGTTTCTCAGAAAGCTTCTTTCCAGATTTCATCTGAGGATATTTCCTTTTTCACCATAGCCCTCTATGGGCTTCCAAATATCACTTTGCCAATTCCACAAGAACTGTCTTAGCGAAAGGCTTCTTGATGGGAAAGCTGTAACTCTGTGAGATGAATTCACAGAACACAAAGAAGTATCTCAGAAAGCTTCTTTCTCTTTGTTATCGGAGGATATTTCCTTTGGCTCTATAGTCTTCAAAGAGATCCGAAATATCTGTTCTCAGATTCCACAGAAATAAGGCTAGCAAAGAGATCCACGAAATACAGATGTAACTCTGTGAGATGAATTAACAGAACACTAAGCAGTTTCTCAGAAAGCTTCTTTCCCGATTTCATCTGAGGATATTTCCTTTTTCACCATAGCCCTCTAAGGGCTTCCAAATATCACTTTGCCAATTCCACAAGAACTGTCCTAGTGAAAGGCTTCTTGACGGGAAAGCTGTAACTCTGTGAGATGATTTCACAGCACACAAAGAAGTTTCTCAGAAAGCTTCTTTCCTTTGTTATCGGAGGATTTTTCCTTTGCCCCTATAGTCTTCAAAGGGATCCGAAATATCTGTTCTCAGATTCCACAGAAATAAGGCTGGCAAAGAGATCCACGAAATACAGAGGTAACTCTGTGAGATGAAATAACAGAACACTAAGCAGTTTCTCAGAAAGCTTCTTTCCAGATTTCATCTGAGGATATTTCCTTTTTCACCATAGCCCTCTAGGGGCTTCCAAATATCACTTTGCCAATTCCACAAGAACTGTCTTAGCGAAAGGCTTCTTGAAGGGAAAGCTGTAACTCTGTGAGCTGATTTCACAGAACACAAAGAAGTTTCTCAGAAAGCATCTTTCTCTTTGTTATCGGAGGATATTTCCTTTGGCCCTATAGTCTTCAAAGGGATCCGAAATATCTGTTCTCAGATTCCACAGAAATAAGGCTTGCAAAGAGATCCAGGAAATACAGATGTAACTTTGTGAGATGAATTAACAGAACACTAAGCAGTTTCACAGAAAGCTTCTTTCCATTTTTCATCTGAGGATATTTCCTTTTTCACCATAGCCCTCTAAGGGCTTCCAAATATCATTTTGCCAATTCCACAAGAACTGTCTTAGTGAAAGGATTCTTGAGGGGAAAGCTGTAACTTTCTGAGATGATTTCACAGAACACAAAGAAGTTTCTCAGAAAGCTTCTTTCTCTTTGTTATCGGAGGATATTACTTTGGCCCTATAGTCTTCAAAGGGATCCGAAATATCTGTTCTCAGATTCCACAGAAATAAGGCTAGCAAAGAGATCCAAGAAATACAGATGTAACTCTGTCAGATGAATTAAGAGAACACTAAGCAGTTTCTCAGAAAGCTTCTTTCCAGTTTTCATCTGAGGATATTTCCTTTTTCACCATACCCCCCTATGGGCTTCCAAATATCACTTTGCCAATTCCACAAGAACTGTCCTAGTGAAAGGCTTCTTGAGGGGAAAGCTGTTACTCTGTGAGATGATTTCACAGAACACAAAGAAGTTTCTCAGAAAGCTTCTTTCTCTTTGTTATCGGAGGATATTTGCTTTGGCCCTATAGTCTTCAAAGGGATCCGAAATATCTGTTCTCAGATTCCACAGAAATAAAGCTAGCAAAGAGATCCACGAAATACAGATGTAACTCTGTGAGATGAATTAACAGAACACTAAGCAGTTTCTCAGAAAGCTTCTTTCCAGATTTCATCAGAGGATATTTCCTTTTTCACCATAGCCCTCTATGGGCTTCCAAATATCACTTTGCCAATTCCAGAAGAACTGTCTTAGCGAAAGCCTTCTTGATGGGAAAGCTGTAACTCTGTGAGATGAATTCACAGAACACAAAGAAGTATCTCAGAAAGCTTCTTTCTCTTTGTTATCGGAGGATATTTCCTTTGGCTCTATAATCTTCAAAGAGATCCGAAATATCTGTTCTCAGATTCCACAGAAATAAGGCTAGCAAAGAGATCCACGAAATACAGATGTAACTCTGTGAGATGAATTAACAGTACACTAAGCAGTTTCTCAGAAAGCTTCTTTCCGGATTTCATCTGAGGATATTTCCTTTTTCACCGTAGCCCTCTATGGGCTTCCAAATATCACTTTGCCAATTCCACAAGAACTGTCTTAGCGAAAGGCTTCTTGAGGGTAAAGCTGTAACTCTGTGAGATGATTTCACAGAACACAAAGAAATTTCTCAGAAAGCTTCTTTCTCTTTGTTATCGGAGGATATTTCATTTGGCCCTATAGTCTTCAAAGGGATCCGAAATATCTGTTCTCAGGTTCCACAGAAATAACGCTAGCAAAGAGATCCACGAAATACAGATGTAACTCTGTGAGATGAAATAACAGAACACTAAGCAGTTTCTCAGAAAGCTTCTTTCCAGATTTCATCTGAGGATATTTCCTTTTTCACCTTAGCCCTCTATGGGCTTCCAAATATCACTTTGCCAATTCCACAAGAACTGTCTTAGCTAAAGGCTTCTTGAGGGGAAAGCTGTAACTCTGTGAGATGATTTCACAGAACACAAAGAAGTTTCTCAGAAAGCTTCTTTCTCTTTGTTATCGGAGGATTTTTCCTTTGCCCCTATAGTCTTCAAAGGGATCCGAAATATCTGTTCTCAGATTCCACAGAAATAAGGCTAGCAAAGGGATCCACGAAATACAGAGGTAACTCTCTGAGATGAAATAACAGAACACTAAGCAGTTTCTCAGAAAGCTTCTTTCCAGATTTCATCTGAGGATATTTCCTTTTTCACCATAGCCCTCTAGGGGCTTCCAAATATCACTTTGCCAATTCCACAAGAACTGTCTTAGCGAAAGGCTTCTTGAGGGGAAAGCTTTAACTCTGTGAGATGATTACACAGAACACAAGGAAGTTTCTCAGAAAGCTTCTTTCTCTTTGTTATCGGAGGATATTTGCTTTGGCCCTATAGTCTTCAAAGGGATCCGAAATATCTGTTCTCAGATTCCACAGAAATAAAGCTAGCAAAGAGATCCACGAAATACAGATGTAACTCTGTGAGATGAATTAACAGAACACTAAGCAGTTTCTCAGAAAGCTTCTTTCCAGATTTCATCAGAGGATATTTCCTTTTTCACCATAGCCCTCTATGGGCTTCCAAATATCACTTTGCCAATTCCAGAAGAACTGTCTTAGCGAAAGCCTTCTTGATGGGAAAGCTGTAACTCTGTGAGATGAATTCACAGAACACAAAGAAGTATCTCAGAAAGCTTCTTTCTCTTTGTTATCGGAGGATATTTCCTTTGGCTCTATAATCTTCAAAGAGATCCGAAATATCTGTTCTCAGATTCCACAGAAATAAGGCTAGCAAAGAGATCCACGAAATACAGATGTAACTCTGTGAGATGAATTAACAGAACACTAAGCAGTTTCTCAGAAAGCTTCTTTCCAGATTTCATCTGAGGATATTTCCTTTTTCACCATAGCCCTCTAAGGGCTTCCAAATATCACTTTTCCAATTCCAGAAAAACTGTCTTAGCGAAAGGCTGCTTGAGGGGAATGCTGTAACTCTGTGAGATGATTTCACAGAACACAAAGAAGTTTCTCAGAAAGCTTCTTTGTCTTTGTTATCGGAGGATAGTTTCTTTGGCCCTATAGTCTTCAAAGGGATCCGAAATATCTGTTCTCAGATTCCACAGAAATAAGGCTGGCAAAGAGATCCACGAAATACAGATGTAACTCTGTGAGATGAATTAACAGTACACTAAGCAGTTTCTCAGAAAGCTTCTTTCCAGATTTCATCTGAGGATATTTCCTTTTTCACCGTAGCCCTCTATGGGCTTCCAAATATCACTTTGCCAATTCCACAAGAACTGTCTTAGCGAAAGGCTTCTTGAGGGTAAAGCTGTAACTCTGTGAGATGATTTCACAGAACACAAAGAAATTTCTCAGAAAGCTTCTTTCTCTTTGTTATCGGAGGATATTTCATTTGGCCCTATAGTCTTCAAAGGGATCCGAAATATCTGTTCTCAGGTTCCACAGAAATAACGCTAGCAAAGAGATCCACGAAATACAGATGTAACTCTGTGAGATGAAATAACAGAACACTAAGCAGTTTCTCAGAAAGCTTCTTTCCAGATTTCATCTGAGGATATTTCCTTTTTCACCTTAGCCCTCTATGGGCTTCCAAATATCACTTTGCCAATTCCACAATAACTGTCTTAGCTAAAGGCTTCTTGAGGGGAAAGCTGTAACTCTGTGAGATGATTTCACAGAACACAAAGAAGTTTCTCAGAAAGCTTCTTTCTCTTTGTTATCGGAGGATTTTTCCTTTGCCCCTGTAGTCTTCAAAGGGATCCGAAATATCTGTTCTCAGATTCCACAGAAATAAGGCTAGCAAAGGGATCCACGAAATACAGAGGTAACTCTCTGAGATGAAATAACAGAACACTAAGCAGTTTCTCAGAAAGCTTCTTTCCAGATTTCATCTGAGGATATTTCCTTTTTCACCATAGCCCTCTAGGGGCTTCCAAATATCACTTTGCCAATTCCACAAGAACTGTCTTAGCGAAAGGCTTCTTGAGGGGAAAGCTTTAACTCTGTGAGATGATTACACAGAACACAAGGAAGTTTCTCAGAAAGCTTCTTTCTCTTTGTTATCGGAGGATATTTCCTTTGGCCCTATAGTCTTCAAAGGGATCCGAAATATCTGTTCTCAGATTCCACAGAAATAAGGCTAGCAAAGAGATCCAAGAAATACAGATGTAACTCTGTGAGATATATTAACAGAACACTAAGCAGTTTCTCAGAAAGCTTCTTTCCAGATTTCATCTGAGGATATTTCCTTTTTCACCATAGCCCTCTATGGTCTTCCAAATATCACTTTGCCAATTCCACAAGAACTGTGTTAGTGAAAGGATTCTTGAGGGGAAAGCTGTAACTCTGTGAGATGATTTCACAGAACACAAAGAAGTTTCTAAGAAAGCTTCTTTCTCTTTGTTATCGGAGGATATTTCTTTGGCCCAATAGTCTTCAAAGGGATCCGAAATATCTGTTCTCAGATTCCACAGAAATAAGGCTAGCAAACATATCCACGAAATACAGATGTAACTCTGTGAGATGAATTAACAGTACACTAAGCAGTTTCTCAGAAAGCTTCTTTACAGATTTCATCTGAGGATATTTCCTTTTTCACCATACCCCTCTATGGGCTTCCAAATATCACTTTGCCAATTCCACAAGAACTGTCTTAGCGAAAGGCTTCTTGAGGGGAAAGCTGTAACTCTGTGAGATGATTTCACAGAACACAAAGAAGTTTCTCAGAAAGCTTCTTTCTCTTTGTTATCGGAGGATATTTCTTTGGCCCTATAGTCTTCAAAGGGATCCGAAATATCTGTTCTCAGATTACACAGAAATAAGGCTAGCAAAGAGATCCACGAAATACAGATGTAACTCTGTGAGATGAAATAACAGAACACTAAGCAGTTTCTCAGAAAGCTTCTTTCCAGATTTCATCTGAGGATATTTCCTTTTTCACCATAGCCCTCTATGGGCTTCCAAATATCACTTTGCCAATTCCACAAGAACTGTCTTAGCGAAAGGCTTCTTGATGGGAAGCTGTAACTCTGTGAGATGAATTCACAGAACACAAAGAAGTATCTCAGAAAGCTTCTTTCTCTTTGTTATCGGAGGATATTTCCTTTGGCTCTATAGTCTTCAAAGAGATCCGAAATATCTGTTCTCAGATTCCACAGAAATAAGGCTAGCAAAGAGATCCACGAAATACAGATGTAACTCTGTGAGATGAATTAACAGAACACTAAGCAGTTTCTCAGAAAGCTTCTTTCCAGATTTCATCTGAGGATATTTCCTTTTTCACCATAGCCCTCTAAGGGCTTCCAAATATCACTTTGCCAATTCCACAAGAACTGTCTTAGCGAAAGGCTTCTTGATGGGAAAGCTGTAACTCTGTGAGATGAATTCACAGAACACAAAGAAGTATCTCAGAAAGCTTCTTTCTCTTTGTTATCGGAGGATATTTCCTTTGGCTCTATAGTCTTCAAAGAGATCCGAAATATCTGTTCTCAGATTCCACAGAAATAAGTCTAGCAAAGAGATCCACGAAATACAGATGTAACTCTGTGAGATGAATTAACAGAACACTAAGCAGTTTCTCAGAAAGCTTCTTTCCAGATTTCATTTGGGGATATTTCCTTGTTCACCATAGCCCTCTATGGGCTTCCAAATATCACTTTGCCAATTCCACAAGAACTGTCTTAGCTAAAGGCTTCTTGAGGGGAAAGCTGTAACTCTGTGAGCTGATTTCACAGAACACAAAGAAGTTTCTCAGAAAGCTTCTTTCTCTTTGTTATCGGAGGATATTTCCTTTGGCCCTGTAGTCTTCAAAGGGATCCGAAATATCTGTTCTCAGATTCCACAGAAATAAGGCTAGCAAAGAGATCCACGAAATACAGATGTAACTCTGTGAGATGAATTAACAGAACACTAAGCAGTTTCTCAGAAAGCTTCTTTCCAGATTTCATCTGAGGATATTTCCTTTTTCACCATAGCCCTCTAAGGGCTTCCAAATATCACTTTGCCAATTCCACAAGAACTGTCCTAGTGAAAGGCTTCTTGAGGGGAAAGCTGTAACTCTGTGAGATGATTTCACAGCACACAAAGAAGTTTCTCAGAAAGCTTCTTTCCTTTGTTATCGGAGGATTTTTCCTTTGCCCCTATAGTCTTCAAAGGGATCCGAAATATCTGTTCTCAGATTCCACAGAAATAAGGCTGGCAAAGAGATCCACGAAATACAGAGGTAACTCTGTGAGATGAAATAACAGAACACTAAGCAGTTTCTCAGAAAGCTTCTTTCCAGATTTCATCTGAGGATATTTCCTTTTTCACCATAGCCCTCTAGGGGCTTCCAAATATCACTTTGCCAATTCCACAAGAACTGTCTTAGCGAAAGGCTTCTTGAAGGGAAAGCTGTAACTCTGTGAGCTGATTTCACAGAACACAAAGAAGTTTCTCAGAAAGCATCTTTCTCTTTGTTATCGGAGGATATTTCCTTTGGCCCTATAGTCTTCAAAGGGATCCGAAATATCTGTTCTCAGATTCCACAGAAATAAGGCTTGCAAAGAGATCCAGGAAATACAGATGTAACTTTGTGAGATGAATTAACAGAACACTAAGCAGTTTCACAGAAAGCTTCTTTCCATTTTTCATCTGAGGATATTTCCTTTTTCACCATAGCCCTCTATGGGCTTCCAAATATCATTTTGCCAATTCCACAAGAACTGTCTTAGTGAAAGGATTCTTGAGGGGAAAGCTGTAGCTTTCTGACATGATTTCACAGAACACAAAGAAGTTTCTCAGAAAGCTTCTTTCTCTTTGTTATCGGAGGATATTACTTTGGCCCTATAGTCTTCAAAGGGATCCGAAATATCTGTTCTCAGATTCCACAGAAATAAGGCTAGCAAAGAGATCCAAGAAATACAGATGTAACTCTGTCAGATGAATTAAGAGAACACTAAGCAGTTTCTCAGAAAGCTTCTTTCCAGTTTTCATCTGAGGATATTTCCTTTTTCACCATACCCCCCTAGGGGCTTCCAAATATCACTTTGCCAATTCCACAAGAACTGTCCTAGTGAAAGGCTTCTTGAGGGGAAAGCTGTTACTCTGTGAGATGATTTCACAGAACACAAAGAAGTTTCTCAGAAAGCTTCTTTCTCTTTGTTATCGGAGGATATTTGCTTTGGCCCTATAGTCTTCAAAGGGATCCGAAATATCTGTTCTCAGATTCCACAGAAATAAAGCTAGCAAAGAGATCCACGAAATACAGATGTAACTCTGCGAGATGAATTAACAGAACACTAAGCAGTTTCTCAGAAAGCTTCTTTCCAGATTTCATCAGAGGATATTTCCTTTTTCACCATAGCCCTCTATGGGCTTCCAAATATCACTTTGCCAATTCCAGAAGAACTGTCTTAGCGAAAGCCTTCTTGATGGGAAAGCTGTAACTCTGTGAGATGAATTCACAGAACACAAAGAAGTATCTCAGAAAGCTTCTTTCTCTTTGTTATCGGAGGATATTTCCTTTGGCTCTATAATCTTCAAAGAGATCCGAAATATCTGTTCTCAGATTCCACAGAAATAAGGCTAGCAAAGAGATCCACGAAATACAGATGTAACTCTGTGAGATGAATTAACAGAACACTAAGCAGTTTCTCAGAAAGCTTCTTTACAGATTTCATCTGAGGATATTTCCTTTTTCACCATAGCCCTCTATGGGCTTCCAAATATCACTTTGCCAATTCCACAGGAACTGTCTTAGCGAAAGGCTTCTTGAGGGGAAAGCTGTAACTCTGTGAGATGATTTCACAGAACACAAAGAAGTTTCTCAGAAAGCTTCTTTCTCTTTGTTATCGGAGGATATTTCTTTGGCCCTATAGTCTTCAAAGGGATCCGAAATATCTGTTCTCAGATTACACAGAAATAAGGCTAGCAAAGAGATCCACGAAATACAGATGTAACTCTGTGAGATGAAATAACAGAACACTAAGCAGTTTCTCAGAAAGCTTCTTTCCAGATTTCATCTGAGGATATTTCCTTTTTCACCATAGCCCTCTATGGGCTTCCAAATATCACTTTGCCAATTCCACAAGAACTGTCTTAGCGAAAGGCTTCTTGATGGGAAGCTGTAACTCTGTGAGATGAATTCACAGAACACAAAGAAGTATCTCAGAAAGCTTCTTTCTCTTTGTTATCGGAGGATATTTCCTTTGGCTCTATAGTCTTCAAAGAGATCCGAAATATCTGTTCTCAGATTCCACAGAAATAAGGCTAGCAAAGAGATCCACGAAATACAGATGTAACTCTGTGAGATGAATTAACAGAACACTAAGCAGTTTCTCAGAAAGCTTCTTTCCAGATTTCATCTGAGGATATTTCCTTTTTCACCATAGCCCTCTAAGGGCTTCCAAATATCACTTTGCCAATTCCACAAGAACTGTCTTAGCGAAAGGCTTCTTGATGGGAAAGCTGTAACTCTGTGAGATGAATTCACAGAACACAAAGAAGTATCTCAGAAAGCTTCTTTCTCTTTGTTATCGGAGGATATTTCCTTTGGCTCTATAGTCTTCAAAGAGATCCGAAATATCTGTTCTCAGATTCCACAGAAATAAGTCTAGCAAAGAGATCCACGAAATACAGATGTAACTCTGTGAGATGAATTAACAGAACACTAAGCAGTTTCTCAGAAAGCTTCTTTCCAGATTTCATTTGGGGATATTTCCTTGTTCACCATAGCCCTCTATGGGCTTCCAAATATCACTTTGCCAATTCCACAAGAACTGTCTTAGCTAAAGGCTTCTTGAGGGGAAAGCTGTAACTCTGTGAGCTGATTTCACAGAACACAAAGAAGTTTCTCAGAAAGCTTCTTTCTCTTTGTTATCGGAGGATATTTCCTTTGGCCCTGTAGTCTTCAAAGGTATCCGAAATATCTGTTCTCAGATTCCACAGAAATAAGGCTAGCAAAGAGATCCACGAAATACAGATGTAACTCTGTGAGATGAATTAACAGAACACTAAGCAGTTTCTCAGAAAGCTTCTTTCCAGATTTCATCTGAGGATATTTCCTTTTTCACCATAGCCCTCTATGGGCTTCCAAATATCACTTTGCCAATTCCACAAGAACTGTCTTAGCGAAAGGCTTCTTGATGGGAAAGCTGTAACTCTGTGAGATGAATTCACAGAACACAAAGAAGTATCTCAGAAAGCTTCTTTCTCTTTGTTATCGGAGGATATTTCCTTTGGCTCTATAGTCTTCAAAGAGATCCGAAATATCTGTTCTCAGATTCCACAGAAATAAGGCTAGCAAAGAGATCCACGAAATACAGATGTAACTCTGTGAGATGAATTAACAGAACACTAAGCAGTTTCTCAGAAAGCTTCTTTCCCGATTTCATCTGAGGATATTTCCTTTTTCACCATAGCCCTCTAAGGGCTTCCAAATATCACTTTGCCAATTCCACAAGAACTGTCCTAGTGAAAGGCTTCTTGACGGGAAAGCTGTAACTCTGTGAGATGATTTCACAGCACACAAAGAAGTTTCTCAGAAAGCTTCTTTCCTTTGTTATCGGAGGATTTTTCCTTTGCCCCTATAGTCTTCAAAGGGATCCGAAATATCTGTTCTCAGATTCCACAGAAATAAGGCTGGCAAAGAGATCCACGAAATACAGAGGTAACTCTGTGAGATGAAATAACAGAACACTAAGCAGTTTCTCAGAAAGCTTCTTTCCAGATTTCATCTGAGGATATTTCCTTTTTCACCATAGCCCTCTAGGGGCTTCCAAATATCACTTTGCCAATTCCACAAGAACTGTCTTAGCGAAAGGCTTCTTGAAGGGAAAGCTGTAACTCTGTGAGCTGATTTCACAGAACACAAAGAAGTTTCTCAGAAAGCATCTTTCTCTTTGTTATCGGAGGATATTTCCTTTGGCCCTATAGTCTTCAAAGGGATCCGAAATATCTGTTCTCAGATTCCACAGAAATAAGGCTTGCAAAGAGATCCAGGAAATACAGATGTAACTTTGTGAGATGAATTAACAGAACACTAAGCAGTTTCACAGAAAGCTTCTTTCCATTTTTCATCTGAGGATATTTCCTTTTTCACCATAGCCCTCTAAGGGCTTCCAAATATCATTTTGCCAATTCCACAAGAACTGTCTTAGTGAAAGGATTCTTGAGGGGAAAGCTGTAACTTTCTGAGATGATTTCACAGAACACAAAGAAGTTTCTCAGAAAGCTTCTTTCTCTTTGTTATCGGAGGATATTACTTTGGCCCTATAGTCTTCAAAGGGATCCGAAATATCTGTTCTCAGATTCCACAGAAATAAGGCTAGCAAAGAGATCCAAGAAATACAGATGTAACTCTGTCAGATGAATTAAGAGAACACTAAGCAGTTTCTCAGAAAGCTTCTTTCCAGTTTTCATCTGAGGATATTTCCTTTTTCACCATACCCCCCTATGGGCTTCCAAATATCACTTTGCCAATTCCACAAGAACTGTCCTAGTGAAAGGCTTCTTGAGGGGAAAGCTGTTACTCTGTGAGATGATTTCACAGAACACAAAGAAGTTTCTCAGAAAGCTTCTTTCTCTTTGTTATCGGAGGATATTTGCTTTGGCCCTATAGTCTTCAAAGGGATCCGAAATATCTGTTCTCAGATTCCACAGAAATAAAGCTAGCAAAGAGATCCACGAAATACAGATGTAACTCTGTGAGATGAATTAACAGAACACTAAGCAGTTTCTCAGAAAGCTTCTTTCCAGATTTCATCAGAGGATATTTCCTTTTTCACCATAGCCCTCTATGGGCTTCCAAATATCACTTTGCCAATTCCAGAAGAACTGTCTTAGCGAAAGCCTTCTTGATGGGAAAGCTGTAACTCTGTGAGATGAATTCACAGAACACAAAGAAGTATCTCAGAAAGCTTCTTTCTCTTTGTTATCGGAGGATATTTCCTTTGGCTCTATAATCTTCAAAGAGATCCGAAATATCTGTTCTCAGATTCCACAGAAATAAGGCTAGCAAAGAGATCCACGAAATACAGATGTAACTCTGTGAGATGAATTAACAGTACACTAAGCAGTTTCTCAGAAAGCTTCTTTCCGGATTTCATCTGAGGATATTTCCTTTTTCACCGTAGCCCTCTATGGGCTTCCAAATATCACTTTGCCAATTCCACAAGAACTGTCTTAGCGAAAGGCTTCTTGAGGGTAAAGCTGTAACTCTGTGAGATGATTTCACAGAACACAAAGAAATTTCTCAGAAAGCTTCTTTCTCTTTGTTATCGGAGGATATTTCATTTGGCCCTATAGTCTTCAAAGGGATCCGAAATATCTGTTCTCAGGTTCCACAGAAATAACGCTAGCAAAGAGATCCACGAAATACAGATGTAACTCTGTGAGATGAAATAACAGAACACTAAGCAGTTTCTCAGAAAGCTTCTTTCCAGATTTCATCTGAGGATATTTCCTTTTTCACCTTAGCCCTCTATGGGCTTCCAAATATCACTTTGCCAATTCCACAAGAACTGTCTTAGCTAAAGGCTTCTTGAGGGGAAAGCTGTAACTCTGTGAGATGATTTCACAGAACACAAAGAAGTTTCTCAGAAAGCTTCTTTCTCTTTGTTATCGGAGGATTTTTCCTTTGCCCCTATAGTCTTCAAAGGGATCCGAAATATCTGTTCTCAGATTCCACAGAAATAAGGCTAGCAAAGGGATCCACGAAATACAGAGGTAACTCTCTGAGATGAAATAACAGAACACTAAGCAGTTTCTCAGAAAGCTTCTTTCCAGATTTCATCTGAGGATATTTCCTTTTTCACCATAGCCCTCTAGGGGCTTCCAAATATCACTTTGCCAATTCCACAAGAACTGTCTTAGCGAAAGGCTTCTTGAGGGGAAAGCTTTAACTCTGTGAGATGATTACACAGAACACAAGGAAGTTTCTCAGAAAGCTTCTTTCTCTTTGTTATCGGAGGATATTTGCTTTGGCCCTATAGTCTTCAAAGGGATCCGAAATATCTGTTCTCAGATTCCACAGAAATAAAGCTAGCAAAGAGATCCACGAAATACAGATGTAACTCTGTGAGATGAATTAACAGAACACTAAGCAGTTTCTCAGAAAGCTTCTTTCCAGATTTCATCAGAGGATATTTCCTTTTTCACCATAGCCCTCTATGGGCTTCCAAATATCACTTTGCCAATTCCAGAAGAACTGTCTTAGCGAAAGCCTTCTTGATGGGAAAGCTGTAACTCTGTGAGATGAATTCACAGAACACAAAGAAGTATCTCAGAAAGCTTCTTTCTCTTTGTTATCGGAGGATATTTCCTTTGGCTCTATAATCTTCAAAGAGATCCGAAATATCTGTTCTCAGATTCCACAGAAATAAGGCTAGCAAAGAGATCCACGAAATACAGATGTAACTCTGTGAGATGAATTAACAGAACACTAAGCAGTTTCTCAGAAAGCTTCTTTCCAGATTTCATCTGAGGATATTTCCTTTTTCACCATAGCCCTCTAAGGGCTTCCAAATATCACTTTTCCAATTCCAGAAAAACTGTCTTAGCGAAAGGCTGCTTGAGGGGAATGCTGTAACTCTGTGAGATGATTTCACAGAACACAAAGAAGTTTCTCAGAAAGCTTCTTTGTCTTTGTTATCGGAGGATAGTTTCTTTGGCCCTATAGTCTTCAAAGGGATCCGAAATATCTGTTCTCAGATTCCACAGAAATAAGGCTGGCAAAGAGATCCACGAAATACAGATGTAACTCTGTGAGATGAATTAACAGTACACTAAGCAGTTTCTCAGAAAGCTTCTTTCCAGATTTCATCTGAGGATATTTCCTTTTTCACCGTAGCCCTCTATGGGCTTCCAAATATCACTTTGCCAATTCCACAAGAACTGTCTTAGCGAAAGGCTTCTTGAGGGTAAAGCTGTAACTCTGTGAGATGATTTCACAGAACACAAAGAAATTTCTCAGAAAGCTTCTTTCTCTTTGTTATCGGAGGATATTTCATTTGGCCCTATAGTCTTCAAAGGGATCCGAAATATCTGTTCTCAGGTTCCACAGAAATAACGCTAGCAAAGAGATCCACGAAATACAGATGTAACTCTGTGAGATGAAATAACAGAACACTAAGCAGTTTCTCAGAAAGCTTCTTTCCAGATTTCATCTGAGGATATTTCCTTTTTCACCTTAGCCCTCTATGGGCTTCCAAATATCACTTTGCCAATTCCACAATAACTGTCTTAGCTAAAGGCTTCTTGAGGGGAAAGCTGTAACTCTGTGAGATGATTTCACAGAACACAAAGAAGTTTCTCAGAAAGCTTCTTTCTCTTTGTTATCGGAGGATTTTTCCTTTGCCCCTGTAGTCTTCAAAGGGATCCGAAATATCTGTTCTCAGATTCCACAGAAATAAGGCTAGCAAAGGGATCCACGAAATACAGAGGTAACTCTCTGAGATGAAATAACAGAACACTAAGCAGTTTCTCAGAAAGCTTCTTTCCAGATTTCATCTGAGGATATTTCCTTTTTCACCATAGCCCTCTAGGGGCTTCCAAATATCACTTTGCCAATTCCACAAGAACTGTCTTAGCGAAAGGCTTCTTGAGGGGAAAGCTTTAACTCTGTGAGATGATTACACAGAACACAAGGAAGTTTCTCAGAAAGCTTCTTTCTCTTTGTTATCGGAGGATATTTCCTTTGGCCCTATAGTCTTCAAAGGGATCCGAAATATCTGTTCTCAGATTCCACAGAAATAAGGCTAGCAAAGAGATCCAAGAAATACAGATGTAACTCTGTGAGATATATTAACAGAACACTAAGCAGTTTCTCAGAAAGCTTCTTTCCAGATTTCATCTGAGGATATTTCCTTTTTCACCATAGCCCTCTATGGTCTTCCAAATATCACTTTGCCAATTCCACAAGAACTGTGTTAGTGAAAGGATTCTTGAGGGGAAAGCTGTAACTCTGTGAGATGATTTCACAGAACACAAAGAAGTTTCTAAGAAAGCTTCTTTCTCTTTGTTATCGGAGGATATTTCTTTGGCCCAATAGTCTTCAAAGGGATCCGAAATATCTGTTCTCAGATTCCACAGAAATAAGGCTAGCAAACATATCCACGAAATACAGATGTAACTCTGTGAGATGAATTAACAGTACACTAAGCAGTTTCTCAGAAAGCTTCTTTACAGATTTCATCTGAGGATATTTCCTTTTTCACCATACCCCTCTATGGGCTTCCAAATATCACTTTGCCAATTCCACAAGAACTGTCTTAGCGAAAGGCTTCTTGAGGGGAAAGCTGTAACTCTGTGAGATGATTTCACAGAACACAAAGAAGTTTCTCAGAAAGCTTCTTTCTCTTTGTTATCGGAGGATATTTCTTTGGCCCTATAGTCTTCAAAGGGATCCGAAATATCTGTTCTCAGATTACACAGAAATAAGGCTAGCAAAGAGATCCACGAAATACAGATGTAACTCTGTGAGATGAAATAACAGAACACTAAGCAGTTTCTCAGAAAGCTTCTTTCCAGATTTCATCTGAGGATATTTCCTTTTTCACCATAGCCCTCTATGGGCTTCCAAATATCACTTTGCCAATTCCACAAGAACTGTCTTAGCGAAAGGCTTCTTGATGGGAAGCTGTAACTCTGTGAGATGAATTCACAGAACACAAAGAAGTATCTCAGAAAGCTTCTTTCTCTTTGTTATCGGAGGATATTTCCTTTGGCTCTATAGTCTTCAAAGAGATCCGAAATATCTGTTCTCAGATTCCACAGAAATAAGGCTAGCAAAGAGATCCACGAAATACAGATGTAACTCTGTGAGATGAATTAACAGAACACTAAGCAGTTTCTCAGAAAGCTTCTTTCCAGATTTCATCTGAGGATATTTCCTTTTTCACCATAGCCCTCTAAGGGCTTCCAAATATCACTTTGCCAATTCCACAAGAACTGTCTTAGCGAAAGGCTTCTTGATGGGAAAGCTGTAACTCTGTGAGATGAATTCACAGAACACAAAGAAGTATCTCAGAAAGCTTCTTTCTCTTTGTTATCGGAGGATATTTCCTTTGGCTCTATAGTCTTCAAAGAGATCCGAAATATCTGTTCTCAGATTCCACAGAAATAAGTCTAGCAAAGAGATCCACGAAATACAGATGTAACTCTGTGAGATGAATTAACAGAACACTAAGCAGTTTCTCAGAAAGCTTCTTTCCAGATTTCATTTGGGGATATTTCCTTGTTCACCATAGCCCTCTATGGGCTTCCAAATATCACTTTGCCAATTCCACAAGAACTGTCTTAGCTAAAGGCTTCTTGAGGGGAAAGCTGTAACTCTGTGAGCTGATTTCACAGAACACAAAGAAGTTTCTCAGAAAGCTTCTTTCTCTTTGTTATCGGAGGATATTTCCTTTGGCCCTGTAGTCTTCAAAGGGATCCGAAATATCTGTTCTCAGATTCCACAGAAATAAGGCTAGCAAAGAGATCCACGAAATACAGATGTAACTCTGTGAGATGAATTAACAGAACACTAAGCAGTTTCTCAGAAAGCTTCTTTCCAGATTTCATCTGAGGATATTTCCTTTTTCACCATAGCCCTCTATGGGCTTCCAAATATCACTTTGCCAATTCCACAAGGACTGTCTTAGCGAAAGGCTTCTTGATGGGAAAGCTGTAACTCTGTGAGATGAATTCACAGAACACAAAGAAGTATCTCAGAAAGCTTCTTTCTCTTTGTTATCGGAGGATATTTCCTTTGGCTCTATAGTCTTCAAAGAGATCCGAAATATCTGTTCTCAGATTCCACAGAAATAAGGCTAGCAAAGAGATCCACGAAATACAGATGTAACTCTGTGAGATGAATTAACAGAACACTAAGCAGTTTCTCAGAAAGCTTCTTTCCAGATTTCATCTGAGGATATTTCCTTTTTCACCATAGCCCTCTAAGGGCTTCCAAATATCACTTTGCCAATTCCACAAGAACTGTCCTAGTGAAAGGCTTCTTGAGGGGAAAGCTGTAACTCTGTGAGATGATTTCACAGCACACAAAGAAGTTTCTCAGAAAGCTTCTTTCCTTTGTTATCGGAGGATTTTTCCTTTGCCCCTATAGTCTTCAAAGGGATCCGAAATATCTGTTCTCAGATTCCACAGAAATAAGGCTGGCAAAGAGATCCACGAAATACAGAGGTAACTCTGTGAGATGAAATAACAGAACACTAAGCAGTTTCTCAGAAAGCTTCTTTCCAGATTTCATCTGAGGATATTTCCTTTTTCACCATAGCCCTCTAGGGGCTTCCAAATATCACTTTGCCAATTCCACAAGAACTGTCTTAGCGAAAGGCTTCTTGAAGGGAAAGCTGTAACTCTGTGAGCTGATTTCACAGAACACAAAGAAGTTTCTCAGAAAGCATCTTTCTCTTTGTTATCGGAGGATATTTCCTTTGGCCCTATAGTCTTCAAAGGGATCCGAAATATCTGTTCTCAGATTCCACAGAAATAAGGCTTGCAAAGAGATCCAGGAAATACAGATGTAACTTTGTGAGATGAATTAACAGAACACTAAGCAGTTTCACAGAAAGCTTCTTTCCATTTTTCATCTGAGGATATTTCCTTTTTCACCATAGCCCTCTATGGGCTTCCAAATATCATTTTGCCAATTCCACAAGAACTGTCTTAGTGAAAGGATTCTTGAGGGGAAAGCTGTAACTTTCTGAGATGATTTCACAGAACACAAAGAAGTTTCTCAGAAAGCTTCTTTCTCTTTGTTATCGGAGGATATTACTTTGGCCCTATAGTCTTCAAAGGGATCCGAAATATCTGTTCTCAGATTCCACAGAAATAAGGCTAGCAAAGAGATCCAAGAAATACAGATGTAACTCTGTCAGATGAATTAAGAGAACACTAAGCAGTTTCTCAGAAAGCTTCTTTCCAGTTTTCATCTGAGGATATTTCCTTTTTCACCATACCCCCCTATGGGCTTCCAAATATCACTTTGCCAATTCCACAAGAACTGTCCTAGTGAAAGGCTTCTTGAGGGGAAAGCTGTTACTCTGTGAGATGATTTCACAGAACACAAAGAAGTTTCTCAGAAAGCTTCTTTCTCTTTGTTATCGGAGGATATTTGCTTTGGCCCTATAGTCTTCAAAGGGATCCGAAATATCTGTTCTCAGATTCCACAGAAATAAAGCTAGCAAAGAGATCCACGAAATACAGATGTAACTCTGTGAGATGAATTAACAGAACACTAAGCAGTTTCTCAGAAAGCTTCTTTCCAGATTTCATCAGAGGATATTTCCTTTTTCACCATAGCCCTCTATGGGCTTCCAAATATCACTTTGCCAATTCCAGAAGAACTGTCTTAGCGAAAGCCTTCTTGATGGGAAAGCTGTAACTCTGTGAGATGAATTCACAGAACACAAAGAAGTATCTCAGAAAGCTTCTTTCTCTTTGTTATCGGAGGATATTTCCTTTGGCTCTATAATCTTCAAAGAGATCCGAAATATCTGTTCTCAGATTCCACAGAAATAAGGCTAGCAAAGAGATCCACGAAATACAGATGTACCTCTGTGAGATGAATTAACAGAACACTAAGCAGTTTCTCAGAAAGCTTCTTTCCAGATTTCATCTGAGGATATTTCCTTTTTCACCATAGCCCTCTAAGGGCTTCCAAATATCACTTTTCCAATTCCAGAAAAACTGTCTTAGCGAAAGGCTGCTTGAGGGGAATGCTGTAACTCTGTGAGATGATTTCACAGAACACAAAGAAGTTTCTCAGAAAGCTTCTTTGTCTTTGTTATCGGAGGATAGTTTCTTTGGCCCTATAGTCTTCAAAGGGATCCGAAATATCTGTTCTCAGATTCCACAGAAATAAGGCTGGCAAAGAGATCCACGAAATACAGATGTAACTCTGTGAGATGAATTAACAGTACACTAAGCAGTTTCTCAGAAAGCTTCTTTCCGGATTTCATCTGAGGATATTTCCTTTTTCACCGTAGCCCTCTATGGGCTTCCAAATATCACTTTGCCAATTCCACAAGAACTGTCTTAGCGAAAGGCTTCTTGAGGGTAAAGCTGTAACTCTGTGAGATGATTTCACAGAACACAAAGAAATTTCTCAGAAAGCTTCTTTCTCTTTGTTATCGGAGGATATTTCATTTGGCCCTATAGTCTTCAAAGGGATCCGAAATATCTGTTCTCAGGTTCCACAGAAATAACGCTAGCAAAGAGATCCACGAAATACAGATGTAACTCTGTGAGATGAAATAACAGAACACTAAGCAGTTTCTCAGAAAGCTTCTTTCCAGATTTCATCTGAGGATATTTCCTTTTTCACCTTAGCCCTCTATGGGCTTCCAAATATCACTTTGCCAATTCCACAAGAACTGTCTTAGCTAAAGGCTTCTTGAGGGGAAAGCTGTAACTCTGTGAGATGATTTCACAGAACACAAAGAAGTTTCTCAGAAAGCTTCTTTCTCTTTGTTATCGGAGGATTTTTCCTTTGCCCCTATAGTCTTCAAAGGGATCCGAAATATCTGTTCTCAGATTCCACAGAAATAAGGCTAGCAAAGGGATCCACGAAATACAGAGGTAACTCTCTGAGATGAAATAACAGAACACTAAGCAGTTTCTCAGAAAGCTTCTTTCCAGATTTCATCTGAGGATATTTCCTTTTTCACCATAGCCCTCTAGGGGCTTCCAAATATCACTTTGCCAATTCCACAAGAACTGTCTTAGCGAAAGGCTTCTTGAGGGGAAAGCTTTAACTCTGTGAGATGATTACACAGAACACAAGGAAGTTTCTCAGAAAGCTTCTTTCTCTTTGTTATCGGAGGATATTTCCTTTGGCCCTATAGTCTTCAAAGGGATCCGAAATATCTGTTCTCAGATTCCACAGAAATAAGGCTAGCAAAGAGATCCAAGAAATACAGATGTAACTCTGTGAGATATATTAACAGAACACTAAGCAGTTTCTCAGAAAGCTTCTTTCCAGATTTCATCTGAGGATATTTCCTTTTTCACCATAGCCCTCTATGGTCTTCCAAATATCACTTTGCCAATTCCACAAGAACTGTGTTAGTGAAAGGATTCTTGAGGGGAAAGCTGTAACCCTGTGAGATGATTTCACAGAACACAAAGAAGTTTCTAAGAAAGCTTCTTTCTCTTTGTTATCGGAGGATATTTCTTTGGCCCAATAGTCTTCAAAGGGATCCGAAATATCTGTTCTCAGATTCCACAGAAATAAGGCTAGCAAACATATCCACGAAATACAGATGTAACTCTGTGAGATGAATTAACAGTACACTAAGCAGTTTCTCAGAAAGCTTCTTTACAGATTTCATCTGAGGATATTTCCTTTTTCACCATACCCCTCTATGGGCTTCCAAATATCACTTTGCCAATTCCACAAGAACTGTCTTAGCGAAAGGCTTCTTGAGGGGAAAGCTGTAACTCTGTGAGATGATTTCACAGAACACAAAGAAGTTTCTCAGAAAGCTTCTTTCTCTTTGTTATCGGAGGATATTTCTTTGGCCCTATAGTCTTCAAAGGGATCCGAAATATCTGTTCTCAGATTACACAGAAATAAGGCTAGCAAAGAGATCCACGAAATGCAGATGTAACTCTGTGAGATGAAATAACAGAACACTAAGCAGTTTCTCAGAAAGCTTCTTTCCAGATTTCATCTGAGGATATTTCCTTTTTCACCATAGCCCTCTATGGGCTTCCAAATATCACTTTGCCAATTCCACAAGAACTGTCTTAGCGAAAGGCTTCTTGATGGGAAGCTGTAACTCTGTGAGATGAATTCACAGAACACAAAGAAGTATCTCAGAAAGCTTCTTTCTCTTTGTTATCGGAGGATATTTCCTTTGGCTCTATAGTCTTCAAAGAGATCCGAAATATCTGTTCTCAGATTCCACAGAAATAAGGCTAGCAAAGAGATCCACGAAATACAAATGTAACTCTGTGAGATGAATTAACAGAACACTAAGCAGTTTCTCAGAAAGCTTCTTTCCAGATTTCATCTGAGGATATTTCCTTTTTCACCATAGCCCTCTAAGGGCTTCCAAATATCACTTTGCCAATTCCACAAGAACTGTCTTAGCGAAAGGCTTCTTGATGGGAAAGCTGTAACTCTGTGAGATGAATTCACAGAACACAAAGAAGTATCTCAGAAAGCTTCTTTCTCTTTGTTATCGGAGGATATTTCCTTTGGCTCTATAGTCTTCAAAGAGATCCGAAATATCTGTTCTCAGATTCCACAGAAATAAGTCTAGCAAAGAGATCCACGAAATACATATGTAACTCTGTGAGATGAATTAACAGAACACTAAGCAGTTTCTCAGAAAGCTTCTTTCCAGATTTCATTTGGGGATATTTCCTTGTTCACCATAGCCCTCTATGGGCTTCCAAATATCACTTTGCCAATTCCACAAGAACTGTCTTAGCTAAAGGCTTCTTGAGGGGAAAGCTGTAACTCTGTGAGCTGATTTCACAGAACACAAAGAAGTTTCTCAGAAAGCTTCTTTCTCTTTGTTATCGGAGGATATTTCCTTTGGCCCTGTAGTCTTCAAAGGTATCCGAAATATCTGTTCTCAGATTCCACAGAAATAAGGCTAGCAAAGAGATCCACGAAATACAGATGTAACTCTGTGAGATGAATTAACAGAACACTAAGCAGTTTCTCAGAAAGCTTCTTTCCAGATTTCATCTGAGGATATTTCCTTTTTCACCATAGCCCTCTATGGGCTTCCAAATATCACTTTGCCAATTCCACAAGAACTGTCTTAGCGAAAGGCTTCTTGATGGGAAAGCTGTAACTCTGTGAGATGAATTCACAGAACACAAAGAAGTATCTCAGAAAGCTTCTTTCTCTTTGTTATCGGAGGACATTTCCTTTGGCTCTATAGTCTTCAAAGAGATCCGAAATATCTGTTCTCAGATTCCACAGAAATAAGGCTAGCAAAGAGATCCACGAAATACAGATGTAACTCTGTGAGATGAATTAACAGAACACTAAGCAGTTTCTCAGAAAGCTTCTTTCCAGATTTCATCTGAGGATATTTCCTTTTTCACCATAGCCCTCTAAGGGCTTCCAAATATCACTTTGCCAATTCCACAAGAACTGTCCTAGTGAAAGGCTTCTTGAGGGGAAAGCTGTAACTCTGTGAGATGATTTCACAGCACACAAAGAAGTTTCTCAGAAAGCTTCTTTCCTTTGTTATCGGAGGATTTTTCCTTTGCCCCTATAGTCTTCAAAGGGATCCGAAATATCTGTTCTCAGATTCCACAGAAATAAGGCTGGCAAAGAGATCCACGAAATACAGAGGTAACTCTGTGAGATGAAATAACAGAACACTAAGCAGTTTCTCAGAAAGCTTCTTTCCAGATTTCATCTGAGGATATTTCCTTTTTCACCATAGCCCTCTAGGGGCTTCCAAATATCACTTTGCCAATTCCACAAGAACTGTCTTAGCGAAAGGCTTCTTGAAGGGAAAGCTGTAACTCTGTGAGCTGATTTCACAGAACACAAAGAAGTTTCTCAGAAAGCATCTTTCTCTTTGTTATCGGAGGATATTTCCTTTGGCCCTATAGTCTTCAAAGGGATCCGAAATATCTGTTCTCAGATTCCACAGAAATAAGGCTTGCAAAGAGATCCAGGAAATACAGATGTAACTTTGTGAGATGAATTAACAGAACACTAAGCAGTTTCACAGAAAGCTTCTTTCCATTTTTCATCTGAGGATATTTCCTTTTTCACCATAGCCCTCTATGGGCTTCCAAATATCATTTTGCCAATTCCACAAGAACTGTCTTAGTGAAAGGATTCTTGAGGGGAAAGCTGTAACTTTCTGAGATGATTTCACAGAACACAAAGAAGTTTCTCAGAAAGCTTCTTTCTCTTTGTTATCGGAGGATATTACTTTGGCCCTATAGTCTTCAAAGGGATCCGAAATATCTGTTCTCAGATTCCACAGAAATAAGGCTAGCAAAGAGATCCAAGAAATACAGATGTAACTCTGTCAGATGAATTAAGAGAACACTAAGCAGTTTCTCAGAAAGCTTCTTTCCAGTTTTCATCTGAGGATATTTCCTTTTTCACCATACCCCCCTATGGGCTTCCAAATATCACTTTGCCAATTCCACAAGAACTGTCCTAGTGAAAGGCATCTTGAGGGGAAAGCTGTTACTCTGTGAGATGATTTCACAGAACACAAAGAAGTTTCTCAGAAAGCTTCTTTCTCTTTGTTATCGGAGGATATTTGCTTTGGCCCTATAGTCTTCAAAGGGATCCGAAATATCTGTTCTCAGATTCCACAGAAATAAAGCTAGCAAAGAGATCCACGAAATACAGATGTAACTCTGTGAGATGAATTAACAGAACACTAAGCAGTTTCTCAGAAAGCTTCTTTCCAGATTTCATCAGAGGATATTTCCTTTTTCACCATAGCCCTCTATGGGCTTCCAAATATCACTTTGCCAATTCCAGAAGAACTGTCTTAGCGAAAGCCTTCTTGATGGGAAAGCTGTAACTCTGTGAGATGAATTCACAGAACACAAAGAAGTATCTCAGAAAGCTTCTTTCTCTTTGTTATCGGAGGATATTTCCTTTGGCTCTATAATCTTCAAAGAGATCCGAAATATCTGTTCTCAGATTCCACAGAAATAAGGCTAGCAAAGAGATCCACGAAATACAGATGTAACTCTGTGAGATGAATTAACAGAACACTAAGCAGTTTCTCAGAAAGCTTCTTTCCAGATTTCATCTGAGGATATTTCCTTTTTCACCATAGCCCTCTAAGGGCTTCCAAATATCACTTTTCCAATTCCAGAAAAACTGTCTTAGCGAAAGGCTGCTTGAGGGGAATGCTGTAACTCTGTGAGATGATTTCACAGAACACAAAGAAGTTTCTCAGAAAGCTTCTTTGTCTTTGTTATCGGAGGATAGTTTCTTTGGCCCTATAGTCTTCAAAGGGATCCGAAATATCTGTTCTCAGATTCCACAGAAATAAGGCTGGCAAAGAGATCCACGAAATACAGATGTAACTCTGTGAGATGAATTAACAGTACACTAAGCAGTTTCTCAGAAAGCTTCTTTCCGGATTTCATCTGAGGATATTTCCTTTTTCACCGTAGCCCTCTATGGGCTTCCAAATATCACTTTGCCAATTCCACAAGAACTGTCTTAGCGAAAGGCTTCTTGAGGGTAAAGCTGTAACTCTGTGAGATGATTTCACAGAACACAAAGAAGTTTCTCAGAAAGCTTCTTTCTCTTTGTTATCGGAGGATATTTCATTTGGCCCTATAGTCTTCAAAGGGATCCGAAATATCTGTTCTCAGGTTCCACAGAAATAACGCTAGC
This sequence comes from Macaca fascicularis, assembly GCF_037993035.2. NCBI lineage: Eukaryota > Metazoa > Chordata > Mammalia > Primates > Cercopithecidae > Macaca > Macaca fascicularis. The sequence goes on from NC_088379.1 coordinate 84,452,581, forward strand.
AAAGAGATCCACGAAATACAGATGTAACTCTGTGAGATGAAATAACAGAACACTAAGCAGTTTCTCAGAAAGCTTCTTTCCAGATTTCATCTGAGGATATTTCCTTTTTCACCTTAGCCCTCTATGGGCTTCCAAATATCACTTTGCCAATTCCACAAGAACTGTCTTAGCTAAAGGCTTCTTGAGGGGAAAGCTGTAACTCTGTGAGATGATTTCACAGAACACAAAGAAGTTTCTCAGAAAGCTTCTTTCTCTTTGTTATCGGAGGATTTTTCCTTTGCCCCTATAGTCTTCAAAGGGATCCGAAATATCTGTTCTCAGATTCCACAGAAATAAGGCTAGCAAAGGGATCCACGAAATACAGAGGTAACTCTCTGAGATGAAATAACAGAACACTAAGCAGTTTCTCAGAAAGCTTCTTTCCAGATTTCATCTGAGGATATTTCCTTTTTCACCATAGCCCTCTAGGGGCTTCCAAATATCACTTTGCCAATTCCACAAGAACTGTCTTAGCGAAAGGCTTCTTGAGGGGAAAGCTTTAACTCTGTGAGATGATTACACAGAACACAAGGAAGTTTCTCAGAAAGCTTCTTTCTCTTTGTTATCGGAGGATATTTCCTTTGGCCCTATAGTCTTCAAAGGGATCCGAAATATCTGTTCTCAGATTCCACAGAAATAAGGCTAGCAAAGAGATCCAAGAAATACAGATGTAACTCTGTGAGATATATTAACAGAACACTAAGCAGTTTCTCAGAAAGCTTCTTTCCAGATTTCATCTGAGGATATTTCCTTTTTCACCATAGCCCTCTATGGTCTTCCAAATATCACTTTGCCAATTCCACAAGAACTGTGTTAGTGAAAGGATTCTTGAGGGGAAAGCTGTAACCCTGTGAGATGATTTCACAGAACACAAAGAAGTTTCTAAGAAAGCTTCTTTCTCTTTGTTATCGGAGGATATTTCTTTGGCCCAATAGTCTTCAAAGGGATCCGAAATATCTGTTCTCAGATTCCACAGAAATAAGGCTAGCAAACATATCCACGAAATACAGATGTAACTCTGTGAGATGAATTAACAGTACACTAAGCAGTTTCTCAGAAAGCTTCTTTACAGATTTCATCTGAGGATATTTCCTTTTTCACCATACCCCTCTATGGGCTTCCAAATATCACTTTGCCAATTCCACAAGAACTGTCTTAGCGAAAGGCTTCTTGAGGGGAAAGCTGTAACTCTGTGAGATGATTTCACAGAACACAAAGAAGTTTCTCAGAAAGCTTCTTTCTCTTTGTTATCGGAGGATATTTCTTTGGCCCTATAGTCTTCAAAGGGATCCGAAATATCTGTTCTCAGATTACACAGAAATAAGGCTAGCAAAGAGATCCACGAAATACAGATGTAACTCTGTGAGATGAAATAACAGAACACTAAGCAGTTTCTCAGAAAGCTTCTTTCCAGATTTCATCTGAGGATATATCCTTTTTCACCATAGCCCTCTATGGGCTTCCAAATATCACTTTGCCAATTCCACAAGAACTGTCTTAGCGAAAGGCTTCTTGATGGGAAGCTGTAACTCTGTGAGATGAATTCACAGAACACAAAGAAGTATCTCAGAAAGCTTCTTTCTCTTTGTTATCGGAGGATATTTCCTTTGGCTCTATAGTCTTCAAAGAGATCCGAAATATCTGTTCTCAGATTCCACAGAAATAAGGCTAGCAAAGAGATCCACGAAATACAGATGTAACTCTGTGAGATGAATTAACAGAACACTAAGCAGTTTCTCAGAAAGCTTCTTTCCAGATTTCATCTGAGGATATTTCCTTTTTCACCATAGCCCTCTAAGGGCTTCCAAATATCACTTTGCCAATTCCACAAGAACTGTCTTAGCGAAAGGCTTCTTGATGGGAAAGCTGTAACTCTGTGAGATGAATTCACAGAACACAAAGAAGTATCTCAGAAAGCTTCTTTCTCTTTGTTATCGGAGGATATTTCCTTTGGCTCTATAGTCTTCAAAGAGATCCGAAATATCTGTTCTCAGATTCCACAGAAATAAGTCTAGCAAAGAGATCCACGAAATACAGATGTAACTCTGTGAGATGAATTAACAGAACACTAAGCAGTTTCTCAGAAAGCTTCTTTCCAGATTTCATTTGGGGATATTTCCTTGTTCACCATAGCCCTCTATGGGCTTCCAAATATCATTTTGCCAATTCCACAAGAACTGTCTTAGTGAAAGGATTCTTGAGGGGAAAGCTGTAACTTTCTGAGATGATTTCACAGAACACAAAGAGGTTTCTCAGAAAGCTTCTTTCTCTTTGTTATCGGAGGATATTTCCTTTGGCTCTATAATCTTCAAAGAGATCCGAAATATCTGTTCTCAGATTCCACAGAAATAAGGCTAGCAAAGAGATCCACGAAATACAGATGTAACTCTGTGAGATGAATTAACAGAACACTAAGCAGTTTCTCAGAAAGCTTCTTTCCAGATTTCATCTGAGGATATTTCCTTTTTCATCATAGCCCTCTAAGGGCTTCCAAATATCACTTTTCCAATTCCAGAAAAACTGTCTTAGCGAAAGGCTGCTTGAGGGGAATGCTGTAACTCTGTGAGATGATTTCACAGAACACAAAGAAGTTTCTCAGAAAGCTTCTTTGTCTTTGTTATCGGAGGATAGTTTCTTTGGCCCTATAGTCTTCAAAGGGATCCGAAATATCTGTTCTCAGATTCCACAGAAATAAGGCTGGCAAAGAGATCCACGAAATACAGATGTAACTCTGTGAGATGAATTAACAGTACACTAAGCAATTTCTCCGAAAGCTTCTTTCCGGATTTCATCTGAGGATATTTCCTTTTTCACCGTAGCCCTCTATGGGCTTCCAAATATCACTTTGCCAATTCCACAAGAACTGTCTTAGCGAAAGGCTTCTTGAGGGTAAAGCTGTAACTCTGTGAGATGATTTCACAGAACACAAAGAAGTTTCTCAAAAAGCTTCTTTCTCTTTGTTATCGGAGGATATTTCATTTGGCCCTATAGTCTTCAAAGGGATCCGAAATATCTGTTCTCAGGTTCCACAGAAATAACGCTAGCAAAGAGATCCACGAAATACAGATGTAACTCTGTGAGATGAAATAACAGAACACTAAGCAGTTTCTCAGAAAGCTTCTTTCCAGATTTCATCTGAGGATATTTCCTTTTTCACCTTAGCCCTCTATGGGCTTCCAAATATCACTTTGCCAATTCCACAAGAACTGTCTTAGCTAAAGGCTTCTTGAGGGGAAAGCTGTAACTCTGTGAGATGATTTCACAGAACACAAAGAAGTTTCTCAGAAAGCTTCTTTCTCTTTGTTATCGGAGGATTTTTCCTTTGCCCCTATAGTCTTCAAAGGGATCCGAAATATCTGTTCTCAGATTCCACAGAAATAAGGCTAGCAAAGGGATCCACGAAATACAGAGGTAACTCTCTGAGATGAAATAACAGAACACTAAGCAGTTTCTCAGAAAGCTTCTTTCCAGATTTCATCTGAGGATATTTCCTTTTTCACCATACCCCTCTAGGGGCTTCCAAATATCACTTTGCCAATTCCACAAGAACTGTCTTAGCGAAAGGCTTCTTGAGGGGAAAGCTTTAACTCTGTGAGATGATTACACAGAACACAAGGAAGTTTCTCAGAAAGCTTCTTTCTCTTTGTTATCGGAGGATATTTCCTTTGGCCCTATAGTCTTCAAAGGGATCCGAAATATCTGTTCTCAGATTCCACAGAAATAAGGCTAGCAAAGAGATCCAAGAAATACAGATGTAACTCTGTGAGATATATTAACAGAACACTAAGCAGTTTCTCAGAAAGCTTCTTTCCAGATTTCATCTGAGGATATTTCCTTTTTCACCATAGCCCTCTATGGTCTTCCAAATATCACTTTGCCAATTCCACAAGAACTGTGTTAGTGAAAGGATTCTTGAGGGGAAAGCTGTAACCCTGTGAGATGATTTCACAGAACACAAAGAAGTTTCTAAGAAAGCTTCTTTCTCTTTGTTATCGGAGGATATTTCTTTGGCCCAATAGTCTTCAAAGGGATCCGAAATATCTGTTCTCAGATTCCACAGAAATAAGGCTAGCAAACATATCCACGAAATACAGATGTAACTCTGTGAGATGAATTAACAGTACACTAAGCAGTTTCTCAGAAAGCTTCTTTACAGATTTCATCTGAGGATATTTCCTTTTTCACCATACCCCTCTATGGGCTTCCATTATATCACTTTGCCAATTCCACAAGAACTGTCTTAGCGAAAGGCTTCTTGAGGGGAAAGCTGTAACTCTGTGAGATGATTTCACAGAACACAAAGAAGTTTCTCAGAAAGCTTCTTTCTCTTTGTTATCGGAGGATATTTCTTTGGCCCTATAGTCTTCAAAGGGATCCGAAATATCTGTTCTCAGATTACACAGAAATAAGGCTAGCAAAGAGATCCACGAAATACAGATGTAACTCTGTGAGATGAAATAACAGAACACTAAGCAGTTTCTCAGAAAGCTTCTTTCCAGATTTCATCTGAGGATATTTCCTTTTTCACCATAGCCCTCTATGGGCTTCCAAATATCACTTTGCCAATTCCACAAGAACTGTCTTAGCGAAAGGCTTCTTGATGGGAAGCTGTAACTCTGTGAGATGAATTCACAGAACACAAAGAAGTATCTCAGAAAGCTTCTTTCTCTTTGTTATCGGAGGATATTTCCTTTGGCTCTATAGTCTTCAAAGAGATCCGAAATATCTGTTCTCAGATTCCACAGAAATAAGGCTAGCAAAGAGATCCACGAAATACAGATGTAACTCTGTGAGATGAATTAACAGAACACTAAGCAGTTTCTCAGAAAGCTTCTTTCCAGATTTCATCTGAGGATATTTCCTTTTTCACCATAGCCCTCTAAGGGCTTCCAAATATCACTTTGCCAATTCCACAAGAACTGTCTTAGCGAAAGGCTTCTTGATGGGAAAGCTGTAACTCTGTGAGATGAATTCACAGAACACAAAGAAGTATCTCAGAAAGCTTCTTTCTCTTTGTTATCGGAGGATATTTCCTTTGGCTCTATAGTCTTCAAAGAGATCCGAAATATCTGTTCTCAGATTCCACAGAAATAAGTCTAGCAAAGAGATCCACGAAATACAGATGTAACTCTGTGAGATGAATTAACAGAACACTAAGCAGTTTCTCAGAAAGCTTCTTTCCAGATTTCATTTGGGGATATTTCCTTGTTCACCATAGCCCTCTATGGGCTTCCAAATATCACTTTGCCAATTCCACAAGAACTGTCTTAGCTAAAGGCTTCTTGAGGGGAAAGCTGTAACTCTGTGAGCTGATTTCACAGAACACAAAGAAGTTTCTCAGAAAGCTTCTTTCTCTTTGTTATCGGAGGATATTTCCTTTGGCCCTGTAGTCTTCAAAGGTATCCGAAATATTTGTTCTCAGATTCCACAGAAATAAGGATAGCAAAGAGATCCACGAAATACAGATGTAACTCTGTGAGATGAATTAACAGAACACTAAGCAGTTTCTCAGAAAGCTTCTTTCCAGATTTCATCTGAGGATATTTCCTTTTTCACCATAGCCCTCTATGGGCTTCCAAATATCACTTTGCCAATTCCACAAGAACTGTCTTAGCGAAAGGCTTCTTGATGGGAAAGCTGTAACTCTGTGAGATGAATTCACAGAACACAAAGAAGTATCTCAGAAAGCTTCTTTCTCTTTGTTATCGGAGGATATTTCCTTTGGCTCTATAGTCTTCAAAGAGATCCGAAATATCTGTTCTCAGATTCCACAGAAATAAGGCTAGCAAAGAGATCCACGAAATACAGATGTAACTCTGTGAGATGAATTAACAGAACACTAAGCAGTTTCTCAGAAAGCTTCTTTCCAGATTTCATCTGAGGATATTTCCTTTTTCACCATAGCCCTCTAAGGGCTTCCAAATATCACTTTGCCAATTCCACAAGAACTGTCCTAGTGAAAGGCTTCTTGAGGGGAAAGCTGTAACTCTGTGAGATGATTTCACAGCACACAAAGAAGTTTCTCAGAAAGCTTCTTTCCTTTGTTATCGGAGGATTTTTCCTTTGCCCCTATAGTCTTCAAAGGGATCCGAAATATCTGTTCTCAGATTCCACAGAAATAAGGCTGGCAAAGAGATCCACGAAATACAGAGGTAACTCTGTGAGATGAAATAACAGAACACTAAGCAGTTTCTCAGAAAGCTTCTTTCCAGATTTCATCTGAGGATATTTCCTTTTTCACCATAGCCCTCTAGGGGCTTCCAAATATCACTTTGCCAATTCCACAAGAACTGTCTTAGCGAAAGGCTTCTTGAAGGGAAAGCTGTAACTCTGTGAGCTGATTTCACAGAACACAAAGAAGTTTCTCAGAAAGCATCTTTCTCTTTGTTATCGGAGGATATTTCCTTTGGCCCTATAGTCTTCAAAGGGATCCGAAATATCTGTTCTCAGATTCCACAGAAATAAGGCTTGCAAAGAGATCCAGGAAATACAGATGTAACTTTGTGAGATGAATTAACAGAACACTAAGCAGTTTCCCAGAAAGCTTCTTTCCATTTTTCATCTGAGGATATTTCCTTTTTCACCATAGCCCTCTATGGGCTTCCAAATATCATTTTGCCAATTCCACAAGAACTGTCTTAGTGAAAGGATTCTTGAGGGGAAAGCTGTAACTTTCTGAGATGATTTCACAGAACACAAAGAAGTTTCTCAGAAAGCTTCTTTCTCTTTGTTATCGGAGGATATTACTTTGGCCCTATAGTCTTCAAAGGGATCCGAAATATCTGTTCTCAGATTCCACAGAAATAAGGCTAGCAAAGAGATCCAAGAAATACAGATGTAACTCTGTCAGATGAATTAAGAGAACACTAAGCAGTTTCTCAGAAAGCTTCTTTCCAGTTTTCATCTGAGGATATTTCCTTTTTCACCATACCCCCCTATGGGCTTCCAAATATCACTTTGCCAATTCCACAAGAACTGTCCTAGTGAAAGGCTTCTTGAGGGGAAAGCTGTTACTCTGTGAGATGATTTCACAGAACACAAAGAAGTTTCTCAGAAAGCTTCTTTCTCTTTGTTATCGGAGGATATTTGCTTTGGCCCTATAGTCTTCAAAGGGATCCGAAATATCTTTTCTCAGATTCCACAGAAATAAAGCTAGCAAAGAGATCCACGAAATACAGATGTAACTCTGTGAGATGAATTAACAGAACACTAAGCAGTTTCTCAGAAAGCTTCTTTCCAGATTTCATCAGAGGATATTTCCTTTTTCACCATAGCCCTCTATGGGCTTCCAAATATCACTTTGCCAATTCCAGAAGAACTGTCTTAGCGAAAGCCTTCTTGATGGGAAAGCTGTAACTCTGTGAGATGAATTCACAGAACACAAAGAAGTATCTCAGAAAGCTTCTTTCTCTTTGTTATCAGAGGATATTTCCTTTGGCTCTATAATCTTCAAAGAGATCCGAAATATCTGTTCTCAGATTCCACAGAAATAAGGCTAGCAAAGAGATCCACGAAATACAGATGTAACTCTGTGAGATGAATTAACAGAACACTAAGCAGCTTCTCAGAAAGCTTCTTTCCAGATTTCATCTGAGGATATTTCCTTTTTCACCATAGCCCTCAAAGGGCTTCCAAATATCACTTTTCCAATTCCAGAAAAACTGTCTTAGCGAAAGGCTGCTTGAGGGGAATGCTGTAACTCTGTGAGATGATTTCACAGAACACAAAGAAGTTTCTCAGAAAGCTTCTTTCTCTTTGTTATCGGAGGATATTTCATTTGGCCCTATAGTCTTCAAAGGGATCCGAAATATCTGTTCTCAGGTTCCACAGAAATAACGCTAGCAAAGAGATCCACGAAATACAGATGTAACTCTGTGAGATGAAATAACAGAACACTAAGCAGTTTCTCAGAAAGCTTCTTTCCAGATTTCATCTGAGGATATTTCCTTTTTCACCTTAGCCCTCTATGGGCTTCCAAATATCACTTTGCCAATTCCACAAGAACTGTCTTAGCTAAAGGCTTCTTGAGGGGAAAGCTGTAACTCTGTGAGATGATTTCACAGAACACAAAGAAGTTTCTCAGAAAGCTTCTTTCTCTTTGTTATCGGAGGATTTTTCCTTTGCCCCTATAGTCTTCAAAGGGATCCGAAATATCTGTTCTCAGATTCCACAGAAATAAGGCTAGCAAAGGGATCCACGAAATACAGAGGTAACTCTCTGAGATGAAATAACAGAACACTAAGCAGTTTCTCAGAAAGCTTCTTTCCAGATTTCATCTGAGGATATTTCCTTTTTCACCATAGCCCTCTAGGGGCTTCCAAATATCACTTTGCCAATTCCACAAGAACTGTCTTAGCGAAAGGCTTCTTGAGGGGAAAGCTTTAACTCTGTGAGATGATTACACAGAACACAAGGAAGTTTCTCAGAAAGCTTCTTTCTCTTTGTTATCGGAGGATATTTCCTTTGGCCCTATAGTCTTCAAAGGGATCCGAAATATCTGTTCTCAGATTCCACAGAAATAAGGCTAGCAAAGAGATCCAAGAAATACAGATGTAACTCTGTGAGATATATTAACAGAACACTAAGCAGTTTCTCAGAAAGCTTCTTTCCAGATTTCATCTGAGGATATTTCCTTTTTCACCATAGCCCTCTATGGTCTTCCAAATATCACTTTGCCAATTCCACAAGAACTGTGTTAGTGAAAGGCTTCTTGAGGGGAAAGCTGTAAACCTGTGAGATGATTTCACAGAACACAAAGAAGTTTCTTAGAAAGCTTCTTTCTCTTTGTTATCGGAGGATATTTCTTTGGCCCAATAGTCTTCAAAGGGATCCGAAATATCTGTTCTCAGATTCCACAGAAATAAGGCTAGCAAACATATCCACGAAATACAGATGTAACTCTGTGAGATGAATTAACAGTACACTAAGCAGTTTCTCAGAAAGCTTCTTTCCAGATTTCATCTGAGGATATTTCCTTTTTCACCATACCCCTCTATGGGCTTCCAAATATCACTTTGCCAATTCCACAAGAACTGTCTTAGCGAAAGGCTTCTTGAGGGGAAAGCTGTAACTCTGTGAGATGATTTCACAGAACACAAAGAAGTTTCACAGAAAGCTTCTTTCTCTTTGTTATCGGAGGATATTTCTTTGGCCTTATAGTCTTCAAAGGGATCCGAAATATCTGTTCTCAGATTCCACAGAAATAAGGCTAGCAAAGAGATCCACGAAATACAGATGTAACTCTGTGAGATGAAATAACAGAACACTAAGCAGTTTCTCAGAAAGCTTCTTTCCAGATTTCATCTGAGGATATTTCCTTTTTCACCATAGCCCTCTAAGGGCTTCCAAATATCACTTTGCCAATTCCACAAGAACTGTCTTAGCGAAAGGCTTCTTGATGGGAAGCTGTAACTCTGTGAGATGAATTCACAGAACACAAAGAATTATCTCAGAAAGCTTCTTTCTCTTTGTTATCGGAGGATATTTCCTTTGGCTCTATAGTCTTCAAAGAGATCCGAAATATCTGTTCTCAGATTCCACAGAAATAAGGCTAGCAAAGAGATCCACGAAATACAGATGTAACTCTGTGAGATGAAATAACAGAACACTAAGCAGTTTCTCAGAAAGCTTCTTTCCAGATTTCATCTGAGGATATTTCCTTTTTCACCATAGCCCTCTATGGGCTTCCAAATATCACTTTGCCAATTCCACAAGAACTGTCTTAGCGAAAGGCTTCTTGATGGGAAAGCTGTAACTCTGTGAGATGAATTCACAGAACACAAAGAAGTATCTCAGAAAGCTTCTTTCTCTTTGTTATCGGAGGATATTTCCTTTGGCTCTATAGTCTTTAAAGAGATCCGAAATATCTGTTCTCAGATTCCACAGAAATAAGGCTAGCAAAGAGATCCACGAAATACAGATGTAACTCTGTGAGATGAATTAACAGAACACTAAGCAGTTTCTCAGAAAGCTTCTTTCCAGATTTCATCTGAGGATATTTCCTTTTTCACCATAGCCCTCTAAGGGCTTCCAAATATCACTTTGCCAATTCCACAAGAACTGTCCTAGTGAAAGGCTTCTTGAGGGGAAAGCTGTAACTCTGTGAGATGATTTCACAGCACACAAAGAAGTTTCTCAGAAAGCTTCTTTCCTTTGTTATCGGAGGATTTTTCCTTTGCCCCTATAGTCTTCAAAGGGATCCGAAATATCTGTTCTCAGATTCCACAGAAATAAGGCTGGCAAAGGGATCCACGAAATACAGAGGTAACTCTGTGAGATGAAATAACAGAACACTAAGCAGTTTCTCAGAAAGCTTCTTTCCAGATTTCATCTGAGGATATTTCCTTTTTCACCATAGCCCTCTAGGGGCTTCCAAATATCACTTTGCCAATTCCACAAGAACTGTCTTAGCGAAAGGCTTCTTGAAGGGAAAGCTGTAACTCTGTGAGCTGATTTCACAGAACACAAAGAAGTTTCTCAGAAAGCATCTTTCTCTTTGTTATCGGAGGATATTTCCTTTGGCCCTATAGTCTTCAAAGGGATCCGAAATATCTGTTCTCAGATTCCACAGAAATAAGGCTTGCAAAGAGATCCAGGAAATACAGATGTAACTTTGTGAGATGAATTAACAGAACACTAAGCAGTTTCCCAGAAAGCTTCTTTCCACTTTTCATCTGAGGATATTTCCTTTTTCACCATAGCCCTCTATGGGCTTCCAAATATCATTTTGCCAATTCCACAAGAACTGTCTTAGTGAAAGGATTCTTGAGGGGAAAGCTGTAACTTTCTGAGATGATTTCACAGAACACAAAGAAGTTTCTCAGAAAGCTTCTTTCTCTTTGTTATCGGAGGATATTACTTTGGCCCTATAGTCTTCAAAGGGATCCGAAATATCTGTTCTCAGATTCCACAGAAATAAGGCTAGCAAAGAGATCCAAGAAATACAGATGTAACTCTGTGAGATGAATTAAGAGAACACTAAGCAGTTTCTCAGAAAGCTTCTTTCCAGTTTTCATCTGAGGATATTTCCTTTTTCACCATACCCCCCTATGGGCTTCCAAATATCACTTTGCCAATTCCACAAGAACTGTCCTAGTGAAAGGCTTCTTGAGGGGAAAGCTGTTACTCTGTGAGATGATTTCACAGAACACAAAGAAGTTTCTCAGAAAGCTTCTTTCTCTTTGTTATCGGAGGATATTTGCTTTGGCCCTATAGTCTTCAAAGGGATCCGAAATATCTGTTCTCAGATTCCACAGAAATAAAGCTAGCAAAGAGATCCACGAAATACAGATGTAACTCTGTGAGATGAAGTAACAGAACACTAAGCAGTTTCTCAGAAAGCTTCTTTCCAGATTTCATCTGAGGATATTTCCTTTTTCACCATAGCCCTCTATGGGCTTCCAAATATCACTTTGCCAATTCCAGAAGAACTGTCTTAGCGAAAGCCTTCTTGATGGGAAAGCTGTAACTCTGTGAGATGAATTCACAGAACACAAAGAAGTATCTCAGAAAGCTTCTTTCTCTTTGTTATCGGAGGATATTTCCTTTGGCTCTATAATCTTCAAAGAGATCCGAAATATCTGTTCTCAGATTCCACAGAAATAAGGCTAGCAAAGAGATCCACGAAATACAGATGTAACTCTGTGAGATGAATTAACAGAACACTAAGCAGTTTCTCAGAAAGCTTCTTTCCCGATTTCATCTGAGGATATTTCCTTTTTCACCATAGCCCTCTAAGGGCTTCCAAATATCACTTTGCCAATTCCACAAGAACTGTCTTAGTGAAAGGCTTCTTGAGGGGAAAGCTGTAACTCTGTGAGATGATTTCACAGCACACAAAGAAGTTTCTCAGAAAGCTTCTTTCCTTTGTTATCGGAGGATATTTCCTTTGCCCCTATAGTCTTCAAAGGGATCTGAAATATCTGTTCTCAGATTCCACAGAAATAAGGCTTGCAAAGAGATCCACGAAATACAGAGGTAACTCTGTGAGATGAAATAACAGAACACTAAGCAGTTTCTCAGGAAGCATCTTTCCAGATTTCATTTGAGGATATTTCCTTTTTCACCATAGCCCTCTAGGGGCTTCCAAATATCAATTTGCCAATTCCACAAGAACTGTCTTAGCGAAATGCTGCTTGAGGGGAATGCTGTAACTCTGTGGGATGATTTCACAGAACACAAAGAAGTTTCTCAGAAAGCTTCTTTCTCTTTGTTATCGGAGGATTTTTCCTTTGGCCCAATACTATTCAAAGGGATCTGAAATATCTGTTCTCAGATTCCAAAGAAATAAGGCTGGCAAAGAGATCCACGCAATACAGATGTAACTCTGTGAGATGAATTAACAGAACACTAAGCAGTTTCTCAGAAAGCTTCTTTCCAGAT